>NC_091245.1:94707500-95332500 GCF_042477335.2 Ovis canadensis | reverse complement strand
GGAAGTGGGATCTAAACTGAGACCTGAGGAGTGAGCAGAAATTAGTCAGTTGAAGGAAGATGAGTGTGGGGGATTAAAAAGGTAAGTGTTTAGGAAAAGAAAAGAGCATATGCCAAACCGAAGGATGGTCAGAGTATCTGTGAGATGTGAGTCCAGTCAAGGACTCTATAGGGAAGAAGTTAACTATTAATTAAGGGGATCATCCTCTTACATTAGAGCCTAGAGCCCTCCAGGTAAATTCAATTTTGTAGCAAGGCTTTCTTTGGTGACTCAAGTATCCCCCAAGGTAGTTAAAGCTGGTAAGTCTTGGTCATAAAACTGATACAATTTGCTTGTAATAAAACAGAGTAGATATCGAATGGGAGAGGAGAGGAGAAAAGAGGGTAGGATAAGATAGAATAGGATAGAAGTCAATGCTGTGTTCAAAGTGTTTGTGTATGCGGACTGAAAACCTGTAACCTCAGCTTTCTTTTCTGGCCAGGAGTTCTATCCTTTTTTGCTGCAGTGACGGTCAGGTACTGACAAGGCCATATTGAAGCTGGCTTGTGTTTTTATTGTATCCCCTTGGAAACCTGAGACTGTGCAAAGTCCATTCATATAGAGGAAAGAACTCGCTCAAGTTCTACCCTTGGATCTAGAGAACTAGTCTTCCCCTTTGTGCTAAGGTTGAATCTCTAATTGCATAGTCCAAGCTGAGGGCTTGGCACTAGCGTGGACGAGGTAGCCACAGCTCGGCGGGGCAGCCGTGAGCCCAGGGTCAACTGGCCAGGCTGTTCCTAGTGACACAGGGTCTCCAGAGAGTGTGCTCGGTGCTTTCGCAGCAGCACATAGTAATTTCAGGTGAGATTAGGCTACAATGAGCTCCTGGGCGGTAGATGGGGTGTGGGGGGTGAAGGTGCGGCTGGGGTACCAGGGGAGGCCCAAAGGGCAGCACACAGATGGAAAGCAAAAGAGCAGGTCACAGTCTCATTCCTAGACTTGGGACCTGAGGGGTAAGCTAAGGGCTGGTTGCTTGTTTATAAGCTTCAGATTCCTTTTGGAGAAACTGATGCCATTTCCCCCAACATCAGAAATGCTAGGGATGAAAGAAACCTAAGGGTTATCATATACAAGAATCCTCCACTCCTGTCCTCTATCTCTCCAGAGCTATCCAGGCCTCCAGCCCACCAACACCTGGGCACCTTGGAGGCAGCTCCCCTTCGCCTCCAGAGAACAGCTCTGCCTGTTAGAACTTTCCCTTTGAATTGAGAGAAAATTGATCTTTCTGTAGCTTTCCTCCATCTGTTGTCCTTTACTTGGAGAGTGTTGGCTCTTTTTCCCCCTTTATTCTACCTTGCTGAGTGACCTTGGATGAGCAATTCTCCTTGGCTTTCTGTGCCTGTACCCTCTCTGCTGGTCTGAGAGAATTTCTGTCAAGATCAAATAAAATAATTATATGAAAGCACTTTGAACAAGTAGATCAGTCCTACAACACTGCAAGCCCTGGTGGTTCTCGGTTTGTTTGGCATTACCGTGTTTTGGCTCTCTTTGACTGTAACTTCCCTGAGACCTGCCAGCTGACTCTGCAGAGAACAGCTCATGTTCAGTGCCCAGTAGTCTGAGTGAGTCACTCACTGGTCTGACCTCCCCAAAAGGAAGGAAGTTAAAGCAAAGTGAGGACTTGGAAGCATTTTGGACCACATCCCTAAACATAGCACTAAGACACAATACACGTCCAAGTGTTCTGAAAGGATGGGATTTGGTCCAGGTATCCCATCAAGGACTATGTCCTGGTACATCCAAGAACTCTTCAGCAGTGTGCTTACACAAACCAGCCACTGAAGCCACTTGAACTTCAGCTGCTGGGTTGCTGCAGCAGCATCTTCTGAACCTCTGGTACTTGTGTCCTTTCCCACTCATTGTCCCCGAGCCAGTGATGCTGAGACACTGAACATCATCAGAAAGTCCCACTGCTCCCAATTAAGAATCCGCTTCCCTCTAACCAAGAGTCAGGCCCACAGGTACCTGCCATGATCCTACTCACCTGTAAAGAAATGACTATAAATGCAGTATTTCCTAATTATTATTTTGGTTGCACTGGCTCTTCATTGCAGCATGCAGGCTCAATAGTTGTAGCATGAGTACTTAGCTGAGGATGTGGGATCTTAGTTTCCTGACCAGTGCTCGAACCTGGGCCCTCTGCATTGCAAGTGCGGTGTTTTACCCACTGGACCACCAGGGAAGTATCAGTAAGTATTTTAATGAGTGTAGGTTCCTTGCTCTGGAAGTATATTCCAAGCCGTGGACTGACTTCCATCATTCAGTATTTGCTGAATGTCTTCTGAACACCAGACCCTATGTGACATGCTAGGAAATATGGATATATAAGCACAGCGCCTGACCTCAGGGAGCTTTCACTGAGGGGAGTCTTAGAGACCTCTGAACTGTAAGCGCTCTGAAGGGCGCAGGTGCTGTGACAGACTGAAGTGTAGGGAACAATAGGGGACACAGGGAGGAAGGAATCAGGGCTGTCTGAACAGGGCAGGGTAGGGTAGGGGGGATCAGAGAAATGGCCATAGAAATGTGATGCTCACAGCTGAGTCTTCAAAGAGTGTGTACTTAGTGTGGCTGGGGGCCTGAGGCAGTAGGCCGTCCATCTGAAGCATAACCTCTAGTCACCCGTCGAGGTTGGCAGTCCCATTGGATGCAATCTGATTTCTCCGTTGCTTGGTTGAGGAGCAGAACCTGGATTTCAGCTCTGTGGCATTCAACGACAGCTGCCATATTCTCATTTGGAGGCTATTTTCTTTGTATTCTCATGTCAGTTTCTGAATTCCACTAATACTGGACTTGCCCAACGTAGTAATTACATGTGTGTTTGTACCTCCACTTACCCACTTAGGTTGTGACTGTCTTGAGAGAAGAGTCTAAGTCTCTCTTTGTTACCCCTTCATTCAACAAACATTTACTAGGCCCCACTAGCGCCAAGCCCTGTGATAGCACTGCAGATACAGCATCAAATAAGACAGATGTGGCTTCTGTCCTCATGCAGTTTCCATTCTAGCAGAGAAGATGGTCATTAGACAAATGACCAATTGCAAGTGTGATCAGAGCTTTGAAAGGAAAAGCCCACTGTGGTGTCACAGGGTAAAGCAGCGGACCTGATCTGGTCCGAGGATCCCTGGCAGGTGACCCCAAAGGATGTCTAAGCTGGAAGACACTCATCATCAATTCCTGTCTGACTTGTTTTACACCTTGGTGCTGTGATCTAGGACTTCCCTGGTGGCTCAGAGGGTAAAGCGTCTGCCTACAATGCAGGACACCCGGGTTCGATCCCTGGGTCAGGAAGATCCCCTGGAGAAGGAAATGGCAACCCACTCCAGTACTCTTGCCTGGAGAATCCCATGGAGGGAGGAGCCTGGTAGGCTACAGTCCACGGGATTGCAAAGAGTCAGACACGACTGAGCAACTTCACTTCACTTCACTTCACTTTGCCATGATCTAAGGGACTTTCCAGGCGGGACTAGTGGTAAAGCACCCACCTGCCAATGCAGGAGACATTGGAGAGACTGGTTTGATCCCTAGGTAGGGAAGATCCCCTGGATAAGGGTATGGCAAACCCCTCCAGTATTCTTACCTGGAAAATCCCATGGACAGAAGAACCTGATGGGCTACATTCCATGGGATCACAAAGAGTCAGACACGACTGAAGCTACTTAGCACACACTCCATGCTCTCATGTCTACCCTCCAGTTCCAAATTCTGCAAAAACTCCAATATTTATTCTTCCCTCCTTCTTCTCTTCCTTCTTCCTGTTTCTTCATAATAAAATACCAAGATTTATCTGAGCAAAAGGTCATCCAGGAAGCAACCACATTCCCCAGCCTCCCTTGACGCTAGGAGAGACATATGACTACTTTCCTGCTACTGGAATGTGAATGGGAGTGATGTGAGCAACATCAGTACTGTATTCTTTATAGAGAAAGGGTTTGTGCTCCACTCTCCATTTCCTACTGTGTGGGAAAGAACAGCAACTGCAGTGGCCACCTTAAACCAAAGATGGGAGCTACCTCTGAGGATGGGAGAGCTGCCCAATGCCTATATATCTAGATCACCTTGGGCAACAGTGCTGTGTGTCTGCTCTAGACATCCAGCCCATCTGTGAACCTCCCAGCAAGAAGAATTAGACTTCTGCCTTTTTGAGCCACTGTATTTTGGGTCTTTCTGCGGGGAAGTTAAGTCTATAAGCTGACTCACATATCCAGGGTGTGTTTCCAGCATGTCTTTAGCTTAGCAGGGACCACAGAGGCATTTACCCAATTTGTCATCATCTGTGAATAGTTATAGCATGAGGTTTCTCTCTCTTTAGTTTAAACACATCATGGTCCCCATCTGGCTATTGTTTCTTTGAACTCTCCCTCCCTCTTTCCGTGCTTACTTGCTCCTTCTTTCATCTTTCAGGTGTGCTAAATATCTGAAGGAGAATGAAAGTCATACTGTTACGGGGTTTTTTTTTTTTTTCTTTCTTGGCCAGGTCACAATGCCTTCAGAAGAGTGGCCTAGGAGAGAAAAGGGCTGTGAATGAGATTCTGAGATGAAGAGGAAAGCCTTAATTACCTGAAACTTGGTGAATCACAGCTCTCTATTAATGAGAATGCTTCTACCACATCTTCAGAAAGAAGAAAACTGCAACCAAATAAGCTGTTATGGAGAGATGCATTCAAAAAACCAGTTTTCTAGCTTGTGCTAGAGTTTCAGCCCAGTTGGCTCTTCTCTCATGGTGGCAGCCACAGCCCAGTGAGAGATGGGATGGGAATTTGCCATACTGGCTCTGAGGCTGTCCTTTCAACCTTGCTTTATTCCTGCTTTCATATCATGGGGAAATGGGCTATAGGGTCCATCTATTATGCTTAAAAATGTTCTACAAATATGCAAGGCTGCTTGTATAACGACATTGGTTCTGGTGTTGTTTTCATTAGTAAAACAATGAAAACAATATAATGTGCATTAATAGGAAGACACTTAAATTTAAAAGTATGGTTTATCTTATAAAGAAAACAAAGGCAGTCACTTCAAAGGAGATAGTTTTCTATGGACTGACCTGCAAAAAATGTGCATGGTGTGTGTGTGTTAGCCAAACAATTGTTTTTAAATAAAAATGAACACCTGATGTTTATGTATATATTTTCATATGCCTAGAAAAACAGAGTGGAAGGACACACATGAAATTATTTATAATGGTTATCTCTGGAGAGCAGATCAGGGGAGAAGAGGGTAAGTTTTCATATTTTACTCTATAATAATTCTATGTTGTTTGTTTTTATAGTAGTAGAATTTCCCTGTGAGGCGAGATCATACTTATCCTGCTCATTGCCCATTCATGGAGAGAATATGGGGGTGATAATGACAAGGACAGTAATAATAATAACAATTATTATTATAATGTAGGTTATATAACATTTATAATACAGTAAGCACCATCCTTTGGATTTTATATATATTAATATATCTAATTTTCATAAATACACTATGCAGTAAGTACTTTATCATCGCCATCTTACATATAAACAGACAGAAGCACAGAGAGGGTAAGCAAGCTATCCAAGGTAACCAAGTGACAGAGCTGGCATTGAATCCAGGGGGCCTGGCTCCAGGGATTATTCTTAATCACTCTGTGTTACGTTGATTAATGGATGTAATGAATGAATGCTACATTTTAAAAAAAAAAATGTATTTTGGCCAAGTCTCTGATAAGTAGAAGAATCAATGAACCAGTAAAGTTCGTTCCCAGAGCATTCTGCTTAATCAAGGTCCTACAATTTATCTTTCATTGCAAGGTAATGGGCTGTTTATACTCAGAGCTTTCCAAAAGCTGAGAAGACACGGATGTTAACAGATGTTGATGAGTGACTGGGAAAGGCTGATTGTTTTAATTAAAGTAAGTGAAAGAATTAATTGCTAGCAAATTAAAAGGCTTCATCTGCCGTTTCTCGGTTCCTCGGTTTTCTGTCTTCCACCCAGAACAATAACAGGGGCGTTCCGAGCACAAGCATGACTGCCTGGCTTTTCCTGTCTGAGCAGCCTGGTTTTGCCGCTTGTGCTTACATCTGGGGATCTGGAAAGGTAGGAAAGAATTCTGTACTCCAGAAGCATCTCTATGTACTTAAGGGACTAATAGGAACCCTCACCTCTCCATTCAGGGAAAAAGGCTAAAGCATAGACTATGAGTCTTGGAGTAGAGGAATTAGATTTCATTCCATTTTTATTCTCTGCATCTCAGAGTGCCTGGCATCTAGCACATGTTTTACATAGGAAAGGTTATCGACACTGTCTGACCAGGAGAAATTTTGATGATATAGAGGAAGCTCTAAGGAAAGTAATAAACACTCCTTCATTGAAATAGTTTTCTGGATCTGCAAATAACATTCATTTGGCAATTATGAGCACATACTCTTTGCAAAGCCTGTTACTAAATACAGGTAGACACAAAATGGTCTCAGTCTTCAAGAAGCTGAAAATAGAGTCTGAGAGATGTACACATGGTGTCAGCGCTCTGACTTTAGAATAAGGAGAAGACGTTTGTAAATTTGATGTCGAGGAAAGGCTCTCTCTCCTTTTCTCCCTCTCTACTCTCCACTACCTCTCTCATCATAAAGATTACTTAGGAGTAATTTTGTGGATATATGAGATTTGTATACGTGTGGGAACTGAATATTGGCAGTACATGGGGAACAAATTAAAATTACTTCCCCAGTACAATTGAATGTGGCTTCCTGGCAGAGTGGAGATTGGTGTATCTGTGCAGAGTTGAGTTGAAGGTTTGTGTGCAGATAAATCACTCTTCCATGGAACATCAGAAGAAGAAACCACAGGGAAAAAACAGACGTGTATCAACGTGCTTAATGGGACTAACGACCTGGGGGAAGGAGAGGAGAGTTTAAGTTAGCAATTGTGCTGGCTGTTGCTCTTTCCCAGTCTTACAGAAAGGGCCCAGAGCACTACTTAACTGAGACAGAACTGTGACGGAGTTAGAAAAGTGCTAGGACAGAATTGGTGCCCCTTGCAGTTTGCTCTTCCTCAGAGTAGATCTGTGCAAGCACTGCAGTTCTGAAAAGTGAAAATGTATCAGTCGCTCAGTTGTGCTCTACTCTTTGCAACCCCATGGACTGTTCCCCCGTGGACTGTAGCCCGCCAGGCTCCTCTGTCCATGGGATTCTCCAGGCAAGAACACTGGAGTGCGTTGTTGTTCCCTTCTCCAGGGGATCTTCCCAACTGAGGGACTGAACCTCTATCTCTGCATCTCCTGCATTGGCAGGCGGGGCTCTTTACTAGCTGAGCCACCAGGAAGTTAAAGGACACCGCAATTCTCAGATTGTTTCCAGTCAGAATACTGACACTTCATTGATTATTTTTCATGAATATCTTAGTCTTTGGGAAGACAGCACAGTGTAGGGGAGGCCTCGGTGTCAGACCGCCAGTGTACAAATCTCATCAGTTATGTAATCGTGGATCAGGAAGATTTATGTGGACGGTAATCTATTCAAAGGGCATTGTTAAGATTAAATGAGATGGTATATGTAAAATATGTGGCAATCCATAAATCCTCAATAACTGCTAGATATTATCATGTTCCATAGGAACAACAAGGAGTAATGTGCGCAGGACCTTAATTTACCAAGTGTTTCATATGAATGTTCCCAGATGAAGCACTGTCCTTAAGAGTCAAACCTCTGGGCTCATACAGATCTGAGTTCAAATACTGGCTCCCTTCGCACCAATCTTGCAAACATTAGCAAACCAGTTAACCTCTAAGCCTTAGTTTCTTTATGTGTAAAATGGGATAACAGTACAGCAGATGCATAAGGTAGTTCTGAAGATTAAATAATGTAAATTGTTCAGCACATACTAAGTGCTTGATAAATGTCAGCAATTACTTATCATCCCATTTCTCCTCCTAATAGCTCTGTTCTGAGGGACCTATGACTCTGTACATTAGAGTTTTCCAGGTTAGGTTGACTGCAAACATCCACCACATTGACTTCCTTGTAGCTCAAATGGTAAAGAATCTGCCTGTGATGCAGGAGACCAGGGTCTGATCCCTGGATCAAAGATCCTCTGGAGAAGGGAATGGCAATCCACTCCAGTATTCTTGCCTGGAGAATTCCATGGACCAAGAAGGCTGGTAGGCTACAGTTCGTGGGATCGCAAAGAGACGGACATGACTGAGCAACTAACACACACACAAACATCCACAGCAGGACTTAGATCACACTCCGTACAAGCCCAGCACCTGGCTGAAAACAATCTCCAGTGGTAATGTAAGGGAGATGTTTCAGAAAATGAACTGGAGATGACTAAGAGGAGCAGCGGCTGCCCTGTGCTGGAGCAGCCGTGAAGAGATACCCCACATCCAAGGTAAAAGAAATTCAAGTAAGACAGTAGGTGTTGCAAGAGGGCATCAGAGGGCAGACACACTGAAACCATAATCACAGAAAACTAGCCAATCTGATCACACAGACCACAGCCTTGTCTAACTCAGTGAAACTAAGCCATGCCATCTGGGGCCACCCAAGATGGGAGGGTCATGGTGGAGAGGTCTGACAGAATGTGGTCCACTGGAGAAGGGAATGGCAAACCACTTCAGTATTCTTGTCTTGAGAACCCCATGAACAGTATGAAAAGGCAAACAGATAGGACACTGTAAGATGAACTCCCCAGATTGGTAGGTGCCCAATATGCTACTGGAGATCAGTGGATAAATAACTCCAGAAAGAATGAAGGGATGGAGCCAAAGCAAAAACAATACCCAGCTGTGAATGTCACTGGTGATAGAAGCAAGGTCTGATGCTGTAAAGAGCAATATTGAATAGGAACCTGGAATGTTAGATCCATGAATCAAGGCAAATTGGAAGTGGTCAAACAGGAGATGGCAAGAGTGAACGTCAACATTCTAGGAATCAGCAAACTAAAATGGACTGGAATGGGTGAATTTAACTCAGATGACCATTATATCTACTACCATGGGCAGGAATCCCTTAGAAGAAATGGAGTAGCCATCATGGTCAACAAAAGAGTCTGAAATGCAGTGCTTGGATGCAGTCTCAAAAACGATAGAATGATCTCTGTTGGTTTCCAAGGCAAACCATCCAATATCATGGTAATCCAAGCCTATACCCCAACCAGTAACACTGAAGAAGCTGAAGTTGAATGGTTCTATGAAGACCTACAAGACCTTTTAGAACTAACACTCAAAAAAGATGTCCTTTTCATTATAGGGGACTGGAATGCAAAAGTAGGAAGTCAAGAAACACCTGGAGTAACAGGCAAATTTGGCCTTGGAATACAGAATGAAACAGGGCAAAGGCTAGTAGAGTTTTGCCAAGAGAATGCACTGGTCATAGCAAACACCCTCTTCCAACAACACAAGAGAAGACTCTACACATGGACATCACCAGATGGTCAACATCGAAATCAGATTGATTATACTCTTTGCAGCCAAAGATGGAGAAGCTCTATACAGTCAGCAAAAACAAGACCAGAGCTGACTGTGGCCCAGATCATGAACTCCTTATTGCCAAATTCAGACTTAAATTGAAGAAAGCAGGGAACACTACTAGACCATTCAGGTATGACCTAAATCAAATCCCTTATGATTATACAGTGGAAGTGAGAAATAGATTTAAGGGACTAGATCTGACAGAGTGCCTGATGAACTATGGAATGAGGTTCGTGACATTGTACAGGAGACAGGGATCAAGACCATCCCCATGGAAAAGAAATGCAAAAAAAGTAAAATGGCTGTCTGAGTAAGCCTTACCAAAAAACTATGAGAAGAAGAGAAGTGAAAAGCAAAGGAGAAAAGGAAAGATATCCCATTTGAATGCAGAGTTCCAAAGAATAGCAAGGAGAGATAAGACAGCCTTCCTCAGCGATCTATGCAAAGAAATAGAGGAAAACAACAAAATGGGGAAGACTAGAGATCTCTTCAAGAAAATTAGAGATACCAAGGGAATATTTCATGCGAAGATGGGCTCGATAAAGGACAGAAATGGTATGGACCTAACAGAAGCAGAAGATATTAAGAAGTGGCAAGAATACACAGAAGAACTGTACAAAAAAAGATCTTCATGACCCAGATAATCACGATGGTGTGATCACTCACCTAGAGCCAGACATCCTGGAATGTGAAGTCAAGTGGACCTTAGAAAGCATCACTATGAACAAAGCTAGTGGAGGTGATGGAATTCCAGTTGAGCTATTTCAAATCCTGAAAGATGATGCTGTGAAAGTGCTGCACTCAATATGCCAGCAAATCTGGAAAACTCAGCAGTGGCCACAGGACTGGAAAAGGTCAGGTTTCATTCCAATCCCCAAAAAAGGCAATGCCAAAGAATGCTCAAACTACTGCACAGTTGCACTCATCTCACATGCTAGTAAAGTAATGCTCAAAATTCTCGAAGTCAGGCTTCAGCAATACGTGAACTGTGAACTTCCAGATGTTGAAGCTGGTTTTAGAAAAGGCAGAGGAACCAGAGATCAAATTGCCAACATCCGCTGGATCATCAAAAAAGCCAGAGTGTTCCAGGAAAACATCTATTTCTGCTTTATTGACTATGCCAAAGCCTTTGACTGTGTGGACCACAACAAACTGGGGAAAACTCTGAGAGAGATGGGAATACCAGACCAGCCGACCTGCCTCTTGAGAAACCTGTATGCAGGTCAGGAAGCAACAGTTAGAACTGGACATGGAACAACAGATTGGTTCCAAATAGGAAAAGCAGTACATCAAGGCTGTATACTTATTTACACCCTGTACACCCTGCTTATTTAACTTCTATGCAGAGTACATCATGAGAAACGCTGGACTGGAAGAAGTACACGCTGGAATCAAGATTGCTGGGAGAAATATTAATAACCTCAGATATGCAGATGACACCACCCTTATGGCAGAAAGTGAAGAGGAACTGAAAAGCCTCTTGATGAAAGTGAAAGTGGAGAGTGAAAAAGTTGGCTTAAAGCTCAACATTCAGAATGTTGAGATCATGGCATCTGGTCCCATTACTTCATGGCAGATAGATGGGGAAACAGTGGAAACAGTGTCAGGCTTTATGTTTTGGAGCTCCAAAATCACTGCAGATGGTGATTGCAGCCATGAAATTAAAAGACGCTAGCTCCTTAGAAGGAAAGTTATACCAACCTAGATAGCATATTCAAAAGCAGAGACATTACTTTGCCAACAAAGGTCTGTCTAGTCAAGGCTATGGTTTTTCCAATGGTCATGTATGGATGTGAGAGTTGGACTGTGAAGAAAGCTGAGCACCAAAGAATTGATGCTTTTGAACTGTGGTGTTGGAGAAGACTCTTGAGAGTCCCTTGGACTGCAAGGAGATCCAACCAGTCCATCCCAAAGGAGATCAGTCCTGGGTGTTCATTGGAAGGACTGATGCTAAAGCTGAAACTCCAATACTTTGGCCACCTCATGTGAAGAACTGACTCACTTGAAAAGACCCTGATGCTGGGAAAAATTGAAGGCAAGAGGAGAAGGGGACAACAGAGGATGAGATGTTTGGATGGCATCACCGACTCAATGGAGATGAGTTTGGGTAAACTCTGGGAGTTGGTGATGGACAGGGAGACCTGGCATGTTGCAGTCCATGGGGTTGCAAAGAGTCAGACATGACTGAGCAACTGAACTGAACTGAAACCTAAACATCTTGGTTTCCTAAACTAAGGCAAGTCTGAAAGGTAAACTTTCCTTAAACCTAAAAGCTTAGAAGAAAATGGCTTGGTTCAACATAAGACAAGTAATAGAATTTTTCAAAAATTGCTTATTCTTTTAAGCATAGATAACTCATTTATATAATTCAAAATTAAATTAATTTATTTACTTATATGTTTCTATTTTCTATCCCTGTCTTCTACATGTCCAGTTTCACTTCACTTTCCCAAACTGGTGAAGTGAAGTTGCTCAGTCGTGTCTGACTCTTTGCGACCCCATGGACTGTAGCCTATCAGGCTCCTCTGTCCATGGGATTTTCCAGGCAAGAGTGCTGAAGTGGATTGCCATTTCCTTCTCCAGGGGATCTTCCCAACCCAGGAATGGAACCCAGGTCTCCCTCATTGCAGGCAGACACTTTACCATCTGAGCCACCAGGGAAGCCCTCCCAAACTGTTAGCCATGTTAATATTTCCTGTGAATTCTTCCAGAGATTTTTTAAATGTATGCAGGAAAACACAGGAATGAGAGCAGGATATGTATTTTAGTCTGCATCTTACTTTTTAAATATTATAATCCATGTTGGGAATTTTTTAATTCATAAGAAGTGCCCTCATTCTCATTTTATAACTACATAGTATTCTGTTAAATGGATGTATCATAATAGGTTTAGCCAACCTCTTATTGGAAGACATTTAAGTTGTTACCAATTTCTTACCATAACAAGTAGCTATTGTTTAGTCATTTAGTCATGTCTTACTCTTTTCATGACCCCATGGACTGTAACCTGTCAAGCTCCTCTGTCCATGGGATTTCCCAGGCAGGAATACTGGAGTAGGTTGCCATTCCCTTCTCCAGGGGATCTTCCCTACCCAGAGACCGAATTCCCATCTCCTGCATTGGCCGGCAGATTCTTTACCATTGAGCCAGCTGGGAAGACCATAGCAAACACTACTCCAGTGAAAAACCAATTTTGATGTTTATTACTAAATTGCCCACCTATGGGAATGGCAAAGACAGGAGGAGAAGGGGGTAACAGGATTAGATGGTTGGATGTCATCACCAATTCAGTGGGAATGAGTTTAAGCAAACTCCGGGAGATAGTGAAAGGCAGGGAAGCCTGGCAGTCCATGGGGTCGCAAAGGGTAGGACACAACTGAGCGACTGAGCAGCAGCGGCAACGGCGGTGGCATCAACTGGCACTTGAATGACAGGAACAGTAGAGCAGAATGCTCATTTTCCTCTTCCTTGCCCAGATCGTATATTAATATATTGTAATTGTGATATGGTGATTTTTTTTATGGCAACAAAACTTGGTGCTTTCACTGCTTTTGTTTCCTGTTGGCTGGTGGGAAGGGTTCTGGGCTTGGCTATTGCAAGCGGGTGGTGGATAGTTGACACTGTCCTCAGGAAACGTGCAAGAAGCCTTGGCTGGAGGCAATGGCACCCCAAGAATCTCATCTGGTTCTTTGTTTTCTCCCTGGCAAGTCCTGCTAGGGAGATTTCTTTCTTTTTTTTTTTTTTTTTACTAATTTGATAGCAAAATGATATGATATTATGATATTGTATTTTGAATTTATGTTGCTCTTAGTGAACCGTTTCTTTACAGTCTTTTCCCAATTTTTCCCTGGATAATTTTTTTTTCTTATTGACCCATAGAAGCTCTTAAAATATTAAAGACATTTAACTTTGTAAAATGAATTATAAACAATTTGCTTTCATTTCACCATTTGTCTTTTTACTTTACTCAAGGAGATTTTGCCAAGCAATGATTTTTATGGAACTTAATTTTTAACTCTTTTACTTTATGCCTCTTAGTTTTTGTATCATAGTTAGAAGGTCTTTTCTACTCTGAATTTATAGAGGAGCTTTCCTTTTTGGATTTATGTTTTACCTCTTTTATTTGATTCATTTGGAATGGATCCTAGTATAAGGCACTTTACAATTTCAGTAAGAATCTGCAAAGTAGGGCAAGGAAGGAGGTCAAAAGGATATTCCCATGTGGGCTGATGACAAGTCAAACACATCCAGAAGATTCTCATAGCTTTGCCATGTTCTTTATGCCTCTCCACCCAGTCCTTTGGCTCAGAGGTGAGTATCTGGCCCAAGATAGGGCAATCAGAGCCCTTCTCCAAAATTTCTGAACTTGGGGCCGGAACGAGAATCAGTCAGGCAGCCATAAAAAGGTAAACCTTGTGAGTTCCAGGGGCCAGACTTCCTTCTGCCTGAGATAGCCAGACAGCACTGAAAGAACACACCAACCCAGAGGAAAAGGCGGAGATGATGGAAAACTATTCCGGAGTACAAAGGAAAGAGCCGCAGATACACACAACAGCATGAATCAGCCTGGGCGGAAGAAGCCAGGCAAAAGTAAGTATCGACCATATGATTCCATTTTACAAAGCTCTTGAAGATGCAGACTAACCTAGAATGTCAGAACTCAGATCAGTCGTTGTCAGAAGAAGAGGGTGAAGTGTGCCAGAGTGGAGTGGGAGAGTGGAATGACAAAGGGGTGTAGGGGAAATTGGGGGTGACAGATATTGTCCCTGTCTTGATTGTAGTGATGGTTCATGGATGGGTGCGTGTTTCAGAACTTTTCAAATCATGCACTATAAATCAGTACAGTTCACTTTATGTTGATGCTATCTCAACAAAGTTGTTTCAAAATAAAGCAGAGATGAGGGGGAAAATAAATCAAGTACAAATGAGGAATGTATGTATAGGAGGAAAGGAAAACAAGAGAAAATGAATTCAGTTGGGATCTAGTTCTCTCATTCTAGATGCCCACACTTGCCCTTGAGTGCGCCTATCCTATTTGTCCACCTGACAAACTTCTAACATATTCCAAGTCCAATTCGGATGTTATCTTTTTATAGCCTTTTTGACTCTCTCAGGATGAATTAATTGCTCCTTCATTTCTGTATGTGTTCCCATAGCTCTTATCATCGCTGCTGTGGTGACTGATGAGTCTGTCTTTCCCACAAGATGATAAAACCTCTGAAGAGCAGGAAGTGTGTCTTATTTATCCTTAAAAACCCAGAAACCAGCATAATTCACAAAATGTAGCAGGTGCTCACTTAATGTCTTTTAATTGATTTAAATGGAGGGAATCAAATTCAACCAATGGTTATCAAGTCTTTTTGAACACTCCTTAATATAACTCTTTTTTAAAACAAAATATTGCAAGGACTCTCAATAGAGAATTCAGATAAAGGTGGAACTGACCTGGCTGACAGAGTCAATTTGAGTTTGAATCAGAGGCTATTTTCTCACTCTGGTTTTCAATAGTTTTCTATCTGCATCCATGTACAGCATATTTGTTTTTCTGTCGTCTTCCTCTGTTTCCTGATCTTCTCTGCTACCTAAAGAAGACTCCACTCACCCTCTCTGGGAGCACCCATAACCCTCCTGTATCTGTATTTCTCTTTCTGACTTACTCCACTTTGTATAATAGGCAAATACTGTACATTGACGTATATATGGGGAATTTAGAAAGATGGTAATGATGATCCAACAGGCTGGGTGGCAAAGGAGACACAGATGTAAGGAACAGACTTTTGGACTCAGTGAAGAAGGCGAGGGTGGGATGATTTGGAAGAAGAACATTGAAATATATATATATTACCATTTTTACGTATTTACATCTATATGTAAAATAGGTGGCCAGTGCAAGTTTGACGTGTGAAGCAGGGCACCCAAAGCTGGTGCTCTGGGACAATCAGAGGGATGGGGTGGGGAGGGAAGAGAGAGAGGTGTTCAGGATGCGGGGACGCATGTATACCTGTGGCTGATTCATGTTGCTGTATGGCAAAAACCACCACAATATTGTAAAGTAATTATCCTCCAGTTAAAATAAACTAATTTTTTAAAAAACTCTCCTGTATCACAAAAGACCCCAGAAGAAAACTCTCTTGTGTTACCAGGTGTTCCTGCTCCAAGGTTTCCTGTGCCGTAAGAAATTCCAAATTGTGGGGGTGGGGTGGGAGAAATGGTTTTGGACAAAGAGATCCCTGACCACAAAAACAGATCTCATTAAAAAAAGGCCTGTAGCTACTTGCTTAAATTACTAAGCTAGTTTCCAAAAAGTTAGGTGATAGAAACAGCTCACCTCCAAAGGGCCGAGGAGGCTGGGAGTTAGGCCACTGCTGTTAGGTGCTTCTCCTATCAGTTGGTCCTGCCAGCAGGGTCTTAGGGCTTCCCTGGTGGTTCAGGTGGTAAAGAATCTGCCTGCAATGCGGGAGAACTTGGGTTTGATCCCTGGGTTGGGAAGATCCCCTAGAAAAGGGAAAGGCTTCCCACTCCAGTATTCTGGCCTGGAGAAATCCATGGACTTCAGTCCATGGGGTCGCCAAAAGGTGGACATGACTGAGTGCCTTTCCCTCCCTCACAGAGTCTTAATCTAAAATTTTGAGTCTGTGGTCTTCTATTTCCAAAATTCCATTTTACAGAATTGATTCTGGAATTATTTTCTGACTTGTATTATCCGAAGACTCACCACATATTAATTTTCCCTGCAGTTTTTTCATCAGAGCTGGTTCAATATGAAACCCAATAGGCTATGTTTGGAATGCATAGAAACCATTCAGAACATTGTGGCCTATAGAATTTATGATAAAGATAAAACGGAAGCAACATCATTGTGTTTGCAGGCCAAATGAGGACATTGGATAAGATGGTCTCCAAGAGCTCCTCCAACCTTGTGAGTTTATGATTTCTGGGCAGACAGACAAGAACAGCAGCATAGGTTTGGGGTGAGCTGTGTGAGAAATAAATTGTTCTTTGCACAGATGAATAGAGTATAATAGCAATAAATCTCAGAAAGAACATTTCAAAATTATCTTCAATGTGTCATTGTCTGTACAGTTTCATTTTTGTATTGTTTTTTCTTACTTTTTAAGTAATGCCTCTTGTAGAGGGTTTAAAGTGTTCAGTGTTCAGTGTTCAGTTTAAAGTGGTTCAGCAAATGTTATGTCCATTTGTGCTATCTCCCATACCCCAGGACAAGTCATTAGAGGCAAGGACCTAAGGACATTTGGCAAGGTCAACAGGACTAAATGAGGAAAGGAGAGGATTTTTTCTAACTGCTAAAAATGCAGAAAGAGGGTGTTTCAAAAGTTAGTCTGTTGATAAGAATTTAATGTGTATTTGCCCAAACCATTAAAGTTATATGGTTAGGTTACCAGGCTAGATCCCAACCTAAAATATGAGAAAACATTAAAAAACTTTATTTTTATATAGGTAACCTCATCTATAACATCATTTTCTTGGGGGAAAAAAGTCCATTTTGGGTTCTCTGCTACAATGCTGTGGACCTGTCTCCCTCAGCCTAGCAGTAGAAGAAACCTGCAGTGATGGGGACAAATGTGGGAAGTTGTCTTCAGACACCCACAGTTCATCCAAGCTGTATATCTGCCTTCTCTTAGAAGGAACACTTATTCCAAACTGGGGAACAAGGGAAAATTACCTTGAAGGGTGGAGTTCTGCATTATTGACTCTCACCATTCTTATGTTTAAATTACGTTACAAATTGAACACTCACAACAGACTGCCTGTCTTTGCATTTAGTTTACAATTCTGTTTTGTGACTATGATTGAGAACTCAAGGGTTTTTTGCTCTGTGTTACAATTAGTAAATGATTTTATGTTGCTTGATGATGATAAATTTGTTTTTGAATTTCATTATAGTATCTAAATTGATTATCATCATAGACAAATAGGTACTGACAAATAGATGTCAGTATTTTTCTTATGGTAGAAATGAATGATACAAATTGTTTGAATTACTATGTTGTGGGTTTCTTTTTAACTTACAGGAAGAAAACAAAAAAAAAACAAAACACAGAATGACGAAGTGTATTTTGAACCAAACAGGAGTTCAGTCATTCATACTACAAACATTTATTGAGCATTCTGTCCTCTGGATTGAAGATAAATAATTCACATTTCCTGCACTCATAGAACTCATGAATTACAGGAAATAAAACAGATAAATAATTCTACTCAAGGCAAAATGAGTAAGTACCATAAAGAAATATTAATAGCAGAGCTCTTTGGGCAACATAAAAGGAGGAAAAAGCATTTCAGCTGAGACAAGAGAAGTTTCCTGGAGAAACTGGTGCAGAAACTGGTCCTTCTTAAAGAAGAATCTAAAAAGTGATGGGCAGAGAGCCCACCAGGGGGAGAACGGAAAACCATTGGTGGTTTTTGGAAGGGGAAGTGGCATAGTTTAGCTGAGTGGTTTAGAAGGCAAACATATACAAGTCCAATGATAATTGTAGTGATTCAGATGAAGTCAAGATGCTTGAACAGTACTAACGGGTGTGTACAGAGCACACAGATTTAAGAGATGCTAAGGAATCAGGGCTTCCCAGGTGGCGCTAGTGGTAAAGAACCCCCTGCCAATACCAGATATGTAAGAGATGCAGGTTCGATCCCTGGGTCAGGAAGATCCCCTGGAAGAGGGCATGACAACCCACTCCAATATTCTTGTCTAGAGAATCCCATGGACAGAGGAGCCTGGTGGGCATGACTGAAGTGACTTAGCACACATGCACATATGCAAGGAAACAGAATCAACAAACTTTGGGGATCCTTTAGAAACACAGATTTGAAAATCAGGAAAGGCAATTACTGAAATTACAAAAGAGTGGTTTTCAAGCTTATCAAGCGAGAGAGTTACCTGGAGAGCTTAAATATCAACACAGGTTTCAGGCTCTACCTTGTGGACGTAAAGATTCAGTGAGATTTAGGTTTGGTCCTAGGAATCTGCATGTTTAAGCAGCATCCCAGAGGATTTGGATGCACCGGGGCACTGACCACACTTCGAGAAACAGCTCTATGGAAACAGAGGTCACCAAGAGGGTAAGCAAAGCCCCAAAAGGGGCTGACCTGGCTTTTTGGAAAATGAGGAGACCTGGAGTTCCTCCCTTTTCCCCTCTGATTCTCCAAGACCTGAGATTAAAGTCACCTTCTGGGAGCTCACTCTTCTAATGTAAAATAATGCATACAATAGACACACACAAAAATAAAATGGTTTTAAACAGTGCCATGAAGAAAATAAAGCAGAGTAAGGGCTTGAGAATTGTGGGGTTTGCGGGGAGAGGGAAAGGAGGTGGAAGGAGAGTAGGGGCAGCACTTCTGGACTGAATCATAAGGAGAGGCTTTCAGAAAACGACAGGAGTCGAGGTCTGAGAAGAGGACGTGGCCAAAGGAGATGCACGTTGCAGGCATGGGAGCAAGATGGGCAAAGATGATGAGTGAGGAAACCACCCTGTGTGTTCAGGGAATGACTGCAGGGCCAGAGTGCTGGAGCAGAGTGAGGAAGGGGGCAAGTAGTGAGAGCTGAGGGCAGAGGAGAAAGCAGTAGTCAGGCCACAGAATAAGACCCTGTTGGATTCGGGAGTTAGCTCTAAGGTGTGGGAGGACCTCCTTGGAGGCTTTGAGTAGGAGAGTGTCATGATGTGATGTGCTTTTTGGAAGAGTCACTTTGCCTGCTTTAGCCATAGAGTGTGGCTATGTGGGATGAGCTGGAGGCACTGAGATGGTTTCAGATAGATGCTGCAGCAGCTGGCACATGGATGGTAGAAGTGGAGAGATGGGGGCAAACCTGTGTTCTGAAAGGAAAAATGACGTAACTTGCCAATGCATTAGCTATGCGGTAGCTTTTGAAGTTTTTTGCTTGGTGGAAGGAACAACTGGACACATGAGATGAAGCTTATGTCATATGGCGGAAGCTCAGGGAAAGGAAACCACAGGGGCTAGTATCTCAGCATTGCTAATGCCTCAAACCATGATGGCACGTGGTAAGCTCGCAATAAATATTTCTTGACTGAATTATTGAAAGACTCGATGCTAGAGAATAGCTAAGAAGATAAGTTCAGTTCAGTTCAGTCGCTCAGTCGTGTCCGACTCTGCAACCCCATGAACCGCAGCAGGCCAGGCCTCCCTGTCCATCACCAACTCCCGGAGTTCATTCAAACTCACCTAAGGAGTGGGAAAAAATCCCTTGGTGGGATTTTGAAGTGTGTCGGGGCAGCTGGCGGGGGTTGGAAGTGTGTCGGGGCAGCTGGTGGGTGTTGGAAGTGTGTCCAGGCACCTGGTGGGATTTCGAAGTGTGTCGGGGCAGCTGGCGGGGGTTGGAAGTGTGTCGGGGCAGCTGGTGGGGGTTGGAAGTGTGTCGGGGCAGCTGCTGGGATTTCGAAGTGTGTCGGGGCAGCTGGTGGGGGTTGGAAGTGTGTCGGGGCAGCTGGTGGGTGTTGGAAGTGTGTCCAGGCACCTGGTGGGATTTCGAAGTGTGTCGGGGCAGCTGGCGGGGGTTGGAAGTGTGTCGGGGCAGCTGGTGGGGGTTGGAAGTGTGTCGGGGCAGCTGGTGGGGGTTGGAAGTGTGTCGGGGCTCCTCTGGTGTCACAGTGACCAGCACCAGTCACACCTAAACTCCTGAAGTCACCACCAGGCGGTTTCAGATCCACTTGCATCTGTGCGTGCCTGCTTCTTCCTGCAGGTTTTTCGGCATCCTTGGGTCAACTGTGTGCATTTCAATTGGTATTATCGCAGCAAACGCCTATATACCAAAATTTACCATTTTAACCGTCTAAGTGTATAATCCAGTGACGTTTTGTACATTCAGTATTGTACATTGACAGCTTGTACATTCACACTATTTCCAGAATACTTTTATCATCCCCAGGGAAATCCATGAAGCAGTTTCTTCCCATTTCTGCCTGCCCCCTCCCCTTCCCTGGCAACCACTAATCTGCTCTCTGTCTCTATGGATTTACTTATTCTAGACTTTTCATATACACCAGCTCACGCAGTCTGTGGCCTTTGTGCCTCGCTTCATTTACTTAGCATAATGTTTTCCAGGCTCATCCATGTTGTAGCACGTATCAGCACATCATTTCACTCTGTGGATGAATAATATTCAGTTGTATGGATAGATCATATTTTGTTTATCCATTAGTCCATTGATGGATATTTGACTTGTTTCTATCTTTCGGCTACTGTGAATGGGGCTGCTATCAACATTTGTGTATAAGACGTTTTTATGCCTGTTTTCAGTATGTGTGTTGGGAGGGTTGTTGAGTTATATGGTAATATTTTTTAACTTTTGTTTATTTATTTTGGTTTCAGTAGGTCTTTGTTGCTGCATGTGGGCTTCCTCTAGTTGTGGCGAGCAGGGGCTAATCTTCATTGCAGTCGCACAAGCTTCTCATTGCTGTAGCTTCTCTTGCTGCGGAACACTGGCTCTAGACAGGGGGGCTTCAGTAGTTGCCTCACATGGCCTTAGTAGTTGAGCCTCAGGCTTAGTTGCTCAGCGGCATGTAGGATCCTCCCTGACCAGGGATCAAACTCTTGTTCCCTGCATCGGCAGGCAGACTCCTAACCACTGCACCACCAGGGAAGCCCTTTGTGTTTAACTTATTGAGGAAATGTCCATCAGTTGAGCATCTTTTGAGACATCCTTTCTGATGTCTTTCTTGACACGTCCTTTCTCCTCCCATTCGAGCTTTCCCTTTTTCTGTGTATTCCCACTGTTTCTGATGTACACATGTCTCCTGGCACCTGAACTTGAGTTTAGCTACCTTGTGCTAATATTACCCGTCTTCTGTTTAGTGGATTATAAACTCTTTGAGGGAAGAACTCAAGTCTTATTTTTCTCTGTATGGTTTACTGCAACTCCATTTACCTTTAGTAAATTTACAAACTCTCAATAAATCTTTGCTGGGAAAATGACAGTTCTCAGTGCAGAAAAGAGTTTCAAGCAGGGTGACTTTTCATTTGGGGAATGGAGAACTTTAGATGCTACAAAGTGGTAATTGCTGTTTTTAACTGTAATTGCTGGGGCTGTGATGGCACACCCAGGTTGCTAGTACGTTTATACAGACATATAAAGAGGGGGTATGTGTGAATATGTGTGGGGAAGAGGAGGCTGTGTTGTTTATGTTGAAGCTTTTTGACAGTTCACCTACATCTGCAAAATCCCTGCAAAATCTCCCTACCAGCCAAGTGACCTCAATCAAGGTAGAAAAAACTTCTCCGAACTTCATCTTTAAAAAAGCCTGAGTTGTTGGACTTCTCTACCGCTATGCTGATATCTGAAAATGCCGCCTTTGATAAGCCATAGCTCTGCCTAGAGAGACTGAATTTTTGGCAATCTTGCAAAATCCCAGGGTTTAATTAAATTGCTTTCAAAGTAGCTTTACTTAATGGGTCATAGGACAAAACATTGAATTAACACAAAGCATTTCCTAATGGAGTGAAAACAAATGGGAGGTGGCTTTTCGTGTGAGCTTCCTGTAATTGGAACTACCAATCAGATGTGCCGCATGAAGGCTCCCTGATGGAATGCTTTTTGTCTCTGAGTCAGCACACAAAATCAAATGCTGAAAAAGTGTTGACTTTCCAAGTCCAAAAGCAGATCAGATAGAGCCGAATAAGGCATGGCTTCCACTCACAAGGAGCTTATAATCTAACTGAGGAGTTGAGAAACAGACATATAAATGATAAACATCAATTTCAGACATGTAAGAGCTAAAGGGGTAATATAAACAATTGGTAGTATTAGATAGGGCAGGGGGTCGGTGTTAGGGGGCAGGGAGAGATGCTACTTGAGAGTGTGGAGAAGTAGATTACAAGGTTGTATATTTCAAGTGACAATCATGACATGCGTCAGGAGCATGTGATGGTTAAGGGCTTTTTAATAAATTATTAATAGTCTAAATGGAGCAGTATATTCAGGTAAGGGAATATGGGGATACTCAAGTGGCAAGGAGAGTTTGGAACTCAGATTGAAAAGAGCATGGAAAATAAAAATAAGTTTAGACTTTATCCAGTAGGGAATGAGAAGACATAAATGGCTCCTTAAGGCTTCTGAGAGGGAGAGTGACAGACACATTGACAGTTATATTTATGGAAAAGTAATCTAACAAGGTTTTATAGGCTGGCGTAAAGAGAGAAAATAATGGAAAAGAGAAATAAGTTAATAGGCTATTGAAATAGTCCAGCAGCGAACTGAGAGCTTGAACTAGAGCAGGGGCAATGGGATATAAAGAAGCGTGGGAGTAGGAGGTGGATTTGCAAATAAAGTTGGCTTTTCTATAGTTTTAGACAGACATTAAAAAGTGTGAGATTTTATGTTTAATTTTTTTTATTTCTGCTTCATATTTTCCAGCACTACTCTGTTGGAAATCAGAACTTCCTTAGCTGATGAAGGGGATCATAGTAAGCCACCCCCAAACATACCACTTTGGCTTACAGGTTATTTTGAGCTGAAGGCAATTAAGAAATAGCATATACAGGAGAAACTCTGACCTCCCATTTTTGCCTGAAAACAGGGCATAAATTTCCCCTTGGAAGGGTAACAAATTTACATTTATAAAGATTTCTCCCTCTCCAGCACCAGAAAGAGGAGAAAAATTTTAATCACCAGAGATGACTCATCGCTGGAGACAGCACTGACTGTCTGCATAACAAGCCTGACTCAATAACCTTTACTACCATACTTTTACTAGTCACCTTCCCATAGTTCACTAAAAGCCCAAACACCCCCTTTCCTTTGTCTAGTCACTTCTCCACAATTTACTGTTGTTCAGTTGCTCAGTCATGTCTGACTCTTTGACATGGACTGCAGCACGCCAGGCTTCCCTGCCTGTCACAATCTCCAAGAGCTTGTTCAAACTCATGTCCATTGAGTCGATGATGCCATCCAACCATCTCATCCTCTGTTGTCCCCTTCTCCTGCCTTCAATCTTTCCCAGCATCAGGGTCTTTCCAATGAGTTGGTTCTACGCATCAGGTGGCCAAAGCATTGGAGTTTCAGCATTACTCCTTCCAAAGAATATTCAGGACTGATTTCCTTTAGGATTGACTGGTTTGATCTCCTTGCAGTCCAAGGGGTCTCAAAAGTCCACAAATTATTACCCTTTCTTAAGGTGCTATGTGAGAAGGCAATGACACCCCACTCCAGTACTCTTGCCTGGAAAATCCCATGGATGGAGGAGCCGGGAAGGCTGCAGTCCATGGGGTCGCTGAGAGTCGGACACGACTGAGTGACTTCACTTTGACTTTTCACTTTCATGCATTGGAGAAGGAAATGGAAACCCACTCCAGTGTTCTTGCCTGGAGAATCCCAGGGACGAGGGAGCCTGGTGGGCTGCCGTCTATGGGGTCGCACAGAGTTGGACACGACTGAAGCGACTTAGCAGCAGCAGCAGCAAGGTGCTATGTAGGCACCTGGGTCTAACTTCTTTGGGTTTTCCCTTATTTTCTGTGAAGCCCTCATGTATATGCAAAAGAAAACTTTTCCCTGTTACTCTGTCTTTTGTCGTTCAATTTGCTGGCTTCAGGTACTGAATCTAAGAGGATAGAGGAAGAGTTTTTCTTCCTCTATAACGAACATTCAAAAATGCCCTCAAGCAACTGATCACTGCTAAATCATGTGACCACTTTCATGTATAGACTTGAGTCTTAATCTCAAGTGGGGCCTAAGTGCTGCCTGGCAAACTGAATACACTTCTTTAGTAAATTCACTGGAATGTGAAATCTGCATGGGCAGGGATCTTTGTTCAGTTTACTGGCATATCCCAAGAGCCTTGAATACTGCCTGGCACAGAGCATGTGTAGGACAATGTTATGGACAAGTGTTTTATACTTTTTCTTCTTTCCTCAAACCTCAAACCCCCAAATCCTCAGACCTCAATACTCAGCTATTGGCCTTGCTACTTACTTCACTGAGAAAATGCAATTAATCTGAGAAGAACATGCACATACTCCCACACCTAAGTCAACCACCCCCTTGCAAACTTACCCATATTTTTCCCTTCCCACTTATCACAAAGGACAGTTTGTCCCCGCTCCTATCTAAGTCTGACTCTCCCAACTGTACACTGCATCCCACTCTCTTCTGCCTACTCAAGAGTTTGTTCCTGCAGTCAACTCTTCTCTTTCCTGCATCATCAGTTTTTCCTCTCAACTGGATAATTCCCATCAGGATACAGATGGATTTAGGAGAAAACCCTGATGCAGAAAGTAAAGAGGTGTTCC
Source organism: Ovis canadensis (assembly GCF_042477335.2). Lineage (NCBI taxonomy): Eukaryota > Metazoa > Chordata > Mammalia > Artiodactyla > Bovidae > Ovis > Ovis canadensis. The sequence goes on along the minus strand of NC_091245.1, from coordinate 95,307,764 downwards.
AGTGTGTGCTTGGGTGCTGGCAGCCTACAGCTCTGTCAAGCAGACCTGCCTTTATGTGTCCTTGGGCACTCAGAGAGTCTGCTAAGGGGTTTTCCCCAAGGTATAATATTGTGCCTGACAATTAGTAGGTGCTCGGGAGGGATTGGGGGCAGGAGGAAAAGGGGAAGACAGAGGATGAGATGGCTGGATGGCATCACTGACTCAATGGACATGAATCTGAGTGAACTCCGGGAGTTGGTGATAGACCCGTAGGCCTGGCGTGCTGCAATTCATGGGGTCGCAGAGTCGGACACGACTGAGCGACTGAACTGAACTGAACTGAATCAATATTCACTGAAGAATGAATAATAACCCTCATCTTAAACTATCCTCTCTTGACTATGCACCCTCCAGCTACCATCTCATCCTTCTGCACACCTTTTCTAGAAAATTCCACAAGAGCGTTATTTATATAATTGCTGTTTTCACTTTTGAGCCTCTTAGTCTCTCTTGATCTCACTCCAATTGTGCTTTCATCTCTAGGACCCTACTAAAAACTTTGAGATTGTCAATGACCTCCATTTCGACAAGTCCAATTCCTAGACCTCATTTACTTGACCCTTCAAGCAATCATTTGACCCAGGGGATAACCTCTCCTTTTTCCCTCACTGACCTCTCTTTCTCAGTCACATTTGCTAGTTTCTACTCCGCTCTCCAACTTCTTAATGTTGTAATGTTCCCATTTCTGCCCTCAGACATTTTCTCCATCACATTTATTCCCATACTTTACTTCCTAAACTAGATGCTGATGATTCTCAAATTTATATCCAGGCTCTGAATTTAGGACTTATCCAACATCTCCTCCTGGATTTTGAGTAAGCATCTCTCTCTGTTTCTTCCTTTAAATTTCAGATGTATAGAAACAAATGAATTATAATCTTTTGTTGATGCCATATTCATTTTTTTGTTTATTTTTAGTCAATGCTTGGCCTTCTTTTCCATTTATTTATTTATTGCTTAATATACTATAATAAATATCTGTGAACATATTACATGATAAAGAAACTAGAATGTCTACAATAATGTAAGTCATCCTCTATGATCTTCCCCTACCCCATCGCTGTACTTCTCCCCACCCAGTTAACACCCTGGTACCATCTCCATTACCACAACTGCCCAAACCACCATCGACTCTCTCCTAGACTGATGCAATAGTCTTCTAACTGGTCTTTCTGCTTCATTTTTGCATCAACAACCTCCCTTCCCCATCCATCCCCACCTCCTCCTCCACCCCTAGCCAATCTATTCTCTTCACTGCATCTGGAGTGATGCTTTAAGGTCAGCTCATGTAAATTCTATGTGACTAACCAAAATCTTCAATGGCTTCCCATTCTCATACCAGATAAAATTCAAAATCCTTATGATGGATTGCAAAGCCCTCCATGATCTGACTCTCTGAGTCCTCATCTGCTACCATCATGCTCGCTAGTCCTTCGGCCTAATATCTTTGAAGTAGCTATTCCAGCTGCCTACAATACTCTTTCCCAAAATACCTCCCCGTCACTCTTCCTTATTTTATTCAGGTTGTTACTCATCAGTGAAGCCTTCTCAGCTAATCATTAAGAATAGCACTCCTCCTCCACTTCCTGAGTCACTTCCCAATTTCCTTATTCTGTCCACTTGTACTTACCCTATGTGTATTTGTTTATTTTCTGTCTCTTCCCAGTAGAAGGAATGTTCCAGGGGCTAGGACTTGCTTGTTCACCAGTCTAACCCCCAGTGAAACATGTCTGGTGCTGGGCAGGCACTTGTTCCCTGGAAGCAGACTCTGAGACTGGGTTAGTGTGCGTGACTTCCCTTAGGGAGGGCTCTGTCAAAGGGAAGGGGGAGGAAAAAGAACTGGGCACAGGGAGAAGTTGGGTGATGATACAGTCTTAATAAAGGACTTGGTTAATCCCATAGGAAGCTCTGAAGCTGGGATGGCCCTTCAGAGTTGTACCAAACACCTGGGTTTTTATGATCCAGGCATTCATGGGGCTTGCTCGAGAAAGTGGCATGACCTTGGAGGAAGGGCTCTCTTTAGCTCTGCAGGGTATCATGGGCTAACAACTGAGCGCTTACTGCCAGCAGCACTCCTGGGACCTGGGGAAATAATTCCTTCATTTCCAGAGAGATCTAGGTGGCCCGCCACAGCAGTCAATAAAGTGGTTGACAGATGAACTTTTTGAGCTCCAAGAACACCAGAAATGGGTGAGGGTTCATGACATGCAACAGAGGGAGGAATTGGGAACCAGGTCAGTGAATCTTCACACCCACAGTCCTCCGGTTGCCTCCCGTGCCCAGGACCATGTGCAGGCGCTCTCTGATGGGCCCCAATGGTTACAGTGTGACCCTGCCCAGGAGAGAGAAATGAAACATAAGCACAAACTTCCATGGTACAAAGCAGTGTATTGTAACCAAGTAGTGCTTATGAAGAGAAAAGAGGAGGGGAGTGAGGGGAAGGATTGAGGAAGGCAACATGGGGGAGACTTTTGAAGCCTTGGAAGGTGGATAGGTATTGCTGAGCATGATCAGAGGGAAGACAGCCAGCAGGCTAAGAGGGGGTAGACCAAGAGCTCCGATGCAGGAAATCCTGTGCCATGGCATCTCCCCTCTCTCTCCTTCGATACTTGGAGGCTTTATTGCACACAAATCCCTCCAATGCCAACATCACATGCATGTTCAAGTTCAGTCCTGAAAGAGGAAAATGCTGCCTCTTTGCTACCAATTCTATCAGCCTCAGGGAGATAATTTGTAGAGTTTTATGTGACCTGTTCTATTTTTAACACTGTAATGAGCCAGTAAATCCCATCAGGCACACTATAAATCTGTCCCTTGTATTTAGGAAACAGAATCTAGCAGCTACAGAAAAGACCATGTCTTTTGAAGAGAAGCCAGTGCAGCGGTAGCTGTCTCTGATTAAAAAAAGTTAGACTCGGGCTTCCCTGGCGGCTCAGCCATAAGATCGCCTGCCGACGCAGGAGACACGGATTCGATCCCTGGTCTGGGAAGATGCCACATGCTGCAAATCAATGCAGTCCGTGCGCCGCAACTATTGAGCCTGTGCTCTAGAGCTGGGCACCACAGCTGCTGAGGCCACGTGCCCTGGAGAACCTGCTCCACAACAAGAGAGGCCACCGCAACGAGAAGCCCACGCGCTGCAACTAGAGAGCAAACTCCACTTACCACAACTAGAGAAAAGCCCGTGGAGCAACAGAGACCCAACACAGCCAAAAATAAACAAAGGGAAAATGTAGACTCAAATAAACACGTGTAGAGATCATCACTGAGGTAACCTTACCGTTGAAGAACTTGAGCCCAGAAAGGTGATAGGACTTTGTCAAAGTGACACAGCAGATCAGTGTCAGGTGAAGCCCAACAATACGCACATGGCCCCCAGACTCCTTGTAAAGGACTGTCTAGATCTTTGGCCAGGGCTCCTTAAAGGATGCCTGCCTCCCTCCTTCTTAAATGAACAGCAGCAGGAGCCACTGGCCAACCCAGATGCTGGGTCAAGTGGCAGCTCCCACCTAATTGTACCAGTCCAAACAGGAGTGACACAGTGAGTCAGCTTGGAGTCTGGCTTTCTGTAGCTCAAGAATGGCAAGACGGGGAACAAACCATGGGCTTTATTTTTGGGGTAAGAGAATGATTTACAAGGCCCTGGCCCTTGGCTGGGATAGAGAATAGAAAATCCTCTAAGGATGTGATTTCAAAAATAATCACTTGAAACCATGGTTTCAGCTTGAGGGTCCAGTATGGCTTTGTGTTTTCCTGCCAGTGAACTGATTTCTGTTTGCCTAAGCTAATCACCCTGAATAGCGCCTTCCTGATCTGCTTTAGAAATGAGCCTCTCCCTCTCCCTCCTTCCACTATAAATGGATCCATTTCTTAAGGCTCTAGATCTCTTTGATTGTTTGGTGGCAACCTCTGGCTCTAGCTTGGAATGTGTGGGATATCTCATGACCAAACAAGGGACCAGGATGAAGACTGAATGTCAACAGTGATTACTGCAGTGTTTGACTCCTTGGAATCAGCAACTTGATGGGAAATGACTTGCTTACAAATTAGACCTGGAAGACACAACAAGCCCATGTATGAAATTATACAAAGTCTGATCGCAGGCCTCAGAAACTTAGAAGCAGGTAGAGGAAATAAGAGAGAGAAGCCCCAAAACTCTAAAAATAAATATTATTTATTCCCATGTGGCAGCTTTAACTCATGCTTAGTTTTTTTCAGTAGCGAGCCACACGACCACAAATCCTTGGGTGGGGGCCATGTGAATCTTTTATTCATAATTATCAGAATTCAAATAATCCACGCTTAGACTAAAAGTTTCAGCAGGGACTAAGTTCACATAAACACTTTGTTGATCTTTATTATCCTATTTGTCAGGATTCTCATAACATCCTATTTCAAGATGAAATTTTGGTAAAAATTATATTTTATCAAATTATATTGTTTCTATTATTATTTTAATGGATAAATGCCAGGTGGGGCTAATCCAGGCAAAAACAGTTATATACCTGTTATGGGTGTGGGATGGAACTTGTTAGACACTAGTGGCCTACTGGCTTGAATGTGAAATAATTGGTAAAAATGTTTTTGTTCATCTGAAAATCTCAGCCTCTCCTTATGGGTCACATTTTGCAGGCTTGAGTTCAAGATGTCAATCATCCATCCCTAGATTTTCCATCCTCCCCTCTTATTCATTTAGTAGTGGGTTAACCAGGCCAGTAGACGTCCCTGGTGGCTCAGATGGTAAAGCGTCTGCCACCTCGTGGCTATAAAAGTACTCAGTTCAATCACTTCCTATTATTCAGGTTTAACCAAGATGTGTCATGGTGGTGGTGGTGCTGATAGTGTATGTCTTGTACACTGATCATTATCAAATTGATGCCAAGTTTTCTCACCTGTAAATTGGGGATGATTATTCTAAACTGAAGGCTTGATGGGAAGATTAAGTTAGTAGACACTATGCCTGAGAATCTTTGACACACAGTTGGTCACCTTCAATATGTTTGTGAACCTGAATTCATGGGGATCTTTCCACACTCATTGGGCCACACCTGCTATCAGTTATTTGGGTTAAGTCCATGTGGCCTCAGGCATCTGTGCTAAGAGTGCACCTTGGGAGTTTGGTACATGGCTTGTTATGGAAGGTCAGGGCAGAGAAGGGAACTGGGCTTTCCCGTCAGGCCATGAGCTCTGGAACTGATTACATTGGGCCAGTACTTCTGAATCCATCTAACACCAGACTCTTCCATGACATTTGCCTTCTCTCAGTAAGATTTTCCTCTTTTGTGTGTCTCCTGGTCCCTCAAGATGGCTACATTTTCAATCAGCAATCATTTGTTGAGCAGATGCCAGGCACAAGGCACTGTGTCAGATGTTGTGAGGGAGGCCCAGAGAATCACTTTTGTTGAGTATTTGCTATGCAGCAAACTCTGAGCTGGGCTTCCCTCTTGGCTCAGACAGTAAAGAATCTGCTTGCAATGCAGGAGACAGGGTTTGATCCCTGGATTAGGAAGATCCCCTGGAGAAGGGAATAACGGCTCATTCTAGTATTCTTGCCTGGAGAATCCCATGGACAGAGGAACCTGGCCCGCAACAGTCCATGGGGTTGCAAAGAGTTAGACATGACTGAGTGACTAATACTTTCACTTTTCAAGCCCTGAGCTAGGCCTTTTACATACTTTATCTCATTTACAAAGATGAATAAGACTGTCTTCAGCCATAAGGAATGAAACATCGTTAAAGGAAAATAAGACATATACACACAAAAAATAACTATTCCAAGTGTATAAAACTGAAAATCAAGACATTAAGAGAACTGAGAATTTAGAGAAAACAAAGGTTCTTGCCTGGAGAATCCCATGGACAGAGGAACCTGGCCAGCAACAGTCCATGGGGTTGCAAAGAGTTAGACATGACTGAGTGACTAATGCTTTCACTTTTCAAGCCCTGAGCTAGGCCTTTTACATACTTTATCTCATTTACAAAGATGAATAAGACAGTCTCCAGCCATTAAGAGAACTGAGAATTTAGAGGAAACAAAGGTGACTGCTAAGGGATGGGGCCATGACTGTATTCAGAAGGAAGGATGGGTTTGATTGGGTCTTGAAGGATGGGCAACATTTGGGCTGGGAAAGAGAAGAAAATGAGGCTGCCCACTTGGGGAATTGCACAAGCAAATCTAAAAATGGGGATGAATCCCAGCTGTGCCCATCAGACAGTGAGTAGCCCACTCGTGAGGTTGGGGTAGGACAATTTCCCTCCCCTCTCTGTACCTGCCCCCCACCCCACACAGACAGACAGAATAATGGAGAGGCAATCACTTCAGCATCAAACAGACTCAAATCCCACTTGTGTTCCATGCCAGCTAAATTAATAAACCTGTCTGAGTCTCAATAACTTCATCTCTGAAATGGGAATAAAATACTTCATCTCCAGGTCTGTTATGAAGATTAGATGAAATGATGATATGTGTAAACTGTCCAGCTCTCCATTCTGGCAATAGTGAGACCAGAATAAAAGGCTGTATCTCAGCAAGCACGTGTATATTGATTGAGCATCTGTGGTTAGAGCCGTTCGTGGTTTGCAAAGTACCTTCACCTACACAGGCTCATCAGGGTGGGCCTCCCCTTTGCTCTGTGTGTAGGCAGGGCTGGTGTCACTGGGGTCCCATTTTACAGCTGGGAAAATGGAAGTTTAGAGAAGCCTGGACTTTCCCAAGCTCTTAACTTTACAGTCAGATAGACCCATGCTCAGACACTGGCTCTGCCGCCATCTGCTAGCTGGGGCACCTCTCTGAGCCTCAGCTTTGCCTTCTGTGGTCAGCTTAACACATCCATACCTGCATCCTTTACTAAACATTTAATTTGATCATTTAACTTTTTTAATGTATAATAAGTTTCAAAACTTAAAAACTGCAAGAAGCTATGTGATGACAAGTGTCCTCCTCACCCCGTCCACTATCCGTCATGTTGCACCACATCCCGTAAGTAACCTGCGCATGCTTCAGCCAATCACTGTGTGTCCTTTTCTGAGTCTCTACACATACAGAAGCAACTCCAAATGCATGTATACGTGCTTCTGCATCTTGCTTTATTTTTCAAAGCGCGTCTAGGAATTCTTTCACATCAGCACACACCAGCTTCCTTATTTTCTTCGGCAGTCGGTGTTTCATTACCTGGATGTGCTGTAATTCATTCAACGAGTCTCCTACTGACTGACACTGAGGTTGTTGCCAGTCCTTTGCTATTACAAACAATACTGCAGTGGATAACCTTGTACATACACCACTTTGTTGTTTTCATATGATAAATTCTTAGAAGCCCATTACTGGATCAGACTTGGGCAATGTCATGTTCATAGCTATTGTTAAGTTGCCCTCCATCAGGTTATATACCCACCTGCAGTATACAAGTGCCAGGGCAGTGTGTTGTCAAACTTTGGTCCTGTTACCAATCTGATAGGTGAAAATAGCATCTCAGTGTAGTTTTAATTTGCATTTATCTTGTTATGAATGAGATTGAGCATATTTTCAAAAAGCTCTTTGTATTTCCCTTACTGTGAACTGTATGCTCACATCCTTTGCTCATTTTTCCATTGGGTTGTTGGTCTTCTATATTTTATAATAAGAACTTTATACAAGGAAAATTTAATCTTGGAAATGTAAACCCTTTGTGATATGAGTTGCAAATAACTTTTTTCTTTCTTCATTGGTTGTTTGCCTTTTCATATGGCTTATTGTATCCATTATTTGCACGTATTTGTGTGTTAGAATCCATCCCCAAACTTATCAGCTCATCACAACAGCCATTGCGATGCTATGGTCTGGGCTTAGCTAAGAGTCTGTCTCTGTTCCACAAGGTGTCAGCTGGGCTCACGGACGCTTTAAAGTCAGCCAGTGGTTAGTGTCCTCACTCATGGGCCTGGTGGTTGGCTGGCTGTCAATAGAAGGTCACTCGTCATCCAGTAGGCTAGTCTGGTGTTCTTCTCATGATGGTCACAGGTTCCAAAAACAGCAAGACAACAAGTACCTACCAAAGCCCAAGTGTTTTTAAGCCTCTACTTGAGCCACATTTGTTACTGCCTCAGTGGCCAAAGCAAATAAGGCTGGATTCAGGGTAGGAAGGGAACATCTGAGGGTATAAATAAAGGAAAGAGATTTTTGGCCATTTTTTAAAACAATCTACATTTATGGGATTTGTTTGGGATTTTAGTTCTTTTCCTTGGTGTTACTATTGTTTGTTTTCCTATGTAGCGTTTTATTTTTATAGTAATGTAATTTGTCAGTCTTTTCTGCCATAGTGTCTAGATTTTAAGTTATAAGTAGGACGCCGTTCTTCCACTCTGAGGTTATAAAGGTAATTCTTACTATCTTCTTATACTTTTATGGCTTCACGGATTACATTTAAGCTTTTATCCATTTGGAATTTATCCTTGTGTTCACTCCACATTTATATTCTTAAGTAAAACGTAATCTTTCTCTATTGTCAGGGTAAGCAGTTATACTCAGTAACAAACAACTCCTAAATTTTAGTGGCTTTTAACAAGAAAGATTTATTACGTGCTCACGCCGCATGTCCACCATGGTCTGGGGTAAGCTCTGCACCCCATCAGCTTTACTCTGGGACCCAAGGTGACGGCCCACCCTCCCCCTAGGACACTGCCCATCTTGTACAGAAGACAGACCAAGACCACATACACAGTACTTCTTACAGCTTCCTCTCAGAAATAGCACTTGCTTTTCATGGGCTAAAATGAGTCACACAGCCAATCCTGATGCCAATGGAACAGCAAAGTATAATCCTCCCGTGAGGAGGGACAACAAATAACCAAGAACATTTCAGTCTTTCACAACTGTCGTTTCTGTTAACTTGCAGCTCTGGGAAAGGATACACACAGGGCTGAAGCTGCTGGTGACTGCATCTTACCAGCTAGGTCAGGAACACCATCGCTGGTCTGGGATTAGGCATGCCAGAAGCAAATGACCCTCACACCTGACCTTTCTCTCTCAGATCTTGTACCCTGTTCAGAGCAAGGGATGTGTGTGTAGTCTGGAGCAGCAGAGCATATAAAGAGAGGAACAGTGAGCCTCACCTAGGAAACTGGTATGAGTTGAGTGGTGTCACCTTAAAAAGATACACTGCAGTATGAACCCCACCCCAGTACCTCAGAATGTTACCTTTTTTAGAGATAGGGTCTTACAGAGGTAATCAAATTAAAATGAGTTGATTAGGATGAGTCCTAATATGACTCATATCCTTAAATAAAGGGGAAACTGGGATACAGAGGGAAGATGATATTGAAACAATTTACCTCAGATTGAGACTTGAACCCATGTCCTGGGACTCCATCCCAGCTAAAACCCACAGTCTTCCAAGTGAGATCACAGACCTGGTTTTAGGACCTAATGACACTCTGGTTCTTGATGTCTCATCACAGAAAAAACTCAGTGAGAGACAAAGTGATAGGTGAGAGTGGATTTATTTAGAGAGAAACCCTCCCACAGACGGACTGTGGGCCATCTCAGGTGAGAACGGTCTCAGAATGTGGCGTGGTTCCCTTTTATGGGCTGGATAGTTTCCCTGGCTGATGAGTGGGAGGATTATTCCAAACATGTCAGGGAAGGGGCAGAGATTTCCAGGAATTGGGCCACCACCCATTTTTTGATCTTTGAAGGTCAGCCTTGGAACTGTCTTGGCGCCTCTGGGTGTGTCATTTAGCTTGCTGGTGTGTTACAATGAGCGTATACTGAGGATCAAGATCTAGTCAAAGTTGACTTGTCTGCTATCTTGGACCCATTTGATTCCAGTTTATGTTGTGTCCTTGGGCTATGCCATGCTTTCAAAAGTTGTGCCCTGCCCCCTCCCCTCCTGTTTCAATATGAATACACAGGAAAAAGACAGCCATCCACTAGTGAAGGAGGGGCTGGAACAGATCGCCTCCAAAGGAACCAATTCTGTCATCAGACTTCCAGCCTCTGGGACGGTAAGAAAATAAATGTCTGCTGTTTAAGTCACCCAGTTTATGGTGCTTTTTCATGGCAGCTAGCAAAGGAATACAGGGACCATATCCCAGAGCTTGGTAAGGGCTGCTTGGGTGCTAATTTGAAGCATTTCTGATGTCACAGGTTAACAGAAAAGAAGCCCATGGTCAACTAGCAATGTCTTCCTTGAATGCGAGGTGGGAAGTGGCAGTGAATTTGGAGACAGCTGGCCAGGGAATCCACTCAGGTTCCAGTACATGGTGACTCTGTGATGACAGCAAGGGTCACAGCAACTTGTAAACGGGTGAACTTCGGGGCAGGACTGCCAGGAATCCATGACTGAGGGCTTCACTGAGGATGAGGGAGGGGGGACAGAGAGTAAGCCTGCCATCTACCTAAATGTGGGTCCCTAGCCTGTCTGGTGATGGAGCAGCCAGCACTTCACAGATGAGAGGGCACCAGCAACCAGCAAGAGAAAGTCAGGGTCTCAAACGAAATGATAGCTCCTTAATATTTTACTAGATGTTAGCATTCCTTTCAATTAGCCTTTTTGAAGTTTGCTATATTAAGACCACAAAGTCTGCCCTTCTCAGCTCTGCTAAGCATCATGAGATCTCTGCCTCTAGCAGAGTAGAGTAAGATTCCACAGCCCTGAAAAACACAAAGTATTTCTCAGAGCAGGTTTTAGAGGGTACTAGTGTGTAGGAAAAGTCCTGAAATATTGATGAAAACGTCCAGAGATGTGGATGTAGTGGTTACACTTGCAGCAAGTATTTCCTTCCTGAAGGCAGATTCAACACCAAAAAAAAGCAACAACAAAAAAAATTTTTAATGTTAATCTCTGAGGTGTGTGTGTGTGCACATGTGTGTGTGTGTGTAATATGCCATAGCTTGCTGGGTGCTCCATGGGACACCGTTGTAATGTGGGAGCCAGACAACACTTTGGATGTAGATATTAAGTTTGACTCAACAGAAGTGGGAGTGATGAGATGTCTTCGGAAGTGACTTCAGAGGTAGAGCCCACCAGAGAGAGAGATGGAGCAGAATAAGATAAAATAAGTGTATCTTTTGCTTATGGAACAAACTACCCCAAAAATAATGACTTAAGGCAACATTTTATTTGTTGGTGTTTATGCAGGTCAGCAATTTGGGCTGGGCTCAGCTGGGCGATTCTTGTATTCCCCTAAGGTCACTCATGGGCTGCAGCCAGCAGGCAGTTCAGCTAGAGGCTGGTTGACTGGGGCTCTCAACTGGCGTGGCTCATCTCTGTGCCACAGGCTTTATCACAAGGCAGCAGGAGAGCCTTCAGCAGCCAGAGAGGGCAAGTCTGAAGACACACACACCCTTCAGACCTCTGCCTGTATCACATTTGCTGACATCCCAGAGTCCAGCCCAGGGTCAGTGCAGGAGGGGACTGCACAGAGGTTTAGATATATGAAGGCATGAGTCCTTGGTGCCTTCAGTGTAAGACTCTTCCACGGTTTGCCTTTCTGAGGGCCTCTGTAACATGTTCTGAAACTCTCCGAGATAAAAGCCTGTAGTCTGCCAGAGATTAGACGGTAGAGTTCAGGAGGCAGTGAAAGTTTTATTGTATTCATTTCTGTGATCCCTTCTATACACACAGGCAAGTAGGCCTGGGAAAGTTCACATTATTGACCTTGAACAAATCCCTTAATCTCTAAGATTCAGTTTCCTGTTGGCAAAATTCACCCCACAGGGTTACGGTCGGGGTCATGTGAGCTCATGGCCTTTTGCGACACATGTTAAGTGGGCGCCTCCCTGTCAGTCAGGATAGGCTATGCAGGAAACTTTAAACTGGTGCACAGGGAAATGTACAGTATTCAGTGAGAAAACAGAGCTCCAAGTGACTAAGCTGCTTAAATAATTTAAAAAAATTCAGAAGATCTTTCAGTTCTAGATACATTGTTAATCTTGATCTTTGTCTACTCAAATCTGACAAGGAGAAAACAGATCGGCTTTGCCTTTTGTCCTAATCCTAAACTATTCTTCTATCTCAAAGGCAGCTCATTCTCTCTTGCTTCTAACAGCATCAATCCAGCTCGCAAAACATCTCCTCTAGAAAGTGTTTGATGAATCACACCCGATTTGATCCCTGCTCACTTATCCATCAAATATTACCAACTCCTCTCTAAGTGTCTGGTGTGGTGCTAGGACCTGTGACACAAAGATGAATGAGGCCTTGTTTTTATCCCCTAGTTGCTCACAGATGTGATAGATGCTTAAACAGGAAATAGTACTGTCATTGTGTGCTGTGAGAGAAAAACATACATTTACTCAACAAACATGTAACACCCCTTACTCTCTGTATGCCTTATGCTGGTGTGAAATATAAAAATGAACAAGGGGGACTTCCTGATGGCCCAGGGGTTAAGAATCCACCTGCCAATGCAGGGGACATGGGTTCCATCTCCGGTCTGGGAAGATCCCAAGTGCCACGGAGCAACTAAGCCTGTGTGCCAACAGCTACTGAGCCCACGCTCTAGATACCATGTGCAATAACTACTGAAGCCCGTGAATCCTGGAATCCATGATTCGCAACAAGAGAAGCCACCACAATGAGAAGCCCTTGTACCGCAAACCGTGAAAACCCGTGACCAGCAACCAGCGATGAAGACCGACTGCAGCCAAATAAATGAGAAAATAAAATATGAACAAGATAGCTTTGTATTCTCAAGGAGTGTCTAGTGAAGGAGTCAGAGAAGTGTCCAGTCATAATTTAGGAACTCAGAAGTAGGCATGAGGTTCTCATGGAAGCACAGAGCATGGCACCTGCTGGGGGGAAGTGGTCAAGAGTAGTTTCCTATAGAGTTGATCACAGACAAGGAAAAGGCAGACACAGCAGCATGTTACAAAGGCAGTTTGGAGCAGTTTGAGAGTGCAACATCTGGGGGAACCCAAAGCAGCTCAGCATGCCTGGTACACAGATCTAGAACAGGGGTGCGAGAGCAGAGTCTGGAGAAGTTGGTAGAGGCCAGACCATGGACGCTGAGGAACCATAGATCATTGCAATCCAGAACGTGGACTGATCAGAAATGCATTTTAGAAAAGTCACTCCAGTGGAAGTAGGTAGATTGGCACTTACAGGGGCAGACTCAGAGGTACAGTGAAACAGGAGGCTGTTTAACAATCCGCGTAAAGTGGGAAGTGATGAGGATCAAATTTAAGAGATACTAATAGGGACAGTATTAGGGATAGATAGAACTAACACCCCCAAAAGATGTCCTTTTCATTATAGGGGACTGGAATGCAAAAGTAGGAAGTCAAGAAACACCTGGAGTAACAGGCAAATTTGGCCTTGGAATACAGAATGTAGCAGGGCAAAAGCTAATAGAGTTTTGCCAAGAGAATGCACTGGTCATAGCAAACACCCTCTTCCAACAACACAAGACTCTACACATGGACATCACCAGATGGTCAACACCGAAATCAGATTGATTATATTCTTTGCAGCCAAAGATGGAGAAGCTCTATACAGTCAGCAAAAACAAGACCGGGAGCTGACTGTGGCTCAGATCATCAACTCCTTATTGCCAAATTCAGACTGAAATTGAAGAAAGTAGGGGAAACCACTAGACCATTCAGGTATGACCTAAATCAAATTCCTTATGATTATACAGTGGAAATGAGAAATATATTTAAGGGCCTAGATCTGATAGATAGAGTGCCTGATGTACTATGGATGGAGATTCATGACATTGTACAGGAGACAGGGATCAAGACCATCCCCATGGAAAAGAAATGCAAAAAGGCAAAATGGCTGTCTGAGGAGGCCTTACAAATAGCTGTGAAAAGAAGAGAAGCAAAAAGGAAAGGAGAAAAGGAAAGATATAAGCATCTGAATGCAGAGTTCCAAAGAATAGCAAGGAGAGATAAGAAAGCCTTCCTCAGTAATCAGTGCAAAGAAATCAAGGAAAAGAACAGAATGGGAAAGACTAGAGATCTCTTCAAGAAAATTAGAGATACCAAGGGAACATTTCATGCAAAGATGGGCTCAATAAAGGACAGAAATGGTATGGACATAACAGAAGCAGAAGATATTAAGACGAAGTGGCAAGAATACACAGAAGAATTGTACAAAAAAAGATCTTCACGACCAAGATAATCACGATGGTGTGATCACTAATCTAGAGCCAGACATCCTGGAATGTGAAGTCAAGTGGGCCTTAGGAAAGCATCACTATGAACAAAGCTAGTGGAGATGATGGAATCCCAGTTGAGCTATTTCAAATCCTGAAAGATAATGCTGTGAAAGTGCTGCACTCAATATGCCAGCAAATTTGGAAAACTAAGCATGGCCACAGGACTGGAAAAGGTCAGGTTTCATTCCAATCCCCAAAAAAGGCAATGCCAAAGAATGCTCAAACTACTGCACAGTTGCACTCATCTCACATGCTAGTAAAGTAATACACGAAATTCTCGAAGCCAGGCTTCAGCAATACGTGAATCGTGAACTTCCAGATGTTCAAGCTGGTTTTTAAAAAGGCAGAGGAACCAGAGATCAAATTGCCAACATCTGCTGGATCATGGAAAAAGAAAGAGAGTTTCAGAAAAACATCTATTTCTGCTTTATTGACTATGCCAAAGCCTTTGACTGTGTGGATCACAATAAACTGTGGAAAATTCTGAAAGAGATGGGAATACCAGACCACCTGACCTGCCTCTTAAGAACCCTGTCTGCAGGTCAGGAAGCAACAGTTAGAACTGGACATGGAACAACAGACTGGTTCCAAATAGGAAAAGCAGTACGTCAAGGCTGTATATTGTCACCCTGCTTATTTAACTTATATGCAGAGTACATCATGAGAAATGCTGAACTGGAAGAAGCACGAGCTGGAATCAAGATTTCCGGGAGAAATATCAATAACCTCAGATATGCAGATAACACCACCCTTAAGGCAGAAAGTGAAGAGGAACTAAAAAGCCTCTTGATGAAAGTGAAAGAGGAGAGTGAAAATGTTAGCTTAAAGCTAAACATTCAGAAACTGGAGATCATGGCATCTGGTCTCATCACTTCATGGCAGATAGATGGGGAAACAGTGGAAACAGTTTTTGGGGGGCTCCAAAATCACTGCAAATGGTGACTGCAGCCATGGAATTAAAAGATGCTTACTCCTTGGAAGAAAAGTTATGACCAACCTAGATACCATATTGAAAAGCAGAGATATTACTTTGCCAACAAAGGTCTGTCTAGTCAAGGCTATGGTTTTTCCAGTGGTCATGTATGGATGTGAGAGTTGGACTGTGAAGAAAGCTGAGCACCGAAGAACTGATGCTTTTGAACTGTGGTGTTGGAGAAGACTCTTGAGAGTCCCTTGGACTGCAAGAAGATCCAACCAGTCCATCCTAAAGGAGTTCATTCCTGGGTGTTCATTGGAAGGACTGATGCTAAAACTGAAACTCCAGTACTTTGGCCACCTCATGGGAAGAGTTGACTCATTGGTAAAGACTCTGATGCTGGGAGGGATTAGGGGCAGGAGGAGAAGGGGATGACAGAGGATGAGATGGCTGGATGGCATCACCAACTCGATGGACATGAGTTTGAGCGAACTCCAGGAGTTGGTGATGGACAGGGAGGCCTGGCGTGCTGCGATTCATGGGGTCGCAAAGAGTCGGACACGACTGAGCAACTGAACTCAACTGAACTGAATCCTATATGACTGCTGTGCTTATAAGATAGAAGAACAATTTAGGATTAGGACAAAAGGTAAAGCAGGTGTGTGAAGCAAACACGAAATCTCTTTTCTGGTTTCCCCCGGTCAGCCTTGGGGAGAGATGAGGAGAGATGCAGAGACATTCAGAAGAAGGACCCTGTGAGAGAACAGGGGAAAGCAGCCATCCTTAAGTCAAGGAGAGAGACTTCCAAAGAACCCTGCTGGAACCACAGTCTTAGACTTTGGCCTCCAGAGCTGTGGGGTAATGGCATTTCCATTATTTAAACCATCCAGTCTGTGGTACTTTGTGATGGCGACCAGAGCAAGCTAAAAGAAGCAAGATGGACATGTACACAGTATAAAACTGATAACCAATATGGGCCTGCTGTATAGCACAGGGAACTCTGCTCAATGTTACCTGGCAGCCTGGATTGGAGGGGAGTTTGAGGGGAGAATGGATACATTTATATGTATGGCTGAGACCCTTTGATGTCCACCAGAAGCTATCACAACATTGTTAACCAGCTATACTCCAATACAAAATTAAAAGTTTACAAAAAAATTAAAAAGAGAGAAAGAAATTTTCTGCCTTTGGGGAGGGTCAGATGTATAGGAATTATTGAAATTGCTGCTCCACTTCCTTTATCCTCCCCAGACCCAGAAAGGATCCAGTTAGCATGGGTACCGCATAAGTCCCTGGCATGACTCTTTCACTTACCAGAGGAAGGGAAGGCATGTCAGATACTCCACACCCTAGTCAGGGAAGAGGTGCCTTGGAGAAAGTTAAACGAATGTTCCCAAAGTCACATGAGGGATGATTCGAAAGATCTTCCCATAACTCTCCTACCCTGTTGGTGGGAATGTAAATTGGTGTAGCCACTATGGAAAACAGTATGGAGGTTCCTTACAAAACTAAAAATCCAGCAACCCCACTGGGCATATATCCGGAGAAAACTCTAATTCAAAAACATACATGCACCTCAATGTTCACAGCAGCACTAACCACAATAGCCAAGACATGGAAGCAACTTAAATGTCCATTGACAGAGGAATGGATAAAGAAGATGCGGGCACCTATATACTCTGAATACTACTCAGATGTAAAAAGAATGAAATAATGCCATTTGCAGCAACGTGGATGGACCTAGAGATTATCATACGAAGTGAAGTCAGACTGAGAAAGACTAATATTAATATCATATGATAGCACTTATTTGTGGAATCTTTTTTAAAAAAATGATACAAATGACTTTATTTACAAAACAGATACTCACAGACATAAAAAACAAACCTATGGTTACAAAAGAGGGCAGAGTGAAGTGAAGTCGCTCAGTCATGTCCGACTCTTTGCGACCCCATGGACCATAGCCTACCAGGCTCCTCCCTCCATGGGATTCTCCAGGCAAGAGTACTGGAGAGGGGAAGGCTAAATTAGGAATTTGGGATGAACAGATATGCACTGCTGTATATAAAATAGATAACCAGCAAGGCCCTGCTATATAGCTGCTGCTGCCATTCAGTTGCTAAGATGTGTCTGATTCTTTTCGACCCCGTGAACTGTAGCCCACCAGGCTCCTCTGTCCATGGGATTCTCCGGGCAAGAATACTGGAGTGGGTTGCCATTTCTTTCCCCAGGGGATCTTCTCAACCCAGGGATTGAACCCACATCTCCTGCTTGGCAGGTGGATTCTTTACCACTGAGCCACCAGGGAAGCCCAACACTATATAGCACAGGAAACTATTTAATATCTTGTAACAACCTTTAGTGAAAAAAAAATGTATATATATATATATATATAACTGAATCACCTTGCTATACACCAGAAATTAACAAGACAATGTAAATCAACTATACTTCAATTTTTTTTTAAGCCTAGAGAGGAAAAAATATATAAGAAATGAAAACAAAGCTCTTCCCACGGTTGAATTGCCCTCTCCTTTGCTGTCTTCTCTCCACTACCAGTTTCCTTCTTCCTTTCCCAGCTGTGCTCCGTGCTTATTCCGGCAGACTCTGCACCAACCCTGGAGTCATTCTGCTGAAGTCCTGGGGAATCTTTACCCTGAAATAAACACAGTCAGCCAGCCTGTAGTTGGTGAACCAGCTGGTCCGTGGATGCTTCTTATCCAGGGTGCCCCTCTGGGGGGGATGGAGGGGGTGCAGGAAGCAATACAGAGAGAGCAAGCTTTGGGCCTTAGACTTCTGTCTTGTTAGAAATCTGAGTGCTAGATGAAAGGTCAGAGACCAGATTTTCTTTTTTTTTAATATAAATTTATTTATTTTAATTGGAGGCTAATTACTTTACAATATTATTAGGTTTTGTCATACATTGACATGAATCCGCCACAGGTGTACGTGTGTTCCCCATCCTGACTGTCCCTCCCACCTCCTTCCCCCCATCCCATCCCTCTGGGTCATCCCAGTGCAGCAGCCCCGAGCATCCTGTATCATGTATCGAACCTGGACAGGCAGTTTGTTTCACATATGATAATATACATGTTTCAATGCCATTCTCCCAAATCATCCCACCCTCGCCCCATCCCACAGAGTCCAAAAGACCGTTCTATACGTCTGTGTCTCTTTTGCTGTCTCGCATACAGGGTTATCATTTCCATCTTTCTAAATTCCATATATATGTGTTATTATACTGTACTGGTATTTTTCTTTCTGGCTTACTTCACTCTGTATAAAAGGCTCTGGTTTCATTGACCTCATTAGAACCGATTCAAAAGTATTCTTTTTAATGGCTGGGTAATATTCCATTGTATATATGTACCAAAGCTTTCTTATCCATTCATCTGGTAATGGACATCTAGGTTGCTTCCATGTCCTGGTTATTATAAACAGTGCTGCAATGAACATTGGGGTACATGTGTTTCTTTCAGTTCTGGTTTCCTCGGTGTGCATGCCCGGCAGTGGCATTGCTGGGTCATAAGGCAGTTCTATTTCCAGTTTTTTAAGGAATCTCCACACTGTTCTCCATAGTGGCTGTACTAGTTTGCATTCCCACCAACAGTGTAAGAGGGTTCCCTTTTCTGCATACCCTCTCCAGCATTTATTGCTTGTAGACTTTTGGATCGCAGCCATTCTGACTAGCGTGAAATGGTACCTCATTGTGGTTTTGATTTGCATTTCTCTGATAATGAGTGATGTTGAACATCTTTTCATGTGTGTATTAGCGATCTGTAAGATATAAACATCTGAATGCAGAATTCCAAAGAATAGCAAGAAGAGATAAGAAAGCCTTCTTCAGAGATCAATGCAAAGAAATAGAGGAAAAGAACAGAATGGGGAAGACTAGAGATCTCTTCAAGAAAATTAGAGATACCAAGGCAACATTTCATGTAAAGATGGGCTCAATAAAGGACAGAAATGGTATGGACCTAACAGAAGCAGAAGATATTAAGACGAAGTGGCAAGAATACACAGAAGAACTGTACAAAAAAGATCTTCATGACCAAGATAATCACGATGGTGTGATCACTCATCTAGAGCCAGACATCCTGGAATGCGAAGTCAAGTGGGCCTTAGAAAGCATCACTACAAACAAAGCTAGTGGAGGTGATGGCATTCCAGTTGAGCTATTTCAAATCCTGAAAGATGATGCAGTGTAAGTGCTGCACTCAATATGCCAGCAAATTTGGAAAACTCAGCAGAGGCCACAGGACTGGAAAACGTCAGCTTTCATTCCAATCCCAAAGAAAGGCAATGCCAAATAATGCTCAAACTACCGCACAATTGCACTCATCTCACATGCTAGTAAAGAAATGCTCAAAACTCTCCAAGCCAGGCTTCAGCAATACGTGAACCGTGAACTCCCTGATGTTCAAGCTGGTTTTAGAAAAGGCAGAGGAACCAGAAATCAAATTGCCAACATCTGCTGGATCATGGAAATAGGAAGAGAGTTCCAGGGAAACATCTATTTTTGCTTTATTGGCTATGCCAAAGCCTTTGACTGTGTGGATCACAATAAACTATGGAAAATTCTGAAAGAGATGGGAATACCAGAATACCTGACCTGCCTCTTGAGAAATCTGTATGCAGGTCAGGAAGCAACAGTTAGAACTGGACATGGAACAACAGACTGGTTCCAAATAGGAAAAGCAGTACATCAAGGCTGTATACTGTCACCCTGCTTATTTAACTTCTATGCAGAGTACATCATGAGAAACGCTGGACTGGAAGAAACACAAGCTGAAATCCAGATTGCCAGGAGAAATATCAATAACCTCAGATATGCAGATGACACTACCTTTATGGCAGAAAGTGAAGAGGAACTAAAAAGCCTCTTGACGAAAGTGAAAGAGGAGAGTGAAAAAGTTGGCTTAAAGCTCAACATTCAGAAACTGAAGATCATGGCATCCGGTCCCATCACTTCATGCGAAATAGATGGGAAAACTGTGGAAACAGTGTCAGACTTTATTTTGGGGGGCTCCAAAATCACTGCAGATGGTGACTGCAGCCATGAAATTAAAAGACGCTTACTCCTTGGAAGAAAAGTTATACCAACCTAGATACCATATTCAAAAGCAGAGACATTACTTTGCAGACTGAGGTCCATCTAGTCAAGGCTATGGTTTTTCCTGTGGTCATGTATGGATGTGAGAATTGGACTGTGAAGACGGCTGAGCACCAAATAATTGATGCGTTTGAACTGCGGTGTTGGAGAAGACTCTTGAGAGTCCCTTGGACTGCAAGGAGATCCAAGCAGTCCATTCTGAAGGAGATCAACCCTAGGATTTCTTTGGAAGGAATGATGCTAAAACTGAAACTCCAGTACTTTGGCCACCTCATGCGAAGAGTTGACTCACTGGAAAAGACTCTGATGCTGGGAGGGATTGGGGGCAGAGGAGAAGGGGACGACAGAGGACGAGATGGCTGGATGGCATCACTGACTCGACGGACATGAGTTTGAGTGAACTCCGGGAGTTGGTGATGGACAGGCAGGCCTGGCGTGCTGCGATTCATGGGGTCGCAAAGAGTCAGACACAACTGAGTGACTGAACTGAACTGAACTGATGTCTTCTTTGGAGAAATGTCTGTTTAGTTCTTTGGCCCATTTTTTTGATTGGGTCATTTATTTTTCTGGAATTGAGCTGCAGGAGTTGCTTGTATATTTTTGAGATTAATTCTTTTCAGTTGCTTCATTTGCTATTATTTTCTCCCATTCCGAAGGCTGTCTTTTCATCTTGCTTATAGTTTCCTTTGTTGTGCAGAAGCTTTTAATTTTAATTAGGTCCCATTTGTTTATTTTTGCTTTGATTTCCAATATTCTGGGAGGTGGGTCATAGAGGATCCTGCTGTGATTTATGTTGGAAAGTGTTTTGCCTATGTTCTCCTCTAGGAGTTTTATAATTTCTGGTCTTACATTTAGATCTTTAATCCATTTTGAGTTTATTTTTGTGTATGTTGTTAGAAAGTGTTCCCTGGTTTCATTCTTTTACAGTGGTTGACCAGTTTTCCCAGCACCACTTGTTAAAGAGATTGTCTTTTCTCCATTGTATATTCTTGCCTCCTTTGTCAAAGATAAGGTGTTCATAGGTGAGTGAATTTATCTCTGGGCTTTCTATTTTGTTCCATGGAGTGGGTTGCCATTTCCTTCTCCAGTTGCTGTCAGGTGAGTGGGTTAGAAAATCTGGTCTCTTTTGAGAAATGGCAACTCACTCCAGTATGCTTGCCTGGAGAAACCCATGGATAGAGGAGCCTGGTGGGCTACAGGCCATGGGGTCACAAAGAGTCCAGTGCAACTGAGCGACTATCACTCACCCAACAATAATGTCTAGGGAGCATAAATTCCCTGTCGTTTTGGAGTCTCAAACTAGTTATGACAGTGGTGGGACAGGACCTCTCACCATTTAACTGAGGGATCTGCTCACCCAGCAGTGCAGTCTCAGGGCCCCCAAGGTGAACTCCGTCTTGAGTAACAGACTCACACTTTGTCATCTGGGCTCACAGCCTTCTGAGGTCCCTCGGCACGAGCCCCACCCATGAGAGATCCCACCAGGAATGACCCAGCCTCTGTCTGAGCATCAGCCACACGGGAAGGGCTCCCAGCCTCCCGCTTCCTGGCACAGACCTGCCACTCTGAGCCATTCCCATCTGTTCTTGGGTGGAGACGCACTCTCCCTCCGGAGAGCTCCCTCTGCAGACTCAGAAGAGATGTGTGTGAAGCAGCGGGCCTGGGAAGCTTTTCCTTCCCACTCTCTCCCCTGGGTCAAGGCTTGGCAAGGTGGCTCTGTGTGCGCCAGCCCTCCCTGGCTGGGATGGGCAGCCTCTTGCCTGCAGGCACTTCTGCAGAGCAGCGCTGTTTCCTCATACCTGAGCTGTGCACGGCAGCACCGACCACTCCCGGCTGAACCCACTATTTAAGGCCAGCACACCCCAGCTGGCTGTGAGTCACGGCACTAGGAGGGCAGCGGCAGCTCCACTCACCCCAGCACCCAGCGCCCTGCAGGAAGGGCCCCTTCCCCCGCCATGGCTTCCCTGGGGCAGGTCATCTTCTGGAGGTAGTGCTCTCTTCTCTATCTTTACAGGTGCAGGGAACCGGGGTGAGGTCTTGCGGGACTGCTGAAGACTGCTGGGCCATCCCATAAGTCCCCACTGTACCCTTATCTGATCCAGCATTGGGCTGGCATGAGCCTGGCCAGATAAGAGCTTAAGAGAATTGGATTTAGCATCACACCCCGGCCACTCAAAGCCCCCATTCAGGGTCAGATTGGTTTTCTGCCATGGAGGGTGGGCTGGCACCTAACAGCTCTAAACCAAGGAGTGTGGTGCCAGCTGGGACAGTAAGGCTCTTGTGGGGGTGCTAAGTAGGATGGCGTGGGGCTGCTTGATGGGGCGGGAGGGAATCTATGACTGACGATGGCTGGGGTGCAGGGGGACCCTCTATAAGCCCCCAGGATGGAGGAGGTGAGCATGCTTTGACTTTTCTGTGTGTGTGACTTCTCAGTACTGCTGAGTATCTCACACCAACACCCCTCCTCAACTCTGGCTCCAGGGTGGGGTCCCTAGTTTTCCTGGGGGCTCCTTGGAGAGGAGACCCCTGCTGCTGCTGCTGAGAAAACAAAACTTTGTGGAAGGCCAAAGTCAGCCCACCCTAGGGCCTGGGATGGGACAGGGGGAGGACGTAAAGAAACAGCAGCAAGGGGAGCCTGAGGCCCTGGGAACTGCGGTTGGGCAGGTCCATCAGCAGAGCCAAGAGGATGGAGGAGGGGGATTGACAGAATGAGCCCCGCTCCCCGGAGATGAAGGAAGCCCCAGCTCTTAGCTTCTGCTCCTCTCACAGAGCTCCCTTTAGTTGCTTGTTTATCCATCAGGCCGTTGCTTACCTTTCCAGAAGGAAAGGGATGGAAAGTGAAGGAAAAGTTTTCCTGAAACGGTTGGTGATTGACCTTTGGTCACAATTTGTGATGATGTTTAAGAAGACTGGTGGATGTTGGTCCTAGGGGTTGTTTGTGTCTTTTCCAGTGAAAGGAAAAGCAGAGAGAGAGGAAGGGTTAACCTCAGATTAACCTCAGATGAAGTTTCTGAAAGACTGAGAGAATGTTACTTCTTAGAGGCAGGCTAGAAAACTCTCTTCCTTAAAACAAAACATCAGCTCACGGGTGTCCTCCTGAAGCCGCCAGCCCTGAGTTAGGGGCTGGGGGCGCTCAGGGTGGCCGCATGGCTGTTGGGCCGCGTTCCCCTTCCTGTGTCTGCGAGGACACCCTGCTCCCTTCCATTTGGATTTTTCTGCCCAGTGAGGATGTCCCAAGAAGCACCTACGTCAGAGGACCTAGCGTTTTGCCAGCACCTTCTTTCTCTGTACCCTGGGCGAGGTGCCTCACAGTGGCTCCCTGTAATCCTCACCACAGCCTGTGAGGGTTCATGATCACCTCAGAGGGGTTAAGTCACGTTCTCAAGGCCACACAGCCTGAAGGGGCAGGGCAGCGTTGGAATCCACCCTACCCAACTCCGAAACCCAGTTCTGTCCCCAGTGTCACGCTTGACTCCACTCCCTCCCCAGTGCCCCCCTTCTCCCCCCCCTGCCCCCCGCCCCCCTCCTTGCTTCTGCTGAAACACTCCTCATGCAACAAGTGGGTCTGTTGTTCCGAGGAAGGATGTGTGGGCTTTCTAATAATACATTACAACCAGCCTGACTGGTTTTTCAGGAGGATTAGCAGGAGGTGGGTGTTCAAAATGCAGATCCCACCCTTCAGAGACCCACTGGAATCCACAGAGGCTCCTCTTGTTGACCCCAGCATGCCTTGGGAGTTCTTTGTGCTCTGCGGTTGCAGAAGCAGTGAGGAGCCAGGAGCGGAGCATGGCCAAATCTTTGCGCAAAGAGGCCGCTGGGAAGATGGTCGATGGCAGGCTGGGTGGGGAGCAGGGCTCTGGAGGGCTCTGCCCTAACAAGCCTCTTTCTTTGCCATAATTTCCTTAATTCATACTCACACCTTTACTGAGATTGGTGGTATGGGAGAGTTCATGAGAGGATCTGCCATCCTCTGTGGACCCCGTGGATTATTTCCTTAAATAATTACCAGAGAGCTTACTACCTTCAAAACTCCTCCTCAGGATGCAGGGGGATGGAATGCTGGTGTGCAGGCTCTACTGGGCCTGGCCTCCACGGTACATTTAGAAGCTCTGTGGTCAGAATTCTCTTCTCCCTTTCCCTTTACGGTCGTCAGTGGGAGCAGACTTCACCCAAGGAACATTTTGTTTCAGCTTTTTTTAAAGTAAAGTATAATCCATGTACAATATTACATGTTACAGATGCACAGCATGGTGACTCACAATTTTTAAAGATCATATATGAGCTTTCCTGGTAGCTCAAATGGTAAAGACTCTGCCCACAGTGTGGGAGATCCCAGTTCAGACCCTGAGTCAGGAAGATTCCCAGGAGAAAAGAATGGCAACCCACTCCAATATTCTTGCCTGGAGAATCCCATGGACAGAGGA
The DNA here is from genome assembly GCF_042477335.2 of Ovis canadensis. Classification (NCBI taxonomy): domain Eukaryota; kingdom Metazoa; phylum Chordata; class Mammalia; order Artiodactyla; family Bovidae; genus Ovis; species Ovis canadensis. The sequence goes on along the minus strand of NC_091245.1, from coordinate 95,283,136 downwards.
GCCTGGCAGGCTACAGTCCATGGGGTTGCAAAGAATCCGACATGACTGAGCGACTTATACACACACACACACTCATACTCAATTTATACTCTTAGGATCCGACCCCTCTATTTCCCCTCCTCCGTACCCTCTCCCTATTGGTAACCACTAGTTTGTTCTCTAGATCTGTGACTCTGACTCTTCATTGTATTCACTAGTTCATTGTATTTTTTAGATTCCACACATAAGTGGTATCATACAGTATTTGTTTTCCTCTGTCTGACTTATTTCACTTGGCATATTGTCCAGTAAGTCTGCCCTTGTTCCTGCATATGGCAAAAGAGCCATTCTTTCTCATTGCTGAGTAGTGTTCCACTGTATCTCAGCACCACCTCTTCTTTATCCGTCCATCTATAGATGGACATTTCGGTTGTTTCCATGTCTTGGCTATTGCGAATACGAACACAGGGGTGCATGTATCTTTTTGAATTACAGTTTTGTCCAGATACGCCTAGGAGTGGGATTGCTCAATCATACAGCTACTTTATTTTTAGTTTCTTGAGGAACCTCCATACTGTTTCCCATGGTGATTTCACCAATTTGCATTTCCACCAACAATGTAGGAGGGTTCCCTTTTCTCCATGTCCTCTCTAGCACTTGTTATGTGTAGACTTATTAACAATGGCCATTCTGACCAGTGTGAAGTGGTTACCTCATTGTAGTTTTGATTTGCATTTCTCATAATTAGTGATTTTGAACATCTTTTTATGTGCCTATTGGCCATCTGTATATCTTCTTTGGAGAAATGTCTGTTTAGTTCCGCCTATTTTTCAATTGGGTTGTCTGTTTTTTTGATGTTGAATTGTATGAGCTGTTTATATATGTTAGATAGTAATCCCTTACCCATCATATCATTTGCAAATATTTTCTCCAGTTCAGTAGACTGTCTTTTAATTTTGCCGATGGTTTCCTTTGCTATGCAAAAGCTTTTAAATTTATTTAGGTCCCGTTTGTTTACTTTTGCTTTTATTTCCTTTGCTTTAGGACACAGATCTAAAAAAATATTGCTGTAATGTATTTCAAAAGCTGTTCTGCCTATATTTTCCTCTAGAAGTTGTATAGTATTTGGTCTTACATTTAGGTCTTTTAATTCATTTTAAGTTTATTTTTGTGTATGGTATTAGAGAATGTTCTAATTTCATTCTTTGACATGTAGCTTGTCCAGGTTTTCCAGCACCACTTATTGAAGAGATTGTCTTTTCTCCACTGTATATTCTTGGCTCTTTGTTGCAGATTAATTGACCATAAGTTCAACCCATGGCAGAGAAGGCAATGGCGCCCCACTCCAGTACTCTTGCCTGGAAAATCCCATGGACAGAGGAGCCTGGTGGGCTGCAATCCATGGGGTCGCACAGAGTCAGACACAACTGAAGCGACTTAGCAGCAGCAGCAGCAACCCATGGAGGTTCTTCCCTGGTGGCTCAACAGTATAAGAATCTGCCTGCAATGCAGGAGACATGTAGGAGTTCGGGTTCGATCTCTGGGTCAGGAAGATCCCCTGGAGTAGGAAATGTTAACCTGCTCCAGTATTTTTGCTTGGAAAATTCCATGGACAGAGGAACCTTGTGAGCTACAGTCCAAGGGGTCACAAAGAGTCAGACACGATTGATCACGCATACGCTCCCCTTAGAAATCCATGGATGGAGAAGTAGTGATCCCTTCTCTAAAGGGTTTACATTCAGTTGACAGTATTATGAAAGCACCTACTATGTGCCAAGCACTGCATGAGGCACTAGGTCAAGGGCAGTTAAAACACTGTAAAGATTTTAGGTTAATGGGAAAGAAAGACTCCCAACAGACAATTACAACCTTCTGTTGATCAGCCATGAGACAATAGAGCAGAATGAAACTGGAGCACTTCCCTAACTTAAGAATTTGGAGACGGTTTCCTGAGCCGGGTGATGGCTGGGCTAAGTGTTGAGGATTGATTAGCATGATTCAGGTGGAGAAGGATGGGAAGGGCCCTCTAGGCAGAGGGGATAGAGCCAGACAGGATAGGATAGGATGATAGACTAAAGCTCATGAAGCGGTGTGAGGTGTTGGAAAGCTATAAACTACTCTGTATCATCAAAAGAGCCTGAGGTTTGAGGCAGGGAGTGCTGAGACGAGGATGGAGAGGCTGAGTCAGGTCATGCTGGGCCTTCATCTAGCAGACTCAGCTGGGAATTTGGTGTGGGTGATGAGGAGCCATCATGGGTCTCTAGCAGGGGAAACTTGGTGTTTTTCATCTTAGGCAGGTTATTCCAGAGGCAGCGTAGAGGATGAATATGAGGACAGATTGGTAGGGAAATAGGTAAGGAAGATAAAGACCTGAAATTGAGAATGGTAACTGAGGTCCAGAGAAAGGAAACCTAGTCAAGATACACGTAGGACTTCAAATTGGTGGTATTTGGTAAATGAATGAAGGATGGTACAGAATAGGAATGGATGAGAAGGTTGGAGCCTGGAATGACCCCCCATGTTCTTGGATTAGGTACAGTGAGGTGGGAAACAGAGACAAGAGATGAGAATTAGTTAACTTTGGCACGTGTAGAATTTAAGGTTCCCCTGGGAACCTTAGGTGGTGATGCTCAGTGGACAGTGGAAGCCTTGAAGCTGAAACTGGGAGAAGCCAGGGCAGGAGATGTCAGTGTGAGATTCAAAAGTGGGAGGCAGGGAGTAGTCACCTGGAATGTCTTCTAAAGAGATCCTGTAGAAGGATAGGAGCCAGGGGCTGGGCATGGGAAGCTGAAGAACACCCATGTTTAAGGGAGGGCAGAGGAAGATGAGTCAGAAAGATCTGGGAGCAAATGGTGGGAGAGGCAGGATAAAGACCAGGACTGAGGGTCTCGTGGATGTCAACAGAGCAGTTTCATGGAGCACCCAGGGCTGGTGGAGGTGTCACACAGGCCTGGTGCTGGTCGGAAGATCCAATCCAGACAAGAATATGGTCTAAGTAGCATTTAGCAGAACTCATGTGGCTTTGCACAGAAAATGAGGAGGACACACTGTCAAGTAGCTCCTGAGTCCAACTGAGACCAGAAAGAGGCAAGGATCCTTTGAGTCTGTTTTCGTGGGTGCATTGAGCATGAGCAGTGAATGGAGAAGATCAAACAGCTCTAGCATCTGATTGCTTTCCTTCCAGAAAGCAGAGACGCAAGCTGAAGTCCAAGTGAGGCCCAGTTAGCATGGGTTTCAAATTGTCCCTCTGCTCTCCTTCCCTCCTCTCTCCCATCCTTTCTTTCTCTTCTTCCCCCCGCCCTCTCTTCCTTCCTTCTCCCTAGAACCGTCATCTATCCCATTCTTTCTCTTCTATCTGAAGGGAGTTCTTTGAAGCATTTAAGATTGGGGAAAATCACCAGCCTCAATGGGATTGATGAAAACAAGTCAAAGGAAGGAGGACATGTCAGACATGTCTTTCTCCCAGAGGAAGGTGGACGAAACCGAGAATGAGGGAGGCTAGAACAAGGAGGCTCAGGGAACTTTGTTCCAAAAGCTTGGTTCCCCATTCCCCACAAGTTTTCAAGCTGGTGGCTGGCTCAGACATACCAGACTTTGATGGCCAGACAAAGTAGTGCTTGGCAACATAACAAGTTTGCCTACTGAGAAAATTTTACCAAGGCCTGGACTGGGGAGGATCTCACCACAGGCCATGATGACACTTGAAATCCATCAAGATATGAAGAGAGGGACCCAAGCTTCAGACCCTCTGAGCCTAAAAAACCTGAGACTTCAGGGCTCTGAGGGCCCATCCTCTTGAGTCAAATAGAGAGCTGGAAAAAGAGATGAACGGCACACTGAGGATTTAAACAGGAGGTGCCTGTGTTCCCCCCACACCAGATGTAGGTTTTCTCCCCATCTCCACCTGCGACCAGGCTCCCCCTTTCTTTCAGCATTCAGCTCAATGCCACAGCCACTGTGAAGCCTTCCTGGACTTTCTTGTTGCTGTTCAGTGACTCAGTCGTGTTCAGCTCTTTACAACCCCATGGACTGTAGCATGCCAGGCTTCCTGTCCTTCACCATCTTCCAGAGTTTGCTTTCCCAGGCCTTTCTAGTTGCAATGAATTGCTCCTTATATGTTCGTGGTCAGCCATGTTGATAAATGTCTGTTCCTGTGCCCATTTCCTTCCCTCTGTGGGGTTGGCTTCTCAAAGGCCTGGCCTTTGTCTTGTCTCTTGTTGTAGGGAGGCAGTCTAGCGCCACGGCTACCCCTCTAGGCTCTGGAATCACACTGCCTGAGTTCAAATCTGTGTGGCACCTTGAGTTCTGTGGGCCTCAATTTACCTACCTATGAAATGGGCTGATAATAGACCTAACTTCTAGAGTTGTGTGAATGACATGCGACAGTTCTGTGCCTGCACATCCTGAGAGCTATTGCTAGAGTCTTTATCTGCAAATCCCTCTAGAGTGCTGATACATGGCTATGACATATGCATTCTAGCATACTTTGGATAAGTTGCTACTGGGGTTTCTTAAAGACAGGTCACTCTAGCAACACTCTGGGAATATTCAGCTTCTTGTTTGGAAAAAAAAAAGTCCACCTTACTTCTGTTATCTGTGAGTCTGAGACAACTCTTATGCAAACCTGAGGATGGCCAGGGTTTAGAATAACTCTCTGGCTCTGCCAGTATTAAGTATTAAGGTAGCTGAGGTGAGTCTGGAAGGTCCTTGTGTGTACAAGTTCAGTGTCTAAGTCTTCCCATGAGGCACTGCTCAGGGACTGAGCCACAGCCTTCATTGGGCCACTGGAGCTCCAGAGCTATGACCAAGCACCAGATAATGGTTAATTAACTAAACCACCCCATACTCCTAATTATCTCCATTTCAAAGATGCAAATGTTGAATTAAGATGAATGCACAATGTGCCCCTGGTCAGCCAATGGCAGAACCAACAAGTTCCTACCTGGACCTGTATACTGACTTTGATTAGAAAATTATCTTTGTAATCAGTTCTGCCTCATCTCCTGCCACTAGAAGCAGAACTCAGCTCATCACCCGCAAAACTCCTCAGAGACCAGAGACCACCAGGGCGCTAGAGTTCTCAACCAGCCGAGGAGGGTGCTGGGCCCAGAATAGCCTGGGGCCTGTGGTTTATCAGCCTGGGGTCTGTGTTCTTCCAGGTGGCTACTCTAGATGAGCGAGTGCAGGAGTAAGAAATGGTTGAAACTCGGTAAAAATTAGATCCTTTCAGAGCCTGAAAATTTAGAAAGTCAGTACACCCCCTCATTTTATTGCTGGGATAACAAAAATAAACTGGCAACTTGCCTTAAGGTTGTGCAGTTAAAAATGGGTAGAATGATGCTCTTTCAATGATTCCATATTGCCCCATGACCCTAGCTAAAAACTGTTAGATCCCAACTGACCACAATCTACCCAAACATCAAGGATCTAAGAGACCAAAGCTTCACCCATAATTACCTTTGATGTAGGAAGAAGTGGAAATAATGTTGGTGCTGGAGTTAGCCTCACCTGTGTTCATATTCCAGCTTTCCTCTAGGTGAGTGACCCCAAGTAAGTGACTTAACCTCTCTGTGTCTTCATTCCCTCAGAATATTGGAGTTAATAATCGTATCAACCTCAGTTGTTGTGAAGACTAAATGAGTTAATACATGAAAAGAGTTCAGAGCAGCACCTTGCTCATAGTTAGTAGACAGTGCTGTACGTGTTAGACACCCTTATTCAATGATCCCCTCTTACTGTTTTTACAGAATGACAAAGTGACTCAGAGGGAGGCAGAGAAATAACCAGTCCTAAAGTAGCAGCTCTGCCTAAGGGTCCTCTGTGTCCAGATTCTTCTGGGATTTCAGTGGACTTGAGACACCTTCTTCTCTATCCCTGCTCCGTGAGATTCGGGAAAGCGCTTGGCTGCCGGGGGTGGGCACTCTGGCTCCACAGTCAGTGTGCTATCTTGGCAGGGGCAGGCTGCTGCAGGTAAGAAAGCCAGGTCATATTTCTCCTTAGGCTGGCTTTCCACAGTCCCCAGCCCTCTGCCTGGAGTGTTTCAGATTTACTATCACATCACTTTCAAATGTATTCCTGCCACTCCCAGCACAGCAGTAATGGGAGCAAGGGCCGGCAGTTTCCTCTCTTTCTCCGCAGATTTAGAATGAGAAATTCCATAGAAGAAAAAGCATGAAAGATTGGGGAAACAGAGCATCCGTAAAGTGCTGGGGCATTGAATTGTCTCTTTTTGCCTCCTGTCTTGGCTCTTCATCGCGTTCTCCTCGCTCCTCACCTCCCAAAAGGCCATTCCATACCTCTCTCCTCCCCTCAGGTCTCCTGCAAGCCTCCTCCACCCGCCCTCCATCCCCAGTCTCAGATGATGATCTTGCTTTATCGTTTACCAGGAAAATGGGGCCCATCAGACTTCTGACTCCTCCACCTTTTCTCTTCTCCAGCTGCCTGCCGCACTCATCCGCACCCTTTCTCTCTTCCTCCCCTGCTGGTACCAGAGGATGAGCCCAGCTCCAGGCAAAGGGCGAGGCCGCTGCTGCCTGGGTCTGTTTCCTCTCTCTTGGTCTGGCCAGCACCTCACTTCTCCTCTGCTCCTGCAGCACCCATGTCAGCATGCCGCCTGCACATCAGTGTTTCTAGCTTAAAAGTCCTGAGAGTCAGCCCTATGACCTTTCCAGCTCCCATCCCCTCTCTTTTCCCTTCACAGAAAACTTGTTGAAAGATGCTCAAAGTTAGTGATCTTATGATTTGCAGGTGTTATAGAGGCAGCGTCAGGGGGCGGCTCCCAGACTGGACCCTGGCCCGGGAGGCTGGGATGCAATCCCAGCTCCACCACTTTCCAGCTGTGTGGCCCTGGGCAGCTTCTCTATCCTTTATGGGCATGAGGTGCTCACTTGTAAAATGGGCATGACGTTAGAATCTACACTGTAAGATTGTGAGAAATTTCTGAGTTGATGCCTGTAAAGCACTTGGCAGAGAGTGTAAACCATGGGTTCTACTACTGTTCTCTCCTCAACTTACTCCATTGGGGTTTTGTCCCCACTGTGCCGAGACATTGCTACTGTCAATGTCTCTAGTGACCTCCACATTGCCAAATCTAATGTCAGCCTCTCTGATCTGATCTTGTCTTCACATCAGTATTCAACACACAATGTCTCACGACCTCCTTCTTGAAATACTTTGTTCTGTGCTTTACACGACGCTACCCTCTCCCTCTCCCCCAGAGACACTGGTCCCACCTCCTAGGGTTGTCCTCTGCCTCTCTATGCCTGGCCTGGTGGTAGCTGCTCTCCTCTGCTGCCCACACAACTCAAAACCACCACACTCTGCCTCCAGGGAACCCACCTCTGGAATGAGGAGAAAGCCTTTCACTCACTTTATGCATTTTATGATTGACTGTACTCTTTGCCAAAAAGCCTTGGGGTTCAGGAACAGAATATAAAATTGTGGGGACAATTACCCTTTAGAACTTCAGGGTCAGGATAAAGTCCTACGAGATGAGGGAAGGTTAAGCTGTGTACTACCAAGTGCCCTGTGGGAGGGAGCTTTCAGACCCCAGAGGAGCCTGGACTGGAAGCCTTGAAGCCTGGGGTTAGGTTTCCAGACAGGTCCTGGTGGGAAGCCCCATGGCAGGATAGATGTGAAAGAGGAATTATTTCAGTCAAGAAGTTGACCTGTCCAAGGAAGCAGCATCCTATCCTCTTCCTCTGTCTCCACTCTTTTTGATGAGGATCCAAGTCTTGGTGACTCTCTTCACAGCTAAGAGAGAAGTCAGTTGATGAGAAAGCTGTGATGTTACCCTGATGGCTGTAGGTCAGGGGGTCTTTGTCCAAAGACCTTAACATATGGTCATGGCAACTCAGCAAGAGCTATCCAAGTCTGAAGCCCCTGCCACAGCCACCTTTGACGTGGCCCCGCTTTGTGGACACTCCCCTGTGGAGGGGCTCCTCCTCCTGGCAATTACCCATACCATATCCTCCAGGATGGCATCCAGGGGGTGCTGGGGGTGGGCTTGCATATGGCTTCTTGCCTAGAGTCGGAGTGGGACGGGGAGAGGAAGCAGGACTTCCGAATGTCCCTTACTTAGAGGTGTTCCCTGCCAAGCCCTGGGGATGCCCCGAAAGTCTCTCCCACAGGCCTGAAGACCTGAACAGAGGAGCTCCTTGGCACCAACAGCTGCTTGTGTGCGTGCTCAGTCCCTCAGCTGTGTCTGACTCTTTGTGACCCTATAGGCTATACATAGCCTTCCAGGCTCCTCTGTCCACGGGATTTCTCAGGCAAGAATACTGGAGCACGTTACCCATTTCCTTCTCCAGAGGCTTTTCCTGATCCAGGGATCGAATCCATGTCTCCTGCAGCACAGGTAAATTCTTTACCACTGAGCTGTGGGGAAAGCCCTCAGCAACAACCTTACCCTCTCACCAACAAGTAGCTGAGGGGGTGTTAGGGCAGCATCCTAAGCAAGGCTAGAAAGACATTGTCCCATGGACACAGCTCAAGAATGAGAGCTAGGTTCTCAGTTAGTCCACAAAATCCACACACTCCATGCTGTAGCAATAACTGTGTGCTTGTGGTAGGAATGTTTTCGGCTGTTTTCCTTTCTCACTATAAATGGACCATATTTCTGACACCTGGAGATTCAACAGGGTTTTGAGGCCCTGCTGAGAAAGCTCATCATCATTTATAAAGAGTATTGCTAATAGGATCCTGTCAAACACAATTTAAATGCAGATGGTAGAAAATAGCCATTGGGTATTAGAGTGCTTGTAGACTTGGGGATCTGCGCGGGCGGGCTGATTCTTGGTCTGGATGCAGAGGCAGAAGGGCTGTTGAGGTGAATGATGGAGCCAATGGAACATGACTGACTACAGTTCTGGCTGGAAGGTCCTCTCCTTGATACCACCTTCCCATCTGGAAAGAATGGAGAGGGGGTGTGTTGGGACTTTCTCAGAAGACATTCTGGTGTTGGCTCAAAGCCTAAGGAGTAACTGGTATAATTTTTGTTTGGGTTGTTGTTTTTTTTTTTTTTTCTGTGAAACAGTAGAATAACATTGAGGAATTTTTTTAAAAAAGGAAACAAAAGATCATCCATAGTCCTATCACTATAAATGACTATTTTCTTTTTTTGTTCTTGCCCTTTGTAAGCCCAACAGTAAATCATTTTTACATAGTAATACAGTGTGTACCCTTTCATATTCTACTTCTTCCATTGAGCCTTTATGTATTAAAGCTAAATGTTTTAAAGCACTTTTACAGGTAAAAAAAAATATCCTTATACCTTAATACAGCAGCGGTTGTGACTCTATACAGTAATGGGCACTTCTGCATGTTTATTGGGTTGGGAAGTGCCATCTGGGCCACCTTCCCAGAAACTCAACCCCAAGGCCTGACGGGATTCCCACATCTGCTTGCTTCCCATTCTGCTCAATCCATTATCCTGTTACACGTGAGCATATTGGGGTCCAAGCAACATGCACCATTCAAGCACCTAACACTCTCTATATTAAGCACTTAAAACAGTGGCTCCCAAAGGGAGTTCTGAGGACAATGATATTGCAGAAATTTCCCCACAAGAGTTCTGTAGTCAAACAAGATCGAAAGTGCTGAATACTCTTAGGTCGGGCTACATGCAATTGCCAGTGTTCAGTTGTTCTTGACCTCTGAAAGAGGGATTTCAAATAGTTCAGCCTAATACACACACACACCCATACTCCTCTGGGACACTCACCATGCACATTAGCATATTAAGAGCTATAGAGGGATCTCCCTGGTGGTCCAGTGGTTACGAATCCCTTCTTCCACTGCAGGAGGCCCAGGTGTCTGCCATGCTGCCAAAAAAATAAAAACGCAAGTAACAACCAACAATAAGAGCTTTTGAAAAGTCCTATAAAGAAATCTATTTGCTTGTGATTGACTTAACATAATCCTTTTAAAAATAATACTTATTAATATACACCAGGACATGCTTTGGGAAACTAGGGCCTGGAGTAATTGCAAAAGAATACAAACATGTACATAAATGAGGAAGCCCAGGGCAGCAGGGAGGGCTGAGCAAATAAACGCTCAGGGGGGAAAGAGCAGGTGGGCATCTTCCTTCCTGGGACTGCCCACCCATCTTTGAGACCCCAAATCATCACATTTTCAGCCCTCCTCCTTCTACAGTGATTCTTCCTGAGTGACCTCTACTTTTTTTCTCCCTCATAAACATGTAGGGAGGATTCATGAAGTGACAGCAACGGCTCACCCCATATTCTTCAGATGACAGATACTAAATAAACACGGGAATTATTTTGACAGCTCTCTCATTATAATAATTAGTTCATCTTTTTAGGATGTTATTATCATCCCAGTTCATAAGTGATCATTTAATTTGCTTACAACTAGGAGGTGAGTTAAGCTGATCTGTCTGCAGGAAGGAGGCTCTGACCTGGCTACGGTCCCCGGGGGGGAGTGCCTCACACGTGCTCTATAAAGAACGTGGGCATGTGGCCAGCTCTGACTATCTTGTTCTCCAGGCACCAGAGCCAAATGTCCAAGACAGAGACTGGAATTGTCGGCTGGGGTAGATCCAAGTGGCAGACGATGGCTTAGCCAGGACTTAGTCCTCAGGGTCTCTAATCCCTATATGTCCCCCACTGTCCCACTGTCTGGAATTCTTCCCAGGAGAGAGCCTCTAATAGACCTGTCCATCATTCACACACTACCACTGGACATCAGTGTGACTGACTTGGGGAGCGATGGCATTTTGGTCCCTCTGGTCATCTAGTAGAATGTTACGTGTGGATAGGAATTATCTGATACTCCAGGGACGTGGAAGGTGAGAGTTGAAAGGTAGGGTGTCACTTCCCTGTGAGAGCCCACAGTTTATTTAAAGTTCTTAATTGTAGCACAGAGATTTATTTTTTTAATATTTATTTATTGGGCTGTGCTGGGTCTTAGTGGCAGCACATGGGATCTTTGATCATCTCTGTAGCATGTGAGATCATTTGGGACCTAGTTCCCTGACCAGGGACTGAACCTGGGCCCCCTGCGTTGGGAGCAAGGAATCTTAGCCACTGGACCACCAAGGAAGTCCCCATGGTGGCATTTAAAAGACATTAAGTGGGACCCTAAGAGTTTTGTAAAGGCACTGCCCAGAGGGAGCATACTTACAGAGGAAATTATTGGCCTCTCAAGGGCATTGCTACAGACATGCAATTACCAAGAAAGGATAGAACAAGGTTATTTGATTTCTCATGATGTGAGTGAAAGCAAAGCCTTTAACTTCAGCTGACTGAAACAGCGAACACAGATAAGCTTTGAATGGGCCACACCATCTTTCAGATCCTCACGTCTCATTTGTCATCTATCTGTCAAAGTCAAATAATCTTTATAATGTCTGCTGTGAGAGCTCTGAGAGCAGAGGAAAACAGAAGGGGCGGAGTGTTGCTGTTTTTCTTCAGCTGTACAGTAGATGGGAAAAGATGGACTTAGAACCAGTGGAGCCTGACTTGACCTTCTTTTCCAAATGTATCCTGTGTGGTCCTGTGCCAGTCACTTCATTTTTATTAAGGACAATAAATGGGCTTCCCAGAACCACCTTGAGGATCAAAGGTGATAAGATACAAAAGATGGTCTCACAGTGACATGGAAGGCAACACACAGCTCTCTTGCATTACCTGACACGTCTACGTCTTTCATCGAGAAACTGCCTTGCTCATTGGAGGAAGATAACCTTTTTAAAAAAACCAAGACCCATACACCTTTAAAAAATTTTTATTTATTTATGTTTCGGTTGTGCTGTGTGTTTGTTGCCACGTGGGCTTGTCTCTGGCTGTGGCAAGCAGGGGCTGCTCTCTAGCTGCGGGCTTCTCACTGCAGCGGCCCCTCTTACCGAGGAGCACAGGCTCTAGGGCCCGCGAGCTTCAAGAGGCTCTTTCAGTTCAGTTCAGTTCAGTCACTCAGTCGTGTCTCACTCTTTGCAATCCCGTGAATCTCACCACGCCGGGCCTCCCTGTCCATCACCAACTCCCAGAGTTCATTCAGACTCACGTCCATCGAGTCAGTGATGCTATCCAGCCATCTCATCCTCTGTCGTCCCCTTCTCCTCTGCCCCCAATCCCTCCCAGCATCAGAGTCTTTTCCAGTGAATCAACTCTTTGCATGAGGTGGCCAAAGTACTGGAGTTTGAGCTTTAGCATCATTCCTTCCAAAGAAATCCCAGGGCTGATCTCCTTCAGAATGGACTGGTTGGATCTCCTTGCAGTCCAAGGGACTCTCAAGAGTCTTCTCCAACACCACAGTTCAAAAGCATCAATTCTTCAGCACTCAGCTTTCTTCACAGTCCAACTCTCACATCCATACATGAAAAAACCATAGCCTTGACTAGACAGACCTTAGTCAGCAAAGTAGTCTCTGCTTTTCAATATGCTGTCTAGGTTGGTCATAACTTTCCTTCCAAGGAGTAAGCGTCTTTTAATTTCATGGCTGCAGTCACCATCTGCAGTGATTTTGGAGCCCAAAAAATGAAGTCTGACACTGTTTCCACTGTTTAGTTCTTCGCTTTCTGCCATAAGGGTGGTGTCATCTGCATATCTGAGGTTATTGATATTTCTCCTGGCAATCTTGATTCCAGCTTGTGCTTCAAAGAAGCACAAGAAAGCAAGAAAGATCAAAACTTAAAAAAAAAGATAAATCTGGCTATTTTCTCCTTTTCTAGGTTGACATTTCTCATAGACAAAGTTCTAGATTAATGAAATGCTCAACTTTTATAGGTTCAGCAAATAAGCATTTTCATTAAGAGTGATCCCAACATACTCCATTCATTCTTATCAACATGTTATCTGTTTGTAAATGCTAATTACCTGAGGCAGAAAATGTGGGGCCTGTGAGATAATCTGTTTAATACATGTAAGGGATTCAGTGAAGCACAGGATGGTGGCTTTCATCAGCATTTCCCAAAGGTATCCAAATGTGAAGGAAATGCTGTTTACTGGGACTCCTGGTGCTATTCACCTGGGTCCCCCAAACTGAATCTGGTCTCTATCACCTCATCTTATAAATCACCTACTGAGCTATGAAGAACATGCCTGCTAACTTAAAGGAAGAAAAACCAGTTATGGGTAACTTCTAGCATGCATTCACTGGGTTCTGGCTTTTCCTGTGGGAGCTCTATGATAAGTACAAACCATTGATCCAGGAAATTGTTGTAAGTGAACAACTTTGTGGGAGCATCTCGTTGAAAGATGCCTGTTCATACATTGTCTCAAAGAAAGTTCAAACCTAGGGAAAACAGAGCAATGTTTTTTTTTTAAAAATATGTTCTTATCTGTTTTACAAAAGTAATATGGGGACAGTGGATAGAACTTGGAAAATACAGAAAAGCCCAAAAGAAAAAACATCTAAATCTATACCATCCTGAATCTGGAGATAACCACCTTTAACATATCCTTTCAGCCTTTTTTCTCCATATTTAGATTTAATAAATGGTAGCATACAGTACATATTATTTTAGAAGCTACTTTCTACTTACCAATTTTGTGACCATTTCTCACATAAATAAACATTCTTTTATAATGTGGTTCTTTACAACTACATAGCATCACCTCTAGAGATGAACCTCAATTTACTCAATCAGCTCCCAATTCTCAGAAATGTAGGTGCTTCCAATTATTTGCCCACAACTATTATGCTAATTTTAATCAACACTATAGTTAATGTCCTTAGAAATGCATCCTGCAGGTTCTTTACTGTAGACTCCTAGAAGCAGAATCGCTGGATCAAGACTCCCCACGCACACTGAAGCATTATGGTACACATGGCCAAACTCCTTCTGTCCCTACCCTAAGTGAAGTGAAAGTCACCCAGTCGTGTCTGACTCTTTGCAGCCCCATGGACTATACAGTCCATGGAATTCCCCAGGCCAGAATACTGGAGTGGGTAGCCTTTCCCTTCTCCAGCAGATCTTCCCAACCCAGGGATCGAACCCAGGTCTCCCACACTGGAGGTGGATTCTTTACCAATTGAGCCATAAGGGAAGCCCCATCCCTACCCTAAAGTTTGCTCCAATTCACACTCCTACCAGACAACTAGCCTCCCCAAAATAATAATTTTTACATAAGCCTTTTTCCAGGACCAGAACTAACCCTGCCAATGTTTTGAAAAAGAAAATGGCAAATTTTGTATCTAATGTTTCCACCCTTCCTCATTATTGAGATGTTCTTTCTTATATCTTAGTCTCTTCCTTCTTAATTTACCATCCAAGCCTAGTGTAAAGTAACTAATACACTCATTTACAACCAAGTATCAATGATTCATGGGGTCGCAAAGAGTCGGACACCACTGAGCGACTGAACTGAACTGAACTGAACTGATCAATGACTAAGGGGCTTGCCTGGTAGCTCACATGATAAAGAATCTGCCTGCAAAGCAGGAGACCTGGGTTCAATCTCTGGGTTGGGAAGATCCCCTGGAGAAGAGAATGGCTACCCACTCCAGTATTCTTGCCTGGAGAATTCCATGGACAGAGGAGCCTGATGGGCTACAGTCCACGGAGTCACAAAGAGTCGGACATGACTGAGAGACTAATACTTTCACATCAATGACTACTGAGATAAAATATTATATTATATATTTTAATTAGAAACAAAACCCAAAGCAATACATCTCTTGTAAGGTTTCACTTCATAGTCAAGCTAAAGATGAGTTACTGTGAGGTGGAGAAAGTCCCAGAGGTAGTAAAAGAGAGGCCAGGTTTTCTTTGATGCCCATTTTTGTTTATTGAAGCACAGTTGATTTACAATGTGTTAGTTTCTGGCATACAGCAAAGTGATTCACTCATATATATATTTCAGATTCTTCTCCATTATAGCTTATTGCCGTACTCTTCCTTCTAATGCTGCCCTTTGGCAAGTCTCCCTTTTGGAGGAAAATGAAGCACACAGCCTCTTTCTTCTCCCCACAACTCCTCAGGAAAATCTTGGTGTTTTCTGCTAAGTCTGCTCACCCAACTACTCGTGATTATGAATTCAGTGGAGTAAGCCATGCAGAGCAGTCTGGATGTGGTCTAAGAGAAAGGGAAGGGCCGAGTGGATTTGCAGCTGAGAGAGGATTTGAGGCTATGAGGAAGAAAAGACAAGTGAGTGGATTTCAGGGGAAATCTGGTGAAATTTTTGAGAAGGGAAAAGTTTGGGGAGCTAACAAGAACAGAAGTTGAGGAAGAGGATTTTTTTTGAAGTTTTTTTTCTGTTCAGTTTCCATGTAATGCCTTTGGATACTTTTCTACATGTCCATTGGTTTCAGTTAAACTTTTCTATTGGATTCATAATTCTTTGTAACATTGTCAAAAATCAGACCACAAGATGTTTGGGGTTTATAGAATTTGCAATAGCAATGAGTCTCTAGAGCTTGACTATATGTATGTATAATAAATAAGGGCTGATATCTAAATCTATATTTGTATTTAGAAGGTAATTTTAATTGTTTCCATAAAACCTTCCCCAAAGTGTAATTTAAATAGACATAACCCTGAAATAAAAATATGGGCTGCCATCCATTTGGGCTGCCTCATGGACATGTTTTGATTCATAGAAGAGTATGTGCCAAAATCAGTCAGCTCAGTTTGGCATTTGTCAAATGTCTAGGATGAGTCAGGCACTATGTCTGACACTTAGGGGAATAAATGTGACTGATATATTGATCCAACATGACCAGTGGGTTATAATCAAAGCAAGATTTTATTTTTATCTTCCTCTGACCTTGTAAAGTACATTCAGTAGAGAAATACATGCTGAAACTTCTGAAGCCTCTGATGAAAATGTCCTACTCATCATCTGGCTGATGTCCCCTCAGTCCTTCATTCCCCAAAAGTCTACATCACACATGACTCTCAATGCTCAGGTCTCATCTCCCAGGTAATCCTATTGGTGGGAACTCATTATGGCTCCAGGATATCTGGTCTGTTGGACAAACTCATCTATTCCGTATTTTAGGAAAAGAGTTGTTGTTGTTGTTTAGTCACTAAATTGGGTCCAACTCTTTTGAGACCCCATGGACTGCAGTGCACCAAGCTCCTCTGTCCATGGAATTTCCCAGACAAGAATATTGGAGTCAGTTGCCATTTCCTTCTCCAGGGGATCTTCCCAACCCAGGAATCAAACCCATGGCTCCTATACTGCAGGTGGATTCTTTACCACTGAGTCACCTGGGAAGCCCTGTGAAGGAGTGGCGACCTCCAAATGCATATTCTCTTTCTCTTTCTTTCTCTCTCTCTCATTGACCTGTTCTGTGCTATACATGCTGGGCTAAGTCGTTTCAGTCATGTCCAACTCTTTGTGACTCCATGGACTGTAGCCTGCTAAGCCCCTCTGTTCATGGGATTCTCCAGGCAAGAATACTGGAGTGAGTTGCCATGCCCTTCTCCAGGGCATCTTCCCAACCCGGGGATCAAACTCACGTCCCTCGTGTCTTCTGCATTGGCAGGCAAGCTCTTAACCAGTAGCACAGTCTGGGAAGCCCCTATGTTCTAGATCACATTAAATTTCTTAAGTATGAGTTTGTCTATAGTCCATGGTGTCCCCACCACACCACAACTTCGTGCTTTGTGTGTTGGGAGGGGGAAGAGTATGTGCTCATAGCAGAGGAAAAAGTTTTTTTCTCCTAAGAAATAGCATCACAAATCTTCTCTTTCTACTTTGATTCCTTTTTATAGTCCTTCATCTGATTGAGGTAGCTAAGAATCATGGAACTGGTTGTCAAAGATTCCGTTTTTAAACTCTAGAGTGATGTGGTGTCTCAGTTTGGTATGCAGCCTCTATTGTATCTTGAATCTCAGCTGAAGCTTTAAATTTAACATCCTATTATTACACAAAAACAAAAAGGTGCAGTTCCTGTTCTTGAGAAATTGAGAGGAGATTAAAGAAGACACAAATGTATAAATAGATCATTCTAATACAATATGAAAAGTGTCAGACAGAGAAATGTACAGGGTTGATAAGGGCAAGGAGACAGCTTCTAATACACATTGCCACTATTGAGGGAGGCCATACACAAAAGAATAAGGAGTCTGTGTAGCTTGCAAGTGAGCTGAAAGAATGTGATATCTTTTTAGGAACTTCAGAACAAATGCTATTGATTTGTCCCCTAGTTACTCAAGTGCCTGGAAAAAATGATTAAATTATGGGTCTGGGGTAATACTGCATAATTGGTTAAAGTGGAGAGAAAAGGGATCCTTTTTTAAGGGTTTGAAAGGAAGCCCAGAAATCTTGGCAGACAAATGTGAAAATAGTTATGCTGTCTGAATCTGCCTTGAGGTATTGTGGAAACAGGACTGGTTCTGGAGCCTGGGCTACTCAGATGTGCCTCATGTACCCCTTGGCTCCACGGCATCAGTGACCATACAGAGGGCATCTGGACACGCCCAGCCCTAGGCAGAAGCAGAGAGGGAGCGCGAGGGGCCCATCGCCCACACCTGCCTTCTCACTCTCTGCATTCTCCATGCTACCCAGCTCTTCCTTTGCCTTTGGAATGAATAGTTCGTTGCATGTTCCCAGCCCCTAATCCCAGCATAAAAGATGACATTATAAAATTGCTTGGAAAATAGCAGAAAAATCTAGGAATGAATCTGTTCCTCTAATGTTTTTTCTTCTTTTGTTTTTCCTTTTCTGATTTGATGGTTTTCTTTTGTATTATAACATGCTTGAGATCCTTTCTTTTTGTTTTTTGTGAATCTATTGTATGTTTTTGATTTGTGGTTACCCTGGAGTTCAAGTATGTTGACCCATAACTATAGCTACTTTCTTTAAACTGATAGTCACATAAATCCAAACACATTCTAAAAGGTACACATTTTTATACTCTCCTCGCCCACAGTTTGTGATTTTGATGTCCTATTTTACATCTTCATACTTATCCTTTTGCTGATAATTATAGTTATAGTCACTTTTACGAAAATTTTTGATTGTTTTTTAATCTATATACTGGTTTATTTAAGTGATCTTCAATACTTCTATATATTTACCTTTCCTATTATGATTTTTCCTTTTCCTATGGATTTTTGCTTCTTTTCTCTTCAGAGAAGACCTTTGAATATTTCTTCTAGGGTAGATTCAGTATTGTTGAATTCTTTTAGTTTTTGCTTGTGTGAGAAAGTCTTTCTCTCTCCTATTTTAAATGATTATCTTGCTGAGTAGAGTATTCTAAGTGCAGGTTTTTCCTTTTCCTTTTCATGACTTTGAATATATCATGCCACTCCCTTTTGGCCTGCAAAGTTTCTGCAGAGAAATCAGCTGATAACCTAATGGGGTTCCTTTGTAACTGACCCTTTGTTTTTCTCTTGTGGCCTCTAGAATCCTCTCTTTAATTTTTGCCATTTTAATTATGGTGTCTTGGCATGCGTTTGTTTGGGTTCATCTTGTTTGGGACTTTCTGTGCTTCTTGTACCAGGATATCTCTACAGGATATCCTTCTACAGGTTTGGGAATTTTTCAGCCATAATTTATTCAAATACTTTTTCAATCCCCTTTGCTCTTTATTCTCCTTCTGAAACCCCTATTATGTGTAGGTTGGAATGCTTCATATTACTATATTATCCCATAGATCGTGTATGTTGCTTTCATTTGTCTGTTTGCTGTTCTGATTGGATGGTTTCCATTATTCTATCTTCCAGATCACTCTCTTTTTTTCAATTTTTTTTCTTCTGTGTCATTTAGTCTGATATTCATTGCTTCTAGATTGATTTTTATCTTGGCAATTGAAATGTCTAATTTTGATTGGTACACCTAGACTTTCTCACACTAGATTGGTTTCTAGTTCCTTATCTCAGTTATCTGCATTTCTGTTGATAATCTTGTTTAATTCCTTTAACATTTTTATAACCTCCTGTTTGAACTGAGGTCCTGGTAGACTGGTGAGCTCTGTTTCATTCTTTGTTCTTTCAGGGTATTTATCTTGTTCTTTTCATTGAGAGAAGTTCCTCTGCTTTTCCATTTTACTTAACTTTCTCTGTCTCTGTGAATTTAGGAGAAAAAGTTACCTACTGTGGTCTTGAAGGGTTGTTTTTCTGTGGGAGTATCCCTGTGTAGACTGTGTGAGTCCGGTGTCTTCGGTTCAAGGCCTGGTTTGGGTGTACATTCCAGCCATGTCTTTCCTCAGTGGCTGACCGTCATCCTCTTGGTAGGGGTCACAACCAAGAGCCTGGCTGGATGTGGGGGCAGGGCGCCCTCTCTGCTCCGTGACCATCACCACCCTGTTGGGAGGCAGGGTCTGCTCCCCAGTTGTTGCAGTAGAAGCCCCAAGTTCAGTCAAACTCCATTGCCCTTGCGTATATGCCTAGTCCTAAAGGAAGTGGCCACTGAAGCAAGTCAAGCCTCCACGGTCACAGAGAACCCATACACAGAAGGAGCCCAACGTCATCTCCCTTTCTCTGTTGTCTTCATCCCAGACCTAGTGCTGGGCTGTGGTGTGATGGGTCTAGGGGCTCAGGTGCTGTGCCTGCAGGAACTGAGGTGCTATGTTGCCACTGGGGACCTGCGCTGCCTCTGTGGCAAACCTCTCCCAGGATGCTTCCGCCCCAGATCCAGCACCAAGCTGCAGAGTAGGGTGAGTGGAGCCTGAGCAATCCCACTGGGAAATGAACTACTTCCTGCTCCTGCCCAGGGCCTATCTGCCTGAGATTCCATCCCCAGCCACTGTGCTTTGCTGTGGTGCCAATGTCTGCTGTGCCCAGGCCCTCCCCCGCCATGCATGCTAACAATGGGCTCCACGGCTCCCCCTGGGCCAGGCCCTCCTGGCTGTCTCCACATAGCTAAGTCAAGTCCTCTCCCAGGGCCTGTCTGCCTAAGATTCAGCATTCAGCTGCTGTGTTTTCTTGTGGTACTGCCCACGATATCTGCCAGGTGCGTGCACTGACAATGTCTGGCTGGCTCACCTTGCTGCCCACTGTTTGTACTGATACCCCTCTCTGCTGTTCAGTTCCATCACACCGCAGGTGCCCTGGTTTGTCTCTGCACAGGTAGACCGGATCTTTGCTCGCATCTCCTGGCAGACTGAGGTGTGGAGCGAGCCGAACCAGGAAGTTCTCCTCTTCGGATTGGGAAGTGCAGCAAGGAGGCTCTCTCCCTGGTGGTTCTCCCACAAAAAAGAGAAAAAAAAAGAAGGAAGGAAAAAAGCGAAATGCACTCTCAACCCAGGCCACAACAAATTTCAGCAAACGGAATTCCCTGACCTGACCACTAGCTCAGGTCTCTCTCTGCCCTGATTGTTAGCAAACCAGCATGGGCCTTCCACGCAATTAGAGCCTAGGTTTCTCCAGCGCCTCTGTTTGAGGGGATTTCCCAGCATGCGAGTGGTCTCCCCTGGTGGGATCTGCCCCTGGGGATTTTCTCTTCCTTAGAGATCCCTCAGGGGCACCAGTCCCATACTGAGATCTTTTTTTTTTTTTCTATCTTACACTGTTACGTGGAGATCTATCTTGCAGCTTTGTTTGTACAGGAAATGTGCGGCTTTTCTCTGAGAATTGTTCCACACGGGGAGTATATTTTTGATATGTTTGTGAGCTCCCCCTTCTCTAGCCTCTTGATCCTCCATCCCCTCTTTTATATTTTTAACCTCTTTGTTTCTCCATACTATACCATGTGTAATTCTTCCACTCTTACTTTGGATTAACTATTTCTCTCTTCCAGTTGTATTCAATCTACCACTTAACCTGTTCAGTAAGTTTGAACTCAATTATTTATTCTTCTTTTCTATATATTCTGTCTGGTTCTTTTTCAAATTTTTCTTTTCAGCTTTTTTAGTCTCTTGTTCCTTATTCGGGCTTGCTTTCCCTCTTCCATTTATTTTAACAAATTTGAAAGGCTTATTTTATAATCTGTATCTAGCAGTTTCAATATTCAAAGTCTTTTCATTCCCAATCTGTGGCTTGTTTCTACCAACTTTTGTTCATGTTAGTTTTTTGTTTGTGTACTTAATAATTTTTTTATTATGAACTGATTTGAGGGAATTTCATTTGCAGAAATTCATTGGAGCCTGGGTTGAGAGTGCATTTCTTTATCTTCTTTTTTTCTTTTTTGAGGTGGGAAAATTATTTATTTTTTAATTTTTAAAATATTTTCATTGAAATATAGTTGATTTACAATGTTGTTAGTTTCAGTTGTACAGATATATATATCTGTACAGATATGTATATATGTATATATCTGTACAACTGAAATTTGTACAGGTCTATATATATATGTAGGCTTCCCTAGTGGCTCAATGGTAAAGAATCCACCTGCAATGCAGGAGACATGGGTTTGATCCCTGGGTGGGGAGGATTCCCCAGAGGAGAGTATGGCAACCCACTTCAGTATTCTTGCCTAGAGAATCCTACGGACAGAGGAGCCTGGCAGGCTACAGTCCATGGGGTCATAAATAGCTGGACATGACTGAAGCAACTTGGCACACATGCATATATCCTCTTAAAAATTATTTTCCATTATAGATTATTACAAGATATTGAGGATAGTTTCCGGTGCTATACAATAGATCTTTGTTGGTTATCTACTCCCTATATGTTAGTGTATATATGTGAACCCCAAACTCCTAATTTATCCCCCCACTTTCTGGTAACCATAAGTTTGTTTTCTGTGTCTGTGAGTCTGTTTCTGTTTTGTAATTAAGTTTACTTGTGTTATATTTTAGATTCCACATACAATAGATATCAAAGGATATTTGTCTTTCTCTGTCTGACTTACTTCACTTAATATGATCATCTCTAGGTCTATCCCTGTTGCTGCAAGTGGCATTTTTTCATTCTTTTCTATGATTGAGTAGGACTCCATTGTGAATATATGCCATATTTTCTTTATCCATTCATCTGTTGTAGAGTATATTTCCTCTGAAATATTTCCTTCAACTTCTATCAAGCATCAAAACTTTACCTGCTAGGAACTCTTTAAACTTGATTCTTGGTTTAGGATTCTTTGGGGCTGGATGTGTTGTGAATTCAGTCTTCTAAACTGCATGATGACTGAATGATATATACCCAGACTCAGGGGAGTAATTTTTTTCTCTTCACTCAAAATTAAGACCAAATGAGGCTATTGTTCTTTGGGGAAGTAGGGATCCTAGTTTACCTGAGTCTCCAATTGGAGCCCCTAGCTTGTGTCGTCCCTTAGCGTTGTCTCTGTGTTCTGCATGACTCTTAAGACAGAAGCTTTGGGTCACTGGGAAGCACAGCCAGCCGCTGTTCACCACTCTCTAACCTCCCTGGATTCATGTGTCTCCTTCATTTTCAGCCTCTGTACATCTCACTTCTTTTTCTTGCTAGCAAAAGCAAATGTTCAAAAATAATATGCATGTGGTTTTGCTTTGTTTTATTCAGTGTTTTAAACACTTATAAAGTAAGATGGTTATTTTTAATATATCTATATTCACTGTTGCTAGAAAGTTAAATTTTCATTCTCTGCAAAGCTCCTTTAAGCACTCCTCTATTTCATAAGTCATTCCTGGAGAGAAATTATATTGGAGTATAATTGATTAACAATGTTGTGTTAGTTTTAGGTGTACAGCAAAGTGATTTGGTTATACATATGTGTATATATATATGTGTGTGTGTGTGTATGAGCGTATCTATTGTTTTTCAAATTCTTTTCCCATTTAGGTTATTACAGAATATTGAACAGAGTACCCTGGGCTATACAGTAGGTCCTTGTTGGTTATCTATTTTAAATATGGTAGTGTGTACATGTCAACCCCAAACTCCTAATATTTTCTTTTACAAGAGGAAGATAAACGATAATTTCTGCCATAATTGGATGCTCAAAAGTTAAGAATGTGTTAGTTTCCCTTAGTAACACAGTACTGATATTTAATTTAACCATTACTTCAACAAGTTTTAAATACTATGTGCTAGACACTCTGAGGGAAACGTTTTCTAAGGTGGAGCACTTATTCAACGAACATTAACTGCCTACAATATTCCAAGAACTGGAAAAACAGCATGAACAAAGCACAGAGATGAGAAACAGCCTGGCCTATTTAGAGGCCCAAAGTAATGTAGAATAGATGGAACATGGAGGTAGGGGCCAGAGTGGGGCAAGAAATGGGATAAAGTATCCACAGATTTAGGCAAACTCTTCTTGAGCTTACATTTGTGTTCAAACTTTAAACTTTCAGAATTTATATGCATGCCTCACTTTTCATTCTCAAATCAATACTTGAGATTTCAGTCTTAAGCTTTTACTAGAATATGGTATCTGAATGTGTTCTGAGAAGTCTTACTCAGAAGATTAAAAGAAATCCTGTGTTTCCTTGTAGCCCTGTAACCATCTCCGGGTCTGTGCCAGATCCTGGGTCTCAGTGGGTTAGGGTGGCTCACAGGGTCTGGGATGGGAGTTGGGGGTGGGTTTTGGAGAACACAGTAGGTTCTTATTGCATGTAGTACCAGGAGACTGCAGAAACCATGAATCTACAGGAGAAAGTAGAGACCAAGGCGCCAGAACTCAGGCTGAACCAGAAGGGAAAGACCAAGAGCAGAGTCTGAAATCATCACGAGAAGGTCTGGGTTCAAACCCAGCTCCAGGGCAGAGGCAGGGTGCAGAGTCCCGGAAGGCCAGGGAACTTCATGTCTATAGCAGACAGGTCCACAGGGGAGTTCAACTTGAGGATGGCTGTGGTTCCTAGGACAGGGAGCGCCTCCCCTGCATTGGGTTTCAGAACCATCCTTGATGTGGAGAACCGAGGCTTGTTATAGAGCACACGGCAGCACCAGGGCAGCTGAAGAGTGCAGCTCAGACAGGCCGACCAGGTCCTGAGAGAATGGGCCTGGCAGCCCGATTGCCACATCTCCATCCTTAAAACCTTCCCAATGGCCACACTTGGAGAACTGTGCCTGTGGCTAAAAGATGAGAATGTGGGTCCTAGCAGGTGAAGATTTGCAGCAGATCTGTAGTCCTGGTAGGACTTTTGGAAGACTGAACACCATATCCCTACTGATTTCCAAGACACAGTGGCCTGCTTTTCTCTGGGATATTTTCTAGGGTTACTGAAATAGAGAGTGAATGATGGAAGCATCAGAGTCAACAGATATGACATGGTATCCCATTTCAGGATGCAGAGACTTCAGACTGCCTGGGACAGATATATGTGCTCAGCTAGAGAAAAGCTCTGAGGAAGACAGATGTACTTGTTTCTGGTTTTCTTAATGAATAAGCAGTGAACTAATCCCAGGGTTAGGTGTTCTGAGAGGATACAGCCCAAGCAGTTATCTGAATTTCTTCAGTGACAGCGCGTGATCCTGAAGGCAGGTCAAGGAATACAACACCAAACAGTCGCTGTGGCTTTAGGGTATGGCAAAGGTGATGGGTTTCTCTGGTGGCTCAGGAGTAAAGAATTTTCTGGCCAGTGCAGTAGACACAGGACGTGGCTATGATCCCTGGGCCAAGAAGATCCCCTGGAGAAGGAAATGGCAACCCACTCCAGCATTCTTGCCTGGGAAATCCCAGGGACAGAGGAGCCTGGTGGGCTGCAGTCCATAGGGTCACAAATAGTCAGACATGACTTAGCAGCTAATCTGCCACCACCAAAGGATGAATGGCATCATTCTTAACACCAGCCCCTGTTCCCATCGAGACTTCCTCAGATCATGAGTGCTGGGCTCTGGGAGGAATTGATAAGGAGCAAGGATGACACAGCGCTTTCTCTCAGTGTCGTCCATTCCAGAGACGATCTGACTGAGGTGATGTGGGCCAAGCCAGGGAGAAGGCAGTGGCAAAAGAAGAGCAGCCCAAACAACAACTGTGATCATGAAAACGAAGTGCTTGTTAGCAGCCAAACCTCACCCTGGGTGCTGTGAGCGTCTCCTCAAGGCTGGTTTGAGACTCACAGTTAAGCTGTTGCAGTGCAGGCCACACAGACCGCTTAGAGGACACCTGCTTCTCTCACAGTACAGACACTTCACGGGAGGTTTGGGAAAGGTTTGAAGTGTGTTTGTTGTTAAACACAATGAGATCAGTTATGCTGCTGAAGGAGTCTTCTGGAAATGTTTTTTTTCCTCCAGGGTGAGAATAAGGAGGAACGGGAAATACAGGTATGATTAGGAAAAGGACTTGTGTTGACTTTTGTCTCACTCTGCTTGTGTACCTGGCCAATGAAATGCTAATGTGGGCTTTGTGGGCAATCAGGGGACAGTTATAAATAGAGCTGGCTTAAGAATAAAATAAAACGGCTTTGCCGCAAACCCAACATTGTCTGGGGAAAGGTGGTGTCTAGTTATGAACATTCTATATTTTTCCACCTGACACTCCTCCTTCTTGTTTTCCTTTCAGGATTTCAGACAAAAGATAGAAGGAGACCCTTTCAGTCCATGTAAAACTGGCCGTGTAGTCCTTCCACCAGTTACAACTGTATGAAACATGAGCCTCAGCACAGAACTGAACACTGGGGTTTACAAAACTTTCCATGTCCAGTTCTAACTGTTGCTTCTTGACCTGCACACAGATTTCTCAGGAGGCAGGTCAGGTGGTCTGGTATTCCCATCTCTTTCAGAATTTTCCACAGTTTATTGTGATCCATACGGTCAAAGGCTTTGGCAGAATCAGTAAACAAAAGTAGATGTTTTCCTGAAAAAAAAAAACAAAAAAACAAACAAACAAAAAAAACAAAAAAAACCCTTGGATTTATATAAAATAGAGTACAATAATGAAGGCCATGGATGATGGAGTCTAATTTCCCAGGGATGAGCCCTTGGATGAGATCCTTGATAGTGGGTCTTGGTTTCCCCGTCTATGAAACACAGATATTATTACCTCCCTCAGAGGGCTGTTGTGGGGATTAAATGAGGTCATACACTCAGTATCAATTATCATTGTTACGTGATTAACAAAAGTTTTAGGAGGCAGGTACAGAATACAGAACTCTGGCAATGGCAAGGCCAGAGCAAATGCCAGGGAGTATCAGATTACAGAATCGTTTAACTACTGTATTTGAAAGGGACTTCAGGGATTGTTCCCACCCTTGTTTAGTGCCAGAAGCTCCTCCCTTCCCTCTTCTCTCCTTAAGTGGTTGCTCAACCCCAGTGTGCATACCCACACACAGTGATGCGGGGCTGCAGGCTCAGGCCAGTGCAACAGAGTTCTGTTGGAAAGTTTCTCTGTGTGGCAAATCTAAACCTAACCTCTAGCATTTTCACCTACTGGCTTTGCTGCTTCTGGGGGGATGGAGAACAGGCCCATATAGCCTATTTCGTTTTGGAACGATCACCACTACAGTTAGTCCTCTCTGATAACTATTCTTCAAAAGGCTTCTCTTCTAATCACACCACCACCCTGATCCTGTTTTTCCTGGACCCATGATTATCAACCTGGGTGACACACCTGGAGATGGTGTCAGGTTGTCACGAGAAGGGCAGGGGTGCTACTGGCATCCCGGCTAGTGGCCAGGGATGCTGCTAAACAAAATACAATGAACAGGACAGCCCCACAGCCGAGAATTATCTGGTTCCACTCGTCAGCAAGGCTAAGCTTGAGAAACACTGTCCTAAATATACACATGAATCAGTGTTCTTCTTTAAATATGGGCATATTTATGCCCAAATATGCAGTCAGCTAACATTGCCATTGGACTGGCATTACTTTGCTATTAAATTAGCCTTGATTTGTTATTAAATTAGCCTCAATTCGCTACTAAACTAGCCTCGACTCGATGGACACGAGTTTGAGCAAGCTCCGGGAGTTGGTGATGGACTTGGAAGCCTGGCATGCTGCAGTCCATGGGGCTGCAAAGAGTCAGACACGACTGAATGACTGAAGTGAACTGAACTAAATTAGCCTGAGACTCAGGTAGTTGGTACTGATCAGCCAATTAAAGCCCCCTTTCATGTGTTGCTGCTAACTCAGGGATGAGGCCCATGTGGTCACTTAGAAATCATTTATCAATAGTGGTCCTCTCTCTCGCTGAGTCTGGAGGCAACCTTGCAGTCTTTTCCAACATGATATCCCAGGCCACCACCATCAGTCATAGAAAAGAAGCTGGTGTGCGAGATGAAATCCACTCGCTGGTCCTGTCTCTCTGGTTTTGTGGCATCGGGGCCCAGGTATGATGTAATCCCTGTGCCCGGACTTTGGAGTACCCCACAATCCTGTGTCATGATCCCTAGTGGCAGCTTGAAAGAAGAGAGGATTCCTCAACTTGACTTTAAAAAGCACCCAAGCTTCTCATACACATTTTCCTAAAATCCCTTTCCCCAACACAAAGCCATGCTGTCCACTGTCATTAAGGCAGTATGGGCAGAGCAGAGCTGCCCAGAAAGGATGCCCCCTCTTCTACACTCTCCTCAAGCTCCCAGGAACAGCTCCTTCTCTTTGCCAATTTTCTTCCTCACTCTCCACTCCCCACTCTTGCTGCTCATTCTCTGATCCACTCTGTGATTTCATTTCCTGAATCCACACTGGCCTGGATTTCTCCAAAATGAAGAGGTGAAGGAGAGGAATGTAGAGGTAGGGAAACATACTCTGGATTCTTCAGGGAATGAAAGAACTTGAGTACTCAGCAATCTAAGCTTCCCACAAACCTAAAACCTACACTAATCGATATCTAGAGAATGGTACATAGTTTTGCCTTGAAGCCCAATGCTTCACACAGAAAGAAAAAGTGAAAGAAAGTGAAGTTGCTCAGTCATGTCCGGCTCTTTGCGGCCCCGTGAACTGTAGCCTACCAGCTTCTCTGTCCATGGGATTTTCCAGGCAAGGGTACTGGAGTGGGTTGCCATTTCCTTCTCCAGGGGATCTTCCCAACCCAGGAATCAAACCCGGGTTTCCCACACTGCAGACTGACGCTTTACCCTCTGAGACACAAATAATTCCTTTTCTCCTTTTCTGGGGAGGAAAAAAAAAAAAGAGAGAGGGAACCTTTTTGGATAGGCTGTAATGTCTTCAATTTCAGCATCCCTTTATAAACCTAGTTACTTTATTAGTTTATAAACAAAGTAATATGTTTGATTTATTCAAATATTTACTTGATTTACTCAAATATTCTGCTTGTAATGTTTAAAAGTAGAATTTATTCAGATTAATCCCATATTTGCTAACTTAATCTAGTTTTCAGAATATTAATCATTTATCAGTGGCACGAGTAGTGGTAAGCTGATAGTCTATAAGAAATACAGTTTCTCTCAGTTTTCTAGGTATTTGAGGAGGAAGAAACTGGACAACAGAGAAACCATTAATGTCTGAATAAAACAAAGAGCATTTGATGCCTTCTCAGATGACTGCTCTACATAACGGCATAGCAAATCTGGGAAGTCCTTGTTTTCAGAAATAGAGCTAGAGAAGATATTCATGGGTGGGGCTGAGGGGGCCTTCCAAACTTGCAGCCTCCTGCCATATGGCAGTTTTTCTACAAGTATGGCTCTTAGGAGAACAGGCTCACAAACTGGACTCCCTGGGTTTGAGACCTGGCTCTCCCACTTTCTAGCTGTGAGAGTTTGGTCATTTACTTAAGTTAAGCCTCAGTCTCCCCACATGTACGAAGGTAAAGATAGCGACACTTGCCTCAAGGCATTACTGTAAGGAATGAACGAGACTCTGGATGCATAGCACTGGCACACAGAACAGGACCAATAAGCATTAGCTATTGTTTAATCATCCTTATGGATCTCTGATACAATAAGAGTTGGTCCTTAAAAGGTAGGTATCTCATCCCAGTTTTCTTTTCTTTTTGTTTTAAAGACCTGATGAGAGTTCACTTCAATGCAATTGACAAGGAAATTTGATTGTTTCAGTGAGATAACATTTTAAGATAATAACTGGAATTATGACTAATTACACTATAACC
The DNA here is from genome assembly GCF_042477335.2 of Ovis canadensis. NCBI lineage: Eukaryota > Metazoa > Chordata > Mammalia > Artiodactyla > Bovidae > Ovis > Ovis canadensis. Next base: position 95,254,375 of record NC_091245.1, on the reverse strand, counting down.
AGACATATCATGGATAGCAGAGACCTTGAATTGATAAACTTCTAGGAACTTCATACAATTTTGAAAGCACATATTAATAACACATTCCATAAAAAAATAAACTAAAGAAGATTAAACATTTCTTCTTTTTCAACAAGGAAATTTATTAGGGTCTCACATGCTAGTAAAGTAATGCTCGAAATTCTCCAAGCCAGGCTTCAGCAATATGTGAACCGTGAACTTCCTGATGTTCAAGCTGGTTTTAGAAAAGGCAGAGGAACCAGAGATCAAATTGCCAACATCTGCTGGATCATGGAAAAAGCAAGAGAGTTCCAGAAAAACATCTATTTCTGCTTTATTGACTATGCCAAAGCCTTTGACTGTGTGGATCACAATAAACTGTGGAAAATTCTGAAAGAGATGGGAATACCAGACCACCTGACCTGCCTCTTGAGAAATCTGTATGCAGGTCAGGAAGCAACAGTTAGAACTGGACATGGAACAACAGACTGGTTCCAAATAGGAAAAGGAGTACATCAAGGCTGTATATTGTCACCCTGCTTATTTAACTTCTATGCAGAGTACATCATGAGAAACACTGGGCTGGAAGAAACACAAGCTGAAATCAAGATTGCCGGGAGAAATATCAATAACCTCAGATATGCAGATGACACCACCCTTATGGCAGAAAGTGAAGAGGAACTAAAAAGCCTCTTGATGAAAGTAAAAGAGGAGAGTGAAAAAGTTGGCTTAAAGCTCAACATTCAGAAAACGAAGATCATGGCATCTGGTCCCATCACTTCATGGGAAATAGATGGGGAAACAGTGGAAACAGTGACAGACTTTATTTTTTGGGGCTCCAAAATCACTGCAGATGGTGATTGCAGCCATGAAATTAAAAGACGCTTACTGCTTGGAAGAAAAGTTATGACCAACCTAGATAGCATATTCAAAAGCAGAGACATTGCTGACTAAGGTCCATCTAGTCAAGGCTATGGTTTTTCCTGTGGTCATGTATGGATGTGAGAGTTGGACTGTGAAGAAGGCTGAGCACTGAAGAATTGATGCTTTTGAACTGTGGTGTTGGAGAAGACTCTTGAGAGTCCCTTGGACTGCAAGGAGATCCAACCAGTCCATTCTGAAGGAGATCAGCCCTGGGATTTCTTTGGAAAGAATGATGCTAAAGCTGAAACTCCACTACTTTGGCCACCTCATGCAAAGAGTTGACTCATTGGAAAAGACTCTGCTGCTGGAAGGGATTGGGGGCAGGAGGAGAAGGGGACGACAGAGGATGAGATGGCTGGATAGCATCACTGACTCGATGGACGTGAGTCTGAGTGAACTCCAGGAGTTGGTGATGGACAGGGAGGCCTGGCGTGCTGCGATTCATGGGGTTGCAGAGTCGGACACGACTGAGCGACTGAACTGAACTGAACTGGTAGCCAGAAGGAGGTGGTACTCCATTTAATGGAGTGATTGTTAGGTCAAAGGGATTGCCTATGTGGAAGTTCTGAAACTGCAGGGTTAGAGAATCATCAATTTTGTTTCTTGGTAACTCATGACTATAGTCTGCCTGCTGCAATATAGATATCTATAAAGTCAACTAGCTCATATGTGGTCGGAAAAGAGGGGACTGATACAGTTTAACATGGACATAGTATTGAGTCACTTGCAAATTCTTCCAAGGCGAGAGGAGCTGAAATAGCAGAAAAGAATGACAGTGTCGGTGGGAAGGGCTGAGTATGGCTTTCTGTTCTATTTTTCTTTTAATTTTAAATGAACCCATGCACTTGGGGCTCCCACCCCCAGGTTCCACTTCCCGCCACTGTACTCACCTTTACCACAACCTCACTGCCCCATATTACCTTAAGTTGGAGTTTCCACTCAATGGTTTCTGTGCATTTAAATTTTTCCATGCAGCAGCTTCTGGGCCTGCTAAGCTGCCTGCTTTGGCTGCCAAGTCATCTCCCAAGGTACCAATTACTATGTCTCTTAAGAGACCGATCACAGAGTCACATGGGTTTTGAATGGTCTTCCCTTAACCCTATTTTTTCCCCTACAAGCCCTCGGGAACACAGCATGTCTTAACAGAAATGCCTCATTTTTTTCAAGTGCCGCAGAAAGGGCCAGCAGCTGAAGCAAAGACAAATGAGAGGAGCAAGCGAGGCCATCCTCAGGTTGTGTGGTTGTTTTATGCTGATCCCCAGCCTGCAAGGCGGGGCCCCTCTCCTGAAAGGCTGAGGTCTGCAGCCCCTGAAACTCCCCTCTGCGGGCCCAGAGCCCTGTGCTATGATGCTCGGGCCCTGACCCTGTGCAGTGCAGCAGAAACAACTTTTCTTTTTGGTTCTGCCTCGGAGACAGAGTATATATTAGCATGAATTAGCTAAACATACTTTTGGATGAAGCCTTTCTCTTTATTTTCTTTGAAATTTGTCCATGAAAATGTACTTTGATTCTCCCTATTTCTCTCAGATTTAAATCAGTTCCTGAAATGAAGTGAAGTGAAAGTCGCTCAGTCGTGTCTGACTCTTTGCGACCCCATGGAATATACAGTCCCTGGAATTCTCCATGGCAGAATACCAGAGTGGGTAGCCTTTCCCTTTTCCAGGGGATCCTCTCAACCCAGGGATCGAATCCAAGTGTCCCATATTGCAGGTGGACTCTTTACCAGCTGAGCCACCAGGAAAGCCCTGAAAATAACTTCCTACCTTCCTAGAATTCCTGTGAGAACTTGCTCCTCTCTTCACTGAAACCCTCACCACATTATGTCTTATTACAGTGGCATGTATATGTGCCTGTGTGTGCAACGTATGTTTGTGTATGTTTTATGCGTGTGTGTGTGTGTCTTACCTCAATTTACTGTAAGGTTCTTGAGGGCAGGCATTTGGTTTACTTCATCTGTCTACTTCCTCCATAGTGCCCAGAACAATGTCCTGCACTTAGGAAGTACTTAGTAAATGTTTATTAAGTGAACAAATCTTCCAAAGACACTGGCTGCCATCTGGGGTTTTTTGTTAAGAGAGTCTAACAAACATGCGCTGTGAGTTCCAATGCAGTTGGTTAGAAGACACAGTTTTGCATTAAAAATTTCCTGTAGCATAGTTATTAGAAATTATTCTTGGGAAGTAAAAACCAAAAAGCGATGTAAGAACACCTTATGTGAAATATTTTATTCATCTTTTTAAAAAATTAACAAGCAGCAGACAGGAATTATTTCATTTGGCTGCTCTGATAGTTCCTGCTTCTCTTTCCAAGGCTCTGGAGGTTGAGCTGTTTCCCAAGGGAATACCAGCTCAGAACAAACCTCAAGGTGATTTCTGCTTAGAGAGGGAACCTGCTGACAGACAGCAGGGCTCTGCTTCCACTGCAGAGGAAGCATGTGGGCCTGGGGGTGAGGGAGATGGGCTCAGCTGCTCTGACTATGATGTACAATCTCCACTGTCCCCTCCCTGCTGGTGAGTGTCCAGGTATCTATTCAGTGTCTCTGTTGTCCACTCCCCTTGTTAGAGAGGGTAGGCCTGTGGCAGGGAGGTCTGTGATGGCCCAGTGGGCTGGAAGGGTGGTCTGGAGTGCAGGATGCCAGGGGCAGTGTGGGAAGCAGCAAAGCTGGAGAGAGGGTTAAGGCTCCCTTTGGAAGGCCATGTTATCTATATCACAAAGTGGATTTTTACCATGAGGGAGATGGAAAGGCACTTGAAGTTTTAAGCACAGGACTAGTATGATTAGTTTTGTAGTCATTCTGACCAGTAGCTCTGTAGCTAAGCAACAGGTGGTCCTCACAAGCATTTCCATTGGCACCATCAAGGAAATGTATACTTAGTTAGAAACCTGTGCTTGTTATATAACCACAGAAGGAAAACAAGAATGGCAATAGTTAATATCGCTTAAAGCTTCCTGTGTGGATCTGTTCTAGGTGATCTTTTAAAATGTGTCATCTCGCTCTTCACAAGAAGGAATGGAAACAAGGTCCGCAGTTAGTACCTAGTGGTGCTGGGATGTGAACCTGTTCAGGCTGGACCCAGAAACCGTGCCGTGATTACAGCATTATACTGCCTCAGAATCACCCTCAGCCCCACTTCGACTAGGTCATCTCCCCTAAGCCACACTCATATAGAAATTCTGGGACTTCCCTGGTGGTCCAGTGGTTAAGAATCCACCTGCCAACGCAGGTCCCTGGTCTGAGGACTAAGATCCCACGTGCTGTGGAGCAGCTAAGCCTGAGCACCACAGCTCCTAAGCCTGCATGCCTCGAGCCCGCGCTCTGCAACAGGAGAAGCCATGGCACCACAGTGAGAAGCCTGTGTGCTGCAACTGGAGAGGAGCCCCCACTTGCCCCAACTGGAAGAAGTCTGTGCGCAGCAACAGACTCCGTGCAGCCAGAAATAAATACAGAAATAAATACATAATAAAAAATTCTGAAGTCACCACTGATTCTGGCCAGGTGAAGCATGGGTTAGCAAGGTTTAGTCTAAAAGCAGGGCTGTCAGGAGAGTGTTGCAATGATGCCACTGAGACATGGTGGTGACCAGGAGCAGTGGGGACAGAAATGGAGGAATACGAGAGAAATTAAGGAGACCAGGACCTGATCATTCAAACAAATGAGAAAATGTACACTGAATGTTTAGCACCAAGCCTACTACATGCTCTTTTTGATATATCGAAATACTTATGATATTTTTGTTATTACCAGTTGGGTTATTCTCCAGATTTAAGTCATAGCTTTTAATAATAAGCATGCAGTAAATAGCCAGTGGTAATTTTTTTTACAGTAAAAAAGAAACATATGAATAGCCCTGTATGGAATATGCAACAATCATTGCCCATTTTGATCTTAAAACAAGATCAAAGCTAGGGCTGCTGTAACAAAATACCACAAGTTGGGTAGCAGCAGAAAAAAAATATTGCCTCACTGTTTTGGAGACTAGCAGTCTGGGTGGTTCCTCCTAAGGGCCATGAGAAGAATCTGTTCAGGCTTCACCCCTAGCTTCTGGTATTAGTTGGCAATCTTTGGTGTTCCTTGGCTTCTAGATCTCCGCTTTCATCTTCACATGCTGTTTTCCTTGTGAGTGTCTGTGTCCAAATATCCCCTTTATATAAGGACACCAGTCATGTTGAATTAGGGCCCACCCTACTCCAGGGGTTTCCCTGGTAGCTCAGCTGGTAAAGAATCTTCCTGCAATGCAGGAGACCCCAGTTCAATTCCTGGGTCAGGAAGATCCACTGGAGAAGGGATTACACCAGTCATATGGAATTAGGGCCTACCCTATTCCAGTGCAGGTTTCCCTGGTGGCTCAGACAGTAAAGAATCCACCTACAATGCGGGAGACCTGGCTTTGATCTCTGGGTTGGAAAGATTCCCTGAAGAAGGGCATGACAACCCACTTAGTATTCTTGCCTGGAGAATCACCATGGACAGAGGAGCCTGGCAGACTACAGTCCATGGGGTTGCAAAGGGTTGGACATGACTTAGCAACTAAGCACAGCACTACTCCAGTATGATTTCATCTTAACTAATCACATCTGCAATGACTATTGCCAAATAAAATCACATTCTTAGGTCCTGGGGGTTAGGACTTCAAAATATGAGTAGGGAGGGGCACACTTCAAATTGTAATATTTTTATAACAGATGGAGCAGGAATTACTCCTACTCCCACTGTATTATTATTTTTTAATATAAATGTATTTATTTTAATTGGAGGTTAATTACTTTACAATATTGTATTGGTTTTGCCATACATCAACATGAATCCACCACAGGTATACACGTGTTCCCCATCCTGAACCCCCTCTTCCTCCTCCCTCCCCATACCATCCCTCTGGGTCGTCCGAGTGCACCAGCCCCAAGCATCCTGTATCATGCATCAAACCTGGACTGGCAATTCGTTTCATATGATATTATACATGTTTCCATGCCATTCTCCCAAATCATCCCACCCTCTTCCCTCTCCCACAGAGTCCAAAAGACTGTTCTATACATCTGTGTCTCTTTTGCTGCCTCGCATACAGGGTTATCATTACCATCTTTCTAACTTCCATATATGTGCGTTAATATACTGTATTGGTGTTTTTCTTTCTGGCTTACTTCACTCTGTATAATAGGGTCCAGTTTCATCCACCTCATTAGACCTGATTCAAACGTATTCTTTTTAATGGCTGAGTAATACTCCATTGTGTATATGAACCACAGCTTTCTTATCCATTCATCTGCTGATGGACATCTAGGTTGCCTCCATGTCCTGGCTATTATAAACAGTGCTGTGACGAACACTGGGGTACACGTGTCTCTCAGTTCTGGTTTCCTCGGTGTGTGTGCCCAGCAGTGGGATTGCCAGGTCATGTGGTAGTTCTATTTCCAGTTTTTTAAGGAATCTCTACATTGTTCTCCAAGTGGCTGTACTAGTTTGCATTCCCAACCAACAGTGTAAGAGGGTTCCCTTTTCTCCACACCCTCTCCAGCATGTATTGCTTGTAGACTTTTGGATCGCAGCCATTCTGACTGGCATGAAATGGTACCTCATTGTGGCTTTGATTTGCATTTCTCTGATAATGAGTGATGTTGAGCATCTTTTCATGTGTTTGTTAGCCATCTGTATGTCTTCTTTGGAGAAATGTCTATTTAGTTCTTTGGCCCATTTTTTGATTGGGTCGTTTATTTTTCTGGAATTGAGCTGCAGGAGTTGCTTGTATATTTTTGAGATTAATTCTTTGTCAGTTGCTTCATTTGCTATTATTTTCTTCCATTCGGAAGGCTGTCTTTTCACCTTGCTTATAGTTTCCTTTGTTGTGCAGAAGCTTTTAAGTTTAATTAGGCCCCATTTGTTTATTTTTGCTTTTATTTCCAATATTCTGGGAGGTGGGTCATAGAGGATCCTGCTGTGATGTATGTCAGAGAGTGTTTTGCCTATGTTCTCCTCTAGGAGTTTTATAGTTTCTGGTCTTATGTTTAGATCTTTAATCCATTTTGAGTTTATTTTTGTGTATGGTGTTAGAAAGTGTTCTAGTTTCATTCTTTTACAAGTGGTTGACCAGTTTTCCAAGCACCACTTGTTAAAGAGATTGTCTTTTCTCCATTGCATGTTCTTGCCTCCTTTGTCAAAGATAAGGTGTCCATAGATTTGTGGATTTATCTCTGGGCTTTCTGTTTTGTTCCATTGATCTATATTTCTGTTTTTGTGCCAGTACCATACTGTCTTGATGACTGTGGCTTTGTAGTAGAGCCTGAAGTCAGGCAGGTTGATTCCTCCAGTTCCATTCTTCTTTCTCAAGATTGCTTTGGCTATTCAAGGTTTTTTGTATTTCCATACAAATTGTGAAATTATTTGTTCTAGCTCTGTGAAAAATACCGTTGGTAGCTTGATAGGGATTGCATTGAATCTATAGATTGCTTTGGGTAGTATACTAATTTTCACTATATTGATTCTTCCAATCCATGAACATGGTATATTTCTCCATCTATTAGTGTCCTCTTTGATTTCTTTCACCAGTGTTTTATAGTTTTATATATATAGGTCTTTAGCTTCTTTAGGTAGGTATATTCCTAAGTATTTTATTCTTTTCGTTGCAATGGTGAATGGAATTGTTTCCTTAATTTCTCTTTCTATTTTCTCATTATTAGTGTATATGAATGCAAGGGATTTCTGTGTGTTGATTTTATATCCTGCCACTTTACTATATTCATTGATTAGCTCTAGTAATTTTCTGGTGGAGTCTTTAGGGTTTTCTCTGTAGAGGATCATGTCATATGCAGTGAGAGTTTTACTCCTTCTTTTCCAATTTGGATTCCCTTTCTTTCTTTTTCTGCTCTGATTGCTGTGGCCAAAACTTCCAAAACTATGTTGAATAGTAGTGGTGAAAGTGGGCACCCTTGTCTTGTTCCTGACTTTAGGGAAAATGCTTTCAATTTTTCACCATTGAGGATAATGTTTGCTGTCGGTTTGTCATATACAGCTTTTATTATGTTGAGGTATGTTCCTTCTATTTCTGCTTTCTGGAGAGTTTTTATCATAAATGGATGTTGAATTTTGTCAAAGGCCTTCTCTGCATCTATTGAGATAATCATATGGCTTTTATTTTTCAATTTGTTAATGTGGTGTATTACATTGATTGATTTGCAGATATTGAAGAATCTTTGCATCCCTGGGATAAAGCCCACTTGGTCATGGTGTATGATCTTTTTAATGTGTTGTGGAGTCTGATTGCTAGAATTTTGTTAAGGATTTTTGCATCTATGTTCATCAGTGATATTGGCCTGTAGCTTTCTTTTTTTGTGGCATCTTTGTCAGGTTTTGGTATTAGGGTGATGGTGGCCTCATAGAATGAGTTTGGAAGTTTACCTTCCTCTGCAGTTTTCTGGAAGAGTTTGAGTAGGATAGGTGTTAGCTCTTCTCAAAATTTTTGGTAGACTTCAGCTGTGAAGCCGTCTGGACCTGGGCTTTTGTTTGCTGGAAGATTTCTGATTACAGTTTCAATTTCCGTGCTTGTGATGGGTAGGTTAAGATTTTCTATTTCTTCCTGGTTCAGTTTTAGAAAGTTGTAGTTTTCTAAGAATTTGTCCATTTCTTCCACGATGTCCATTTTATTGGCATATAATTGCTGATAGTAGTCTCTTATGATCCTTTGCATTTCTGTGTTGTCTGTGTGATCTCTCCATTTTCATTTTTAATTTTATTGATTTGATTTTTCTCCCTTTGTTTCTTGATGAGTCTGGCTAATGGTTTGTCAGTTTTATTTATCCTTTCAAAGAACCAGCTTTTGGCTTTGTTGACTTTTGCTATGGTCTCTTTCCTTTTGCATTTATTTCTGCCCTAATATTTAAGATTTCTTTCCTTCTACTAACTCTGGGGTTATCCATTTCTTCCTTTTCTAGTTGCTTTAGGTGTAGAGTTAGGTTATTTATTTGACTTTTTTCTTGTTTCTTGAGGTATGCCTGTATTGCTATGAACTTTCCCCTCAGCACTGCTTTTACAGTGTCCCACAGGTTTTGGGTTGTTGTGTTTTCATTTTCATTCATTTCTATGCATATTTTGGTTTCTTTTTTATTTCTTCTGTGATTTGTTGGTTATTCAGCAGCGTGTTGTTCAGCCTCCATATGTTGGAATTTTTAATAGTTTTTCTTCTGTAATTGAGATCTAATCTTACTGCATTATGGTCAGAAAAGATGCTTGGAATGATTTCAATTTTTTTGAATTTACCAAGGCTAGATTTATGGCCCAGAATATGATCTATCCTGGAGAAGGTTCCGTGTGCACTTCAGAAAAAGGTGAAATTCATTGTTTTGGGGTGAAATGTCCTACAGATATCAATTAGATCTAACTGGTCTATTGTGTCATTTAAAGTTTGTGTTTCCTTGTTAGTTTTCTGTTTAGTTGATCTATCCTTAGGTGTGAGTGGGGTATTAAAGTCTCCCACTATTATTGTGTTATTGTTAATTTCCCCTTTCATACTTGTTAGCATTTCTCTTACATATTGCAGTGCTCCTATGTTGGGTGCATATATATTTATAATTGTTATATCTTCTTCTTGGATTGATCCTTTGATCATTATGTAGTGTCCTTCTTTGTCTCTTTTCACAGCCTTTGCTTTAAAGTCTATTTTATCTGATATGAGTATTGCTCATCAGGAGTACTGCTTTCTTTTGGTCTCTATTTGCATGGAATATCTTTTTCCAGCCCTTCACTTTCAGTCTATATGTGTCCCCTGTTTTGAGGTGGGTCTCTGTAGACAACATATATAGGGGTCTTGTTTTTGTATCCATTCAGCCAGTCTTTGTCTTTTGGTTGGGGTATTCAATCCATTTATGTTTAAGGTAATTATTGATAAGTATGATCCCATTGCCATTTACTTTATTGTTTTGGGTTCGGGTTTATACACCCTATTTGTGTTTCCTGTCTAGAGAATATCCTTTACAATTTGTTGGAGAGCTGATTTGGTGGTGTGGAATCCTCTCAGCTTTTTCTTGTCTGTAAAGCTTTTGATATCTCCTTCATATTTGAATGAGATCCTTGCTGGGTACAGTAATCTGGGCTGTGGGTTATTTTCTTTCATCACTTTAAGTATGTCTTGGCATTCCCTCCTGGCCTGAAGAGTTTCTATTGAAAGATCAGCTGTTATCCTTATGGGAATCTCCTTGTTGTGTTATTTGTTGTTTTTCCCTTGCTGCTTTTAATATTTGTTCTTTGTGTTTGACCTTTGTTAATTTCATTAATATGTGTCTTGGGGTGTTTCGCCTTGGGTTTATCCTGTTTGGGACTCTCTGGGTTTCTTGGACTTAGGTGATTATTTCCTTCCCCATTTTAGGGAAGTTTTCAACTATTATCTCCTCAAGGATTTTCTCATGGTCTTTCTTTTTGTCTTCTTCTTCTGGGACTCCTATGATTCGAATGTTGGGGCATTTAACACCGTCCTGGAGGTCTCTGAGATTGTCTTCATTTCTTTTAATTCATTTTTCTTTTTCCTCTCTGATTCATTTATTTCTACCATTCTATCTTCTAATTCACTAATCCTATTCCCATTTTAAAGATAAAGAAACTGAGTCTCAGAGAGACAAAGTAATTCACCCAAGGTAAGTGATTCAGGTCACAAATGCAAGTCCTCTCTGTCCAGCTCAGTAGTCAGAAAGCCAGACAGTACCTCTTGCTATGAGTTTGTTGAGCTATTCTCACACACTTGGACCAATAATATTTGAGGCCACACCTAGGTGTGTAAAGAAAGGGGGCAGTGGTCAAATGTGGTCTCTTCTTGGAATCAACTGCAGATACCTTGTCAGTCCTAGTGATCATTTTGCTTATTCAATTGTTGTCCCCATGGCTGTACCTCATGAGGGCTTAACCTCTAGGGGAACTGTTTACTCAAATTGTTCCTTGTGAGTCTATCGTTTCTCTCTGGTGGGCCCATCCCTGAGCTGAGGGGAGCTGGGTACAATGAGCCTATTCAGGGCAGCAAGTAAAATGCCCTGTGCTTCCCTTCTCTCTCTATAGCATCATTCTTTGCCTCCCTGTGCCTCTCTTTTGTCCTGCCTATTGCATAACATCAGTGTGGGTGCAGGGAACGTGTGAGTTGGCAGCAATGAGACTGTGGTGGAGGACACCTGCCTGATGACTTGTGCACCGGAGCAGGCAGCACTGGGCAAGCTTCCCAGGGACTGCTTTGCCACCACGCCAGCTCTGACCTGCACCTTCTGTTCTGTCTGAGTCACTCTCAGCAGCTCAAGCTGGTATCCCCTAATGGGTTCCTCTGGGCAAAGAGGAGGGACACACCCCATCTTGAACCCCCATCCCTGGCAGTGTAGGAAGTAGTCAAGTGCAGATTCTCGAGACAGAGTCTAATCCAAGCTCTGCCACTTACCAACCATGTGAATTTAGGGAAGAAGCTTACCATCCCTCTGTCATGTCTTCATCTGTAAAACGGAGACACGTTTGTTTACCTCATAAGGTTATCACATGATAACCTTATGGATAAATGACATAGTCCATAAATGGTGCCTAAAACAACATGTCTGTGACATAATTCTAGCACTCAGTAAATGTAAGTAGTATTTCTTTATTTGTTTACTTCCTAAACATCATTTATTAATCTGCTCATTGAAAACTGGCAAGATACATATCAAGAAGTTACCAGTTGTTATGTCTGGATGGTGGAGTTTCAAGTGACTTCATTGTCTTATTTTTGCTTATCTGTATTTCCTAAGCTCTCTGTAATAAACTTCTTACTGTTTTAATAAAATAAACTCTCAGTGAGGATCTACAGAGTGAAGTGGACTGGTGGGTACAAAGCAAAGATATGACCGCTGTCCTTAGTGGAGTTTAAAGTCTATGGAGGGAGACAAACAGATAGATTAATGATGTAATAAGGGATGCAGTAATGCTCAGGGTGGGCTAAGGATTGAACTAGTCTCCCTCAAGTGGCACCTGGCATTACAGAAATGCCATTGGGTTTTCCCCAGCAGTCTTTGTGTCTGATCTTCACTGATCTGGAAATAGGAAAGTAAGACGATGCACATAGTCAGACAAAAGGCCACTCCTTTAATCTATCCCAGCACCCAGGGGGCCGAGGATGGAATTGTGGAGATCCCTTTCTAAGGCACCTATTTCTAGGAAAGGACATATTTTGAAGAAAAAGTTGAGAGTCTTTATATGGTACCTCTTACAAAGGGCAGGTATGAGCCCAGGTTGCAAAGCAGCAAAGTGGAATAAAGAAGTAATTTCCTGTTTCTTTCTCTCTCCATAGCATTATTAGCATCATCATTATTCTGGCTGGAGCAATTGCATTTATCATCGGTTTTGGTATTTCAGGTATGTGATTTCCTGCATTACCACAATCCATCCGCTGCTCATCAGTAAGTCCCTAATCATTTAATGTGTAAAATGGCAAGAACACAGGGCCTGAACCCAGAAAACCTCAGAGGAGAGCCCTGGTTCTTCTACTTATTGACTGTGTTCTCTGTCCTTTAGTCATTTAACTCCCCAGACCTCAGTTCCCTCACATATGATGGGGAAGAAATAACATCTTCATCACCAGGTAGTTGAGAGAATCAAATGCAATGTCTCTCAGACTGTTCTCTTCACCAGACAGTGCTGAAGATATCATTCTGGGATCATAGCTAAGTGCCTTGGCTGAGCCATTCTATCAACAGTTGACCTGAGTAGATGATTCCTTTGCAGTGGGGCTTCAGCTGAAGTGTTGAAGAATATCAAGTCTTCAAACACAGCGTTCTTAAACAGAATACTTAGTGGTCATAATTGCTGTTCCATGTGGGAAACAGACGTCATTGTGGCATGGATGGTGACTTTCCAAAGGCAGTCAAATGATCTCAGTTGCAGGAACAGTCCTCTCTTCTGTGTAGGCCACGTCTCAGGAGCATCTATTATGGATGCCAGATTAAGACACTGAGTGAGTTAGACCAGCAGCTGTCCTCTCTGAAGCAAGTCATTTGCTTCATTTCCCTTGAAGCGCCTGACTCAGGCCAACACATTTATTTTAACTTAGACTGTGGCCAAAGCTGTCAATTGATAACTTTAGTTCTTATAGTTCCAGCTGTCTTTTCTCTCTGTCACTTTCCTCCATTGTGTGTGCTGCCACTAAATAGTAATCACAAGGCCTAAATGAATAAAACTCATTCATTTGTAGATGTGTTTGCCTAGAGAAGATATTAACATCTTTTTCCATTTTCTTTATCAATAAAAATGTGTATTTTGTCTTTCATCTATTTTTCTATTGGGTTATCTTTTTCTTTTTGATATGTAGGAATTATATGCTGAGTGCAATTTTGTTATATGTATTGAGAAATCTCTTTTACTCTCTGGCTTGCTTTTTCACTGTCTTATTGATGTCTTTCAATGAGTGAAGTTCCTAATTTTAACACAGTCCAATTTATCTTTATCTTTATACCAGTAACTTTTTGTAAGCAATTTGTTTAAGATGTCTACCTATTCCAAGGTCATAAATATTTTCTTCTAGGTTATCTTGTGGAAGCTTTAACATTTAACCTCTCACATTTATATCTACAACCATCTAGAAAAATGTTGTGCACGGGCAAAGACGGTGGTTAAGATGGGTCAAGACACTATCATTCCCTCACTTCTCATTAGTGTTATTTTTATCATAAATCAAGCATCCAAATGTGTATGGATCTGTTTCTGAGCTCACTAGCCTGTTTTATTCTAATGTTCTTTTATAATTTATTTTCTCTTTATCTTATCTCTTCCTATTCCTAATCTTGGGTGCTCTTTCTCCCCAAACCCTCTGTCATCTTAAAATAGATTTATAAGGTGTTAATTAGCTTTATAGTAGTTTTGAAGGAATCAGGTTTTGGTTTTGGTTTTATTTTTACTTTCTCTGATTTCCTTATTTAATTAATTCTAGCTTTTATCTTTATTAATGTTCTTCTTCCTGCTTTGTTTTGCTGTCTTTTAATTCTTTTTTAAAAAGTAATGATCCATTTAAGTTCTTTTTTATTTAAAAAATCTTTGTTGAAGTTGATTTATAATGTTGTACTAATTTCTGCTGCATAGTAAAGTGACTCAGCTATACACATATGTACATTCTTTTTTTAAAAAAAAAAATTATTTTCCACTATGGTTTAAACCAGTAGACTGGATATAATTCCCTTTGCTATACAGTAGGACCTAGCTGTTGCTAACTTTTAATTCTTTTTCTAGTATCTTAAAATAAGCACTTCACAAAACAGTATGTCCAGAAAGCCAATAAATAGATCCCAGTAGATACTACCATTTTGTTTTCCAAAGTGATTTACCAAGTCATTCTTAACCAGAGGTGTATGAGGGACCCAGTGTGTCTCGTCCTCACCAACACTGGATATTGTGGAATACTGCTGTGATTTTAACTTTTATTTCCTGGTGGCTGAGAGACGTATGTTTTCAAATGAGAAACATAATGTTGAACGACAGAGCAAGACACAGAATAGTACATTCTATATGAAAGACGGGGACTTCCCCGGTAGTCCTGTGGCTAAGACTCTGAGTTTCCAGTGTAGAGGGGGCTGGGTTTGATCCCTGGTCAGGGAACCAGATCTCAAACGTGTAGCGACAGTTCCTTGAATACAAAGAAAACTCTTAAGTGTTTTTTGAATAGACAAGTGGACAGAGGCATGGAGGGGTAAATACATAGACAGAAGTTACAGTTCACTCAGTTCAGCCATGAGCTACCAATAGTATTAAAACCCTACCACCAATGAAAGGTTTTCTGCCTTCTTTCTACCTCATAAAGTAAAAGCCGGTTATTTTGGATTAAATGGACTGTTTATTAGTTTAACACTATTTAGTTGGCTTTTTCTCAATTGCCTATATTAAAAGAACCAAAACTGGTGCCTGAGAGCATGACATTACCACACTTTAAATGAGTTAGATAAAATGTTAGCTGGATTAATATACTAGACAATGAAATTAAGCAAACAGCATTAGGTAGATGATGGTGGTGGTGGTGGTGGTGGTGGTGGTGATATTTTTCAAATCTTTTTTGTGTTCGCCTCATGGTGCCAAATAACTTTGCATATATTATCTGATTTACAACTCACAACAAATAGATAAATATTACTATGTACTGATTAGAAATTTGTGTAAAGTTGCACACAGCTAGCAACTAGGCACAAACACATAATTGCATTTCAAATCCTGACATTTGCTTCCAGAACCCACACTCCCACCCATTGCCCTATACCCATGATACTCATGCAGAGCTGTAACACAGAAGGATGTTTTCTGGTGTACCTTGCAGGCATTATTCCTGAGACCACAGATGATAAAGATATTTCTAAATACAGAAAAAAAATCCATTTCTTTGTAACTTTCCTGAGGCTGTATAGGCCACCTTCTCATTGGCATTCCAGCATTCCACTCCTTCTAAACTCTAAATATGGACCCCAAATGCATTTGAGGTGGTTGGTTGGGAAGAGAGGCTGAGCAGCTTCCATCAGGCTGGTTTTAGGGCAGCCTTCATGGATGACCCTTTAAGAAGGAGGGAGATGCAGTGGAAAGGCCCCTGACTATACTCTGCTAGTCTCTGTGCTATCACTCACCCCCTGGGTAACTTTGAACAGCTCTGTGTGGTAGAAACACTTAGAGATCGGAGTTGCTTTAATCGCAAGGATAACACTGTGTATCCTTTGGGATGTAACTTAACTTTCTAGAACCTCACTGGTAAAATAGTGAGAGTCATTGTGGGAATTAAATGAGAAAGTGTTTATAAAGTGCCAGACACATATGTATAATAAATGGCTGCTATTATTGTTTACATTGATACCATCAGTGCCATTAATAATTTGCTATTATTAATGCATTCACACAGCACCTCCTAAAACTTGAACAATTTCCTGGCCACACCAGGCAATTCCTCTGAAGTTAGGAAATCCTGGACAGGAAGTCACAGGACACTCCCTCCTAATGATGCCCCATCTTTGGTCACTGGATAAAACAATAAGGCATGTGCTTCTGGCACCAAAACACAAACATTGAAGGGGTTTAGAAAGAAATTGATACATATTATTTTTTTCACTGGAGTTATCTGGGAAATTAAATAGATGTTGACCTTTCTTATACTTCTTTTAAGGTTTTTAATTGTTTTTATTTTTACATGAGGAAGGGATATTGTTTTTGTGGGTAGGCTCTCCACATATCTCAGTCTGGCCCTGGATATCAGCAAAATGTGATAGAAGGAATACAGACTTAGAGCTTCCCTGGTAGCTCAGCTGGTAAAGAATCCACCTGTAATGCAGGAGACCCCGGTTTGATTCCTGGGTCGAGAAGATCTGCTGGAGACAGGAATGGCTACCCGCTCCAGTATTCTGGCCTACAGAATTCCATGGACTGGAAAGAGTTGGACACCACTGAACAACTTTTCACTTTCAGGCTTAGGAAAAACTCAGACAAGACTGAGTTTGATGCTGGCTCCACTATTAGCTAGATGTAGGGCTTTAGGCAAGCCATTTAATCCCACAGAGCTTCTTTACCCTATTCATAAAATGGGTAGAACAATATAATTCCTACATCTCAAGGTTGTTATCCGGCTTAAACTGAGTCACTGCAAGCATTTAGTAAAATATTTCTTTCCTCCTGGTGTACTGATCTGCAATCTTTCTAAATGATTCTAACTAATAATGGTCATCAATATCATTGATTTAAGGTTCAACACATGGCAAGTCAGGTACCATGCTAAGCTGTTTACTTACACTGTATCATTTAGTCCTTTCAGGGACCCTCTGAGGGAGCTACTACTATTAGCATCCCCATTTTACAGATGAAAAGAATTATGGAATAGAGAAAATAGAAAACTTGCCCAGGTCTCATATCCAATAAGTGGCAGAGCTGGGACTTGATCACCCACAACTTGATACCTGTTCTTACACGCCAGGCTCTGCTGCTGCTTCTCTATTGTTCAGTTCCTAAGTCATGTTTGACTTTGTGACCCCATGGACTGCAGCACACCAGGCTTCCCTGTCCTTCACTCTCTCCTGGAGTTTGCTCAGATTCATGTCCATTGAGTCAGTGATGCTATCTAACCATCTCATCCTCTGCCACTCCCTTCTCCTTTGGTCTTCCATCTTTGCCAGCATCAGGGTCTTTTCCAGTGACTCTGTTCTTTGCATCAGGTAGCCAAAGTATTGGAGCTTCAGCTTCAGCATCAGTCCTTGCAATGAATGTTCAGGACTGATTTCCTTTAGGATGGATTGGTTTGATCTCCTTGCTGTCCAAGAGTCTGTCAAGAGTCTTCTCCAACACCACAGTTCAAAAACATCAATTCTTCAGCACTCAGCCTTCTTTATGGTCGAGCTCTCACAGCCATACATGACTACTGAAAAAAACCACAGTCTTGACCATACGGACCTTTGTGGGCAAAGTGATCTCTTTGCTTCTTAATACACTATCTAGGTTTGTCATAGCTTTTCTTCCAAGGAGCAAGCATCTTTTAATTTCATGGCTGCAGTCACCATCTGCAGTGATTTTTGGAGCCCAACCTGCTTCCCTACATTGCTCCTTTCACTAGCCTGGCCCAGCATCCTTTCTAATGTTTTCTCACAAAGCAACTGTTCTCCTCCACCCTGCCCTCTTCTCTGGCAAGAGTGGCACTGACAGGTGCTTCCCCGGGTGCCAGCAGTGCAGGCTTAAACCTATGTGTTTCCACACTTCCACCATGTGCTATGGTGCCCATCCAGACAGCTGGCTGCAGTGGATGCTGAGATGCTCTCTATGCTATTGAAAGTCACAGAACTTACTGAGTCATTTCAAAGGAAAGTTCATTTTCCGAGGTTTCATCCAGTGGTATTGGGCATCCCAGAATCATAATTTCTATAAAGAATCCTTGCCTTGAGCTCAGCCTGGTGCTCTGTGACAACCTAGAGGGGTGGGATTCAGGGTGTGGGGTGGGCAGGTGGCAGGCACAAGAGGGACGGGATTATATGTATACTTATGGCTGATTCAAGGTTTCCCTGATGGCTCAAATGGTAAAGAATCTGCCTGCAGTGGAGGAGTCTTGGGTTCAATCCCTGGGGCAGGAAGATCCCCTGGAGAATGGAATGGCTACCCATTCCAGTATTCTTGGCTGGAGAATTCCATGGCCAGAGGAGCCTGGTGGGCTACAGTCCATAGGGTTGCAAAAGAGTGGGACACGACTGAACGATTAACACTTAATGGGTGATTCACCTTGCTGTGCGACAGAAACCAACACAACACTGTAAAGCAATTATCCTCCAATTAAAAATAAATTGAAAAAAAAAGAATCCCTGCCTTGTGTTACCTATATCCCCACTTTCCAAGAGATTCCTGCTCCTACTGCAGATGGCAGTTAAATAGTGCCCATCCATGTGAAAACAGAAAGACCCCAATTTCAGCTTGCTGCCCTCTGACAATCCTGATTTTGCATGCAGACCAGAGCTGTGGTAGTAATTAGCCCTCAGGAGCTAGAGAATTCATTTTCAGTGAGTGGTTGGGGCTTCTGACTTTAAAGAGGTTTGATGGAATCTTAAGAGACCAGTGGAATTCTTAAAACCCATGCCTGTTTAACAGAGTTAAAAATACAAAACTCTAACCGTCTCTTAAAGTCATTTTACCCTCAACCAGCCACACAAGAGCCCCTAGTGTTTAAGAGACCTGGAGAGTCACATTAGACCAGACTGTGGTTCCTAGAACATAGCTCCTTGAACCAATATTTGTTGGCCAAATTGAAAACAGATTTCTTTTTGAGAGAAGCAATATTTGTATGGTATTGCTTGCAAATTAAATTTCATTTTATCACTTGTAACCATCATTTATTCACCTAACAAATAAGTATTTATTGATTGCTTTCTGGGTGCAAAAGCAATGCCTAAGGTCCTCAGGGTTTTTAAAATTCTCACTGGCTTTTATTCCTCCTTGATTTGCTACAAGGAGGGGGGGATTTAATCAACACTGCACTCATTTCATCTGCCACATCTTTAATGCAACCTTAAATGAGCTAGAGCTGGCGGTGAGTCCCTGGGGCACTCCACAGCTGCCTAGTTTTAATCATTACATTTTCTAAGAGATATTTCAACAAATTCTCCACCTGTGGGCTCAAGGCCAACACATTAAAATTAATTTGGTAACATAATTACTGAACTATGATAAGTCATTACCATTTCATTCTCTCCATAAATTGTGCTAATCATGTACTTTTTCTAAAAAGTAATTTTTCAATTCAACTTTAATGGGACTTTATAAACGACAATCAAATTTACCCTTGCTCTAAAATAGTTACATTTGCTTTATGATTTTATTGAGAATCATGGTGTATTTTCATTGCTTTTTCTATTTTTCACTGACTCATATTTCCCCAAAATTTAGA
Source organism: Ovis canadensis (assembly GCF_042477335.2). Lineage (NCBI taxonomy): Eukaryota > Metazoa > Chordata > Mammalia > Artiodactyla > Bovidae > Ovis > Ovis canadensis. The sequence continues at coordinate 95,235,083 of NC_091245.1, read as the reverse complement.
TGGGATAATCTTGCCAAATGTTCCTTACTCCTACAATCACTTTGGACAGAATCATTATTTCAAACAGTGTCTTGATTTCAACTGATTTTCATTCATTCATTTATTCGTTCACTCAACAAACATTATTTTTCTCTGTAGAAATAGCACTAGGCACTTGTCTTAGTTTGCTCAGGTTGCCATGACGAAATACCATATGCTGAGTAGTTCCAAGAGAGGTCCCCTGGCCTGTTGAAGCATAGAGCTGAATAGCACTGTGGTCTGGTCTTCCTGTAGGATCCAAGAAGTCTGGTAGCCTTCCTTCATTTTGTCTCACTTTTCTATACCCTTTGGTTTTTTCTGTACCAAGCTGGCAATATATAATCCTATCTCTATTCCTGGCTTCTGTTGTGGTGGCTATTAAAATCCATGAGTCATACATATCATCTCCTTATCAAATGGATGTTCACCCACGTCCTGAGTGCTATCTTCAGAACAGTCTTCTCATTTTTTGCAATACTGATAGGCTGAGAATTTTCTAAATCTCAGTTATGGATCCTTTTTGCTTAACAATTTATTCTTCAATTCATCTTTCTCCTTTCCCATATTTTAGTATAAGCAGTCAGGAATAACCAAGCCACTCTTTCAACAATTTGCTTAGAAATCTCCTCAGCTCAGTATCCAATTTTATGGCTCACAAGTTTTACCTTCTACAAAACACTAGAACACAGTTCAGCCAAGTTCTGTGCCACCCTCTAACAAGGACTGCTTTTCCTCCAGTTTCCAATAATGTGTTCCTCATTTCCCATCTGAGACGTCACCACATGGACCTTAATATTCACATTTCTAGCACACACCTTAAAGCTCTTTTAGCCTCCACCCATTACCTAGTTTCAAAACTTCCTCCATATGCTTATTAGGTACTTATGATAGCAGCACCCCCGCTTCTCAGTACCAAAATTTATCAGTCAGGGTTCTCCAGAGAAACAGAACCATTAGGGTAGGTGCGGGTATGTGTGTGTGACGGGGGGATATAGGGAGGAGGCGAGAGAGAGAGAGAGACAGTGATATTTAGAAAGAATTGGCTCACATGATTGTGGACTTTGAGAAGTCCTAAGATCTGTGGTTAGCAAGCTGGCTGCTAAGTTGTTTCAGTCGTGTCTGACTCTGTGCAACCCCATAGATGACAGCCTACCAGGCTCCCCTGTCCCTGGGATTCTCCAGGCAAGAACACTGGAGTGGGTTGCCATTTCCTTCTCCAATGCATGAAAGTGAAAAGTGAAAGTGAAGTCGCTCAGTCGTGTCTGACTCTTAGCGACCCCATGGACTGTAGCCCACCAGGCTCCTCCATCCATGGGATTTTCCAGGCAAGAGTACTGGAGTGGGATGCCATTGCCTTCTCCGTAGCAAGCTGGAGACCCAGATAATTCAGTTCCAGTCTGAGTCCAAAAGTGTGAGACCCAGAAGATCAGATGGTGTAGTTCTAGCCTAAAAATAGGCAGGCTCAAAATCTGAAAAAGCACTCCCCCAGAAACATCCTCACAGACATACCCAGAAAGTGAAAGTGAAGTCGCTTAGTCGTGTCCGACTCTTTGTGACCCCACGGACTATAGCCTTCTAGGCTCCTCCATCCCTGGAATTTTCCAGGCAAGAGTACTGGAGTGGGTTGCCACTTCCTTCTCCAGCGGTTCTTCCCGACCCAGGGATCAAACCCGGGTCTCCCGCATTGCAGGCAGATGCTTTACCGTCTGAGCCACAAGGGAAGCCCGGAATATCTGACCAAATGGCTGGGTACTGTGTGACCCAGTCAAGCTGACACATAAAAGTAACCATCAAAGCGTTTACAGGACTTCCAAATATGATTACGACAGTTTTTCCTTTGAAAAGCTTACTAATTAGTGCCAGAGACAGACTAGAGACAAAGTAAAGGGAGATAGATGCTACAATAAAGGCAAAGAAAAGCATTCAGGGAGAGTCAAGAGAATCTATTAACTCTGCTTTGGCAGATCAAAAAGAGTTTCATGTGAAGCCCTCAGTCTGAATAGCCTTGAGTATAAGTAGAATTTGGACAACTGGTGATGAAGGAGAAGAAGGAATTATAAACTGTAGGTGCAAGATGAATAAGTGTGCGTGTCAAGATGCACAGTACAATTATAACCAGTACTAGCCTGCAATATCTTGGATATCAATCTGTCAAGTAAAAACAAATAAAAAGCAAACTAAATCTTTAAAGCAATGTTCAAGAAAATACGAAAGCAAGGGACTTCCCTGGTGATCCAGAGGCTAAGGCTCCATGCTTCCAGTGCAGAGGGCCTGGATGTGACCCATGATCAGGGAACTATATCCCACATGCCACAACTAAAGATTTCATGTGCCGTAAGGCCTGGCACAGGCAAATAAATAAAAAGAATAAAAAGAAAACGCCAAGGCAGAGCAAACTCTTTTCTCATGATGAGGTCCTCTGTTAGAGCCCATTTGTGAGCCCCACTGTTCCAGGATTCTGTTCAGGAAGAGATGTGTCAAATTTGTTATTACATTGAATTTTTTATGTTCTTTCTTTTATTGAAAAAAATCAAGTACATCTTTGCAAAAATAAAAATAGAATTTTATTAGAGCAGCACAAAAGGGAAAGAAAGAAAAGGCAGGGGATGGGGTATGTTGCACTCATACTACACAGCTAAACTGAATACTACCTTCTTTTATATTTTTTCACCCAAATCTCCCACATGAATGGCCATTCATGGCAGTTACTCCAAAGCCTCTCATTTCCCATACTCTAAAGCCTCCAAAACATCCTTCCAACTCAGCCTATGCACGTGTTTTTGTTTCCTCTGTTTCCTTTTTACTGATAATTTTTCTTCCATTAGTAGCTCTCTGTTCTTTATAATATAAATTCATCTAGCTTGCTTCTCCAGTTCTGTCCCACATCCATTACCTTCATCTGTTTATAAAGGCCTAGGAGCTAATGAGACATTTCCAATCCCTTATGGGCTGGAAGACACAAGAGGCCAAAGATATCCCTATGTTCATAATATCAACCTCTTTAATTTGAAAAATAGCAAGTATCCTTTGCTTATATATTTTTACATTGAAGGCAGCAAATAAATAAATTGCTTGATATGCAAACTACAGTAGTAGAAAGTACGGCTGGAAAGGCAGCAATAAGGGCTAATATATATGGGCATTTCCTATGTGGCCCGCAGTACTTCACTTTGAAGGCCATGTTGTTAGTCTGAAGTTTACTCCACAGCCCTTGGCAATCATGGAAGGTCAGCGATTAGAAAACTGACATGGGGGACTTCCTTGGTGGTCCAGTGGTTAAAAACCTGCCTTTCAGTACAGGGGATGTGGGTTCCATCCCTAGTTGGGGAACTAAGATCCTACATGCCACAGGGCAACTAAGCCCATGTGCTGCAACGAAGATCCAGTGCAGCCAAAACAAAACTTCAGAACTAAAAAATAACAAACAGTATTTTTCTTTTAATTGAGATGTTCAGATTGTTCTTTAAAGTCTACCTGGATGCAAAGATGAGTGGCAGGAACACCAGTAAGGAAGCTGAGAAGTCCAACTGAGAAGTCCAGCTGAGAAGTGCTCAGTACCCATCATATGTAGGACTTTCTGGGTTATAAGAAAGAGATGTTTGTGCAGACCATTATAATCAGTGCTTGTTTAAAGGATACTCAGAAGGTGCACAGAATCTAGACCTGAAAACCTTCAGGATCTAAGACAGCACTGAGATGGGGGGACTCCATTTTTTCCTCTCATGGTCTCCCCCACACTTCTTTGGGTCTGTACCACTCTCTTCTTGAGCTCAAAGACCCATCCTTCTCCTTAGCTTCACATCCAAATCACAGGAGGCTCTCAAGAATATTCAGTTAATTAAATCACCCCATAGACATCTTCAATCAGCAGCCTCCAGTACAGCAAAAAGAGCTGGTCAGTCCTTTACAGACTGAGTGGGCAACTGTAGAAGAGACAGTGGACATGGCTGTCACCATAATTAATACTTCTACTTGGGATATGTTTGGAGAGGAGGGTGTGATTTCTATCTTCGGCCCCAAATCAACTGAGTACCATTCTTCATTATACCATAGCTAGCACTCTAACCTTGATCAAGTCACTTCTATTCTCTATGCCTTAGTCTCCTTATCATTCAGGTGGAGATAAAAGTAACAGCACTTTAGAACTTGGCATTCTTCAGAATTATTAGCCACGTTTAGTTAACCTGAGATTTCATTTCTATGCTACTTCTGGTTAACTAAGAATAACAACTACCTTATATGGGTAATTACAGTTTGCAAATCAAGTTCACATCCATTTGATTTTGATTCTCACAAGAGCTCTTTAAGGTAGGTAAGACATGTATCCTTACCTCCAATTTTCTGAAATCCAGAGGTGTAGCCAAGTTCGCAAAGCTCGTAACTGACCAAACCAGAATTGGAATCCTCATCTCCAAAACTCAAGTCCAATATATTCTCCTCTTGTTTGGTCTCAAGGTTTTGGTTGCTTGCTCTCAGAAAGCTATAGTATAGCTTTTTTAATCAGCTATTGGCAGATCTGCTGTAGGTATAAAAACTACTGTCTTAATGCTCTATTATGTCTTCTTTTTTCCTGACTCTCCTATTTTGTATATTTCTAATTTATTACAGAAGTCACTGTTTGGCTTTTTAATGATGAAGGATTTGGTGGAAGCTGTTCCAAAGCTTCCCTTGGCATTGACCCTTGTTTCCTGAATTTTAGGAAGACACTCCATCGCAGTCACTACTCTCACCTCAGCTGGGAACATCGGGGAAGATGGCATCCTGAGTTGTACTTTTGAACCTGACATCAGACTTGCTGATATCGTGATACAGTGGCTGAAGGAAGGTGTCATGGGCTTGGTCCATGAGTTCAAAGAAGGCAAAGATGTCCTGTCAAACCAGGATGAAATGTTCAGAGGCAGGACAGCAGTGTTTTCTGATCAAGTTATAGTTGGTAATGCCTCTCTGAGGCTGAAAAATGTACAACTCACGGATGCTGGCACCTATAAATGTTACATCATCACTTCTAAGGGCAAGGGGAATGCTAACCTTGAATATAAAACTGGAGGTAAGTTACTTTTGAAAAATGGGAAAGAAGGGGCCAGGAGATATTTGAGACTAGAGAGTCTGAATAGCTCCTGAGTGACTAATATCCAACAAAGACCATCTGAAGTCTGTTAGCCACCATCCTTGCTGTCTAAGACCCACACCAACTCCAGGAGTAACCCACTATAATACTAAGTCTTAAAATCTTCTGTTCAGGACTCTAGCCTCTTCTGAATTTCCTCATATATCCCCTGAAATATTTTTCCAAAATACTTTTTCTCCCTCAGTAGCTCTCTGTTCTTTCTCTTTTATGGTAGCCTTCAGTCTTGCTAGTGAAAGAAGACTATATATACTCTGGTCTGAGACTTTCCTGTTCTAAGTGGGCTCTGAAATCAGTGCCTCCAGGGACTCACAGCAGTGGAAACCATTATAGGAGAAGTTCAAAGGTAACTGACCAAAACAATATTATCCTATAAACTCACTAATCCTTCTCCACCAAAGTCCACACTTCCTTACCAACTAAATTTAACATTTTCTGAATTTATGTACAAGGGACTCAGATACTATAAGAGTATAAAGATGATTAAGAAAACAAAGATAATCGTCTTCCCTTCTAGAGCCAGAGCTCATAGTGTAGAGCTCATACAGTTGAGGGTCAGGGCAGAGATAAGAAATATGTGTAAAATCTATAATAATTGGTAAAGTGTATTAAATGCTTGAAGAGAAGATATAGAATGATTTGGGATTCAGAGATCATATCCAAATGCATAGGGAATAAAGGGATGGGAAGGCCCCCATGGCGAGAATTTGACATTTAGTAGGAGCCTTGAAAGATAGAAAGTATTCTGAGACTTCCCAGCCTAAGTTAGTCTGCACAGGTCTTTCTTGGAACTCTCATGACATGTATATGTAATGGTCTGAAGCACAGATCTAGAGACAGACCTGGGCACGTAACAGTGGCCTGGGCAAGGGAACCTCACTGAGACTTAGCTCCTCCATATTAAAACAGAGATTAAGAGAGTCACATCAAAGTTACACTGGAGCCAACTGAAAGGACTTCCAGTGGCAAAGCTGGAATGATCTGAGCAATAACATAAACAACATAATATTAAATTATAACTAAGTATAAAATAAAGATACAAGTCCATTCTTACATGAGTGAGATGAAACAAATTTTCTTTACAGATGAATCCCAAATAATATTTTTAGATCTCGCCTCTTCTGAGAGGTTGAGCTTAGAACTTCCTTGCTCCCCCAACCACCACACTTAGGGTGTGTTAGTAAAGTCCAACTTCCAAAGAAACCTAGCAAACACAGCCTCAGCCAGGTGATCAAAGTTAACGTCCTTATGATTAAGTCTTGCTGACTGCATATACTCTCTGATGTGACATAATGAGAACGGCACTTTAACTTCTAGTGTTTTCCTCTCCAAAATCCAAGATCTCAGTCTAATAATGAGGAAATCATCAGACAAATTCCAACAGAGGACATCCCACAAAATATCTAGTCAGTACTCCTCAATAGAATGGTAAAGGAGAGATCTCTTCAAGAAAATTAGAGATACCAAGGGAACATTTCATACAGAGATGGGCACAATAAAGCACAAAATGGTATGGACCTAACAGAAGCAGAAGATATTAAGAAGAGGTGGCAAGAATACACAGAAGAACTACAAAAAAGATCTTCATGACCTAGATAACCATGATGGTGTGATCACTCACCTAGAGCCAGACATCCTGGAATGTGAAGTCAAGTGGGCCTTAGGAAGCATTACCACAAACACAGCTAGTGGAGGTGATGGAATTCCAGTTGAGCCATTTCAAATCCTAAAAGATGATGCTGTGAAAGTGCTGCACTCAATATGTCAGCAAATTTGGAAAACTCAGCAGTGGCCACAGGACTGGAAAAGGTCAGTTTTCATTCCAATCCCAAAGAAAGGCAATGCCAAAGAATGTTTAAATCACCATACAATTGCACTCATCTCACATGCTAGAAAGTAATGCTCAAAATCCTCCAAGCCAGGCTTCAACAGTACGTGAACCGTGAACTTCCAGATGTTCAAGCTGGATTTAGAAAAGGCAGAGGAAACAGAGATCATATTGTCAACATCTGTTGGATCATTGAAAAGCAAGAGAGTTCCAGAAAAACATCTACTTCTGCTTTATGACTACACCAAAGCCTTTGACTGTGTGGACCACAACAAACTGGAAAATTCTTTAAGAGATAGGAATACCACACCACCTAACCTGCCTCCTGAGAAATCTGCATGCAGGTCAAGGAGCAACATTTAGAACTGGACATGGAACAGACTGGTTCCAAATAGGAAAAGGAGTACGTCAAGGCTGTATACTGTCACCCTGCTTATTTAACTTATATGCAGAGTATATCATGAGAAATGCTGGGCTGGATGAACCACAAGCTGGAATCAACATTGCTGGGAGAAATATCAATAACCTCAGACATGAAGATGACACCACGCTAATGGCAGAAAGTGAAGAGGAACTAAAGAGCCTCTTGAAGAAGGTGAAAGAAGAGAGTGAAAATGTTGGCTTAAAACTCAACATTCAGAAAATGAAGACCATGGCATCTGGTCCCATCACTTCATGGCAAATAGACAGAGAAACAATGGAAACAGTGACAGACTTCATTTTGGGGGGGGGGCTCCAAAATCACTGCAGATGGTGACTGCAGCCATGAAATTAAAAGACTCTTGCTACTTGGAAGAAAAGCTATGACCAACATAGACAGCATATTAAAAAGCAGAGACATTACTTTGCCAACAAAGGTCTGTCTAGTCAAAGCTATGGTTTTTCCAGTAATCTTGTATGGATGTGAGAGTTGGACCATAAAGAAAGCTGAGCACCAAAGAATCAATGCTTTTGAACTGTGGTGTTGAAGAAGATGCTTGAGAGTCCCTTAGTCAGCAAGGAGATCCAACCAGTCCATCCTAAAGGAAATCAGTCCTGAATATTCATTGGAAGGACAGATGCTGAAGCTGAAACTCCAATACTTTGGCCACCTGATGTGAAGAACTGACTCATTTGAAAAGACCCAGATGACAGGAAAGATTGAAGGCGGGAGAAGAAGGGGAAGACAGAGGATGAGATGGTTGGATGGCATCACCGACTCAATGGACAAGAGTTTGAGTAAGCTCCAGGAGTTGGTGATGGACAGGGAGGTCTGGCGGGCTGCAGTCCATGGGGTCACAAAGAGTCAGACACAACAGAGCGAGTGAACTGAACTGAACTGAGTACTCCTCAAAACTGTCAAGGTCATGAAAAACATGGAAAGACTGAGAACATGTCACAGACCAGAGGAATCTAAAAAGACATGACAAATAAGGGCAATGTGACATTCTGATTAGGATCCTCCAATAGGAAATGGACATAGTGGAAAAACTGATAAAATTCGAATGAAGCCTGGAGTTAATAGTAATAATATATAAACAATATTAATAGTTTCTCAGTTTTGACAAATGTGTCATGTTAGCGGAATATTAGCAGAAACTGAGTAAGGAGTATACAAGAACCCTCTGTACTATCTTTGCAACTTTTCTATAAATCTAAAATTGGACTGCAAGGAGATCCAACCAGTCCATTCTGAAGGAGATCAGCCCTGGGATTTCTTTGGAAGGAATAATGCTAAAGCTGAAACTCCAGTACTTTGGCCACCTCATGCGAAGAGTTGACTCATTGGAAAAGACTCTGATGCTGGGAGGGATTGTGGGCAGGAGGAGAAGGGGACGACCGAGGATGAGATGGCTGGATGGCATCACTGACTCAATGGACGTGAGTCTGAGTGAACTCCGGGAGTTGGTGATGGACAGGGAGGCCTGGCGTGCTGCGATTCATGGGGTCACAAAGAGTCAGACACGACTGAGCAACTGAACTGAACTGAAAATTATTCCATGTACATGTACTTCCCTGGCAGTCCAGTGGTTTAGACTCCACGCTTTCAATGCAGGGGGCACCGGTTCGATCCGTGGTTGGGGAATTAAGACTCCAATGCTGCAGTGCATGGCCAAAAGATAAACAAAATCATTCCAGAATTAAAAACTTATTTTTTAAAGTGGTCACAATAACAGATATACCTGAGACTGTTTTGACAAACAAATGAAATAATGTCTAGAATTTGGTCCACAGCCCAGAGCACACCCTCAATAAATGGTGGTTCATTGTCATGTACACTCAGGTTCCCACATCATCTCCCAGGAGCTCATTCCTAACCTGTTCCAAGTGTGTGAGTCTAGTCTCCCCTGCTATGCTGCAGGCTCTTTAAGGGTAGGCCAAAACTGTCCTTCCACTTCTCACTCAACAGTGGCACAGTCCTGGGCAAAGGAAGATGCTAAATATATTAATAATGTGTGTCCTGCCCTTTTGGCATGATAAACATTTACTGGCCAAAGTCCACAACTTAACATTTTTTACAAGTGTCTCTCTGCCTAAATAGATGAGGAAGTTGGTTTTAATTTCAAAATGTACTTGCCAGCCCAGGGAGAATTATCTTAGAAGAAAACAAATGCCTGTCTTTATTCATGGATACCAGGGCAATCCCTACCCAAGCAAACTTCAAATCTCCATGATGACAAGTCCTGTGTGTGGAATCTCTGTGGGTGATAGGTGAATGCTCTTTGTTTCTTCCTTCTCCCTTCCCACCCTAACTTTACCCTCCAGGCCGAAAAATACATAAAATTCAGGAGGCTTCACAGGTGCCTGGGAAAATAAACACCCAACTTCCCTAGCTAATAAAATTTTTTGTATGATCACTGGAACTCTTCTTACGTGGAGAAATTTATCTGTGTAACATTACATCTAGAACATAGGTCCTCAGAGTTTGTGATATTGGCCAGAATGTTGTGATATATAGCAATACTATGAGCAAATCACTTTTTGCATCTATAATACAATGAGCCATACACAGCCCACTGAGAAAGTACTGAGTCACTTCAGTGTCTTTGTTGTAAGACCTAGCACCTCAAAGGCTATATTGTCTTATCGTCCAACCTTGACATCTGTCCTTTTGGCCTGCAGCCTTCAGCATCCCAGAGGTGATCGTGGACTATAATGCCAGCTCCGAGAGCTTACGATGTGAGGCTCCCAGATGGTTTCCCCAGCCCACAGTGGTCTGGGCATCCCAAGTTGACCAGGGAGCCAACTTCTCAGAAGTCTCCAACACTAGCTTTGAGCTGAACTCTGAGAATGTGACCATGAAGGTTGTGTCTGTACTCTACAACGTCACAATCAACAACACTTACTCCTGTATGATTGAAAACAACATCGCCAAAGCCACAGGGGATATCAAAGTGACAGGTGGGCTCCTTCACACTTGTGGTATGAGTTTATTGCGGTTATAATCAAGTATAAATTAAAATTTTGATTTCTTTTACAGATATATTATGTACCAGGGTACAGAAAGTTTCACTGAGACCTCAATCACAATTCCAGTTGAGACTGCATTATGTAAGAACAAAACTAATACAAAACAGTATTTATGGCCTACAGAGCAAAGCTGACAATTAGTTTTCATTTGTATGCCTTCTTACTGCCTGGAGAGCAGTGTTTAGGATTCTGAGGCCCTGTCTAACTCAGAAGGATTGCTTTGGTAAAGCAGTATCTAATAAAAAAAAAATCATCTACATGAGAAAAAGAGAGTTCTTCCATCCTGTGGAACAAACGGACGACTGCACCAATTAGAACACTTTCAGTTGCCTATAACACAAAACTAAATCAACTCAGGCCTAAGCTAAAAGGGTATTAGGATATCTCATGAAACCAAGGTCAGGAAGTACAGTGTGACTTTAGGAACAGCTGGAACCAAGAACTTAAATTCCATTGGTATTCTTTGTCTCTCATTTCTAGTTTATTCTCTAGTAAATTCTGTCTAATTTACTCTCCTTTTGTTTTAGTCAACAGGGAAAAATATGGTTGCCAAGAGCTCTTACCTTTAAAAGTCTCTTTCAGACACAGATGTGTATAACGGACTTTTGGACTCAGAGGGAGAGGGAGAGGGTGGGATGATTTGGGAGAATGACATTCTAACATGTATACTATCATGTGAATTGAATCGCCAGTCTATGTCTGACGCAGGATGCAGCATGCTTGGGGCTGGTGCATGGGGATGACCCAGAAAGATGTTATGGGGAGGGAGGTGGGAGGGGGGTTCATGTTTGGGAATGCATGTAAGAATTAAAGATTTTAAAATTTAAAAAATAAAAAACTAAAAATAAAAAAAATAAAATAAAATAAAAGTCTCTTTCACTCAAGAGAGAGACTAGACTGAAGCTCAGTCCCTCAGTAAGACTTGACATTCCCAGGAAGGCTCAACTTCGGTCAGCTACCTGTGCTTAGACCAATGAGACAGTACTTGCATGAAAGGCCTTCCCAGAAGAGAAGGGAGAATAAAGTGTTAGCCATTTAAAACAATGAGTGTTAACAAGAGTATCTCAGTTTAGATCTCAATTAAATGCTCCAAACTATATAATGGATGCTCCTAATAGAAATGGCAATAACTGAACAAACCACAGAAATTGAGCACAGCTTTTATTCAGTGAGCAGTTTCTTTTTCAGTGCCTGCTTATCGGATACATTAGAACGAGTGTTCCATATACCAGCAGGAGGACTATATACAACTTTTAGAAGTGTGACATAGCTCAAAAATCAACATAAACTAACATAACTCCTTTTTACCATATGCAGGGTAAGTTTTTAAACAATTGAAAGAGACTGTGAGGTTTATATCCTGTGTTCTCTTATTGCTAACTGGGGTCACTCACTCAACAAGTATCTATTGAGTGCCAAACACATGAAAAGCAATTTGTAAGTCCTACGAAACACTAAGATGAATAGTGCAGTTGTCATAAGAGAAGTTAATCAGGGTGAATACGGTGTCTAGGGGAAAGAGCTATTATGAGTACAGTGGCTCAATACATGAGAAAGAGTTCAAGCTGGGTTTTGAAGGGAAAAAAATGACTTTAATAGACTAGAAAGGCATGAAGCCAGGAGCCTATATCAGTGTCTAGGGGAGAAATTACAAGGATCTGAACTTGGGCAGTGACAATGGGAAGGAAAGCGGGAAGAATCAAAGGTTAATGAAGAAAAGAATCTACAAGCCTTGGTGACACAAATGTGCAGGCCAAGAGAAGGAATAACTTGAAAGGGGTCTGATATTTCTACCCAGATTTCTTAGGAGGTTAGTAATGCTACCAAAATCAACGATAATGAAAATGCAGGAACAGCAACGTGTTTGGTAAGAAATTAAAGATTTTAGAGATGCTGTGTTGAAAGTGTCCACTGTGAACAAATGCAGAGATGTCCAGCGCTTAGCACATGACAAGCCTGGGGGAGGCTGCTTCATCCCTACGCCACAGACTTCTTCCACGGGAAGAGCCCCATACTACCAGTGCAACCCTTCTAGTCTCTCTTCTCCCCTCTTTCCCTCTTTCTCAGAGGAGGAGGAATTAACTCACCCCATCAGTGAGTTTATTAGGGGAAGCATAAGTGGCTCAACACAAGAGCTGAGCTGCTTGTGTTATTCTGTAACATAAGGAATTATGTTCCTTTCTCTCTAGCTAACCAGAAATTAGCTCCTCTGAGTCATCAGTTTTCAGGGGCAGGATTTGCCCTTGCGGGAGAAAGCAGGCCCTGGTCTTAAGATGCCTGCAGCCTACTTCCCTGCAGACAAAGCATAATTCTTTATTATCAGCTTTATCAGGAATAAAGGTGATTTTAGTCTTCCGGTTGCCTCACTTTTTTCATCTTACTCTTTAACTGGTTCAGAGCTCAGTGGGGGAGAGGGTGTTTATTGGACTCCTTTGAATTCAAACAACAGGCACTCAAAAATATGTGCTGAATATTACATTTTTAAACTGACATACAGTAGTAGTAATTATAAATACAGATGTGGAATTTAGGACAGAATTGGGGCTAAGGAGGTGGATTTAGAAATGATCAACTTAATGGAAGCAATGTTTATTAGGCTTGAGTGGGGTTACTGTTATTTTTATAGCTAATACTTATTGAGTGCTTACTATGGGGCTAGGTTCTATTCTAAGTGTTTATACATATTAACTCATTAATCCTCATAAGAAACCTAAGAAGTTGATGATTATTTTAGCCTTATCTTATAGATGAAGAAACTGAGGCACATATAGATTAACTTGCCTAAACTTGCCTGAAGTCACACAGCTATTAAGTGTCAGCGTGAAATGAACTAAATGACACTGGACTGTCTAGGGACAAAATAGAGTAAAGAATAATTTAATTCTTCACTTTGGCCTTTCTCTACTTCAAAATGAGAACAATATTTTCTCATTACTTGGTAGTGCTGTGATGAAAGCAAATGACACAGAACCTGTAAAGGTCACTGTCTAGAGGGAAAAAAATGTGTCTGAAACCAAGGACTGGCGGTGGCTGTTGGTTTAGCCTATTTTTTATTTGGTAACCAATAGCAATCTGTTTATTGGCATCATTTTTCATTTGGCTGAGTGCTCACTGGACTGGAAGAGAGAATGGAACATCTCTCAAGAAAGGGAAAGCTCTGCTTTTAAGACAGTTACAGAAAGATGGCGAATGGGTTACAAAATTCCCCCCAAATTAGGGCACAAGTTATATTAGGAACAACTCGTTCTTCTTTGGGGGTACTTTTCTTTGTTAACCAGCCATGTGAAGAAGACATCACCTTTTCCTCCTTGATTCTGAACTTTTCTCTCTTCCTTTACAGACTCGGAGATTAAAAGGCGAAGTCACCTACAGCTGCTGAACTCAAAGGCTTCCCTGCGTGTCTCTGCTTCTTCTGCCATCGACTGGGTACTCTTGCCGCTCTGCTTTTATCTGATGCTAAAATAACTTACCTTGGTTACACAGAAACATGCAAAGTCATTGTATGACAGGTGAGATGAATCACAAATGGTGTTGGGGATCCTCTGTGTATGTTTGTGCTCGTGTCCCTAACAAGAATCAAGCAGCCCCCAGCATCAGCCTCAGAGAGAAACATTAATAATGCCAGGGTAGTAGGCACTATTTCCACTGCAATGGTAAAAGGTAAGCACTTGTTAACAAAGAGTATAGACCTCCCTGACAGACTTACAGGAAAACCAACTCTATACAATTCAAGTATTTGTATAAATTCAAACACCTTTTCGTTTATTGAGTCATCCTTGAAGGAAAACAGCTTATTGAAAGCGAAAGAGCTACTTGGCCCTGACTCATTTCTCTGAATTTCACAAAGAAGCATGACATGAGCATAATCACGTAAGCAGCTTCTCCCCACCCAGCAGCGCCCACCCCCCAACAACAAAGCCCCCGTTGACTAGAGACTGGACAAAGCACTCACCAACTGGCCTTCCTGCTGAGACTTCCCGCTGTCCCTTCAGTCCTTTGGCTCTAATTATTGGTAGGACATTTCTTTCTAAAGATTCTTCTGTATGCAGGATTTGCATACCACTGAGCTTATGAAGTTACAGTCAACACTACCACTTTACTCAGTGGACTGCCACCATGCACCAGGCTCACAACCTTAGAGCTATTTTTGTCCCCCATCTGTCCTCAGGTCAATTTGATACCAAGCTGTACAGTATTTGCCCATATCTTTCAGACTACCCTAATCCAGCTTCATCATTTTATGCCCCAACTAGTTCTAAAATCTTGTACTTATCCTTCCTTTCAGGTGATAGGAAACAAGGAGCCAGAATTTTAAAAATTCAAATGCTATTTTCATCATAGCATTCCTTTACTCTGCAACCAAAAGTGACTCTCAGGGCACTGTCACATCAGAGTTAAGTCCTCAGCTCTGCAGTCACACTTCTCTAACTTTTTCTTCTCAAGTCTCCTCCTCTCGGCTATCTACCACTCTCTGTCCTTGCTCCCTCTCTGTCCTTGCTCCCTCTCTCTCCCTTCTTGGGAATCTCCTCTACTCTATGGTAACTCAGGTCCACACTTCCTTCACCCATTTCCTAATGGTCCTTTTATTTCACATCCCTTTGGTGAGCCTGTATAATTTGTAGTATCTTACACTCTCTAAGGCACATATATTCTTTGCCTAGATAAGTCCTCAAAGGCAGGCAAGAATCTGTTAGATGCTTTGCTTTTTTGAGTATGGTGAAAAAAAAAATTATTTATTTTTTAAAAATAGTGATTTAATTAAAAATATGTTATATATGTGGATAAAGGTAGTACATGAATATTATAAAAATTGCAAAGATTACAAAAATTGCAAATAATTAAATTAGAGGAAACTCTTTTGGGGCTGCTGTGGCGATCAGGTCAGATCATGTTTCCTGAGTTAATCTTGTTTTGCTATAAACAACATGCGTTTGTTGTATAGATTTTTGTTTGCACAGATTTTTGGATTGTGTTTTCATTTTCATTTATCTCCAGGCATTTTTAAAATTTCCTCTTTGATTTCTTTATTGACTCATTGGTTGGTTAGTAGCATGCTCTTTGGGCTCCACATGATGGGTTTTTGTTTTTTTTTTTTTTTTTTTGGCAGTCTTTTTTCCTTATAGTTGACTTTTAGTTTCATAGCATTGTGATTGGAAAAGATGTTTTTACATGATTTCAATTTTTTTTAAATTTACCAAGGCTTGCTTTGCTGCACAGCAGCATGTGATTTACCCTGGAGAATGTTTTATGTATACTTGAAAAGAATATGTATTCTGATGCTTTCAAATGAAATGTTAGGTAAATATATATAAAATCAGTAAGGAAACACTAGCCTTAAATGACACATTAGACCAACCGGAGACTTTATACTGTCTGGATGACCTGTCCATTAACGTAAGTGAGGTTTTAAAGTCCCCTACTATTATTGAGTTACTGTTGATTTCTCCCTTTACATCCATTAATATTTGCTTTATGTATTTAAGTGCTCCTATAGTAGGTGCATATATATTCGCAATTGTTATATCTTCATCTTGGATTGATTCTTTGATCATTATATAGTGTCCTTGTTTCTTATAACAGTCTTTATTTTAAAGTTTATCTCATCTGATGTAAGTTTTGCTACCCTAGTTTTCTTTTGATTCCAACTTATGTGGAGTATCTTTTCCCGCCTCACTTTCAGTCCCTGTGTGTCTTTAGATCTGAAGCGAGTCTCTTGTAGGCAACATACATACAGGTCTATCCATCCAGCCACTATTGATTGTCTATTGATTGGAGCATTTAGCCGATTTAAATTTAAAGTAATTATTGATATGTATATTCTTATTGTCATTTTTGTTAATGGTCTGGGGGGTTCCTTTTGTTAAGGCTTTTTTGCCCCTTTCTTCTTTTGTCCTCTTGTGACTTGAGGACCATCTTTACTATTATGTTTGGACTCCTTTTACTTTTCTGTGCAGCTAGCATAAGTTTTTGGTTTGTGGTTACCATGAGGCTTTTAAATAGCAATAAAATATACACATGATTGTATTAAGTTGCTGATCTCTTAATTTCAAAGTACAACTCTGCATTTGGGCTCTCCTCCTGTCTTGATTACTGTTTTCGATATCACATTTCGCATCTCATTGTTTTACATATCCCTTAGCTGCTGACTAAAGATAGAGATGATTTTTACCGCTTTTGTCTTTCAGCCTTCCTACTAGCTTTGTGCATGACATGATTCCCTACCTTTATGTCTGCCTTTACCTATGAGCTTTTTCCTATCATAATTTTCATGGTTCTAGATTTGGCCTTTTCTTTTTAAATTAGACAAGTTCCTTTAACATTTCTTGTAAAGCTGGTTTGGTGGTGCTGAACTTTTGCTTGCCTGTGAAGTTGCTGATATCTCCATGGAATCTGAATGGGAGAGTCTTACTGGCTAGAAGTTTCTCGGTTGTAGGTTTTTCCCTTTCACCACTTTAAACATATTGTGCAATTCCCTTCTGCACTGCAGAGTTTCTGCTGAAGAGTCAGCTGATAGCCTTCTGGGAGTTTGCTAGTATGTTATTTGTTGCCTTCCCCTTGCTGCTTTTCATATTTTTTTACCTTTAGATTTGGCCATTTTAATGACAATGTGTCTTCATATGTTCCTCTTTGGCTCCCATGTGGGACTCTCTGCACTTCCTGGAGTTGGATGTCTGCTTCGTTTTCCAGAGGAAAGAAGTTTTCAGCTATTATGTCTTCAAATATGTTCTCAGTCCTTTTCTGTCTCTCTCTTCTCCTTCTGGGACCCCTGTAACATGAATATTAGTGCACTTGATGTTGCCCCAGAGGTCTCTTAAACTCTCATTTCATTTTTTTTTTTTTCTGTTCAGCATCAGTGATTCCACTACTGTCTTTCAGTTCACTCATCCATCATTTGCTCTAATGTTGGTTCCTTCTGGTTTATTTTTCATTTCAGCTATTCTATTCTTCATCTCTGTTTGGTTGTTCTATATATTTTCTCTTTGTTAAAAACGTTCAACTTCTCACTCTTTGTGTCTCCCGGTTTCTTTGATCATCTTTACAGTCACTGCCCTGAACTCTTTCCCAGGTAGACTGCCTAGCTCCACTTGGTTGTTCTCTGAGGTTTTATCTTGTTTTTTTTGTCTGGAACACCTTGCTCTGTCACCTCGTTTTGCTAAGCTGTTTGTATTTTTATGTATCTGGTAGGTTGGTTACATTTTCCCATCTTGCTGCTAAGTCACTTCAGTCGTGTCTGACTCTGTGCGACCCCATAGACGGCAGCCCACCAGGCTCCCCTGTCCCTGGGATTCTCCAGGCAAGAACACTGGAGTGGGTTGCCATTTCCTTCTCCAGTGCATGAAAGTGAAATGTGAAAGTGAAGTTGCTCAGTCGTGTCCGACTTCCACCTTGGAGAAGTGCTGTTTTGTAGGAGACCTCTTAGGTGTCCCAACAGCACACTCCCCTCTCATCACCCAAACTATACGCTCTTGAGTACTTTATATGAGGGTTGCATGGGTCCTCCTGTTGTTTCAGGTTGTCTATGTGGGAGGTCTAATAGATTTGGTTGACCCCTAGTCCAATTGGTATCCAGGCCATCCACATGAGTTGAGGCTGTGAGCTACAGGGGAAGCTGACTGTGGAACCTTAGGGGGACCCAGGGCTAGTGCTGGGTCATGGATGGCTGGAGTCAGGGTCCAGGGAACTCTGGTAATGTTGTCTGGTGAGTGACAGCAAGCATGTCAGTGCCAATCTGCTGGTGGGCAAAGCTATGTCCTGGAATCTGGTTGCAGGGCCCAGAGCTGGTCTTGGATTGTTGGGGGAGGGGGAAGGGGCACTCCTGATACAGTTGGGACCAGGGTCTGGGTGTCTCAAAGTTTGTGTTGGCCTGCTAGAGGGCAGGGCTGGGGCCCATCTGGTTCTCAGGGCAGGGTCTGACTTGCTGGTAGGCAGGCTAGGTCTGCAGGCTCTGGGATTGCGGTTTTTTGCATGTAGTGTCTGCCCCCTTGTGGCTGAAGCTGGCCCAGAGGCTAGAACAAGCTTCCTGAAGGGCAGCATCCAGGCCCAGGGGATTCTAGGGCTGGTACCTGCCCACTGGAGGATGGAGTTAGGTCCTGGGCCCTCTGGTGGGTAAGGCCACATCCAGAGGCAGCTATGGTCTCAGGTAATCTTAAGGCAGCCAGTATGCTGATGGGCAGAGCTGTGTCGCTGCCCAGTTAGTTGCCTGGCCAGAGACATCCGAGCACTGGTGACTCATACTGTTGAGTGGGGCCAGGTCTTGGTGCTAATGAGCTACAGGCAGAATTACACACTGGTGTTTGTCAGTGTCCACATGGTAGAAGCTCCCCAGAATGGCTGCCATCAGCAGTTGTATTCCCAGGGTGACGTGCAGTTGCTTCCTGCCTTTCTGGGAGACTCTCCAGGATCAGTAGGTAGGTCTGACCCAGGCTCCTATCAGATTACTACTTCTGCCTGGGTTCCAGAGCATGTGAGACTTTATGTGCACCCTTTAACAGTGAAGTCTTTCTTCCCCAGCTCTTTTGCTCTCCTAATAGTAAGCCCCGCTGGCCTTCAAAGCCAAGTGTTCTGGAAGCTTATCTTCCTGGGCTGGGGAGCCTGAGGTGGAGCTCAGATCTCTCACTCTTTGGGGAGTACCTCTGCAAGGTAATTATCCTCCCGTTTGTGGGTCACACACCTTGGAGTAGGGGACTTGATTACATCACGAGTCTGCCTCTCCTACCCGTTTCACGGTAGTTCCTTCTTTACATCTTTAGTTGCAGATCTTTTCTGGTAGATCCCAGTCTGTTTCATCGATGGCTGTTCTGCAAATGGCTGTGCTTTGGTGTGCCCATGAGAGAAAATGAGCTCAGGGCCTTTCTACTCCACCATCTTGGCTGGGGATCTCTTGACCTGCTTTTCATTTTCTCTCTTGTTCCCCAAACACTATGGTGCAGTGTACAGAAGAGATTTTTTTGTAAGGAAATCTACCAATTTCCATCATTTCCAAACTCCGTGGTTGTCATTGGAGGGAGGTTTCTCTGAGGAAACTATCCTTTGAGGATCTCATTAGAAGGAACCCTTTCTTCTTTCCTTGATTCTCATAACACTGTAAATGAGTTTTTAATATACTACAGCTAGATAATCTGACCTATAAAGTATAGCCTATTCATCTTTATTTGTATTCCCTTATAGCAGTGATTTACAATCTTTTTTTTAATAAAATAAGACATACAAGAATATATGTTCACATGCAGTATGAAAAGAGTTATATACTGTCACCTGGTTAGCTATAGCTTCACTTTTTTCTCTCTAGAACTATAGTGGGGTAACCTTAAATCATTTTTTTAAAAACAAATGAAGAGATCATTACTTGAGATACACATTATAACTTACCATGACACTTTAGGTCACACACATTCCTTGGCTGAGAACTCAGAAGTCATCTTTCTACTTCGATCTAGAAGCTCGCCCATAGCTCCCCTCTCAGTTCCTGTTTGCTGTGAGGATGATCCCCTTATTAAGGGGAGACTCAAGTCATCTCCTTTCCCCTAGTGACCCATGACACCATGTGGCCTCAATAGAATATCATCAAAATACAGAAAAACAAATCAAGTTCTGAACAAGAAATATACAGTGGAAGGGAGACTTTCAGTGTTTGATAAGTGTTTGCTGAATGGCTGTAATGGTATCTTATTGCTATTATTTTCAGAATCCCAGGAATCTGTAGAACTATTTCACCACAAGATATGACCTAGTTTTATATTTCTGGGGGGAAATGAATTCACATCTAGAACTCAGGAGTGAACAAATAAGATCAAGAAGCAGAAAGAAGCCAAAAGCAACCCACGGAAGACTTCAATATGAACAAGATAAATTTATCTTCAAAGACATATATTAAAAGTTGCGAAATAATTCATCTGAACCAGAGAAGTGTATTAATACTGCCAGGTAAAATGCATGTGGGACAAGTGTATCCCCATATCTCAGGGACCTCACCATTCCCACACAAGGAGATAATGGGATATTGCATCTCTTTTGTCGCTGAATCTTTAGCTATATTGCAGTGATGTTGCTCTGAGGAAGTTTCTAGAAAGTTCTGATTGCACTATAACCATGTTTTATAATCCACAAATTAAACTGTAGTGGATTCAGTTAGAAGTTGATAATGTGCTGCCACTTCACAATTTAGAGGCGGCTGCATTTTAGTGGGCTTCCCTAGTGGCTCAGACTGTAAAGAATCCGCCTGCAGTGTAGGAGACCAGGTATGATCCCTGGGTTGGGAAGATCCTGTGGAGAAGGAAATGGCAACCCACTCTAGTATTCTTGCCTGGAGAATCCCATGGACAGGGGAACCTGGAGGGCTACAGTCCATGGGGTTGCAAAGAGCTGGACATGACTGAGTGACTAAGCATGCACGCACACATTTTAATGATGGGTCGAATGATTCACTTTTCATTAAAATGCAAAAATGCCCTGGCATCTCCTCCCATCTGACAAATGCCAAGAAAAAATGTAGAAAATGATCATAATTTTAACATTAAAAATGTAGTTGGGTGACACTGATTTTCTAAACTATGTCAGCATCTTATTTTTAAAACAAACTAATGCTATTTTACTTCTCAGATGATGCTTATCCTTGAATGGTCCAGGGAAAGGACCTCTCATCTTGACCATGTGTAATATTATGTCATCACAAGCTTTGAGGCTTCTTCTTTATATCCTGATCAGACAGTGATCACCTCAGTTTTCACCAGCATCTAGAGCAGTGGGACTCAAACAGGTGATTCTGTACCACCCCCAGAGACAGTCAAAAATTTTGGAGACAGCTTTGTGGTCACAACTTGGGGGTGCTGCTGGCATCTAGTGGAGAGAACCCAGGCCGCTGCTCAACATCCTGCAATGTACAGGCCGTCCATCTACACCAAAGAATTATCCAGCCCCAACAGGCAGCAGTGCTGAGATTAAGAAACTCTGATGTAGAGTAGGAAAGCATCTAGAAAAGAGGGGAGCAAACAAACCTGTTTGCTTCCTAAAATCAGGCATTAGCTTGTGTCTCTCTGGCTGCTGCCTCAGCAGAGCGAGCCAGAACTCAGTTTCAGGCAACCAGGAATTCCTGATGGGATTACCCTCAGCTGGTTGGAGCTCCCACTTGCCTTTCCTTTTTTTCCTACTCTACAAACCAAGTCCGGTGAGACAGCTGCCTGAATTTCACCGCAAGTTCTCTCACTCTGAATTTAGATCTCAGGACTCTGCCTAGTCAAAATTCAAATTAAGGCAACAAAAACATGTAACTTCCTTGAAGCAGAGACTTCCAAAAGCAAGGGCAATGAACCTTTGAAGTGAGGCCCTCAGAACTGAAGCCCTGCTAGAAAAGAGGTTTTGTTTCTAACTCCATCCCTGTATTTTTCACGTGGTGCCTACTGCCCTCCCTGGCACTTTGGACCAATTGTGCTTATATTACATTTTGTTATAGAAAACTTGACTTTAGAGTTCTGACCATTCAAGAGAAGGATTAAATACACATTTCCTATGCTGCTGTCTGCCTATTTTGTCGAAGAACGTGAGTTTAAGGGAAAATGGATAAAAAGCCATAGATCAGGTTCTAAAGATTAGTACTCAGCACATAGCAGACCTTCAATAAATGTTTGTTGAATGATGAATAAATGAATGAGTGGAAATGATAGGAGCCTATGGCAAGGTGGCTTGGTCTAGTTTCTAGTTTTCTTAAGGAAACTGCATTCGGCTTTACCAGCCTGCCAAGTCTCCACCTGGGAACATACAGTAGGCTTGAGGCAAATCTCCCATTTGAAGGAGAACACATATCAGTGCCCAAACCCATTACCCTAGGATCAAAAAAAAAATCTGACTTTGACTACTCAGGAATTATTAAATTCTCAAATCTTCAGAATCCTCGTTCCTAGTCCTTCCACTTTTCAGATGAAGATTCCGAGGCCCAGGGTAAAGTGTGAGTAATTAGCTATCCTCAGGCTATATAATTTGCCCAAAATCATACCAGCAGTTGGTGGAAGAGTAAAACATAAAAAAAAATTTTAATTGCCAAAGGGCAAATTCCCAGGGGACTTTGAAATACCTCTGTTCTCAAAGGTCTTCTGCAAGAAGAGAATAATGCTAACCCTTGTGGCTCAGCTGGTAAAGAATCTGCCAGTAATGCGGGAGACCTGGGTTCAATCCCTGGGTTGGGAAGATCCCCTGGAGAAGGGAAAGGCTACCCACTCCAGTATTCTGGCCTGGAGAATTCCATGGACTGTATAGTCCATGGGGTCGCAAAGAGTCAGACGTGACTGAGCAACTTTCACTTTCAAACTCAGAGAGTAAACCGTGAAAGCACAACCACTCCCAACCCGTGTTGCTTCTTTGGCCTTGTCTCTGAGTACACAGTGGTGTGCAGATGCATTAGACAACAGATGCATCATATTACCTGAAGTACAAAGGCGAGAGCACGATGTACGTTGCATCCAAGGAAGCGCAACTCTGGATGCCAAAAGCTAGCATATTTCTGAAGTATAACAGTTTGAGGGAACAAGTCAAACTTTGAGGAGAAGTATTGGCTACCAGCTATGCCCAGATTTGTTGTGAGTGTATACTGACTTCAATCTCTACATTGTTAATTGGGAGATGGGATATGCAGGGGGTCGTTACCACATAATAAAGCTTCTATTAATGAAATTTGTAATTCCTAATCTCCCTTCAGCTGGTAAGTCTCCTAACAGCCAATTGGCTGCTCTAATTCATACTGTCCCAATATATGCCCAAGCGCCTTTCTCCTTCTAACCTTGTCTTATTTCTTTTTTGACATCAATCATCCAGGAGTTTCAGTATGCAAGCCATGAGTAAAAACTAATAGTCACAAAAACAGAACCTGAGAAATGCTCTCTTTTTTCTTTCCTTAAATTCTACTTCCCTAAAGCAAAACTTTTATTTAGGCTGTCTCTGAGTGGTCCTCTGCACTATGATTTCACTCTTCTCTTCTGTCTACAAATGCAGCTTAACACAAACTCAGACATTGTTTTGTTTATTGTTTTTCATTGCTGAGCACTTGGACACTATTAAGACGACGACAAAATAAGGACGGGGCCTAGGTAGTCCTTGGAAGTTTGCTCTTAGAAAAGGATCAAGCAGACACTCCTAGGAAGCCTTATTTACTGATAGCACCTGCCAAAGAGGCCAAAGAGGTTAAGTCACCACTTAGAAGGGGGGGTCTGGAGTTGTCACTCAAGGAGCCTCTGTGTCTATGAGTGGCACAGCTCCCCCAGATAATGATATGCCTGTCTCTTCTCAAAGTCATAATTTGACCTGCAGCATTATCTTATCTCTTCAGTTCAAATCTAACTGTCTGGACTAAGAAGTATTCTTAGCACTTTCAATTTTAAGATCCCTTGTGAACAAAGCTAGTGGAAGTGATGGAATTCCAGTTGAGCTATTTCAAATCCTAAAACATGATGCTATGAAAGTGCTGCACTCAATATGCCAGCAAATTTGGAAAACTCAGCAGTGGCCACAGGACTGGAAAAGGTCAGTTTTCATTTCAATCCCAAAGAAAGGCAATGCCAAAGAATGCTCAAACTACTGGACAACTGCACTCATCTTGCACATTAGCAAAGTAATGCTCAAAATCCTCCAAGCCAGCCTTCAGCAGTACATGAACCATGAGCTTCCAGATGTTCAAGCTGGATTTAGAAAAGGCAGAGGAACCAGATATCAAATTGCCAACATCCACTGGATCATTGAAAAAGCAAGAGAGTTCCAGAAAAACATCTACTTCTGCTTTATTGACTATATCAAAGCCTTTGACTGTGTGGACCACAACAAACTGTGGAAAATTCTTCAAGAGATGGGAATACCACACCACCTGACCTGCCTCCTGAGAAATCTGTATGCAGGTCAGGAAGCAACAGTTAGAACTGGACATGAAACAACAGACCGGTTCCAAGTAGCGAAAGAAATACATCAAGGCTGTATATTGTCACCCTGCTTATTTAACTTCTATGCAGAGTACATCATGAGAGATTGAGAAACACTGCACTGGATGAAGCACAAGCTGGAATTGAGATTGCCGGGAAAAATATCAATAACCTCGGTATGCAGATGACACCACCCTTATGGCAGAAAGTGAAGAGGAACTAAAGAGCCTCCTGATGAAAGTAAAAGAGGAGAGTGAAAAAAAACTAAGATCATGGCATCTGGTCCCATCACTTCATGGCAAGTAGATGGGGAAACAATGGAAACAGTGTCAGACTTTATTTTGGGGGGCTCCAAAATCACTGCAGATGGTGACTGCAATCGTGAAATTAAAAGACACTTGCTCCTTGGAAGAAAAACTATGACCAACCTAGGCAGCATATTAAAAAGCAGAGACATTACTTTGCCAACAAAGGTCCATCTAGTCAAAGCTTTGGTTTTTCCAATAGTCATTTATGGATGTGAGAGTTGGACTATAAAGAAAGCTGAACGCCGAAGAACTGATGCTTTTGAACTGTGGTGTTGGAGAAGACGCTTGAGAATCCCTTGGGCTGCAAGGAGACCCAACCAGTCCAGCCTAAAGGAAATCAGTCCTGAATATTCATTGGAAGGACTGATGCTGAAGCTGAAACTCCAATACTTTGGCCACCTGATGTGAAGAACTGCCTCATTTGAAAAGACCCCAATGACAGGAAAGATTGCAGGTAGGAGGAGAAGGGAACTAGAGAGGATGAGATGGGTGGATGGCACCACCAACTCAATGGACATGAGTTTGAGTAAGCTCCGGGAGCTGGTGATGGACAGGGACAGGGTGCTGCAGTCCAGGGGCTGTAAAGAGTTGAACATGACTGAGCGACTGAACTGAACTGAACCCAAAACTCTAAAAAATACTTCAAATAAGAACTTTATGGATATCTTGGTCCTGTATCACACTCTTTAAACAAAAGTAACACTCAGTTCATCTATCCTGTGAGTGAGTCACAGCATACTGTAACCATTTCCCGTCTCTTTGCCTTCCATATTTGCAGCTGCCAAAATTTGTTACTATTTATGTATCATAAGAAGAACTACTAGGTTTTCACAGACAAAATTCCAGGACCTTATGGTACTTAATATGACTTTGATGAGTTGGCTCAGATAGCCCTATATGACTCAAGTGGTGGGGCCAGGTCTCGTAACAAGGGTAGATGAGACTGGAAACGTGACAAGTTTACAGCATAAACACAGCAGTTTCTATTAACAGCCAGCAGGTGGCCCCAGAAGAAGCCAAGTCACAGCCTGCTAAATGTGGATCCATGAGAAAAATAGTGATTGTCTTCAGTTCCACTCATCGTCCCTTTAATCCATTTTCTCCCATACAGCCCAATCCCCTCTCCTCTAGGCTCTGAGGACTCTGTCTTTTCACCACTCTTTTCATCAAAACCCCCATGCACCCCTACGCCAAGGAAAAAATGCTCCCTGGCATCTAGCTACACATGAGAAGGTAATTTCTCAACCACCACTTTCATTTGCTTAAGGTATTATCGTCCCATGAAGGCAAATCCTCACTTTATTGAAATAATGCTATGAGTAAAAATACCAAACAAAAAATATCAAAGTAGTAAGAGATCCTTGGGGTATATCAAAGTAGACCAAAGATTCTCACTGAGGTTGTGGGGGTGCTTTTTAATAATACATAAATCACCACCTCATACATAAATCACCACTTCCACCCTCATTGTTAGAATTAAGAATCACTGTGTAACATGAGATATATGAAGAGAATGTTACCTTTATAATCATTACTATAGTAGAAATATGAGATCCCCTGACACAAATTACAATCTTTAGAGAAGGAAAGAAATGGAAATGCTGCTTATGTCTCAAACATCATACTAGGTATTTGTCTCTTCAGTCCTTATAAGATGGGTATCACCTTGACCCAAGCACCATCACCATTTTTCAGAGGAGAAAACAGGTTCTAAGAGGTTAAGTAACTTACCAAAGACTATACAGACAAGAGTTTGAGAA
Organism: Ovis canadensis; assembly: GCF_042477335.2. Lineage (NCBI taxonomy): Eukaryota > Metazoa > Chordata > Mammalia > Artiodactyla > Bovidae > Ovis > Ovis canadensis. Next base: position 95,208,696 of record NC_091245.1, on the reverse strand, counting down.
AGCATTCAAACTCAAATCTCTCATTCCAACCATACCATTTCTGAAAAAGCATGGGCATTTGTAAAAGTGCTATAAAAAGTGTAATACTGTGTGTGTGAGGGGCTTCCCTGATAGCTCAGTTGGTAAAGAATCTGCCTGCAATGCAGGAGACCCCAGTTCGATTCCTGGGTCAGGAAGACCTGCTGGAGAAGGGATAGGCTACCCACTCCAGTATTCTTGGGCTTCCCTTGTGGCTCAGCTGGTAAAGAATCTGCCTGTATATGTTATATAAATATTAGCTATCATGTTATTATATGTATTAAACTATGAGGACTCATTGGAGCTTTCAGCTTCACCGCTCAGGATGGTCTGCAGCCATCTGTAAGGAAGATGGACCCTCTCCCTGGAAGAGATTCAGTGCTTCCTCAATTACACTTGGGCATTTTCCACCACAGCCCTTCCCTAATTCACTAAGCGGCTGGCAGTGAAATTTCAAGCCTCCTCCGAACTCACTCTAACTTCACCTTGATGTGCTCCCAAAAGTCCCTTGGGGACGATCTCTAAGGCTTCAGAAGATGGCTGTAACCTGCCGAGGTACAGTCTTTACCAGATGATCCAAAATGTCTCTTGAGGCCGGTTTATGTGTTCTGTGTTGTTGGGCCTCAAAATACCTGAAGGATAGGTTTAATTGTTATAAACATTTCCTTGAGTTCACAAACATTGAGCACAGAAACACAGATGGTCCTGTCCACTCTGCCAGGACCAAACATACTGCTTATATATAATCAAATCTATTAGCTTTTCCAGTTTTGTTTCTTCTTTTAGCACTTATGCTTACATGCCTTCAGTACCCCTAGATGATATAAAAATGATCATCTTTATATTTTAATATTCCATGTTTAACATTTAAATCTTTATTTCATCTGAAGCTAATTTTTAGTATAATCTGTGTGGTAAGGGAGTTAACTATTGTGTTTTTAAGTGATTCTCCAAAACTACTCATTAATTCATCCTTACTCCCACTGAATTTTTATAATATTTTACTCTATTGCATGTTCTTATATGTATATTTATACCTGTTTCTGAACTTTTGATGACCTTTGAGACCCACAATGTTAACCAGTATATAAAGGAAAGGGAAAAGAATAGTTATTTGCAAATACATTTACCCAGCTATTCCCTGGAGATGGCTGTGAGTGGTTCAAGAAAGTAAACTCACTTTCTTTTAGCTGTGGTTGCTAGAAATCCAAGATCCAAGAGTCAGTGGGTTTGGTTCATCTTAAGGCCCCTCTCCTTGGCTTGCAGATGGTCACCTTTTCAGTGAGTCCTTACATGGCATCTTGTCTGTGGACACACATCTCTGATGCCTGCTCCTCTTCTTATAAGGACACCTGCAGTATTGGATTAGGGTCCACCCATACTATCCCACTTAACCTTAATCACGTCTTTAAAGGCCCTATCTCCAAATACAGTCACATTCTGAGGTACTGGGGGGTAGGACTTCAACACAGGAATTCAGGAGAACATAGTTCATAACACTAACATATAAGGAATAATTAATAAAATTAGTTACTATTAAGTATTCAATATGTGTTGGAAAGGGCAAATGAATATCAAAGCAACCATAACAGGAAAAGATATGACAAACTTAGCTTTCTTCCTCTTATTTGACCAAGAATAGGTATTTAATATTTGAACAGTTGGGACACAAGAGAAAGCCTTGTCCAAATAGCTACTGCTTCAAACCAGGTCAGAGGACACTTGAAGACTAGAGCACAATGGCTCAGCAGGTGGATGCTGTTAAAGGAACTGAATTGACTAATGGCCTTCTCAAACCACAGGTTACTATTTTAAATGTCACAAAAGACCAGAGAGCATGAAAAGATGAAAAATAAAACCAGTGTGGATCCAATCTTCAAACAAGCAGAACTGAGTGATAGGGGCAGTTTTGGCTCCATGTGACTCAACTAAATTGCCAAGTACTAAGGCTGTCTTTGGGCTAGAGGTAGATTACAATCTTTTTTGTCCTGGGGCTCTCAAAATAGAAAACAGCTTTTTTTTCTTCTTTCTGTCCTTCTCACTAAAATCCTTTTTGCAGTCCTTGTAGAGTAAAACATCTGTGTTGGTCAAAATCATGCAAAAGGGACAGTAACCCTAGTGCTACATAATGTAAATATAAAAGAGGATGTATCTGACACCATATACAAAAATAAACTCAAATTAAAGACCCAAGTGTAAGACCAGATGTTATAAAATTCCTAGAGGAAAACAGAGGCAGACACTTTTTGACATAAATCACAGCAAGATCTTTTTGGGTTGGGAAGCTCTCTGGGTCCGGAAGATCCCCTGGAGAAGGAAATGGCAACCCACTCCAGTACTCTTGCCTGGAAAATCCCATGAACAGAGGAGCCTGATAGGCTACGGTTCATGGGGTCACAAAGAGTCTGACAGGACTGAGCAACTTCACTTTTCACTTTGCTAATGTAAAGGAAACAAAAGCAAAAATAAATAAATGGTACGTAATTAAACGAAACCATTTTTGCACATCAAAGGAAACCATTGACAAAAATGCAGACAACCCACTGAATGGGAGAAAATATTTACAAGTGATATGACCCACATGGGGTGGATATCCAACAACTCAGCATCAAGAAAAACAAACAACCCAACTAAAAAACGGGCAGAAGAATTGGCAGCAAGGTGGGCAGACCTAGGGACTATCACACTAAGGGAAATCAGAAAGGGAAAGACGAACAGCATACAAAATCACTCACACCTGGAATCTAAAATGTGACGCCAGTGGACGTACTTACCGAAACGGAAACAGACGCGCAGGCAGAGCGAGCAAAGTGAAGGCGCCCAAAGGGGGAAGGGAGAGAAGGGAGAGGGGCAAACAGGAGCTTGGGATTAGCAGACACAGACTACTCTATACAGAATAAACAACAGGGCCAGTCCTGCTGTATAGCACAAGGTACTACACTCAATATCCGGCAATAAATCATGACGGAAAATATGAAAAACAATGTGTATACATGTATAACTGAATCACTTTTCTGTATAGCAAAAACCAACACAACATTGTAAATCAACTACATTTCAATTTTTTAAAATGGTCAGAAGAACTAAATAGATATTTTTCTAAAGAGGAAATGCAGATGACCCAACAGCACATGAGAAGATGCTCAACATCACTAATCATGAGGGAAATGTAAGTTAAAACTACAGTGAGATATTACCTCACACCTGGCAGAATGGCTATCATCAAAAAGAACACAAATAACAAATGGTGATGAGGATGTGGAGAAAAGGAAACCCTTGGTACACTGTTGGTGGGAATGCAAATTGGTGTGGCCGCTGTGGAAAACGGCAAGAAGTTTCACCAAAAAAATGACGAACAGAAATACCATATGATCTAGCAATTCCACTCTTGGGCATGTACCCAAAAAAAACAAAAAAACACTAATTTGAAAAGACACACGCACCACAACGTTCATAGCAGCGTTATTTATAATAACTAAGATATAGATGCAATCTAAGTGTTCATCAACAGATGAATGGATAAAGAGGATGTGGTATGTGTGTATATGTATATAGTATATACACAACAGAATAGTGTTCAGTCATAAAAAAGAATGAAAGTTTGCCATTTGTAGCAACATGGATGGGCTTAGAGTACATTATGCTCTGAGAAATAAGCTGGAGAGAGACAACTTAAAGACAGAAAGACTGTATAATTATATATCACTTATATACAGAATCTAAAAAAGTAACAAAATAGTGGATATAACAAAAAAGCAGTAGACATACAGACACAGAGAAGAAACCAGTGGGTACCAGAGGGGAGGTGGGGAGGGGCAATATAGGTGTGGGGAAGTGGGAGGCACAAACAACTGGGTGTAAGATAGGCTCAAGGATATATTGTGCAACATGAGGAATAGAGCCAGTATTTTGTAATAACTGTAAATGGAAAGTAACCTTTAAAAATGTGTTTTAATTTTCAAATTAAAAAAAGAAGGCTTATTTGGGGAAAAAACTTCCAAGCAAATATGAAAGAGCAGAGCAATCCTCAGAGCTCATTAGGATGGAATGCTTAGGCTGGGTATAGTTGCACCGGACTCATCAGGCCAAGCGTTCAAGTAGAGAGTAGTCACCCATTCTCATTACAGTAGAGACTGACCCTTCTATACATTAATGCTCTACGTATTTGCAGGAAAAGAAAGAGCAGGGAACTATGATGCTACGGAAGATCCCAACTGAGGAAATGGCCTTGTTAGAAAGGGTGCCCCCCAAAGCTCAGGAGCTTGTACTAGGTTATTCTCCTGTCAAGGGCTTCCAGGGCCTTCCAGGGCCTTCCAGAGATGTATCCTGCTCAGTTAAGGAAACCTATCTACCAGCTATTGTAAAGGAGGTCAGGCAACCCTCCAGTACGTATGCTGTTGCTATCCAGTCACTAAGTCGTGCCAAACTCTTTGTGACCCAATGGACTGTGGCACACCAGGCTTCCCCATCCTTCACTATCTCCTGGAGTTTGCTCAAACTCGTGTCCATTGCGTTGGTGATGCCATCCAACCATCTCATCCTCTGTCATCCCCTTCTCCTCTTGCCGTCAATCTTTCCCAGCACCAGGGTCTTTTCCAGCGAGCTGTCTCTTCACATCAGGTGGCCAAGGTATTGGAGCTTCAGCTTCAGCATCAGTCCTTCCAATGAATATTCAGGGTTGATTGATTTCCTTTAAGATTGACTGGTTGGATCTCCATGCTATCTGAGGGACTCTCAAGAGTCTTCTCCACTGCAAAAGCATCAATTCTTTGACACTCAGCCTTATTTATACATATACATATACATATACATATACATACACATACACAGTACACACACATGTCATTGAACCACTGGTCAGTTGAAATGGCGGCCCAAAGGGCGCCCAGTTTTGTTTAATAGCTTTTACATGATTGTGCCAACTCTGAGCCAGCTCTCTACCAGGTGGAAAGAAGAGGCCTATAGGTCTCTGGCTCAGATTCACATTAGGACCCAAGTTGTGATTCAAAACAAAAACAAAATAATCCTCTGGAGTTACACTGCCAGAAAGTGCCATGAAAATTCTCTTTTGTCATTTGAAGACCACCCACAGTCTGTTATATGCAGAGCACAGACAGTTTCTGAGTTCACTAAATGATCAATTCTTTCCCTTTGACCTTCCTCTTTGTTTCAGGTACTCAGCTGCTCCCTGGGCAAATGGTGGTCCAGAATCCTTTCATTAACAGTGTGAAAATAGTAAAAATGTCTCAAATATATATTATGGAGCAGATGGTAATTTGAACCAAAGGAAGAGGGTCACTTTAACTGAAAGATCACATGTATTTTTGGTAGTTACAAAAAAAAGAAATCTAATAATTCTCAAATTTTTATCTCCAGTCTTCATCCCCTTCTCCTGATACAGACATGTTTCCAGCTACTGACTGAGCTGCTGCTGCTAAGTCATTTCAGTCATGTCCGACTCTATGTGACCCCATAGACGGCAGCACACCAGGCTCCACCTCCATCCAAAGTCATCTCACTTTAAACATATCCAAAACAAACTCATTTTTGTGAGTTGTAGTATCTATATAAGTCATCCAAGCTAGAGGTCTGAGAGTCTTCTTTGATCCCTAACACATCCTAATTAATTGGTCTGTTAAAATGCCTCTATAATCCATCTACTTCCTCTTCATCCTTATGGTTCCTAATTCAGCATCTTCTCTCACGTGAACAATTGCCCAGCCTCTAAACTAATTTTCCTGCTCCCAGTTTCATTTTAATTTTTGATCCATGCCCCTTTGAGGCATAGTAGAAATTCAAGATTGACCTCTTTGGAACAAAGTAATTTGCTTTAGGAGGGGAAAAGCAAGAATTCATTAGGCCTGATTCTCAAGAGGAATGACAAGGTCATGAAATAGAGAAACAAATCTTTCCAGATCAATGTGGTATGATGCTGTGGTTTGAGCCAATGACTCTAACAGAGTACTATCATGCTACTGAGAGGAGAGGGTGGGAGATTTCTTGATGGGAGGTGGAAAGACAGAAAGAAAATGGCTGTTCAACAACTGAGTTAAATTAGCTAAGTATCTAATAAGATTCAAAGTGGATGATGATTAGCTTTCCTTAATTAATGTGCAAAAAACTTGGGTATGTACTTACTCTAAAAATTATATACAATTTTTAACATATATAGAGAAAAAATTACTTCTGAATCCACCACCCTAATGATTACCATGTCTGTGCATGCCCTTCCAGTCTTTGTCCACTGTACATACAGCTGCAATCACAGCCTTTGTCTTGGGTAAATATACAGGATTACATATAAAAGATTTGATAACTTAGAAAAGCAACTGACCTAACTTAATCTCATGCACTTCACTTGAGAAATTGTCAGTGTGGAGTACATCATTCATTAGAGAGTAGTTCCTGCTGCTGAAGAGTGAAGCTGCAGCCTGAGTTGTACCTACACAATATTACACAAAAGGAAAGTGCAGAATTTGGTGATGCGCTACAGATTTAAAACTGGTGGACCTCAGATTTGGGGAAATACCTAAAGTCTAGAAAATAATAATAAAAAAAGACTCCCTTACCTTCATAACATATTCTGGCTTTTATTAGCAGCATCCTTAAAATGGAGTTGATAATATCTACTTCCTAGGACTTTGGTGAAGAATAAGTGTACTGTAAACTATAAAAAATGATACAAATGTAAGGAAAAATGATTATTATCATTCATGAATCTGTACCTCTCACCAACCTCCAAACTTCTGAAAAACACCACCCTTGCTTCCTATCTTGGTATCTCCCCAATCCACCCCTCCACCGCCAGCTGAGAGGAATAGCCAATCTGTTTCTCCTGGGATTGTCAGGTACATTTCACCAAGTTTTACAGGGGTAATAACAGGTACCCAGGAGCTGTACTTAATATTTATAAATGCCAATCTGAAATTATACTGTTATCAGCAATAAAGCTTTACAAGCTAAATAAAACATCAAGGCTTTATTTTTTGTTTGTTTCTTTTTCCTTTTAAATGGAATTATATAAAACAAATATCTCATAGAAAAATTGTTGCTTTATTTAATAAATACTGTATGAGGCCCATAATAACCAAAGAGGACAAAAAGATGAATAAAATGTCCTAATTCTTGCCCTTAAAGAACTCCCAGTGCAATGAAGACAGGTAAGTTTAATGTACAGGTATAATATTATATGGCAAGAGCAATAGTAAGGACAATCACAATAAAGGATTATGATCACAATCTAAGCTTGAATGGGACTGGGTGGTCAGGGAGGAAGTTAAACCTTAAAAGGCTTCTGGGAGTTATCCAGGGAAAAGCTGTGTATGAAGGAAGGGGAGGGGCTGCAGATGGTATGTCCAGGCAGAAGGAGCAACATATGAAAAAGACCGAAGAGAAAAATGTTACAAGAAACTGGTTCAGCAGGGGCCCCATGTGCGGCTTCCCTGGTGGCTCAGCAGTAAAGAATACACCTGCAATGTGGGAGACCTGGATTAGATCCCTGAGTTGGGAAGATCCCCTGCAGGAGGGCATGGCAACCCACTCCAGTATTCTTGCCTGGAGAATCCCATGGACAGAGGAGCCTGGCGGACTACAGTCCACTGGGTTGCAGAGTCAGATACAACTGAAACAACTCAGCATATGCATTATACACTAAAGAGTAAGATTTTTGTCATACTCCAAGAACCAATTTTGGCCCACTTACAGGCAATCTCACTATCACTGAGAACACAAAAGAGAAATGAATTAGATTGTGAACTCCTATTTCAATTAGTTTTTAGAAATATTGTATGAATCACATATAAAGATAAAGACTCTTACTGTTTTAAATTTCTTTCTTTTTCATTTACAACATTGTGTTGATCTCTGCCATACATCAACATGAATCAGCCACAGGTATACATGTCCCCTCCCCGCCCCCACCCTCTCACCACTCTAGGCAGTCACAGACCAGGTTTGAACTTGCTGCGTCAGACAGCAAATCCTGATATTTTGCATAAGGCAGTGTGTGCGCTTCCGTGCTGCTCGTCACCCCACCTTCTCCTCTCCCCTCCCACCGCGCCCACAAGTCTGTTCATGTCCGCGTCACCACTGCTGCCCTGCGAATATATGTGGAGTCTAGAAAGATGGTACTGACCAACTCTTAATGTTTTATTTCGGTTCTTCTAAGAAAATGCTTTTTATTTTAAGCCACTTGACCACAGACCCCATACTCATATGCCCCAGAGAACCTAGTATGGTGGTAAAAGACCTAGTCATTTATCATCTGATCTTTGACGAAGTTAATTCAATAACATAAGTCTCTGTTGGAAGGGGCTGGGGGAGGAGCACGGCAATCCCAAGTAGTTTGAGGGCAAGAACCCAGGCAAGTACTAGAGAAGAATCTTCTTTGTCAGAGGCAGCAAAACTTTCACAGGTGTTTGAATAAGAAGGTTGTATTAAAGATTAACTCTACCAGTAACACTGTTTTACCAAGATATAAAGTAGTTCTATCCAGCAGAAATTTAATTAAACAGTTGGTGTAATTTTTTTAGAAGCCACATTTAAAAAGTAAAAAAGAAACAACTGAAAATAATTTTAACAAAGGGTTTTATTTAATAGACTTTAATTAAAATGTTGTCACTTTTAGACAAGCAAACTGCAGTATATTCATACATTGGAATGCTATTCAGTGCTAAAAAGAAATGAACTATCAAGCCATGAAGACATGGAAAATTCTTAAATGCATATTATTAAGTGAAAGGACAAAATCTGAAAAGACTACATACTGTACGGAAAAGGGCAAGTACTGTAAACAGTAAAAAGATCAGAGGCTGCCAAGGGTTTGGGGAGAAGAGACAAATAAATGCAGCATGGTGAAACTATCCTGTATGATACATAATGGTGGACATATGTCATTATAAATTTGTCAAAATCTATAGAATGTACAAAACCAAGAGTGAATCCTAATGTAAAATATGGACTTTGAATGATAATTTGTATCAGTGATGGTTTACAAGTTATAACAAAGGTAATTCCCTAGTGCAGGATATTGATGGTGAGGGAGGCTGTGTGTACTTGGCTGGGGCGGGGGCAGGAAATGCATATATAAAAACTTTGTATTTTTTGCTCAATGTTGCTGTAAATCTAAAATTACTCTAAAAAGTCTATATGTAAAATGTGTATCATTTTAACATGCAATCAAGATAAACTGAGATAGTTTGCATTTTTCCATAATAAATATTTTGAAAACCTGCATGCATGTTACATTTACACCATTTCCAATTTGTATTAACCACATTTCAAGCGCTCAAAGGCCACTGAACAGCTAGTGGTTCCCACACTGGACAGTGTAAGTCTGGAATAGCAGCAGCACGAAGCCACACTGGATACCTAAATGAGGAAAAAGTGTTCTGCTCTGCAAATGCAGCTTCCAAAAAAGCCTTTGAATCTTCTTTCTACCCAGCCTGCTGGCTCTCAGCTCCTCTCACACAGATATTCAGGAGGATCTTCCCTGCAAGGCCCCTCCCCAGTCCAGCCCTCCAGATGGTATCACTCTGAAGATTTTTTCTTGATGGAATTCTGTCTAAAAGAGAGGCATGGAACACTGAAGACAGAAGGTATTTATCACACCAGAGGTTCCTGAAAACACCTCATTAATATTAGGTGTATTCCTCATTAATAACAGGAGAAAAAGCTTTCAGGTCCTGTACACTGTACAAAAAAATGAAGAATGAATTAAAATGCAGAGCAGATTTAAATGCCACCTAGAAAACAAGTACTTAAGAAAAAAATAGTTTGCTGTCATTATAGAAATAAATAACTAGGCTTTGCCTCAGTCGGTGGGGATTATTTATATTTCCTTGCAACTAGAAACATTATTTATTTATATTTCCTAGCAACATTCCTGGAAATAATGTATAGACGTCTCTGCATGCCATGAAATGTTATAATCTACTTATGCTCTAAATGCTGTTACCAAGATGTGGGTGCACTTTAGCTCAGAAAAGTTAGCTGTCATTTGAACTAGAAAAGCCGCTGTGTTAAATCAGAGTCTGCCTTTACATATTCATCACTTTCAAGTTCTATCACTCACAGAAATGATTTTAAAAAAAAAGGCATTTATTTGCTTATCATTTTCAACAGCTCTTCAAAATGAAGGGAGATAAAAAAAAAGCAGAAAGTAGACCAATTATAACAAAGTAAAATTGCAGTCTCACAGAATCCAGCAAAGATGAAGCAGAATGCATACATATCAAGTAAGTTGTATTTATTGTTATAAAAACATTAAATATCTAACTCTCATCTGAGTCCTCTTTGAAATAAAAGAAGAAATGTAAAAATAAATATATAAAATTGGTATTTATGTACGGCATTTTTAAAAATAAAAAATTTACATAAAAGTTAAAATTTTCCACCTTTAGATCTAAACTTTTTCAAATAAGTTGTTGTTGTTCACTCACTAAATCGTGTCCCATGAAATGCAATATGCCAGGCTTTCCCGTTCTTCACTCTCTCTCAGAGCTTGCTCAAACTCGTGTCCATTGAGTCAGTGATGACATCCAACCACCTCATTCAGCATCAGAGTCTTTTCCAATGAGCTGGCTCTTCGCATCGGGTGGCCAAAGTACTGGAGCTTCAGCTCTAGCATCAGTCCTTTCAATGAATATTCAGGGTTGATTTCCTTTAGGATCAATTGGTTTGATCTCCTTACTCTCAAGAGTCTTCTCCAACACCACAGTTCAAAAACATCAGTCCTTCAGCATTCAGCTTTCTTTACGGTCCAACTCGGACATGCGTACATGACTACTGGAAAAATCATACTTTTGACTATATGAACCTTTGTTGACAAAGTAATATCTCTGCTTTTTAATATGCTGTCTAGGTTTGTCATACCTTTTCTTACAAGGAGCAAGTGTTTTTTATTTCATGGCTGCTGTCACTGTCTGCAGTGATTTTGGAGCCCTGAAAATAAAAATAGATCTGTCACAGTGATGGAACCAGGTGCCATGGTGTTAGTTTTTTGAATGTTGAGTTCTAAGTCAGTTTTTTCACTCTCCTCTTCTCAACCTCATCAAGAGGCTCTTTAATTCTTCTTCACTTTCTGCCATTAGAGTGGTATCATCTGCATATCTGAGGTTGTTCTAACTGTTGCTTCCTGACCTGTATACAGATTTCTCAAGAGGCAGGTCAGGTGGTCTGATATTCCCATCTCTTTCAGAATTTTCCACAGTTTATTGTGATCCACATAGTCAAAGGCTTTGGCATAGTCAATAAAGCAGAAATAGATTTTTTTCTGGAACTCTCTATACTTTTCTCTCCACTTGTACACAACTTATATTTAAAATCATCCAGATTAAAAAAAGTTCAAAATCACTGGTGGAAAGTTTAAAATATATGAGTATCTTTAACAACAACCAAAAATGACTACAACAACTACAGAATGTTTGGCTGTCTCTGACTCAAGGCCTGGCATTTGAGATTTACTATTTATTCACACTCTTTTAAATTGTTCATGTGTTTTTAATAAAACATTATTTTATCAGTACAAAGATCTATATACACATGTACATATGTCACACAAACATCTACCCCACAGATATATACATACACATGGATATATATATTAATTATACATTTTTATATAACATATATAATATATAAATGACACATATAGCTATATATACAATTGCATTATATATATATATAGTTTTATATGTGTGTATATTTTGGCAAGTGTAGAATACTTAACACTTCCTGAGGATGCACCTCCTGAGAACGCATTTAGCTTGGCACCTTATCAGCTGTGGGTCCTTAAGCAAGTCACTTCTGAGTCTTCTTAGGTTAACACATAAATGAGAAAACACATTTGAAAATGCCAACCACAAGGTCTGGTCTAATACAGATATTCACTAAGTGTTCCTTTAAATGACATTTAATATGTGAGGAGAACCAGATTTATTATGTAAGTAGGACTGTCGCTAACATTGAGGGACCATAGCAAGAGGAGAAACAGAGGCATCCAGTCCAAGATCTGTTTTTCTCCTTCCACCCTATAGAGGGGAGTCACACAAGTATATGGAGAAGGAGATGGCACCCCACTCCAGTACTCTTGCCTGGAAAATCCCATGGATGGAGGAGCCTGGTGGGCTGCAGTCCATGGGGTCCCTAGGAGTCAGACACAACTGAGGATTTCACTTTCACTTTTCACTTTCCTGCATTGGAGAAGGAAATGGCAACCCACTCCAGTGTTCTTGCCTGGAGAATCCCAGGGACGGGGGAGCCTGGTGGGCCGCCATCTATGAGGTCGCACAGAGTCGGACACGACTGAAGTGACTTAGCAGCAGCAGCAGCAGCAGCACACACGTGTATGGATATCTCAACAAACTCGATCAAGCTCCATTACCTATAATAGCTGTCCTTTGACAACTCGGAAGGTTTAGGTGTGGGCACACTAATCCTGTCTACAATCAAAGAAGAGCTAGCAGGGGCCCTGAAAGTAGGCTTCCAGTTATTTGTCAGGGAATTTTAAGGGTCCCTGGTAGTAAGAATTTCGCTGGAATGTGTGTGTGTCATGGGGCGTCTGGGGAGGCAGAGTGGGCAGAGTAGTAGGGAGATGTACTCTTAGAATTTCTTGGCCCCTGGGACAGGATGTGACTGGAGAAGGGCCACCATAGTCGGTTCTTTCAAAGCAAAGGGCACAGGGCAGGGGACCCAGTACTGATTAGAGACAAGGTGTTGTACTGAATCACTCAATAGAGTAGGAGTCAGAAAACATGAATTCCTACCCAGTTCTGCCTGTAACTTCTTGTGTGACCTTAGACCACTGTCTTTACCTAGCCATGCCTCAATTTTCTCATACATCCATTCAATAAATAATTATTGGGCTCCAAATATGGACTAGGCATGCATCTAGACACTATGGATAGACATAGAATTTAACAGACAATAGTCCTTGCCATCAAAGACTTACCATTTTGATAGGGAATAAGCCATAAACTATGAAGATATCGAGGGCAAACATATTCCAAACAAAGGAAATAAAAATTTCCTTTCCTCTAAATAAAAATTTCCTTTCCTCTAAATAAAAATTTTCATGTTAATCTTGGAAGTTAGCATGTTCATTAAATATAAACCACAAAAGAATCCTAAGAGGAAAAAATAGCATATTTTAAATCATAAAGCAACATGATAAAGAGTGCAAAGCAAGACTTTCATGATCCATTTTCTAAAATAACAGAATGAGCATTCCACAACTGCTGCTCTAATCTGAATCACAAGAATCATCACCATATGCAGCACAGCACCCAATCTCTAAATGTGCCGTTTTCTTTATATTATTACTAATTTAACTGTATATATATTTAGATAGAAGATAAATCTATGTGAAAGACATGATCACAAAGCATTTATCCACATTAACTTGTTTAATATAATGTATCAGATGCTTTTTAAAAGGTTAATGAGCTTTAAAGTATAGCAAAGGAATTCACACAGAGAGATGAATAGTGTGTGCCTGAATCTACAAACAGTCTAAGAATAGCTTATATTTATACCAAACCAATAACAATTAGGTGCAGCTTCCTGATACAACAACTACATAATGTTTGGGGTCATAGCAAATAATTTGATCAGACAATTAGGAGTCAGGTGAGAACTAGAAGATCTTGAATTACACGATGGAAAAATTTTTTTTCTGCAAAGGTAGGCAGTTAAATATTAATAATAATGGAACTTAAGTCTTATTTAGTTCCACTCTGACCTAAAAGCAGTTACACAAGCAGAGCGTCAAAGCTCAGATCATTCTAGCCATTGCATCATACACCTCAAAGTTGAAGAGTTTCCCATTTATCACAAAATATCCCTTATAAAGGAATATTTATTCTTGTTACATCTCACAATTAGAATCACCTGAGGGCATAGTGAATTTATAGACAGAAATAAAAGCACCAATAATGCAACCAACCAAGTTCTCCCTTCTATGCCTCTGTTCAAAATAAACAGAACAGCGTGCACTGTCCAAGTTTTACATAGTATAGCTTTTTGTGCTCTTGGAGGGCACAAACAAAACCTTGTGTGCACCACAAGCCAGGAGAACGGAGCGATGACCCCACAAGTGACCCGGACTTGCCTGTGAGTGTTCAGGAGTCTCCGGCGGAGGCGTGGGCTGGTGGGGGCCAGCTGCAGGGTCGGGGGCACTGAGTGCAGCCGTGCATGCACTGCGCTGCGGCCCTTCGGAAGGAAGCCACCATTATCCTCATTACCTCCACCATAGTTTGGTCTCAGGTGGAACAACAGGGAGGGCACATGCCCCAACCATAGACAGAAACTTGGACTAGAGAGTTACTGAGCGTGGCCCCGCCCATCAGAACAAGACCCAGTTTCCCTCTCAGTCAGTCTCTCCCATCAGGAAGATTCCAGAGGCCTCTTATCCTTTTCCATCACAGGGCAGACAGACTGAAAACCACAATCACAGAAAACTAACCAAACTCATCACATGGACCACAGCCTTATCTAACTCAGTGAAACTATGAGCATGCCAGGTAGGGCCACCAAGATGGATGGGTCATAGCGGAGAGTTCTGACAAAATGTGGTCCATTGGAGAAGGGAATGGCAAACCACTTCAGTATTCTTGCCTTGAGAACCCCATGAACAACATGAAAAGGCAAAAAGGACACTGAAACATGAACTCCCCAGGTGGGTAGGTGCCCAATACACTACTGGAGATCAGTGGAGAAATAACTCCAGAAAGAATGAAGAGATGGAGCCAAAGCAAAAAGAATACCCAGCTGCGGATGTGACTGGTGATGGAAGTAAAATCCAATGCTGCAAAGAGCAATATTGCATAGGAATCTGGAATGTTAGATCCATGAATCAAGGCAAATTGGAAGTGGTCAAACAGGAGATGGCAAGAGTGAAGGTCAACATTCTAGGAATCAGTGAACTAAAATGAACTGGAAAGGGTGAATTTAACTCAGATGACCATTATATCTACTACTGTGGGCAGGAATCCCTTAGAAGAAATGGAGCTGCCCTCATAGTCAACAGAAGAGTCCAAAATGCAGTACCTGGGTGCAATCTCAAAAATGACAGAATGATCTCTGTTGTTTCCAAGGCAAACCATTCAACATCACAGTAATCCAAGTCTATGCCCCGATGAGTAATGCTGAAGAAGCTGAAGGTGAACGGTTCTATGAAGACCTACAAGACCTTCTAGAACTAACACCCCAAAAAGATGTCCTTTTCATTATAGGGGACTGGAATGCAAAACTAGGACGTCAAGAGATACCTTGAATAATAGGCAAATTTGGCATTGGAGTACAAAATGAAGCAAGGCAAAGGCTAACAGAGTTTTGCCAAGAGAATGCACTGGTCATAGCAAATACCCTCTTTCAACAACACAAAAGAAGACTCTACAAATGGACATCACCAGATGGTCAACACCGAAATCAGACTGATTATATTCTTTGTAGCCAAAGATGAAGAAGCTCTATACAGTCAGCAAAAACAAGACTGGGAGCTGACTGTGGCTCAGATTATCAACTCCTTATTGCCAAATTCACTTAAATTGAAGAAAGTAGGGAAAACCACCAGACCATTCAGGTATGACCTAAATCAAATCCCTTACAATTATACAGTGCAAGTGAGAAATAGATTCAAGGGATTAGATCTGATAGACAGAGTGCCTGAAGATCTATGGATGGAAGTTCATGACATTGTATGGAGGCAGGGATCAAGACCATCTCTAAGAAAAAGAAATGCAAAAAGGCAAAATGGTTGTCTGAAGAGGCATTACAAATAGCTGAGAAAAGAAGAGAAGTGAAAGGCAAAGAAGAAAAGGAAAGATATACCTATTTGAATGCAGAGTTCCAAAGAATAACAAGGAGAGATAAGAAAGCCTTCCTCAATGATCAAGGCAAAGAAATAGAGGAAAACTAGAGAATGGGAAAGACTAGAGATCTCTTCAAGAAAATTAAGAGATACCAAGGGAATATTTCATGTACGGATGAGCACAATAAAGGACAGAAATGGTATAGACCTAACAAAAGCAGAAGATACTAAGAAGAAGTGGCAAGAATACACAGAACTGTATGAAAAAGATCTTCATGACCCAGATAACCACGATGGATCACTCACACAGAATCAGACATCCTGGAATGTGAAGTAAAGTGGGCCTTAGGAAACATCACTATGAACAAAGCTAGTGGAGGTGATGGAATTCCAGATGAGCTATTTCAAATCCCAAAAGATGATGCTGTGAAAGTGCTGCACTCAATATGTCAGCAAATTTGGAAAACTCAGCCGTGGCCACAGGACTGGAAAATGTCAGTTTTCATTCCAATCCCTAAGAAAGGCAATGACAAAGAATGCTCAAACTACCGCACAATTGCACTCATCTCACATGCTAGCCAAATAATGTTCAAAATTCTCCAAGCCAAACTTCAACAGTATGTGAAACATGAACTTCCAGATGTTCAAGCTGGATTTAGAAAAGACAGAGGAACCAGAGATCAAATTGCCAACACCTGTTGGATTATCAAAAAAGCAAGACAGTTTCAGAAAAAAAAAAAAAGTATGACAGTTTCAGCAGAAAAACATCTACTTCTGCTTTATTGACTACACCAAAGCCTTTGACTGTGTGGATCACAACAAACTGTAAAATTCTTTAAGAGATGGGAATACCAGACCACCTGACTTGCCTCCCAAGAAATCTGTATGCAGGTCAAGAAGCAACAGTTAGAACCGGACATGGAACAACAGATGGTTCCAAATTGGGAAAGGAGTATGTCAAGGCTGTATATTGTCACCCTGCTTATTTAACTTATATGCACAGTACATCATGCGAAACGCTGGGCTGGATGAAGCACAAGCTGGAATCAAGATTGCCAGCAGAAATATCAACAGCCTCAGATATGCAGATATGCCACCTTTATGGCAGAAAGCAAAGAAGAACTAGAGTCTCTTGATGAAAGAGGAGAGTGAAAAAGTTGGTATAAAACTCATCATTCAGAAAACTAAGATCATGGCATCCGGTCCCATCTACTGTTGTCACTCCAGTAGTGTCCGACTCTGTGCGACCCCACAAATGGCAGCCCACCAGGCACCCCCGTCCCTGGGATTCTCCAGGCAAGAACACTGGAGTAGGTTGCCATTTCCTTCTCCAATGCATGAAAGTGAAAAGTGAAAGTGAAGTCGTTCAGTCGTGTCCAACTCTTAGCAACTCCATGGACTGCAGCCTATCAGGCTCCTCCATCCATGGGATTTTCCAGGCAAGAGTACTGGAGTGGGGTGCCATTGCCTTCTCCGCCGGTCCCATCAATTCATGGCAAATAGATTGGGAAACAATAGAAACAGTGAAATACTTTATTTTGCGGGGGCTCCAAAATCACTGCAGATGTTGACTGCAGCCATGAAATTAAAAGACGCTCACTCCTTGGAAGAACAGTTATGACCAACCTAGACAGCATATTAAAAAGCAGAGACATTACTTTGCCAACAAAGGTCCATCTACTCAAAGCTATGGTTTTTCCAGTAGTCATGTATGGGTGTGAGAGTTGGACTATAAAGAAAGCTGAGTGCCAAAGAACTGATACTTTTGAACTGTGGTGTTGGAGAAGATGCTTGAGAAGATGCTTGAGAGTCCCTTGGACTGCAAGGAGATCCAACCAGTCCATCCTAAAGGAAATCAAACCTGAATATTCTTTAGAAGGGTTGATGCTGATGCTGAAACTCCAATACTCTGGCCATCTGATGCAAAGAACTAACTCATTAGAAAAGACCCTGATGCTGGGAATGATTGAAGGTGGGAGGAGAAGGGGACAACAGAGGATGAGACGGTTGGATGGCATCATTGAGTCGATGGACATGAGTTTGAGCAAGCTCCAGGCGTTGGTGATGGACAGGGGAGCCTGGCGGGTTGCAGTCCGTGGGGTCGCAAAGAGTGGGACACGACTGAGAGACTGAAATGAAGTGATAGCTTTTTATTGCAGCTAATTCCACTAGATGGCACTAAAGACTCAGACTCTGGGGGGAAAATAAATCTGAACAGCAAAAGTGATCTACAATAAACAAGAAATTTCTCCAGTCATCTGTCCTTCCATTATGATCAGTTCCTTAGAAATTGAACATGAATCTTGGCTATTAAATTCACGCATAGTACATTTATTAAAGCATACTATGTTTGAGACTTGCCCCATGTTAGGAATGCATAAATAAAACATTGTATCTTGTTCTTAGTGTGGGAGGAGTTGGGCGTAGTGAGAAAGAAGTAAGTATAAAATTGAAATAAGAATGTTAAAAACATCATCACAGAGTACCATGGGTAGCACAAAGAGGAACACCTAATAAAAGGCTTGTTGAAAGGATTTCTAGAGAAGCTGATATCTGAAAACTGAGCTTTGAAGAATGGATAGGAGTTAACTAGACAAGAGAATGGGCAGGGTATCCTAGGCAAAGCAAGAAGTTTGTACAACTATACAAGAAGCTGAAGCTCAGGGTGCATGCTAGGATGTGGGTGAAACAGTGCAAGAAATGAGGTTAGCTAGAATGGCAGAAGTCAAGCCTTCAGTTCAGTTCAGTTCAGTCGCTCAGTCGTGTCCGACTCTGCGACCCCATGAATCGCAGCACACAAGGACTCCCTGTCCAACACCAACTCCCAGAGTTTACCCTAACTCATGTCCATCGAGTCAGTGATGCCATCCAGCCATCTCATCTTCTCTCATCCCCTTCTCCTCCTGCCCCCAATCCCTCCCAGCATCAGGGTCTTTTCCAATAAGTCAACTCTTCGCATGAGGTGGCCAAAGTAGTGGAGTTTCAGCTTTAGCATCATTCCTTCCAAAGAACATCCAGGACTGATCTCCTTTAGGATGGACTGGTTGGATCTCCTTGCAGTCCAAGGGACTCTCAAGAGTCTTGTCCAACACCACAGTTCAAAAGCATCAATTCTTTGGCACTCAGCTTTCTTCACAGTCCAACTCTCACATCCAGACATGACCACTGGAAAAACCATAACCTTGACTAGATGGACCTATCTAGGTTGGTCACAACTTTCCTTCAAAGGAGTAAGCGTCTTTTAATGTCATGGCTGCAATCACCATCTGCAGTGATGTTGAGCCCCCCAAAATAAAGTCTGACACTGTTTCCACTGTTTCCCCATCTATTTCCCATGAAGTGATGGGACCAGATGCCATGATCTCAGTTTTCCGAATGTTGAGCTTTAAGCCAACTTTTTCACTCTCCTCTTTCACTCTCATCAAGAGGCTTTTTAGTTCTTCTTCACTTTCTGCCATAAGTGTGGTGCCATCTGCATATCTGAGGTTATTGATATTTCTCCCGGCAATCTTGATTCCAGCTTGTGCTTCTTCCAGCCCAGCATTTCTCATGACGTACTCTGCATATAAGTTAAATAAGCAGGGTGACAATATACAGCCTTGATGTACTCCTTTTCCTATTAGAAGATAATTTGCATGAGAACAGAATTTAAGCTTGTTCCACACAATAAGCTATATCCCGACACAGTCAGGAGTCCCTCTCTTCATGGAAATTATTATTCTAGTGGGGAACAAGCCATGAAGATATTTGGGGAAAACATATTCCAGGTGCTTAAGCGATATTTGATGAATAAATGAAGGTATTCACTAGCCACTGAAGATTGTGATCAAACTGCAGGGGGAAAAAAAAAGATCTCTAACAGGATTATGGTGAATGAACTGGAAATAGAGACACTACTCAGTGATCCAAAACAAAATATGATAGGAATTTGAACTAAAGCAGGAAAAGCAGGGAGGGAGTAGATTCAGAGCTATGATACAAACAAGAATGGTATCGGCCGAAAGAGCCCCTATATAAAGTGGGCTGGTGCTTTATCTATATCACCTCCAAGCCCCACAACAACCAGGAGAGCTCTCTTTAAAAAAAAAAAAAGTTTTGCTGAAAGACCCTAGGAAATAGCAGTGTTTAAGAGCCAGGTGCAAAAAATAGTGCACTGCAAGAAGAAAAGTAGTGGTTAGAAGGGCTGAAAGAGGAAAAAAAATCAAACACAGTGTCAGAGAAACCAAGGAGGAGAAAGTTTCAGGAAGAAACTGTCAATGTCAAAAGCTATAACAAATTGTTAGATAACAACTGAAACGTATCCACTGGACAGAGCAAGGGGGAAGTTATCAGGGACTGTGGCAAAAGCAATTTCAGGGGATGGTGAGAACATAAGCCAGATTATACTATGTTTAGGAGTAAAATGCGAGGAGGATTACAGAAGCAAACGTAGACTACTGTTTTTAAGAGGGAAAGTGAAATCAAGAGCTAAAGATGGGTTGTAAGGTAGAAGAGACTTAAACATGGGTATGAGTTGAAAGAAAAATCCATCAGAAAAGAAAGGATGAAAACAGAGGACGAAGTAGATGAGACTGGGCTTTAAAGCACAGATTTTAGAAGAAAGGATTCTCCTTGCTTTTCAAAGGAGGGATGATGAATGACAGAAACAGGGATAATGGTGAAAGGGAAGCCTGCCATAGCTCTCTAGTTCACTTCTGTACATCCACCCCATGTCTGGTGGTGCTAATAAGCCAAACTGTCCAATCCAGATATGCCTGATTTCCTGATGGGTCATCCTCTGTTCCTGGCCTTCTTGCTTTTGGTACTTTCCCTATCTTGGGCTACATGTTTAGTTGCTTAATCGCTCAGTCGTGTCTGCCTCTTGTGCCCCTGTGGACTGTAGCCCACCAGGCTCCTCTGTCCATGGGATTTTCCAGGCAAGGATACTGGACTGAGTTGCCATTTCCTCCTCCAGGGGATCTTCCTGACTCAGGGACTGAATCCTTGCCCCCTGTGTCTCCTGCATTGCAGGCATATTCTTTACCCACTAAGCCACAGGAGTGCAGTGAAACTCCTTAGCCACTTTGACAGACCGAGCCCTTTCCTCAGTCCTATTCCTCTGATCCCAAGACTTTTGCACTTCCCTGTAACTATTTGCTTCCCGGGGTCCCCAAAAAGATGAAGTAGTATGTGAACATGAACTAAAACACTAACTAATCCTAAGAAAGGAGACTCCTTAAATAATTCTCTCCCATAATCTTATCCCATATCACTTGTGGTCTGTATGATCCATAAAACTCTTGGTTGCAAGTATCCCCATTCTACTTTGGGATCATTCACTTGCCTCATCAATAACAAGTCTTTATTAGACGTCTACTATGTAGACACAGACTTGGTTGCCAAAGGTTTTTCATCTTAACAGAGACAAAAAATACGTGTGTGCATGTGTGTATGCACACATATACACATATATATACATAATAAATTAAAAACACTTAATACCAGAATGTAGCACAACTGAAAAATTAAAAGTATAGGCAAGTTGCCATCTGACCCAGTAATCCCACCTCTGGGTATATATCCAGACAACACTGTAATTCAAAAAGATAAATGCACCTTTATATTTGTAGCAGCACTATTCACAACAGCCAAGACATGGAAACAACCTAAATGTCCACCGACAGATGAACAATGAAAAGGATCTGGTAGATACGATGGAATACTACTCGGCCATAAAAAAAGAATGAAATGATGCCATTTCCGGCAACATAGATAGAACTAGAGGTTAGCATACTAAGTGAAGTAAATCAGAAATGCAAATACTATGTGATATCACTTATATATGGAACCTAAAACATGACACAAATGAATTTACCTGTGAGATAGAAACAGGCTCACAGAAATGGAGAATAGATTTGTGGTTACCAAGGAGGAGGCTGAGCGAAGGAAGAGATGGCTTGGAAGTTTAGCATTAGCAGACACAAGCTATTATATAGAATGGACAAACCACAAGGTCCTACTGTATAGCACAGGGAACTATATTCAATATCCTGTGATAAGTCAGAATGAAAAAAGAACATGAAAAACAATGTCTATATAACTGAATCACTATGTTGCATGCAATACTGTAAATCAACTATACTTTAATAAATTTGTTTAAAAATCTCTCTCTCACTCTCTCTCTTTAGTCACTCAGTCGTGTCTGACTCTTTGCGACCCCATGGGCTACAGCCCACAGGCTCCTCTGTCCATGGGATTCTCCAGGCAAGAATACTGGAGTGGGTTGCCATTTCCTTCTCCATTAAAATAGCCATTGGAGCTCAAATCTGGAGTGCTCAAACAACAGGGAAAGTTTCAAGAAAGTAGTGTGAAGAGTATGTTTAAATAATAAAGGTGGAAGAATTCTGAAGAGAAAATTGGATAAGACTAAGAAATGTGCTTGGCAATATTTAAGTCCAACTAAAAAGCCAGTTTCATGAATCTATTCAGGAATCCAGATTTCATCCTATAAAGGGAGCCTGGGAGCTACTGAAGCTTTTAGAAATGCTGATTTGAGCCATATTTTTACAATTTGGAAAAACTGTGTAGAGAAAAAAAAAACAGAAGACAGGAATCATTCAGAAACTATTCTAATCCTTGAAGTAAGTCCTTATCATCTGAAAGTTCTCCACAGTAAGGTGTTGACTGTAGGGATGGAAAGAAATTGGTACCTGCTTGGATACGGAAAAAGAAAAAGGAAGCCAAGAGCACTATAAAGTTTCATTCTGGAGGCAAGAGAATGATATCCTTGAGAGAATAAAACAGAAAAATTCAGAGAACACAGTTCAGTGAACAAAGAAGTTCACTGAAGTTTAAGATATGTGGGGCCTAAGGTGATGGGGCCACATTTGGGCACAGGTTTATAATAAATGGCTATGACCAAAGCACAAGAGAGAGGTCAGTACTGGAAGTGTGAATCTGAGGATCATCTGCATAAGAAGCAAAGGTAAGGGATAAAGTGGAGCAAGCCGAAGCAGTGACAAAAGAGAATGTGAGAAGCTGTCTAAGAAATCAGGAGAGTAGAATATTTCAAAAGGTAAAAGGGAAGCAAGTTTTAAGGATAAAAAAGTACATAACAATGGTGAATACTAAAGAGACTTGAGTGAGAAAAAGGCAGTGACTGGTCATTTGTGATCCACAAGAGCAAAGTCTCAATAGGGAGAGGGGAAAAAATGGGTGAAAGCATAAAGCGGGACTAGTCTTTTGAGAAATGTGATGGTGAGGGTCACAAAGGTAAGTTGAAAGGCAGCCTAGTCAAGGGAGAATGTGGTAGAAGAATGTGTTAGTTAAGGACTGACTGAAAATGTAGGGACACAATGTTTTGAGAAGGCAGGAAAGGTTGGGATAAAGAGCAAAAGTCTTATGGGGTTAACCTTGGAATAGAAAAAGAGAAGTCAGAAGTCTGAGAGGAGTTGTGACGAATCATAGTTTGTTTTTTTTTAGCAAAAAGTGAGTGACTTGCTTTCCTTACTCAATTAAAGGCAGATACCTGCTGAGTTTATAAGGGATTCAGTGCTTAAGAAGCTGGGGAAGAAAAGGCTACAGGTGATTGGGCTAGACTCTTATTAAACATGGCATTATAAGATAAGAGTTCAAGTCTCATTTGTTCTACCTACCTTGGGCTTGCCACCAATTTGAGACTTTCCTCATATAGTTGAGGTTAAAGGAGATAATATACAGGTAAATTCAAAAGCACTTCTTAAACAAGAGAAGCTTGGAACACCTACCATGGGAAACATGATAGAGCATGAATAAGAGATGAAGTAAAGCATCTCCAGACATCAGCGAGAGTTGAGGTGAAGTTCAGAGTAAGAATAAATGGCAAACCCAAGTCTGCACAGTTTCTGTGACTTCCTCCAGCATACTGGAGTGAAGAAAGCAGAATCTGAATCTCTAGGTATGGAGAAGGACAAGAAGCTGAAGAAAACCAGGTAAGGACTATTTTAAGACCTTCCTAGATGTGCTTACTTTTGGAAATTAATTCACATATAAATGTAGCATATGACTCACTGACATATTTTGGAAATGGCTGAACATTTCGACTTTCATTTTATAGTTTTCTTTTCATATTTCAAAGTCAAATTTCTGTTCGTTTGTTTCAGATTCCATATTTTTTAAAGCTTAGGCTCCAGGCACTGTGCCTATAGCATTAAATGGATAATGAAGACATCACTGAGACAGTTGTCCATTGGGTCCAAATCAAGCAGGGAAAGTCATGAACAAAGCAAGCAGTGAGATAATCAGGCATCCTAGTCGGTCTTAAGATAACAGGAACAAATGGTGCATAAAGAGCCAGAGTGTTATTATTTCTGGAATTGTGGAGGTACAGGTCCTAGATGCCGAATTCCCCATACAACCAAATCAGGAGACTCCTTCTAAGATCACTTAAAGAAGACAGAGAAATTGTGAAGTAAAGGATGTCCGACTTGTTCATCTTACCACTACTCTGTGAGCCCACAGAGGACTTATCCTTCTCTGACATCTTCCACTATACCATTGTGACCAGTCACTATACCATTGGGACCAGTCATGGGCCCTCTCTGATTAAAAAAAACCCACAGCGAGACAAACTTGCCCTCTTTCTCTTACACAAAACTACAGAACTCTGGTTGACAAATAACTCCTTAGTCATCGGCACCTCTAGCCCCGACGGACGAAACAACAGCTTCTCAAGCCCCAGGGAACCGGGATTCGAGCTTCCCGGCGAGCGCCACACGAAGGCAAAGCTAGACCTTGGTCCAACAGCTCCCTGATGGGTGCCCAGAAAATGCCAGGACCCAGCGAGCCGCTTCCAGAAGCTCTGGTGACCCGCACGCATGGCTTCAAGGACTCCTGAATTAAAATAAACTGGGAGGCCCAGAGGGAAAAGCGCAGGTTCACAGTACAGCCAAGGATAATACGCCATTCGCCGCTTCTGAGGGCTCGGGAACCAAGAAAACCCCTCCCCCTTCAACTCCCCTTCGACAAACCCTGGGCGGAGCTTGGGGCAACTGACAGCGCCAGCCACCAATGGGAGGCCCCATGGTGGATTCGTGGGACCAATCCGAGGGGGCAAAGGAAGCCTTCCCCGTGGCACATCAGCGCAGCTTCCTAAGTTGTCCTCTGACCTCTCTGGTCGCCAGAGCCATAGAGAGGGAGACAGTCGCCGTAAAGTGGTGACGCTGGCTATACTATGCCGCTCACTCACAGCCTTACCCTTTTTCTCTTCCGAGGCCCAAGCCCTGAGGCCGCCCCGCCCCCGGCCCTTTGCTTGATACCGCCTCTCCCTGGAGAGGACCAGCGAAGATGTGGAATTTCCAAAGCTTATTGGATGCTGGTGGTGTCACTCTGGAGGGCGGCGGGGCTCGCAGCGGCGACGGCCGCCCCTCTCTGACGGTGATTGGAGTCGTCTGAGTAGCCCCCGGGATTGGTGCGAGGCGGGGCCAGAGCCGTCGGGCACCTTGGACCGAAGGGTGGGGAGGTGGTGGCAACCGAGAAGCCGGCGGGGGCTCTCAACTCCCTTGTCCGCCGCGTGCCTCCCGCGGAGGACCGGGTGGAAAGAAGGAGCGGAGGACCCCCAAGTGCATCACGCGGGGGCGGGAGTGGCAGTTGTCGCGTGTCGGGCGTGGGACCAGTGGGGCCAGCGGTGGGGTGGGTGGTAGTAGAGGGTGATAGAGGTGCAGGGATCCAGGAGTCGACAGCAGGATTAGCTGGAGACCTAGACCTGGAAGCGCTTCCGGGGAGGACTTGGGGGGCAGAGGAGGGCTTGGGCGTGTCTGGTATGGGATGCCTTGCAAAGGAGGGGGCCTTGCTGAGTAGATCTGTGGGTGGCTCCTTTGAGGAATACTCTTTTTCCTTTCTGCCCTTTGATTTGCCGAAGAGAGAGTTCCCATGGTCTCTGTACAAGTTTTGGAAACTGTCTCTTTGGGTGGGCCTAATCACCTGCTACTTCATTATAGAACTGCCCAGGGCCTTTTCTGATACTGAGCACAAACGTGGGGAATATGGCAGAAAAGAAGAGGCCGCTGCTGGGCTTCGTGGGCAAACTCCCCAGTGGAACCACAGCTGGAAACTCAGGCAAAACTCACTGCCCTTTGTGCATGGGGCTTTTCAAAGCCCCTAGGCTCTTGCCTTGTTTGCACACAGTTTGCACCACCTGTCTGGAGCAGCTGGAACCCTTCTCAGTAGTGGACATCGGAGGGGGAGAATCTGACACAAGCTCTGAGGGGTCCATATTCCAGAAACTCAAGTCGCGCGCTCTGCAGCCGCCGATTGGCATCCTCTGTCCGGTATGTGATGCTCAGGTGGACCTGCCCATGGGTGGAGTGAAGGCTTTAACCATAGACCACCTGGCCATGAATGACGTGATGCTGGAGAGTCTGCGTGGGGAAGGCCAGGGCCTGGTGTGTGACCTGTGCAGCGACAGGGAAGTGGAGAAGAGGTGTCAGACCTGCAAAGCCAATCTCTGCCACTTTTGCTGCCAGGCTCATAGGTAAAGATGGGAAACCCACCTGGTGAGGCTTAAGAGCAGAGTATAAAGAGGTGTCAAGGCAGAGAAATCCCTTGGTGAGCAGATGGAAAGGAAAGCTCAAATGCCATGGAAGGTCAGAGAACAGTATACAGTGTGATTACAGATGTTCCAGAACAATAGTTAAATTTTGCAGCCTTTACATAATACCCATGGTAATAATAGCATCACAGGTTTGCAGGGTCCATTTCACTTTTCAAAGCTCTTACCCAGTTTCCTTGGCTCATCAATCATGTGTATGGGGTGCTAGAGAAAGAGTATGATAGCAGATCCCCTGCCCTCAATCTCATTTGATCCTTGGAACTCAGAAAAGCAGGCACTGTTTTCACCCCTATTTATTATTGGAGGAAACTGAAGCTCAGCAGTATGTGGTATGCCAAGGTCCCATAACTGGTAAGTGATATATAACAATTGAATTTAAAATCCCAATCTTCTACCTGCCTGCTGTGTTTTCTCTACTCATCTCTGTTGCCTTCCCAGTATAAGGTGCTGATTGGTGGGATACCACCTCAACCTTTGCCCTGTACCCTAGAGGTACTCTGGAACTTGGTGAGATGGACTTGGGGTGGGGATTATGTCTTTTATGGTGTTTGGTGAACAGTTTGTCACAGGAAATCACTTTGTGCCTTCAGACCACCTCCCCCCATTCCAGAACATCACAATATGAAATGGTGAATGTTTCAGGATTAGCTATAGTGGTTTTTAAGTTCTGCCTTCCGGGTGTTTTCTGGCCTCACCAACAGAACAAGTTAGCAGTCTTCAGTCCTTCTATTTTTACCATGTAATGATGACTACTTTGCTGCCAGCTAAACAGCTGACCCTGTTTTGTCCACAGCCACTCTGCTGGTGCCAGAACAGGCGTGTAAGCTTGACATTGCTAAAACACTAAACACATGGTGTAACTCTGAACAGTCACCAAGGTTTCTGGGGATTTCCCTGAATCTCTAGAGGGCTGTAAAAACAGGGAATTAAAAGAGAGCTTTGATTCTACTGACCACTGATTTTACTCTTTCTAATAATGTTGATGACTTTCCTCTAGAAAATTCTAGCCTGCTGCTTTGGGTGGTGGAGGCACTGGTCAAAGGAAATGCTTTCCCAGAGAGTTTGATGAAAGCTGAGGGAGACTCTGTTGTGCCCAGCTAGCTGCTTTTTAACTGCCTGAAGTTTATTGCCAAGCCATCTGGCACAGGTCTCATCTCGCTGCTGGGTCTCCACCAAACTCTCCCCTCTAGCTTGCTGTAGCACTAGGCTGTGGCTCTCGCCTAAACTTGACAAATGAACTCTTTGGGGAAAGCTCCAGGAGGTAGCTTTAGTGTTGCAAAAGTCATGCACCAAGCCAGAGAGCCCTAGCCTACCATCATTTTGTCCCATGGAGCAGCCTTTTCACATAGGTATTAGCCCAGTGTACAGAGGAGGAACTGGAATCCTAGAGACTCATGTGATTAGTAAGAGGTTAGAACGAGGAACTGAACCCAGATGTGTTGGACTTCAGAACCCATGCCCTTAAAATTGCCGGACTGTTTCCCTGCTAGACTCGTCCCCTCATTTTCTGTTCCTGCCTCTGTTTGCCTCTAGGCGGCAGAAGAAGACGACCTACCATACCATGGTGGACCTGAAAGACATAAAAGGCTACAGCCAGATTGGGAAGCCCATTCTGTGTCCTGCTCACCCTGCAGAGGAGCTGAGGCTGTTCTGCGAGCTCTGCGACCAGCCTGTGTGCCGGGACTGCGTGGTGGGGGAGCACCGGGAGCACCCCTGTGACTTCACTAGCAACGTTATTCACAAGCATGGAGACTCCGTGCGGGAGCTGCTCAGGGGTACCCAGCCCCACGTGGAGGCCCTGGAGGAGGCCCTGGCACAGATCAAAGGGACCAACAGCGCCCTACAGGAGCGGGTGAAGGCCGTAGCCGCCGACATCCGCACCTTCTCTGAGGGCTATATCAAGGCCATCGAGGAGCATCGGGACAAGCTGCTGAAGCAGCTGGAAGACATCCGAGTCCAGAAGGAAAACTCTCTGCAGCTGCAAAAGGCACAGCTGGAGCAGCTGCTGGCAGACATGCGGACGGGAGTGGAGTTCACCGAGCACCTGCTGACCAGCGGCTCCGACCTGGAGATCCTCATCACCAAGGGGGTGGTGGTGGAACGGCTCACCAAGCTGAACAAAGTGGAATACAGTGCCCATCCCGGAGTCAGCGAGAAGATAACCTTCTCTCCCAAGGAGAAAGCAGGCCTGTGCCGTGGCTATGAAGTTTACGGGGCCATCAACACCAAAGAGGTCGATCCAGCCAAATGTGTCCTCCAAGGGGAAGGTAGGGCGACATCTCCCATTGGCATGGAAAGGGCAGCGGCAGGACATGGTGTCAAAGACGTGTGGCATTTTCAGCTACAGCCTTCATTCAGCTAGAGAGAGTCATACCCATCCAACAGATGGTGATCCCTCCCTTGTCCTTTTCTTTCTGGTTTGTTCTGGTCAGGTTGCACCTAAGATCCCAGACAGGGGTGAGCTTGACCCTTTTCCAGTTGAGAAAAGTAGTAACAACCAAGGAACTCCAGGATCAGACCACTTCTCTCAGGTGACAGAACCGAGGCAGTACCGTAAGACACATCAGCATATACCTCCGAGTGTGTGAAATCCTGCCTGTTCAGAGAGGATGGTTCTGAAGAGAATTTCTGAGGAGTGAGGAAGAAGCGATGATGGTTTGCTTTCTTTGATGCCCTTTCTGGTTCATGGAAGCCAGATACTGGCATTGAAAAGAATATGGTAGGCATTTCTGTCAGGAGGGGGAGAAACAATTTCTTTTGACCACGGTGTTCTCTTCCTAAAGGAAGCACCTTATTCAAACCTATTTCACAGATCAGTTCTCACAGGAAGATTGTATTCTAGAGCCATCCTGACCCAGGCCAGGAATTCTTACCTGCTTGGCAGTCACAGATCCCTTTGAGAATGATCTTTCCACCAGAAAATGCCCACTCATTTGAGCATAAGATTTCAGGAGATTCTTTGCCCCTCAGAAGGCCTCATAACAGTTCACAGACCCCAGGTAAAAAAGTCTATTTCATCTGTCTTCTGAACCAGAAATGGAGTGAAAGTGTTAGTTGCTCAGTCATGTCCGATTCTTTACGACCTCATGGACTGTAGCCCACCAGGCTCCTCTGTCCATGGAATTGTCCAGGCAAAATACTGGAATGGGTAGCCATTCCCTTCTCCAGAGGGTCTTCCCAATCCAGGGATTAAACCCGGGTCTCTTGCATTGCAGGCAGATTCTTTACCATCTGAGCTATCAGAGAAACCCTGGACCAGAGGCTGTAGCTGTTGAATATGCCCCCCAGTGCCTAGGCACAGCTACCATGCTATAGAGGACTTCAGGCATGAAGAGTCTGAACTGGTTACCTGTGCCTCCTGCCTCTTCTAGCAGGATCTGTCGCTTGGAGAGGGTAGTTTGGGGTTACCAGCCTCTCTTTGGGGGCTTCCCTGGTGGCTCAGACTGTAAAGGGTCCACCTGCAATGTGGAAGACCTGGATTTGATTCCTGGGTTGGGAAGATCCCCTGGAGGAGGGCATGGCAACCCGCTCCAGTATTCTTGCCTGGAGAATCCCCATGGACAGAGGAGCCTGGTAGGCTACAGTCCATGGGGTTGCAAAGAGTTGGACACGACTAAGCAACTAAGCACAACACAGCACAGCCTCTCTTTTATTCTCTGAATACATACGTCAAGCCTGAGTTTTTTCAAAGCTTTCTTAAGGCTGAAATTAAGATCCAGGATCCTTTACAATCCAAGAGCTGCTGCTGGCTGAGAGAGAACCAGGCTCACCAGAAGTGACTCCCAAGAAGTATGCTCCAGGAAACAGACAGGAAGAGAAAAGAAAGGGAGGAAACCGGAAACACGACCTTTTGTACTAAATGGAAAAAGCGAGATGGTGTCTGATCTGGGGATGCGGTCACTACAGTTGGCCTTTGAGACTGAGGACTGAGTGTTTATCTTCCACAGATCTTCACAGAGCCCGTGAGAAACAGCCAGCCTCTTTCATCGTGCTTTGTAAGGATGCAACAGGAGAGAGCATGGGCAGGGGAGGAGACAACGTTCAAGTCACAGTAATCCCTAAAGATAAGAAAGACAGGTTTGTATCATGCACGCAGGCATCATGGACCTGGAAATCCAAGGTTCTTTGCAGTCATGGGGCTGTAACTGCAGTAGTTCCAGCCTACCTCTCCATGATGGCATTGAAAAGTGCCATAGGACCATGTGAACCAGATGCAATTCCTTGTGTGGGTTTTAGACTCGTATTTGATTCTCTCCCAAAGGTCTCATCTGCCCCCGCAGACTGTCTTTATTCCAAGCTTTGAATAGACTGCAGAATATTCTGTGTTAGACTGAATGGTGCCCTTCTCAAAGTTCAGCCCCATGTTTACTGTTTGTGCTGGGAGCGAAGTTATAAGCAAAGTCTTCAGGATTGGAGGATGGAGGAGGGAGGAAGAAGAGCAGGAGGTACAACAGGAGCTGATTAGAGAGAACACTGATGTTTTCAGGAATTCTTCTGAATGTCAGATTAAATGAGGATTGATGTTACCTTCTATTGTAAAGTTACTTTCTGAGACACAGAGAAGACACATCCTGCTTGGGGGACACTTAAAATTAATATTGGCTGTATGGTAGAGTTTACATCCTAAATCAGCAGGCAGCTGAAGCAGGCTTTGTGAGAATAAGTGGTATTTTTGAACTCCCATTTCTATACAGTCCCGTGAAAACGATGGTCCATGATAACAAGGATGGGACATACTATGTTTCCT
This sequence comes from Ovis canadensis, assembly GCF_042477335.2. Taxonomy (NCBI): domain Eukaryota; kingdom Metazoa; phylum Chordata; class Mammalia; order Artiodactyla; family Bovidae; genus Ovis; species Ovis canadensis. The sequence goes on along the minus strand of NC_091245.1, from coordinate 95,177,556 downwards.
ATACGCCCAAGGAACCTGGCACCTATACTGTGTTGGTCTGTGTCAAGGAGCAGCACGTGCAGGTGAGTGAGGTCTTGCCTACACTTCCCTGACCTTTCACCCCGCCCCCACCCCGGTTTTGTCATCTTAGAATGTGGAGACATTTCACACAGGACCAGCTGTGTAGAGGGATTGACCAGGATTCTCTTCTTTCTTACTTCACCTCACTTGAGAAAGGGCCCAAATTTTGCAGCTCTTATTCTTACTAGAGGATACTGGTGACCCTAAAACCTCTTTATCCCAACTTCACCTCTTAGCAGTTATGCCTGTATTTTATCATTCTCCCAGTTAGTTTATTGGAGTTAATTTGGGAAAGATGCCTTGATCACAGTGGGCAATCTACCAGCAGATGAGTGTGTACACATACAAGAAATATAACCTCACTCAGGATTTTCCAGCTTTGTTCAGACTATGACCAGACATGGACTTACTGGCATACCAACCACTGGGAGAGTTATGCCCTCTCCTGTAACTTATCAGTCAACTATCTGCCTAACCATTTGCCCAGATAATTCTCTACTCTGTTTAGATGTATACGTGTGTGTATATATGTATACATATATATATATGCTTCTCTGTTACCATGGTTACATCACCTCCACAGACATATGCAACACTTTTCTGGTTTAGAGATTATGAATTTTTAAAAATTGAGTAATAGTCAATACTCAATGTCCAGCAGAATCTCTCCGCTGACATACAAGCTGCCAGAGGGTTTCCCCCAACCGGAAATTAACACTGACAGGGACAAGAAAACACCGTAGAGCATCAGGATGTGTTAGGCTTGTGGCCTGTGCCCTAGGAAGACTCCTAGTAGCCACTTGCTGCTTGCCTACTTACAGGATGCCAGATAGGTTAGATATTTTTTCAGACATTGTTCCACTTTTCTAACAAACCACTCAAACATAAGGATCATCCAGTTAGACCAAGAAAACAAACTTGCTGCAATACAGAGTACCTGGGTAGAAAAATCAGAATTTGAAAGCACATGTTTGAACTCCCAAGTTGTTTTTAAAACAGATTGTAGGGACTTCCCTGGCCATCCCATGGTTAAGACTCTGCACTCCCAATGCAGGGAATATGGGTTTGATCCCTGGTCAGGGAACTAAAATCCCACATACCATGTCGCCAAAAAAAAAAAAAAGACTAAACTCTTTAAAGGAAGAGAGATTTAACATCTGAAAGGCTTCTAAGGTGCCAGCCTCTCTGCTTTGTGCTTTTGCATGGTATGGGATTCTCATATAGGAAGAGGCAGATAGCAACACTCATTGAATATTTATTGTTTAGCATAGGGTAGAAATTCAAGAAGGAAAATTATCCTTAAAGGAAAGAAGGCAGGTGGAGAATTTCTAAGCCGAGAATTATTAACCACATGCCTAATCTTCCTCCATTTCATCTAATTTCACCAACCTAGAATGAGTGGATGGGTAAACAGTTGTGTCCAGGATGGCGGGATGAAAGGAATTGGCTTAGGATGTGAGGGATGGGAGTGTGTGCCTGAGAAATTGGAGAAGGGACCACAGATGTTCTTAGACTGCTCAGGAGTGGAGGAGATGGAGACTGAAGTCAGTGACTTGAAAGCACAGTTGAGTTTACTAGGGCTTGCCTGGTGGCTCGGATGGTAAAGAATCTGCTGGTGATGCAGGAGATCCAGGTTCGATCCCTGGTTGGGAAGGTCTCCGGAGGAGGGCACAGCAATCCACTCCAGTATTCTTGCCTAGAGAATTCCACGGACAGAGCAGCTTTGCAGGCTGCAGTCCATAGGGTTGCAAACAGTCGGACATGACTGAGCAACTAACAGTTTCAGTGTGTCAGGCGGTCTGCGTGCCGGGGCAGCAGCACAGACTCCCTGATGCCCCTCACTGCATTTGTATCTGGCCCTGTCCAGCTGAGCACCCAGCTGACCCCCAGTCACTGTTTGCCTCTACTGTCCTCATCCCTCCAGGGGCAGGGCCTGTGACTTATGCTCTGTTTAGTCTGTGTGATGCTCAACACACGCCTGTTGACTCATGAGGCGCTGTTCTTTGCTCTTGGTCTGAACACTGAAGGGCTCGCCGTTCACTGTGACCGTGAGGAAAAGGCACCGCTCACACCCAGGCGTGTTTCACTGTTGCACATTCTGCTCCAGTGGAGGCCAGAAAACTGCTCGCTGCGCGTGTGGAGGCACCATGCCAGGTAAGGGGAACCAGTCTCTCCGGAAAGCCCTCACTCTCCCTCTGTGTCTGTCTCCCAGCAGTGGGATCAGCCACCACCATGACCAGGGTCAGGATATTCAGACTCAGGCTTTGTTCCTAGGAATGTAGTCTGTGCATGTTAAATGTATCACAGTTCTAAAAGTTTCATGTAAAGCCTCTTGGTTATGGAAATGGAAACAGCAAGATGAAAAGTTCTGAGTGCTTCTAGTTTTGATACAGTTCACTGATTCTAGAAGCCCTGTGCTTCCCCTGGGATGGTCAGTTTTAGCCTGTACCCTTTCCAACAGCCCGAGCGCTGTCAAAAACATAAACCCATCCTATTCCTTTTGAAACCTTAAAGAAATTCCAGGGATGGGAGAACAGATGAATAAATCAGCTGAACCAAGTCTGGCTCTTTTCTTGGGGGAAGGAAACGTGGGCAGAAAGGTCAGCATCCAGGCAAGAAATCTAATTATTTTCGGTGTTCTGTCCTGTCCTAACTCTTACGGTGAGCCTTAACATAGGCTCTTGTAAACCTGCATAGAAACACTTCAGGATCTATTCTGTTTATTTCTAGCATTCTGCCCTTCTCTTTTATTTAGATTTTGTTACGTTAAAATCCAAACCAATTCTTCTCCTTTAGAGTGTTAAAATAACACTGTTCTTACAATTCCAGCTAACCTTAATTGATTTGCTGTCATCTGTCTTGAGAGTCTTCCCAGCTACAGAGGCATCCGAGAGCTTGTTCCTCTCGCTGGGTTGTTTTTAGATGTAAAAATATCCATGAGTCTGAATATAGCCAGGAGTGTTAATTTCCATGGTAACTGCTGGACTTCCTTCTAATGGTTTTTCCCTCTTCTCTTTGGACCATGCAGGTGGGTACCTAGGCTGTGGCCACGGACACAAAGGCCACCCAGGACGTCCCCACTGGTCGTGCTGTGGGAAGTTTATGGAGAAGTCGGAATGCACGTGGGCAGGTGGGCAGAGCGCACCAAGGAGTCTACTGAGGACGGTGGCCCTCTGATGGCTTCCCATGTCCTTGGTCACAGCTGTGGCCAGCATGGCTTCAGATCACCAGAGGACCACAGACCTTAATTCTGAAGAAACTGATAGAATTAAAAACAAAGTGCCTTATGTTATACCCTCAAATCCGAGGACCTCTTTGTGAGTTATTCACTGATGGCACGTGTGGGCAATCGGGTACCAACCAGAGACCACATTACATTTGTCTTCTTGGCCAGAGGTCTTGCAGGGAGGGGGAGGTGATTGGCTATCTGGTTTAAGTTAAATGCCAGATGGTGCCCCTCATCAGTGTCCTTTTAAAAAATATGTACTGTAGTCCAGTAAGATAGCTGCTGTACAAAATGACTAAAATAGATTTTAGAATCACGCAGTGTGTATCTTAGATCATCTTCAAAATCAGATCGATCTTTGAAACTTGCAGTTTTTAATCAAAGCTGGCTTTATAGGAGGTGTATAACGTATGCACTACTGTTGTTAAGACAATTAGTATGAGTGTGTGCACGTGTTTTTGTATGACTGAGCCCATTCATCATAAATCTAAACTTGTTAGAAATAATGTATCCATGTAGACTAACAAAATACTATGTAGATGTGGTCTCAGTTGTAAATAGCAAAATCTAATCCAATAAACTGTAGGCTACCCCCTCAAAAAAAAAAGTGTTATTTCTATACCAAGAAGGCTACCTTCTATTTTGTATAGGCATGGAAGTACCTATGCCATTGGAATTTAGAGCTCATGGGAGTAATTTAGTTCCTTAACTTTTTGATACATAACTTAAAAAAAAATTTCCCTGAGCTACACATTAGATATTTGTTTCCCTCAAAGAATAAAAACCTTTCCTCGTGTCCACTTGTTGCTGCTGCTGCTAAGTCGCTTCAGTCGTGTCCAACTCTATGCGACCCCATAGACGGCAGCCCATCAGGCTCCCCCGTCCCTGGGATTCTCCAGGCAAGAACACTGGAGTGGGTTGCCATTTCCTTCTCCAATGCATGAAAGTGAAAAGTCAAAGTGAAGTTGCTCAGTCAGTTGCTAGAACACCTTAAATGGATTATAATATGATACTGCTGTTTAGGTGGGAGTGTCCCCCACTTGCCCTCTACACCATGTTCATCTCATAGCCCCCAGAGCCTAGAAGGTTACTATTTGGTCAAGGGTAGGAGAAGACAATGGCACCCCATTCCAGTACTCTTGCCTGGAAAATCCCATGGACAGAGGAGTCTGGTAGGCTGCAGTCCACGGGGTCACTAAGAGTCGGACACGACTGAACGACTTCACTTTCACTTTTCACTTTTATGCATTGGAGAAGGAAATGGCAACCCACTCCAGTGTTCTTGCCTGGAGAATCCCAGAGATGGGGGAGCCTGGTGGGCTGCCGTCTATGGGGTCGCACAGAGTCGGACACGACTCTGAAGTGACTTAGCAGCAGTAGCAGCAGCAGCAGACATGTAGCCAGCAAATAAAGGGGAATGCTGTTGAAACAGGACCTTACAAATTCCTTACAGATGTACTCATGCCAGGCAATCCACATACCTTCATCGTCCTCACATCTCACAGCCTTGTCTTCTAGAGAGTCATCTTCATCTTTGTCTGCATATCTAGGAATTTACCTAGAAGCTTTGGCTCCCAGAGCATGCCAGCTTAACAGAAGAGAATTCTTGGGAGACGAAGGACTGGTGCCCCAGCTCTGCCAAGGTCTTCACTGTATATATTCAGTGTGTTCACATTCAATTCAATGTGTTCTTCTAGGATATTTGATTTCTTATATAGCAAAAACACAGCATGTATTAAATATAATTATTGAAGTCTGCATTGTAAGATTCATTAAGAAGTGACTCATTAGAGTGATGAGTTGGCTCAGGCAAAGGAAGTGAAATAATTAGACAAAACACATTGACTGTCATGTGTTATGACATCATGGAATATGTTTCCTCCTTAAGGAGGTAGCTACATTGTAGCTGTAAATTTGAAGATACCAAATGCTAAACCCTTTTCTGGAAAGATTCCCTTCAGCCCTATCTCTGACCAAAATCTGATCTTCCCAGAAGCCCTTTTTTTTTTTATTACTTGCTCTTCCTCACTCCTTATAATCAATCACTGGGCCCAGAGGTCAGGTAACAGTTCTTTAGCTGAGCACTGGTGCTTTAAAATCAGTGGTTTTCAACCAAGAGTGAATTTGTCCCTCAAGGATATTTAGTAAAGTCTCAGACATTTTTCCTTGCCACAGCTGGGAGCAGGGTGCCACTAGCATCTTTTGGGGAGAAGTCAGGAATGTTGCTTATGATCAATTTGGAACAGCTTCCCACAACGAAGAATTATACAGGTCAAAGTATTAATAATGCTGCTGTTGAGAAATCTTGTTCTAGACCATTATTCCCCCTTTAAAAATGGCCAGCCTTGAAACTCATGTCTTTATACAACCTGTGACCTGTACGTGGTTCAGCCATCAACAGAGCCCTGAGTCATTTCTCCCTTATTCCTTGAAGATTTTAACATCAAACTTGGTGCTACTCCAGTACTACCCCTCATCAGTCTTAGAATAATTCAATGTCTATGTAGACATAATGGTTGTAATTCTATGACCAATTCTCTAATGTTCTTTATTCCCTAACTCAGCAGACAATCAGTCATACCCTAGACCTTGAGTCCACCTGCTCCCCCTGCATAATCTCAACTTCAAGCATCCTGTGACCATAACCTCCCATCTTTCCAGCTCACCCACCTGACTCTAATTCTTCTACCTTCCTAGAGTCCCCAGGATAGTGACCACCTTCCCACTACTCCCTTCCTGCCTCATGTCCTTTCCTTCAGCCTTGCTCAGCTTAAACTCTACAGAACATCATTGTATTCTTGCATGTAGTATCCCTCTGTTCTTTTTCCCTGGAAAAACTCCAGATTAGATTTAGATCTCCATCTAACCCAACTGAATGATCCTGGAGAAAAAACAAAAATGTTATGATGGCTAGTCTCACTTTAAATCTGAGACCACTGATTTCAATGGACTTAGCATTGCCCAGTAGTTTGACAACATCCCTCTAGTCCGTTTACTCTTCCACTCTCCTAGAAACTTATTTCATACCCCTCCTCAAACTGCAATTTGTACCCCCTTCCCTTCTCTATGTATTGACCTGCTTATTACTTCACCAAGAAAACAAAATAATTCAGAAGAGAATTTCCCAACCTTTCCACCGTATCAACAAATCTACCCATATTCCTACAAAAAGTAAACGTTTATATGAGTTCTCATTCCATCTCAACAACCCAAGAACGTTGCTCCAGTAATTTCTCCCTCTATTGGATTGCTCATTTCAGAAAATAAACATGCTACAATATTCCCCATCTTCTTTTTTTTGGTCGAACCACTGGGTTTGTGGGATCTTAGTTCCCCAACCAGGGATTGAATCCAGGCCTTCAACAGTAAGAGTGCCAAGTCCTAAGCACTGGAATGCCAGGGAATTCCTCCCCCATCTTAAAAAACAAGTTGCTGTTGATTTTTGTATTAGTCTGCTAGAATACCACAGACTGGGGAGCATAAACAACATAAATTACGTTCTCACAGTTCTGGACACTGGAAGTCCGAGATCAAGGTGCCAGCGGGGTTGGTTTCTCCTGAGGCCTCTCCTTGGCTTGCAGGTGGCACCTTCTCCTGTATCATCACGTGGCCTTTTCTTTGCACACGTATCCCTGGTGTCTCTCCCTCTTCTTATCAAGATGTCAGTCCTACTAGTTTATGGCTTAGCCACATGATCTCATTTAACCTCAATTATCTCCTTAAAGGCCCTGTCTTCAAATATCATCACACTGCGGGTTAGGGCTTCAATCCATGAATTTGGGAAGAACATAATTCATTCAGTCCATAATGGTTTTCTTCATCACTCTCTGAGAGCCACGCCATTGTTCCGCTTCCCTTTAAAAAGACCTTAAAAAAGTGTGTTGTTTGTTACCCCTGCTTCCCCTCCTTGTGTTCCCTCTGTTAGATCTAATGCAGTCTTTCATGCTCGCCACACCACAGCTCCTGTCATGCTCACCGGTAATAGCCGTGCTATGCAATCCAGGGGTCAGTTCTTGATCTTTATCCTTCTGACCTATCCATAGCATCGGACAAAGCTGATCACTTATTCCTCCAAGAAAGATTTTCTCAAATGGCTTATGCATATAGCTCTTCTTAATCACCTATCTCATTGAGAGTCTCCTTTGCTAGCTCCTCCTCCTCTCTCCATTCGCTACACCTTTAAGAGCTCCAAGAATCAGTCCTTGCATTTTCATCTCCCCTCTACATCCTAGGTGATGTCATCCTCTCATGAGTTTAAGTACCTTTTATATACTGATGACTCCTGAATTTATCTCTAGCTCTAAATTCCATTATGATTACTGTATATCCAAGAGCCTACCTAACACCTCCACTTGGATGTATCATAGGCACCTTATCTTTAAGATGTCCAAAACAGAACTCTCAATACCTAATTCTCACTGTCTGCCTGCCCACCAGCGCCAAAGTGTTTCTCCTGCAGTCTTTTCCATCTCTTTAAAAGGAAAGTCCATGTCTGTTCTTACAGATGGTGGAGCCAGTCACCTTGGAAACATCCTTGACTCCCCTCTCATGCACTACATCCAAACCCCTGGCAAATTCTGCTGGCTGTCCCTTCAAAATACATCAGTAGAGCACTGCTATCTGCCTCCATGCACGGCTAACCATCCTGATCTAAGATACCACAATTTCTCATCTGGAGTTTTGGAACAGCCTTCTGACTAATCTCTCTGCTTTCGCCCTTAATCCTCTACACTCTATTCTCCACCCCACAGTCAGAGAGGTCCTTTAAAATACATCACATCCTGTCGTTCTTCTGCTAAACACCCTCCAAAGACCTCCTGTGTGCGTGTGCTTAGTCACTTCAGCTGTGTCTGACTCTGTGACGCTATGGACTGTAGCTTGGGGCTTCCCAGGGGGCTCAAGTGGTAAAGAAAGCGCCTGCCACTGCGATCCAAAAATCTGCAAGCAATAAATGCTGGAGAGGGTGTGGAGAAAAGGGAACCCTCCTACACTGTTGGTGGGAATGCAAACTAGTACAGCCACTATGGAGAACAGTGTGGAGATTCCTTAAAAAATTGCAAATAGAACTACCTTATGACCCAGCAATCCCACTGCTGGGCATACACACCGAGGAAACCAGAATTGAAAGAGACACATGTACCCCAATGTTCATCGCAGCACTGTTTATAATAGCCAGGACATGGAAACAACCTAGATGTCCATCAGCAGATGAATGGATAAGAAAGCTGTGGTACATATACACAATGGAGTATTACTCAGCCGTTAAAAAGAATTCATTTGAATCAGTTCTGATGAGATGGATGAAACTGGAGCCGATTATACAGAGTGAAGTAAGCCAGAAAGAAAAACACCAATACAGTATACTAACACATATATATGGAATTTAGGAAGATGGCAATGACGACCCTGTATGCAAGACAGGAAAAAAGACGCAGATGTGTATAACGGACTTTTGGACTCAGAGGGAGAGGGAGAGGGTGGGATGATTTGGGAGAATGGGAATTCTAACATGTATACTATCATGTAAGAATTGAATCGCCAGTCTATGTCTGACGCAGGGTGCAGCATGCTTGGGACCCAGAGAGATGTTGTGGGGAAGGAGGTGGGAGGGGGGTTCATGTTTGGGAACGCATGTAAGAATTAAAGATTTTAAAATTTAAAAAATAAAAAAACTAATAAAAAATAAAATAAAATGAAAAAGAAAGCGCCTGCCAGTGTAGGATACACAAGAGATGTGGGTTTGATCCCTGGGTCAGGAAGATCTCCTGAAGGAGGGCATGATGACTAACTCCAGTATGCTTGCCTGGAAAATCCCATGGACAGAGAAGCCTGATGAGTTACAGTTCATGGGGTCGCAAAGAGTCAGACATGACTGAAGCAACTTAGCATGCATGCATGCACAGACTAGCTTACCAGGCTCCTCTGTCCATGGGATTCTCCAAGGCAAGAATACTGGAGTGGATTGCCATGTCCTCCTCCAGGGGATCTTCCTGACTCAGGGATCAAACCTGCATTACTTACGTCTCCTGCATTGGCAGGTGAGTTCTCTACCACTAGCACTACCTGGAAAGCCCTCCAAAGGCATCCCATCTTAGAGCAGTTTCCATCACTCTATTCCAGCAAAACTGGCCTGTCTGGGGCCCTCAAAATCTGTCTTACAGCCTTTACAATCACTGTCCCTCCCTCTAGCATGCTCCTCTCACAGATACCTACATGATTCACTCCCTCATTTTGCTAAGGTTTTTGCTCCTGTGTTAAATATCATCTGATTGGAGAGGTCCTTCACTACCCTGTATAAAATAGCAACTCCCACTCCAACACTCTGTATCATCCTTACTCAGCTTCATCACCATCTAACATATATATTCTATTTCTTATCTGTCCTTTTATCCTAGACTGTAAGGTCTGTGAAGGCAGGGATTTGACATTTATTAATCACTATACTGGGCTTCGAAAGTGGAGAGTGAAAAAGTTGGCTTAAAGCTCAACATTCAGAAAACGAAGATCATGGCGTCTGGTCCCATCACTTCATGGGAAATAGATGGGGAAACAGTGGAAACAGTGTCAGACTTTATTTTCTTGGGCTCCAAAATCACTGCAGATGGTGACTGCAGCCATGAAATTAAAAGACGTTTACTCCTTGGAAGAAAAATTATGACCAACCTAGATAGCATATTCAAGAGCAGAGACATTACTTTGCCAACAAAGGTCTGTCTAGTCAAGGCTATGGTTTTTCCTGTGGTCATGTATGGATGTGAGAATTGGACTGTGAAGAAAGCTGAGTGCCGAAGAATTGATGCTTTTGAGCTGTGGTGTTGGAGAAGACTCTTGAGAGTCCCTTGGACTGCAAGGAGATCCAACCAGTCCATTCTGAAGGAGATCAGCCCTGGGATTTCTTTGGAAGGAATGATGCTAAAGCTGAAACTCCAGTACTTTGGCCACCTCATGCAAAGAGTTGACTCATTGGAAAAGACTGTGATGCTGGGAGGGATTGGGGGCAGGAGGAGAAGGGGATGACAGAGGATGAGATGGCTGGATGGCATCACTGACTCGATGGACGTGAGTCTGAGTGAACTCCGGGAGTTGGTGATGGACAGGGAGGCCTGACATGCTGCGATTCATGGGGTCGCAAAGAGTCGGACATGACTGAGTGACCGAACTGAACTGATACTGGGCTTCCCAGGTAGCATTAGTGGTAAATAACTTTTGCCAGTGCAGGAGACATAAGAGACGTGTGTTCAATCCTGAGTTTGGGATGATCCTCTGGAAAAGGGCATGGCAACCCACTCCAGTATTCTTGCCTGGAGAATCGTATGGACAGAGGAGCCTGGCGGGCTATAGTCCATGGGGTTGCAAAGAGTTGGACATGACTGAAGCAACTTAGCGGGCACACAAAACCATTATACTATTCCTGTGTAAGACAGTTTCTGGCACATATTAATAGTAGAGGCTTAATCAACATTTTGTTGAATGAGTAAAGATCTAACTGGTAGAATTTTTAGTTTGGATCTCCTTGGTATTTGTTTCTACAAGCCAGACTACTCTTCCCCCAAACTGATATTTTTTTTCCTTTAACTAGATACCACTTGGAAAAAAATCTCAGCCTTGTCTCAAACCTGTTGGATAAATTCTATGCACCTTAGGGACCAGCCTTGAATTTTCCAATTACCTTGGACATCTAGGGAATTACTTGCCATGAAGAAGCTCATTGTATTACATCATTTTTCCCCATGTGTCTTTTTTTTCCTTTTGCTGCACTAGGTCCTTTGCGGTACATGGAGGCTTTTCTCTAGATGTGGGGTGTGGGCTTCTTGTTCCCATGTGGGGACTTCTCTACTTGTGGAGCATGGGCTCTAGATTGTGGGGGCTCAGTAGTGCAGCGCACAGGCTTAGTTGCCCCATCACATGAGGGATCTCAGTTCCCTGACCAGGGATCAAACCCACATCCCCTGCATTAGAAGGCTGATTCTTAACCATGGGACTGCCAGGGAAGTCCCCACTATATGTCTTTTAATGAATCAGATTTCAGAACTAAGAATGAAAAAGTTTATCATTTATTTCAGTTGGGAAAAGATACTGTTATGAGAGAAAATTAAGGCATCTAGGTCTGGCAAATGCCCTACCTAGCTTTTAAGCAGTATCAATGGTAGCAGACTATTTTGGGGGGCTCCAAAATCACTGCAGATGGTGACTGCAGCCATGAAATTAGAAGATGCTTACTCCTTGGAAGAAAAGTTATGACCAACCTAGATAGCATATTAAAAAGCAGAGACATTACTTTGCCACCAAAGGTCCATCTAGTCAAGGCTATGGTTTTTCCTGTGGTCATGTATGGATATGAGAGTTGGACTACAAAGAAAGCTGAGCACCAAAGAATTGATGCTTTTGAACTGTGGTGTTGGAGAAGACTCTTGAGAGTCCCTTGGACTGCAAGGAGATCCAACCAGTCCATCCTAAAGGAAATCAGTCCTGAATATTCATTGGAAGGACTGATACTGAAGCTGAAACTCCAGTACTTTGGCCACCTGATGCGAAGAGCTTTCCCAGCATCAGGGAAAGATTGAAGGCAGGAGAAGGGAATGACAGAGGATGAGATGGTTGGATGGCATCACCGACTCAACAGGCATGAGTTTGAATAAACTCCAGGAGTTGGTAATGGACAGGGAGGCCTGGTGTGCTGCAGTCCATGGGGTCGCAAAGAGTCAGACAGGACTGAGCGACTAAACTGAATTGAACTGAATGGTAACAGTTCCATTACAAATATTTACAAAATCTGTGCAGGTGTTGGAGGGGAGGGAGAGGCTATTTTTAGTCTGGATCTAAATCCAGCTGAAAGACTTGGCAAAGTAAGACTGGTCAGCAGAGTCCAAGATTCCAAGGTGAGGACAAAAAGAAGTTTCCGGATTTAAGAACTGTCCCCAGAAATCACCTCTGAGTTGAGAGCACGGAAGCATCAAGGTACAGCATTATGATGTAAGCTGTATCTCTGGTGTTACAGGTAGGAAAAAGAGAGCCACAAATTACAGCCTCTGTCCCCTGGGATGATGTAACAGGATAAACATCTGGGTTGTTGTGGATAACATACATACACACAAACCTGCCAGTCTACCCATTCTCTACTCTCTAAAATGTAGTGGTCACTCAGCTTTACTCCAGAGGACGTATACCTGTGAGTTAGGTTTGTTTCCATTAAAAGGTGGCTGGGTGAAGCAAATGCTAATTAAAAGTGTAATATAGAAGAGGCGTTTCACTCTTTTTGCTTTATTAGCTTCTGTGTGTGCTGAGTCACTTCAGTTGTGTCCGACTCTTTGTGACCCTGTGTACTGTAGCCTGGCAGGCTCCTCAGTCCATGGGATTCTCCAGGCAAGAATACTGGAAAGGGTTGCCATGCCCTCCTCCAGGGGGTCTTCTCGACTCAGGGATCAAACCCACATCTCTTGCATCTCCTATACTGGCAGCCAGATTCTTTACCACTAGTACCACCTGAGAACCCCCTTATTAACTCCTATATGATTTCAATTCCTTCACCACTTCCTCAAGTCCTCCTTAACTAGCTTCAATCCTGCTCTAAGTCCTCCCAGCTATGTGGACCTCCAGACTGTAGCACTCATTGCCATAGTCACTTCACAGTAATCCATGATCTGACTAATGCCCCTCTCCCTTAATAAGGCTGGAAGCTTCAGGAGGACAGATTGTTTTTCAGTTTTGCTCACCCTTATAAGGGCTTCCCTGGTAGCTCAGCTGGTAAAGAACCTGCCTGCAATGCAGGAGACCCCAGTTAGATTCTTGATTCAGGAAGATCCCCTGGAGAAGGGATGGGCTACCCACTCCAGTATTCTTGGGCTTCCCTTGTGGCTCAGCTGGTAAAGAATCCGCCTGCAATGCGGGAGATCTGGGTTCAATCCCTGGGTTGGGAAGATCCCCTCGAGAAGAACAGCTACCCTCTCCAGTATTCTGGCCTGGAGAATTCCATGGACGGTATAGTCCATAGGGTAGCAAAGAATTGGACACGACTGACCAACTTACACTTAGTGCTCAGAAGTGCCTGGCACATTTAATATGTTTTTAAATTAATGTATGAATAATCAAGTGCTTCTCCAGTGGTTCAGTGGTAAAGAATCCACCTGCAATGCAGGAGGCACAGGAAATGTGGGTTTGATCCCTGGGTCAGGAAGATTTCCTAGAGGAGGGCATGGCAACCCACTCTAGTATTCTTGCCTGGAGAATCCCATGGACAGAGGGGACTGGTAGGCTACAGTCCATAGCGTCTCAAAGAATAGGACACAATCAAAGAGACTGAGCATGGATGCACATGAATAATCAAATTGTAAAAGGTTTTACTTCTACTTCTGCTTCTGCTTCTTGGACATTGAAGTGCCTAAAGCCTTTGACTCTATGGATCACAACAAACTGTGGAAAATTCTTCAAGAGATGGGAATACCAGACCACCTTACCTGCACCTTGAGAAGCCTGTATGCAGCTGAAGAAGCAACAGTTTGAACTGGACATGGAACAATGGACTGATCCCAAATTGGGAAAGGAGTATGTCAAAGCTATATATTGTCACCCTGCTTATTTAACTTATATGCAAAGTATATCATGCGAAAATGCTGGGCTGGATGAAGCACAAGCTGGAATCAAGACTGCCGGGAGAAATATCAATAATCTCAAACATGCAGATGACACCATGCTTATGGCAGAAAGCGAAGAGGGAACTAAAAAGCCTCTTGATGAAGGTGAAACAAGAGAGTGAAAAAGTTGGCTTAAAACTCAACATTCAAAAAATGAAGACCATGGCATCCAGTCCCATCACTTCATGGCAAATAGATGGGGAAACAATGGAAACAGTGACAGACTTTATTAACTTGGGCTCCAAAATCACTGCAGATGATGAATGCAGACATGAAATTAAGATGCTCAGTCCTTGGAAGAAAAGCTATGACCAGACAGCACATTAAACCTAGATGGTGTATTAAAAAGTAGAGACGTTACTTTGCTGACAAAGGTCCGTAAAGTCAAAGCTATGGTTTTTCCAGTGGTCGTGTGTGGATGTGAGAGTTGGACCATAAAGAAGGCTGAGTACTGAAGAATCGATGCTTTTGAACTGTGGTGTTGGAGAAGACTCTTGAGAGTCCCTTGGACTGCAAGGAGATCCAACCAGCCAATCCTACAGAATCAACCCTGATTCTGAATATTCATTGGAAGGACTGATGCTGAAGCTGAAGCTCCAGTACTTTGGCCACCTGATTCAAAGAGCCGACTCATTAGAAAAGATCTTGATGCTGGGAAACACTGAAGGCAGGAGGACGAGATGTTTGGATGGCATCACCGACTCAATGGACTTGAGTGTGAGCAAGCTCCAGGAAATGGTGTAGGACACTGAGTGACTCAACAAGAAGAAAGTATTTTCCCATCCTTCCTTTCATATGTAATCTCTGCTACATGCAGAACTAGCCAAGGATTCTAGGTACAAAGGACGTAAGCTAGTGAAGACATGGTCTCTCGTTTCCCCCTAGGGGTTACAGCAGGAGCCTCCAACCTTTTTGGCACCAGGGACCAGTTTCATAGAAGACAATTTTTCCATGGACGAGGGATAGGGGATACAAGTGCATTACATTTATCGTGCACTTTATTATTACATTAACTCCATTTCAGATCATCAGGCATTAGATCGCAGAGGCTGGGAATCCCTGGATTCTTTCATTTCCATTCCTGTCCCCTGGCTACTGATTTGAGTGGTTCTTTGTATGTAACCGACGCTAATTGCATCGCTATGAGAACATTTTATTCTAGGTTATATGCCTGCTGCTGCTGCTAAGTTGCTTTAGTCGTGTCCGACTCTGTGCGACCCCATAGACAGCAGCCCACCAGGCTCCCCCATCCCTGGGATTCTCCAGGCAAGAACACTGGAGTGGGTTGCCATTGCCTTCTCCAATGCATGAAAGTGAAAAGTGAAAGTGAAGTTGCTCAGTCATGTCCGAATCTTCACGACTCCATGAACTGCAGCCTACAAGCCTCCTCCATCCATGGGATTTTCCAGGCAAGAGCACTGGAGTGGGGTGCCATTGCCTTCTCCAGGTTATATGTCTACAATTTCTAAATTCCTATTGTTATTCTCTCTGTGCTTGAAGGTATGCCTTTTAATTCTTTCTGGCTTCTTCTAAAGCTAGATGGTGCATAGCAAATAGCAGCACAACATCCCACTCTGTAAACCCAGATTCTCTAAAGGCATTATGGTAGATACCAAGCTCACAGACAAACAGGGGTCACACTGCACAGTGGCATTTCCATGACCATCCTGTTAGTGAAGGAGAATCTGGCTTCACCCCTGAGCCCTGCTGAAAGCTATTAATACCTCACCAGGCCGTCTATGGGTTCACACATAGTCGGACACGACTGAAGTGACTTAGCAGCAGGCAAGACAATCGGAGAGAAGAGAGAACCCAGTAATCACATGCAGCCATTCCAAACCACATCCATGATTGCTAGAGGAGGGGGTCGTGCCCCACAAAGACATCGTTCTACGTACTGCGTTCACAGTAGTTGCATGGCGACTCCTAGGGAAGGTTTTCAAGGGCCCAGATTCCATCCAGCCATGGCATGCACAATGCCCTTTTCTTGATTGACACTGCCAAAGAGAAGTCAAACTATAAACTTTGAGGGCAACTCTGTCATACAAAAATACCTTGTAAGCTGGGTGCTCAACAGCATTGCGCTTTGGAAACAGATGTTCACCATCTGGCTCTTTCAGCTGCACCCATGCTTCTATTTTATTCTCATATTCCAATACCTCGTCCCACAGCAATAACACCAGCATTTGGATAGCACGTCATGCTTAATAAAGTATTTATTACCCCATTTTGTCCTTGCCTAAGTCTGGTGAGGTAGGCAGGGAGATGTAAAAAGAAAATCCAACAGTTATGGTGTCACATGAACGAGGGTTGGTTGAGACTGGCAGAACTCAGGGCAGCACTTCAACTGTCACATTGTGAGATACTGCCCACTGCCAGTGGGTGCAGACCCACCTTGTCACACGCTGACCTTAAGAAACTGACTCACAGTAACTAAAATGAGTGTGAGCCTGAGATGGACACCAGAATGCTACTCATAATTCACTGGCAGGGACACTGGCAGCCCAGGGTTAAGATTTCAGGACGCACATCTGGTAACCAACAGTGGCTCCCATTTTTGCTGTATACACCTCACATCCATAGCTTCTCCCTGTTATACCAAGACAAAGCTGGGAAGCTTTGCCAGTTTACAATTTGAATGATGAAAGCTAGAGAAACTGTCTGAGATACCAGAAGGAATCTTGAGTAGACCCCATCAGTCAATGGGCTCTGGATATCTGAAGACTGTACATAATAATCCCTGCATCCATCTTCAGACTAAAAGGAAGCATATTTGAACCTCAAAGTTAACACTGCCTCTCTCCTAAACAGGGCTTCACAGGTGGCTCAGTGGCAAAGAATCTGCCTACCAATGCAGAAGTGTGAGTTCTATCCCTGGACTGAGAAGATCCCCCGGAGGAGGAAATGGCAACCCATTCCAGGATTCTTGCCTGGAGAATCCCATGGACACAGGAGCCTGGTGGGCTACAGTCCACGGGGTCAGAGTCGGACATGACTGAAAACACACACACACACACACACACTCTCCTCAACAGCCTGGAAAGGACACTGATAGTGTTGACTTAATGTGCTTTCGACTGACATGACCCACCTGTCGTGTCAAATGGGCGTGGTGTGTTTATGTTGTTAATATCCCCGTGGAGCACAGTGACTGTATGCCAATCCTCACACCTCACAGATGGAAAGAACTGAGGTGCCTGGGGAATCTGCAACTAGCTAAACACCAGACAGTCAGCAAATGTTCCTACCAGCGTGGGAGGCAGGGCTTCTCAGATGACATTCCCTTTAACCTGGTGTGTGGAGCACACAACCAAACTCTCGGAGGGTAATCTTACATCTTCTATTTCCCGATTTTATCAGGGACCTCACTACAGCTGCTGAAGTTCTAAAAACAATGCCCAGCACAGTCATGTCCTTAGGGGGCACCTTTGCTTAAAAAGGCCCCAGGGCCTCAGTCCACACTGTGACTGGCCTAACACAGGGCTTTGTCATGTAATCCTAACTCAAAAGAGGGCGACAATTCTAGCGAAGAAGAAATACAACTCTTTTCAGCAGAAATGTGCAGAGTAAGTGCTTTGAAAATGACTGCCAACAGAAAGGGAATCTGAATAGTTCCCCAAAGGGAAATTCTCAAAGAGTTTGTATTAGTTAAGATATGAACTGCTATATAAACAATCCCCAAATCTCATAGTTAAAAAAAAAATTATTTCTTGATTATGTCATAGTCCAACGTGGGTGAGCTGGGATGGGAAGGGAGGCACTGGAAGGCTTTGTTCTGCTGTCATTCAGGAACTGAGGCTTACCAGTCTACCAAAGGGCCCATGGCCAAGAGCAGATTAAACACCTCTGATCTAGTGGCTCCACAGTTCTGTAGGGCCCTGCAGTTGTCCATCAGCTCCTTTGTATTCAGTGGGCCAACAAGAAAAGAAACAGCACAAAGAATCATATGCAAAGTTTTAGAAGGGCAGATAAGAAATGACTTACACATCGCTTCTCTCCACATTCCACTGACTTAGAACTGCGAAATACGACCCACGTAACCGCAGTGAAGAATAGGAAATGTAGTCTCTGGTAGTCAGGAGGAAAAGGGACGTGGGGGTTAGTGGACACAAAGCATTATCTCTGCTATACGTCAAACATATTTAGTGGATTATGCCAATGATAATACAAATACTATATGATTCAGTAATACTGAATATAACAATGAGACTAAGTGCTTCTATACCGCAAATGTGTAAAACTACAAATACTATAAAAATACAAATGTTAAACTATATGACAAAATACTATATAACAACACAAAATGATATAATAACATAAATGATATCAAATTCTAAATGATACAATAATACAAATACTACCCAACCACATATTAGGTAGGAACCCACTTCTGCTCAGCCTACACAGAGATGGTTACTATGAAACTCTTAGAGGGAAACACAGGCAGAACACTCTTTTGACATAAGCACCAGGATCTTTTTTGACCCACCTGCCAGAGTAATGAAAACAAAAACAAAAATCAACAAATTGGGATCTAATTAAACTTAAAAGCTTTTGCACAGCAAAGGAAACCATAAACAAGATGAAAAGACAACCCCCAGAATGGGAGAAAAATGTTTGCAAACAAAGCAGTGGATCAAGGATTAATCTCCAATACACACAAACTGCTCATGCAGCTCAACATCAAAAAAAAAAAAAAAGACAAACAACCCAATCAAAAAATGGGTGGAAGACCTAAATAGATATTTCTCCAAAGAAGATATAGAGATGGCCAACAACACAAGAAAAGATGCTCAACATCGCTCAATATAAGAGAAATGCAAATCGAAACTACAAGGAGGTATCACCTCATACCTGTCAGAATGGCCATCACTGAAAAATCTACAAACAATAAATGCTGGAGAGGGTGTGGAGAAAAGGGGACCCTCTTGCACTGTTGGTGGGAATGTAAATCGAGACAGTCACTATGGAGAACAGTATGGGGGTACCTTAAAAAACTACAAGTAGAACTACTGTACGACCCAGCACTCCCATTTTCCATACACCCAGAGAAAGCCATAATTCAAAAAGATACATGCACACCAGTGTTCACTGCTTCCATGTCCTGGCAATTTACAATAGCACAGCCAAGACACGGAAGCAACCTAAACGTCCGTCAACAGAGGAATGGATAAAGATGTGGTGCGTGTATACAACGGGATGTTAGCCGCAAAAAGGAACAAAACGGAGTCATTCGTAGAGATGTGGATGGACCTAGAGGCTGTCAAACAAAGTCAAGTAGGTCAAAAAGAGAAAAACAAATATAGTATATTAATGCGTATATGTGAAATCTAGAAAAATGGTCTAGAAGAGATGGTTATAGGAGTAGCCTTATTGGTAGGAATTGAAGAGATGGGAGGGAGTCTGTGTTAGAAAAGGCAGTAACACGGGGTCCCCATTAGCTGAGAAGAAAAAGGCACAGAGGGCTTTTTAAGTTTTTACTGAAGCTTAGGTACAAGTCTCCCAGGGCTGTTTATCCAAAGTACTTTATTGATTTTATTTAATACGCTGATTGGGTAACATGACTGGTTAACTAGCTGGTTAACATGATAATTCATCCTCGCTTGGAGAAGGGCATGGCATCAGGCTTGAAGGTGAAACTGAAAGCCAAGGAGAGCTCAAAGGACCAGGGTTAAGTCGTTCCCCCCAGATCCTAGCACAAACCAGCAGTGGTACTATTCTAAGCTTGAAAAACAGGAAGTTAGATCCCAAAAAGGACTTTGAGGTCAGCCAAGGAGAGCTTGGTGACAAATTCTCCAGATCCTGATAGAATCTGTTTGGCCAAATCTTTCTTTTTTTCTTGGAGTTGCAAGATCTTCTCTTCCACTGTTCCCTCGCAGACAAATCTGAGAAACAGACAAGCAAATAATCAGAACCCCAAAGCAGCATATCTAAAGAAATATTCAACCTTCTATGCATGCTTAGTTTTTAAAGATTTCCTCCTCTATTTTTCCTTAGGTTTGATTAATAACTAAACCTAAACAACTTAGACTAAATATATACATCCGTTTAAAGTGATCTGAACTCAGACTGACTTTTCATTTCTTAAGCTGAAATAATTGAGAAATGCCAGAATCACAAGAGATATGTGCCTAGTCACTCAGTCATGTCCGATTTTCCGACCCCATGAACTGCAGCCTGACAGGCTCCTCTGTCCTTGAGGATTCTCCAGGCAAGAATACTGAAGCGGGTTGCCATGCCCTCCTCAAGGGGATCTTGCCAACCCAGGGATCGAACCCAGGTCTCTTGCATTGCAGGCGGATTCTCTACCAACTGAGCCACCAGGGAATATGCCAACCCCCAAAAATAAAAATTGTAGAGATCCAGCTTTCACACAGAAAGCTCCACCTTGGGAAGGTCAGAAGGTCTAAAGCTATCAGGCTTCTGCTAGGAATGCGTACTGGTTAAAGTACAGAGTGTCTTATTTCATGGCTGATTCACACTGAAGACAGGTTTGACCAGTTGAGGAAATGCCACTGCTGTCCTTTCTTCACTCAGTCAACAAGTACCGATGGAGATTCACTATATGCCACGCACCATGCCAGAGAACACAGAGACGAACATGCTCGTGCAGTCAGAGAACCCAAGACAGAGACGTGAAAATAAACAGCAAGAATGGTGATATGCCCTGGGAACCGCTCGAATGGCGATGTGTCCACTGTACAGGACGAGTGCAAGGAAATCTGTCTGGGCTATTCAGGGACGACCCCATTGACGGGTTAATTCTTCATGCGACTTGTAGGATGAGCAAGGGTTTGCCAGATGGAACAGTGGGGAGGGCATCCCAGGGAATGGGAACATGTATAAAACCATGGCTAACATGTGCAGCAACATGGATGGATCTAGAGATTATCGTACTAAACCGGAAAGAGACAAATATACCACATGATATCACTTATATGAGGAGCCTAGAATACAACAGGAATGAACATATCTGTGAAACAGAAGTAGACTCACAGGTATAGAGAACAGGCTTGTGGTTGCCAAGGAGGGTGGGGGTGGAGGAGGGATGGCGTGGGAGTTTGGGGTTAACAGAGGCAAACTATTATATGATGGATAAACAGCAAAGTCCTGCAGTATAGCACAGGGAATTATATTCAATGTCCTGTGATAAACCATAAGGGAAAATACAAAAAAGAATATATATAACTGCCACTTTTGCTATACAGCAGAAATTACCAAACACTGTAAATCAACAGTACATCAGTAAAATTAAAAATAACAACAAAGAAAAAACAGAATGAATGGAATAGAGAAATTGTCCAACTCTTTGCGATGCCATGGACTATAGCCTGCCAGGCTTCCCTGTCCATGGAATCCTCCAGGCAAGAATACTGGAGTGGGTTGCCATTCCCTTCTCCAGGAGACCTTCCTGACCCAAGGACCTAACTCAGGTCTCCTGCCTCATAAGCAGGTTCTTTACCATCTGAGCCTCAAAGGAAGCAGGAGTATGGTTACATGTTTAAGCTATAAAGTAACCACTTATATTTAGAAAAAAGAAACAAAACCTTTGCTGAGTTTTGGAACATGGTATGCTTGGGGAGGTCATCCAATCTGGCCAGGGCAAAAGTCCAACACTACGTTGTACCACAACGACAGAAGTTCAGGAGACTGGTGGGGGCTGGATCAGGAATGACCATTCCTGTGACGCCAAGAAGCTTAAGAGTTGAAAGGAGGAAATGGCAGTGGATGGGAAGAAAGGGATGGTTATAAGAAACATCTAGGAAATAAAATGAATGGACATGGTTTGTGAAAAGTAAGAAGCTGGAGTCTGGTTTTGGCTCCATGATTAGATAAAAATACTGGCACTATTCACAAAGATAAGGAATTCAGAAGAATCAACAGATACGGGGAAGCAGGGAGAAACAATCTCAGCATGTGGTACTGTGAGTCCCTGGAGCAGGTAACAGTACTTGCTACATGGGGACTCCCCACTTTTGTTGTCTGTTTAGTTGTGAAGTCGTATCTGACTCTTTGCAACCTCACGGACTACATTCTGCCAGGCTCCTCTGTCCATGGTATTTCCCAGGCAAGAATACTGGAGTGGGTTGCCATTACCTTCTTCAGGGAATCTTCCCAACCCAGGAATCAAACCCAGGTCTCCTGCATTGCAGGAGAGTTCTTTACCACTAAGCCACCTGGGAAGCCTAATAGGTATTCATTTTTTTGAGATGAATGAGATAAATCCATGAGTAGATGAATAATGGGTGCGGATGTGGACACTTGGATTCATACATTTTGTGGGGATTTGGATATCTGGGCCTGAAGGTGAGGAGACCTTGGAACTGATGGTATAGATTTTGGACTTGCTGGAGTAGATAGGATTATTGAGAGAGGTGCATACAAAGCAAGCTGAGAAGAGAGCTAAAGACCGAACAACGGACACAATTGCTGTACTTGGCACATTTTGGAATTCATTGGTCCCATTAGCAAGAGCGGCTTCAGTGACATGACAGGGGTGAAAGCCAATTCATACAGGCTGAGGAATGAATGGGAAATAAGTAAAGAGAGACAATGATTTCTAATTCTTCAAGAAACTTGGCCATGAAGATGAAGGAAAGCAGTCCATAACTGGGCTGGATTGCACTGTTAAGGCAGGTTCTATCATTGTTTTTAAAAAGAGGAGGGTCTCACGTAGAGGGACATTCAAAATAACTGTCCTGTGCACTTTAAAAATGTCACGGTCATAAAACACAAAGAAAGACCAAGTGTTGTTCCAGATTAAAGGGGACGAGAGAGTGAGAAGAACTGAATGCTATGCAGGACCTTTTGTGGGAAGGACATCACTGGAACAAGTGGCAAAATTGAATAAGGTCCATAGATCAGAGGATAGTATTGTATCATTGTTAACATCCTGGTTTTGATAACTTTATTGTGATTATGTAAGAGATGTCATTTTTAGAAAGTGCCTATTTTAGTATTTAGAGGTAAAGGAACATCATGTCTGCAACTTACTGTCAAATGGTCCAGAAAAAAGCTTACACACACACACACAGATGTCACAGCAGTCAGGAATCTTTTGGTATTATTCTTACAATCGAGAACTCTGGGATATTTTTGTAAGAATTCCTACATTCTTTTCTATGTCTGAAGTTATGTCAAAATAAAAGCGAAAGAAAGAGAGAGAAAGAGAGAGAGGAGGGTCCTTTCATGGGCAGCCTTGACTGAGATAAGGCTCATCATTGTACTTAAGTTTTCTTCTGCAGGGACCAGCTCCAAGGTTACCCTCAAATTGCTAGTGTTCCCTTCCTGACCATGAGTGCCAAGGAGGATGAGCCCCACAAAAACCATCAGTACAGTGACCACCAAATACTTTACATTCTGTTAAAACACTACTAAGAAAGATTTTCACAGGAGCAGATCCTGGCCCCAGGAAACCTTTACATACTTACTTATGTATGACGACATCTTTTTGCTGCCCTACTCGGTAGATTCGGTCACAAGCTTGATCTTCAAGTGATGGATTCCTGTGAGAAGACAGGTTTTGAACTCAGAGGAACTGATATCCTCAACAAGGGGCAGGCAAATCCCACAGGCCAAATCCAGCCTGCAATCTGTCTCTGTATGGCTCTTGAGTTTGAAATAGTTGTTACATTTTTAAAGGTTTGTAAAAAAAAAAAAAAAAAGTAAAACCAAAATCCACAAAAAAGAATATGTGACAGAGACCTATGTATCTGCAAAGCCTAAAATATTTATAGAAAAAGTTGGTAGATCTCTGTTCTAGCGTATGCGGGGCTTGGAGACTCCCAGATGTCTTCTTCCCCTCTCATGAGAAACTGGGCTCAGATTTGCCTCCAGCAGGAACTCTTAGCACCACCATCAGCTGAAAACTATAGGTAACAGAGGCTAAAGTGATGCTCAAATCCAATCATTAACTAGCTGGATGACTCTGGGCAAGTCATCTAACCATAACCTAAAAGGCTTGGGAATCAGAGGGCTGGCAAATGATCATTAATGCCTTTATCTTTTTTAAGATTTTTTTTAACTGTGGACCACTTTTAAAGTCTATATTGAACTTACTACAATACCGTTTGCTTTATGTTTTGGTTTTTTAGCTGCAAGGCTTATGGGATCTTAGCTCCCCAAACAGGGATTGAACCCACACCCCCTGCGATGGAAGACAAAATCTTTTAACTACTGGACCATCAGGAAAGTCCCCTCTAACGCCTTCTTCAACTTTTAACTTTCTATGATTCAAATAAGGAGACTTAATTTGTTTCCTTCTTTCTAGATTCTCCTTTTCAATTCCAAACTAGTTTCTCATCTCACCTCTTTAAAAACTTGAATAACATTTCTCCAATTCAGAAGCCAGCATGATTCCAATTCTGATTTCCTCATGTATGGGGGTGGGAGGGGTCCCAAGTAAGACCTAAACACATTCTCCAGGAAGATACCAACAGGTGGGCCTGTCTGTGCCCATCTGGCTGCCTGGAGAACAAATGACAATCCCTGGCAACGGTGCCTGGAGCAGCAATCCCTAACTGGCATCATTGAAAAAGCAAAACTGGGACAGATTATGATACTTTCTCCTAGCAACACACGAATCATTTGCTTTGTACCTAAGAAGGACGCTGCTATGCTCCTGGTGTTGACACTATGAGCGGTGAGTCCAAGGCTACGTGTTAAGCATGTATCTAACATAATTAGAAAATTTCTTTGCCTTTTCCTTTAGGAGTAATGGTTCTCATTCTTTGCCAATGCTGAGATTTCCTTGGACTTCAACAAGTATGTCTGAGATACGGTGTTTTGAAGAGAGAAAACTCTTCGTTGAGTGAAGTAGCTCTTAGCCATGAGAAAAAGCCCTACTCCCAGTTTCCATGGAAACAGACATCAGGTTAACAATAAAGTGAACAAACTATTTTAAATAGTCATTTGAATCCTTCCTTGGTCAGGAATACAGGGCCATCAACTCAGCCTACACCATTTTGATCTGTATCTGTACACACGTATGCACAGAGGCACCTCCACAATACGAAAGGAACACACTCATATGAGGTCAGGTTTTATTGCCCCTCTGGTCTCCCTGCGATGCAGGGACAACTCAAGAAAAACCCATAATTGTTACCAGTGCATGTCCAGAAGAAAAAGATGGTTTCCTCCAGTCAGGTTTAGACCGACACCTCCAGCCAAGAGAGAAATTAGCATAACCTTCAAAAGGAAGCACACCATTCACTTTACACAGATTCGGTCTCATAAAGCCATCTCTCCTCCTGTCACAGGTTCAATACCAAGATCAATACAAATAAGCAACATGTTCTTATCAAATTTCCTTCTGCAGTCATAATGGCACTGTTTCGAAACTTTGAGATGCTATTTTCCTTGCCTCACCTTTGAGAAGATTCTCATTTAACCTTGTTTTGGTGAGTCAATCACAAGACATTAATTGCGTGCCTGCCAAATATATGAATACTGCCATTTAGAGTGCTGGGGCTGGTCAGTGCAGTACACTTTCCATCAACCGGATACTGTCTAATCCGCCAGTCCCCCACCACTGCCGTGACTCTCCTGCCGATCACTCAGCTGTGGTTTGGTCGCTCAGTCATGTCTGACTCTTTGTGACCCCCATGGACTGTAGACCACCAGGCTCCTCTGTCCATGGGATTTCCCAGGCAAGAATACTGGAGTGGGTAGCCATTCCCTTCTCCAAAAGATCTTCCCCACCCAGGGATCAACCCCAAGTCTCCCCCTTGGCAGGAGATTCTTTACCACTGAGCCATGAGGGAAGCCCTAAATTCCCATCATCCATAACTAGATGTCTTTGAGAGGAGAGTGAAAAAACTGACTTAAAACTCAACATTCAGAAAACTAAGATCATGGCATCGTCTCCCATCACTTCATGGTAAATAGATGGAAACAGTGAGAGACTTTATTTTGGGGGGCTCCAAAATCACTGCTGATGGTGACTGCAGCCATGAAATTAAAAGACGCTAGCTCCTTGGAAGAAAAGCTATGACCAACCTAGACAGCATATCAAAAAGCAGACATTACTTTGCCAACACAGGTCCATCTACTCAAAGCTATGGTTTTTCCAGTAGTCATTTATAGATATGAGAGTTGGACTATAAAGAAAACTGACCACCGAAGAATTGATGCTTTTGAACTGTGGTGTTGGAGAAGACTCTTGAGAGTTCCTTGGGCTGCAAGAAGATCCAACCAGTCCATCCTAAAGGAAACCAGTCCTGAATATTCACTGGAAGGACTGATGTTGAAGCTGAAACTCCAATACTTTGGCCACCTGATGCAAAGAGCTGACTCATTGGAAAAGACCCCGATGCTGAGAATGATTGAAGGTGGGAGGAGAAGGGGACGACAGAGGATGAGATGGTTGGATGGCATCAATGACTCAACGGACATGAGTTTGAGTAAGTTCCAGGAGCTGGTGAGGGACAGGGAAGACTGACATGCTGCAGTCCATTGGGTCGCAAAGAGTCAGTCATGACTGAGCAACTGAACTGAACTGACTGTTCTCCCATTTCCCTGCATCTTTCCTCATATCAAGATCCCACACATCCTTCCAGGCTTGCCTTTTCCACAAAGTTTCTTGATCCTAACCAGTTCTGTCCTTAGTCTTTTTAACCTTCGTATTTTATTCTCTTAGAGTATTTTCACACTTTGATACGTACCCCTGATAAATGTCAAAAGAATCAAAAATACCTGGAGGGACCAAAGCTATGAATACTTTTCAAATGAGCTATGTTAAAATTTTCTGTGTAATCGGGAACAGTCTGCTCTTAATTACAGAACTCAGTTGTGATCAGCTCGTACCTGAGGGCCCCTGGGGCTGTTAAATGCCTCTACCAAGTCCATTCTCTGTTTAGGGTTGACAGAGCCATCGATGGTGGCATAAGTAAATCCACATCTTTTAAGATGCAAGGCTGCAACCTTCAGCATGCTGGTCCACTGCGAGACAATGACACTGGAAGAGAGGAGAAAACGGAAAACCGATGCAGATGAAATAAACTCATCTGCAGGGCTTCCATACGATTCAGTTATCAAATGTGGAAGAAGGAAAGCCTTCTGATACCTAAGGGTACACACTTAGGTGACATAAGATTATAACGCTCCCAGTTATTTCTATATCCAGTCTGCAACTTACAAGTCAGAACAAAGTGGTGGTGAAACTAAAGTGACGGCTGCAGCCTCCGATTATCTGGGGGCCTAGTTCTCATCTAGAGGAGGTCTGTCCTCCTGCAGAAAAAGAGGACAGGCCTCTCCCCTTGCCAGTCAGAACCATAAGCCTCTAGGGTTTCTCTGTTCCCCCCATGCTGTGCTTTAATTAGAATTTTACGTGTTTAGATCAAAATCTTTCTGATCTACAAATGCAGTGAGTAACACAGAGTAAAGTAAAACAAACAATGACTGACCCTCCTGCACCCCCCGCCCCTAGCTCAGGAACACGCCCAGCACTGTGGGGGCTCCCGGTCTGACCACACCCCTCTCCCTCCATCTCCCTCTGTTACTGTCTTGCTTTGTTTAAGATGCTTCTTCTCTGCTCTTAAACACCTTTTCAGATCCTCAGTTTACTTAGATCCTCCAAGGATTGCCTTTGCAACCACTGTCAGAAATATTTTAATTAGAAATCATAGGGAATTTGTGCTGTAACCTCAGTACTTTCTGCTGAGTGTGACTCAAGGTCCTTGATATAAAAAGCTAAGACTTATAACCATCCACAATATCCAACTTTCTTGCATAATTACAAGCAACATTTGGATAATGAAATAACACACTTACCTCTTTTGGGACCCTGAATTTCTTCGGACTGCCTCCAATTCTGCCAATAGAGATGAAATCTGGAAAAAGGTTGAATTAACATAAGTAGGTTTAAGCAAATTTGCTTTTCTCCATTTTCTCTCCCCTGAATGAAAGAATCAGTCTCCCCTAGGGCCTCTCAGCTTTAAGTATTACTCCTCTCTGGTTCCCTCTCCTCTTTGCAGCCAGAGGACTATTTCCAGAATGCCAGTTTCTTATTTTCTTTCGCTGACTGAAGACCCTCCAGTAGCCTCCCACAGAGAATAAAGCCCAAGCTCCTTACAATGACCTCCCAGATTCCCACTTCGTCTCACATCTCCAGCCTTATCCCTCACTACATCCAAATGATGCTTGGGTGATACCAACATTCTCCCTCCACTGAGCTGTGCTTTGTCTCATCTTTGTCCATTCCCTCTGCTCAGAACAGCCTTAGGTGCCAGCTTAATGTCATTTCTTGGAGGTCCTCCCCAATCCAAGGTGCCCACTAACTATACACCTTTTCTTTCTATTATCATGGTCTTTTTAAAAAATTATATACTAATTGCTTATTAGTTATCTCTTGCTTTCAAGGCCAGAGATGCTCCAAAGAGGCAGAGCTGGCATGTGTCTGGTTCATCTGTACCCTTAGCACCCAGCACACTGCGGGACCACAGAACATACTATCCTGATATTTGCAGAAGGAGAAAGTAAAAGAACCTGACCCAGTCTGAGGCCTGCTGAAGATGGTGTTGAAGAAAACCCTTTCAGATTGAGGAACACTTGCTCAAGCTTTGCAACAAGCTCCCTGGCTATTTCGGAGAAGGCAATGGCATCCCACTCCAGTACTTTTGCCTGGAAAATCCAATTTATCCACAACTGCTCAGGGCACATTCAAGTCAATGAAGGATCAGACAGTAAGAACACATGGGCAGGACTTCAAAGAGCGACTGAGTTCATTCTTCCTGACTGCTAAGGTGAATGACCTTTCTAAAGTTTCTAAGAGGCCTAGAGTTCCTCTCCAGAGTGGTAGAGGAGGAAGAGCATTAGACTAGTAACCAGGAGGTGAACAGCGTTCCTACTTTGCCATCACAGGGCTAGATCACCCTGAAACTCCTAGGGAAGAGTTCAGCTTCCTCACGGGTAAAAGGAGCTGAGCCAGAACAACAGAGATGCGCTTAGCTCTTCCCCTCTAATGCTGTCGTGACGTTAGTGGTAACCTGTAGAGGCCCCCACGTGAGGCTGCGTTCCAATCTGAACATGACTGGGCAGGAAGACAGTCACAGGACTGTACCATTTTGAATCAGTAGGAATTTAAAAAGCACGTACATGAAGTGCCTGGTGTTCTGACAACTTGAGAAAGTTATCAGAAATCAGAAAGTTGACAACTTATAGAAAGTTCTTGAATTGCCATAAAAAACCTAGCCATAGGTATTTTGAAGAAAAAAAAAACGCAGTGGGAGAGCAGGATTTATGGTCTGTGAGCTGTAGACTAATTCTAATAACATTCTGTATGAGTTTTGGTTTGTGTTATCAAACAAACTCCCTTCCTTATGTGAAGCCACCTTAAGAGGTTTGAACTATGATTAATGGGCTCACATTAAGAAGGCTTGTGAATCATTAACCGAGTATCAGACAAGTTGTGAAGAACACAGATTATTAAAAATGTGAGGTTTCAACCCATCTGCTAAATGAGGGTGCCAGGGCCTGAAATCTGGCAACATAGGGTGCCCTTTTCACATTCCCATCAGTTACTGATGGTGAAGACCTACGTAAATATTTTTAAAACTCTAATTAAAAGTAACTCTTAGTAACACCATTCCCTCGGCAGTGACCTCCTTCCTAAGTTCAGTTCAGCTACTCAGTCGTGTCCAACTCTTTGGGACCCCATGAATCGCAGCACACAAGGACTCCCTGCCCATCACCCACTCCCAGAGTTCACTCAAACTCATATCCATCGAGTCAGTGATGCCATCCAGCCATCTCATCCTCTGTCGTCCCCTTCTCCTCCTGCCCCTAGTCCCTCCCAGCATCAGCGTCTTTTCCAATGAGTCAACTCTTCACATGAGGTGGCCAAAGTATCGGAGTTTCAGCTTTAGCATCAGTCCTTCCAATGAATACCCAGGACTGATCTCCTTCAGAATGGACTGGTTGGATCTCCTTGCAGTCCAAGGGACTCTCAAGAGTCTTCTCCAACACCGCAGTTCAAAAGCATCTCAGTGTCTTATCTTTTTGCCTTTTCATACTGTTCATGGGATTCTCAAGGCAAGAATACTGAAGTGGTTTGCCATTCCCTTCTCCAGCTCCCGTGGGAATAGAGTGACTAATGAGGACAGAAGGCTGGTAACAATCAAACCTGGCAGATTGAAGCCTCTCAACAAAGGAAAGCAATTGGCGCTCAGACATAAGACATTGTCTCAAGGCTCAGGTCTTGTCTCAAGGCTCAGGTCTTTGCGGTTTTCCCAAAACAAACTGCTCACTTGCCCAGGCCCCATCGCCAGTGTAAACCTGACAGACTCTTTCCCCAGGAATCCATGCCAGAAATCTGCCTTGATGTGAGACGTGGGCCCAAGCCACTCTCTGAAAGCCCACTTCAGTTCTATTCATGAAATGAAACCAGAATTCAGGACTAGGGGGAGAATTTGACCAGCTAACATCTGGTAGCTCCAGCTCTGCCATCAAATGGCTAGACCCACTTGGACAAATACAGCGCTCTCAGGGAAATATGTGAGGAGTTGAAGTCTTTCTACTAGAATAGAGGTAATCATACTACCTTGGTGCTCTCTCTCTTGTCATCAAAAAGCTCCGTCTTGAAGCATTTGCCATTAAGGGAAACGGAGGCAGACGGTTCTGAGTCGTGGAATTCGGACAAGGTCAAAGCACTGAGCTGCTCCTCCAGGGAGAGGGCCAGACCTTCACTCTTCAGCTCCGTCGGATCTAGGGCCTGAGCAGAATCAGACAGGGGACACAGCAAATGGGCGACTGAGGCAGCAAGCCTTGGGACTTGCAAAGGGCTGACTGTTCAACACTGCACGTGGCAAAATGTTTTGTGATTCACCATCAGTGCCCCCGTGAGTGAACCCAGATTAAAATGGGGTCTTACAAGGTTTCTCACTAGATCAAAACTAAACCAAAGTGGAACTTTTTAGAAAATTGCCAGATAGACTACAAGATTATGCTATTTGCCCCGGCTAGAAAAATAGTAAATTAAGCTATTGATAATCAAGACATAATTTACAGTACTACCAAAAAAAAAAGAGACACATTACTTCAATGCCTCAAATAAATATTTCAATAAAAACTTTTTAAATAAAAAAAATTTTCAAGTACTAAGTAGTTTTTTTTTTTCTGTTTGTAAAAATGATATATGCATATTATAAAAAATCTGGAAAAGTTCAAAAGAGTATAAAGAAAAGAATCATTGATAACCAAGGAGAAAATAATATAAATTTTAACTGCCAAGGAAGAAAAAAAGTAACACATTTCTCTTTTTTTCATTGAAAGGGAAAGGGAAAGGGAAGCCACTCAGTGGTGTCCGACTCTTCACAACCCCATGGACCGCAGCCTACCAGGCTCCTCTGTCCATGGGATTTTCCAGGCAAGAGTACTGGAGTGGGGTACCTTCTCCGATATCTGTATATATGTCCCTATAAACATACATTATGTACACGTATATACACAATACATGACCATACACATATCTCCCAGTAACAAAGACTCTGTACTTTGATATGACTTTCTTAAAATTACCCCCTTTTCCAAACTGAACCCTTACAGTCCATTCTCACAATTCAACATTACAGCAAATCATACTCTAAAGGCTTTAATTTTCAATTAAAAAAAAAAAAACCTGGGCAAACCAAATTTTATCAAGAAACAAAGGCATATCTCAGGCTAACATACTTTCACCTTTAAAAAAACTAACAAAAGACCAAAACAGTACTTTAAGACACTATGAAAATTTAAGAAGCACTTCTTTATTTTCTTGAAAAGAAGGGAAGTTCCCTTTCTTAGGGAAACGAGTATAAAATCTACACTGGCTTTCCTCTCATGCATTCAAGGATTAAAGGTTAGATCAGAGACTCAATAACAGCAAAAAAAAAAAATCAGACCTAAATCCCCTTCCTCCTAGATCCAAAAAACATATGGCATTTACAAATCATAGAAACCTGTAGGTTTTCAAGGTTATTCTCCGAGCTCTTGGAAAAGGGAAGACAAGATGTGGTGCGGACCCTCTCACATGGAAGGATGTCCCAGCTCGGATGCAGAATGGAGGACGTCAGCTCGTCTACTGACTCCCAGGCCCTCATCTCTAGTCGTCAATCGGGTACCCAGTTGGGGCTTTGCAACTGCGCTGTGCGCATGTGCGCATCCCTCTTTGGCTCTGCGCACCAGGCCACCCTGCCTTCCCCGGCGCCCGCTCGCGCTCCATCATAAGTTCTCCTTCAGGAGGCCGAGCTTCCGCAGGGCCTCCCGGCGGGCCTCCTCCGTGGAGCCCCGGCGCGAGAACTGGACAGCGATACCTTCGGGTCTGAACCCCACAGCCCTGGGGAGCAACCCTGACCGCTTCCTGGCCGCCTGTAGTTAATTTACAAAGTTCTGTTATTTACAAAGTTTTGAGCATACGGCAAAGTGATTCAGTTTTATATACACATATATTCTTTTTCAGGTTCTTTTCCATCATAGGATATTATAAGATACTGGGTTTAGTTCCCTGTGCTATAGAGTAGGTCCTTGTTGTTACCTATTCAATGTATAGCAGTATGAATATGTTAACCTCAGACTCCTAATTTATTCTCCCTCCTCGCCCTCTGCTATCCCCTTTGGTAACTGTACCTTTGTTTTCTATGTCTGTGAGACTATTTCTGTTTTGTAAATAAGTTCATCCATATCATCTTTTTGGATTGCAGTTGTCTTTCTCTTACTTAATATGAACTCTCTAGGTCCATCCATGTTGCTGCAAATGGCATTATTTCATTCTTTTTTTACTAACATTTCATTGTATGTATGTATGTATGTATGTATGTATGTACGTACGTATGCATATTTGTACATAAATATGTATACACACCACATCTTTTTTCTCCATTATTCTGTTGATGGACATTTAGGTTGCCTCTACACCTTGGCTACTGTAAACAGTGTTGCTATGGACACTGGGGTGCATGTACGTCTTTGAAGTAGTTTTCTCTGGCATGTGCCCGGCAGTGCAATTGCTGGATGGTGTGGGAACTGAACTGAACTGAAGGAACCTCCATGCTATGTTCCATAGTGGCTGCACCGATTTACATTCTCACCAACAGGGTAGAATGGCTCCTTTCTCTCCACACCATCTCCAGCATTATTTGTAGACTTTTTAATGACAGCCATTCTGAGCAGTATAAGGCGGTACCTCATTGTGGTTTTGATTTGCATTTCTCTAATAATTAGAAATATTGAGCATCTTTCAATGCATCTGTTGGTCATCTGTATGTCTTCTTTGGAGAAATGTCTATGTGGATCTTCTGCCCATTTTTTGACTGGATTGTTTGGCTTTTTGATATTACCTTATGAGTTATTTGTGTGTTTTGGAAATTAATCCCTAGTCAGTGGCATTGTTTGCAAATATTTTCTCCCAGTCCATAGGTTGTCTTTTCATTTTGTTTACGGTTTCTTTTGCTTTGCAAAACCTTTTAAGTTTAATTAGGTCCCATTTGTTTACTTTTGCTCTTATTTCCATTACTCTAGAGAACAAATTCAAAAACATTCCAATTTATGTCAGAGTGTTCTGCCTGTAACATATTCTTAATTATGAATGTGTCTCTATCCATTGTACAGACTTTTCCAATTGTATAAATACTTGAGTTTTCATAACTAGACTTATTAGCTTTATGACACCCTAAAATTCCAAAGTATTCACAAATGGTTTCCTTTTTATTTATTTATTTATTTTTTTTTTTTCAGAATTATGCTTTATTTGGGGCTTTACTGAGGACTTCAGCCTGGATACAGTCTCAGACAGGTCTGAAGACTGTCCTCAGGGGCAAGGGAGGAACCAGGATACATAGGAATTTTTGCAGAAAAGGCAAACAAACAAAAAGAGCCCATGTAGTTAACATCAAAAGATATCTGCCAACTAGAGGAAAACCAGATATCTCAAGTTAATGAATTTGGCACTTTTCTATGTATTTTTTTTTTCCCTTCTTTTTATTTTTTTATTTTTTGGTTTATTTATTTTTTTGAGGGTTTTTTTTTTTTTGGTTTGTTTGTTTTTTTTTAGTTTTTTATTTTTTAAATTTTAAAATCTTTAATTCTTACATGCGTTCCCAAACATGAACCCCCCTCCCACCTCCCTCCCCATAACATCTCTCTGGGTCATCCCCATGCACCAGCCCCAAGCATGCTGCATCCTGCGTCAGACATAGACTGGCGATTCAATTCACATGATAGTATACATGGTTTCCTTTTTAATGAGGTACTATTTTCTATTCTAAAATAAAGCTATCTTAAAAAATAAAATAAATAATAAAAACTGTTCTCAACATCATGGGAATTATCTCAAGATCACTAACGATTAAAATACAGTAAAATAAGCAGTCTCCTCTTTGCTGCCCCACCAACATACAAAATACCCTCAAATCCCATCTTGCTTGAGCCCAGCTACAGGACACTGAGGCGGCCCTCTCCGCAGCCCCTCAGGGCCCCACACAGGCCCTCTGCTTACCGACTTCAGCAGAGACAGGTGGCAGCAGCACTGGCGGAGCCTCAGCAGCTGTGACAGTATGTGGACGGTGCTGGAGGTCGCCCAGGTGGCTGCCATGGAGGGCCCAGGCCCGCTGGACCCAAACTCCTGGGCCACTTCCGAGAAGGAAAACAGACACAGCAAATAGTACAATGTTTAAAACAGAAACATGGGGAAGAACCCTGAACTAAATGAGATTTGAAACCTTCTTTGATCTGAGGTTCAATAACACAGTTGTAACTCACTTCTCTACTAATGAAGAAAAACGAAATACTCATTTTCTCTACAGACCTATTGTATCTGCATTTTAATAAAACAGATTTTGGAAATAACTAAAAACAAGCTTACATCACCAGGTCTGGTGCTTGCAGATTATTTTTTACTTTAGTTTGAGGTTCCAATCTAAGGTCAAGTCTCTGCTATCAAGAATTCATGACCACCCCCCCACCTCGCCCATTTCTGTAAGTTTACCAAATCTGTACCCACACTTTCATGAGTCTCTGTGTAGAAGTGTCCCACTGCTCACCTCTATCGAATGGGTTGCCAGGGCTTCTTCCAGACTGGTTGCTCCCACTTTCATGTCTTTTTAGATAGTACTGCAGAGCCAACCTGCCTCATCAAGAAACAAAATGCACATAGAACGGTCACTAAGACCAAACAGGTTTACCATGGTCACTGCTGAACTGCGATAGTGGTAGGACCTTGAAAAATTGTTAAAGTGGACTTGCTGGATCTCCCTGGTGGTCCAGTGGTTAAGGACCCACCTGCCAATGCAGGGAACACGGGTTCAGTCCCTGCTCTGGGAAGATCCCACATGCAGTGGGGCAACCAAGCCTGTGTGCCCCAACTACTGGGCCGGCACGCTTTAGCCCGTGAGCCCGTGCTCTGCAACAGAGACGCCACCGAAATGAGAAGCCAGTGCACCACAAGGAAGAGCAGCTCCTGACTGCTCCAATTAGAGAAAGCCTACGTTCAACAACGAAGACCCACCACAGCCGAAAATAAGTTAACTTAAAAAGCAGTGGAAAAGCGGACTTGTTAAATGAAGGCAGGCTCACAGCAAGCACTGGCCAAAGGTAATAACAATAATTACTTTAAAAACTAAGCCATTTTAAAATGAGTAATAAATATTAATAAGCTTATTGATACTATAAAATATTAGTATTATATTCTATATCAATTTAATAATATGTAACAGTAATACATTATTAATTAGTTAAGATTAATATTAAAATGTTTATTAATAAATATAAGATCTACAAAGAGAAAAAAATCACTTTGGAAGGTTTGATGAACAGCTTCTTAAAAGCTCTGGTGGGAGGCTGGATAACAGGTCAAAAGTCAAAGAGATGTACTAGGTTGGCCAATACTTTCCTAATACAGCCCCACAACGACCAGAAAGACCTGGTGACAGTGTGCACACCCTAGACCTTCCATGCAAGACAGCCAGTGAACAGGTTCACAGTGTATAGGAGACAAAGGTGAGCTGTGGCCGAGGTGAGAGAACAAGGGAGCTTTTTTAAAAAGGAACACAGATATTCAGCTTGTCAACAATACCATAATTGCAGTTAGAAGAACCTTGATTCAATCCCAAGCAAGAACAAGAATAAAACTACAGCTGTGAGAAGGTGCTTCATCACAGCACATACCTTGATCTTGCAAAAAGGACACTATAAACAGTCTCTTCATCTTCAGAGAGTTTTAAATGGTGCAACTGAAATTTACGCTGGGGCAGCACCACCTGGAAGAGTAAAAGACAAAAGTAGCTGCAATGAAGTTCTACAAATTAACTGAATATTACAGAGCACGTCCCCCAGAGCTCACACTGGAAATCTAATCAACCCTTGGACGGCAGCTCCCGCCCTCCCCTGAAAGCAGAATGGCTCCACTGCTGCTGCTGCTGCTAAGTCACTTCAGTCGTGTCCGACTCTACGCGACCCCACAGATGGCAGCCCACCAGGCTCCGCCATCCCTGGGATTCTCCAGGCAAGAACACTGGAGTGGGTTGCCATTTCCTTCTCCAATGCATGAAAGTGAAAAGTGAAAGTGAAGTCTCTCAGTTGCGACCCCATGGACTGCAGCCCACCAGGCTCCTCCATCCACGGGATTTTCCAGGCAAGAGTACTAACACACCACAAAACAGGCCAGCTATGACCCCGGGGGCAGGACAGCAACGCAGGGGCCTCTGTGTAGGAACATGGGAGACTCAGAGGCTCCTGAAGCAAAGGCCATGGCACTGCAAGCAGAGTCAGGCCGTGGTCCCCTCCTTCCTGGCCACCCCCACATCCACCCAGGGACAAGCGTCAGTGGGATTACCAAGGGCTTGCCGGTGGAGTCCAGCTGGTCCTTTGTTCTCCTCAGCAAAAGGCTCCTGGTTAAGATGTTTAACCGTTCTCCTCCTTTCTTTGAGCCATTGTCTACTTGACTCTTCCACAGATTAAACTCATCAAATGGAGAACAACGGAGAAATCTTTTTCATTAGAGAACAGGGAAGAAGCATGGGAGGATGGAGGAGAGAGTCAAAGACAGACATAAGATGAAAAGCAAATTAGGTTTTACATGTCATCCCAATCAATGTTAAAAGTCAATTTCATAGCAAAGCTCTGCTAGACAGAGCAAAACGATCCAAGTCAATAACCACATCATAAAACCACATTATAAAAATGTGCCCTTTCCCAATAAATTTGTCTATATCATCACAATAGGACATATAACCAATAGCTAGAATTCATTCCTAAAGGTTCAAAGGCTAATACAGAAATTCTATATCCTCTCATGAGCTGACTTAAATAAAAGCAAATATTTAAAAATCAGCATTCTTTTCTGTTTGCTTGAAATAAATTGTAGCCCTGACCTCAGGCCACATGTTTTCAAGCAAAAGTAGCTCAGAACACTACTAGGACTGAAGAAAGTGACTTCTGTTTCCTTTAATTTAACTGGTCCTGTATTCTTCCACATAGAGGACTGCGTGTCGTGAAAGTCCTGTATCAGCCAGTCAATCAACAGGTTATATTCTCATAGATATTAATTCCCCTGTCCTTTACATGGTGACAGATTTCTCACCTGCTACACACGCTAACCTGGTGTGCACACGGCTGAGACGAGACATGAAATAACCAGGAAGGGCTACTGACAGGGCTCACATCTACCTCATCTCAAAGAGTCTACTCACTTCAGCAGTGAATACATGTCCAACAAGTTGTTCTGAATGGGGGTTCCTGTGACAGCCCAACGGGCTTGGGCCTGGAGCTTACACACGGCCATGGAAGTCTGTACCCGGGGATTCTTAACATTGTGAGCTTCATCCAATATGATTCGAGCCCACACTACTCGAAGCAAAGGTGATGACGTACTCTGGAAGAAACACAAGTGAAATCTAGCAAAAATACAGGAAAACGTGTGTGTCTTCCAGGAATAAGGGGAAATAAGCAAACTTTAAAGACTCACTCTTATCTTCAAGCTCCAGGTACACACTGAAATAAGGATTAAGCTTAAGAAACCAAGAGCAGAAATTCAATGAGTACAAATAAACAAGTCACTTGACTTCCCCATTGTTGAGCATAAGATGTTTAAGGGTAAAATGTTTCCTAATTTTAGTTTTCTGTATTCTTTCAACCCACTTTCGAGCAATGGCCACAGGTAAGGGATACACTAGCTGTCAAGGCTGCAAAGTCATTCAATCAATAAAATATTTACTCACTTTCCCTAAATTTACAATAGTTCACTACAAGTTTACTGAAAGTCTACTTGTTTTCTTTTCTGGCCATACCACACAGCATGCGTGGTCTCAGTTCCCCAATCAGAGATCAAACCCATACCCCCTGCAGTGGAAGCGTGGAGTCTTAACCCCTGGGTCACCAGGAAAACTCCCTAAAAAGTCTCCTTTTACATGTAAGATACTAAGCCAGACACAAAGATCATTTCCTCTCTTCAAGGAGCTCACAATCTAGCGGGGCAGAAGAAATAAAACAAGCATAAAGATCATTATATACAATGTATATACAGCAAGTCCTATAGATGATTTAATATAGAACAGCAGGAATCTAGTAGGGTCTTGCTCACTGCTGTTTACCTGAAAATAGCATCTGGCACATGGTAGATACTCAGTATTTGCAGAATGAATGGAGTGTCAAGGTATAAGCCAGCAGTAGGTGCCAGGAGATGCATTTGAGCACAGAGGACAGCAAAGCACTCCATTCAGAGGGAGAACGGCTCAACAGCACAACAGAGTATGGAGGGAAGTACAGCCCTTGGTACAGCTGAGCATGGGGTGCCCCTGCTCAGGGAGGCGGGCAGGTATTAGACAAGGGACACTCAGGAAGGGCAAGACTGTACAAGGCGTAAAAAATCATTTAAAGGAATGAAGGTTTTAACCTGAAAGCTAAGAGAAACCATTGAGGAATCTGAAAAGTTAATCTGCAAGAAGGCAGAGCTGGTCATGAGATGGGTAAGCACTCTAGTCAGTTCAGTCACTCAGTCCTGTCCGACTCTTTGTGACCCCATGGACTGCAGCACACCAGTTCCCTGTCCATCACCAACTCCCAGAGTTTACTCATTCATGTCCATCGAGTCGGTGATGCCATCCAACCATCTCATCCTCTGTCATCCCCTTCTCCTCCTGCCTTCAATCCTTCCCAGGATCAGGGTCCTTTCAAATGAGGCAGTTCTTCACATCAGGTGGCCAAACGATTGGAGTTTCAGCTTCAGCATTAGTCCTTCCAATGAATATTCAGGACTGATCTCCTTTAGGATGGACTAGTTGGATCTCCTTGCAGTCCAAGGGACTCTTAAAAGTCTTCTCCAACACCACAGTTCAAAAGCATCAGTTCTTTGCCGCTCAACTTTCTTTATAGTCCAACTCTCACATCCATACGTGATTAGTGGAAAAACCACAGCTTTGACTAGACAGACCTTTGTTGGCAAAGTAATGTCTCTGCTTTTTAATATGCTGTCTAGGTTGGTCACAGCTTTTCTTCCAAGGAGTAAGCATCTTTTAATTCATGGCTGCAGTCACCATCTGCAGTGATTTTGGAGCCCCCAAAAGAAAGTCTCTCACTGTTTCCCCATCTATTTGCCATGAAGTGATGGGACCAGATGCCATGATCTTAGTTTTCTAAATGTTGAGTTTTAAGCCAACATTTTCACTCTCCTCTTTCACTTTCATCAAGAGATTCTTTAGTTCTTCTTCGCTTTCTGCCATAAGGGTAGTGTCATCTGCATACCTGAGGTTACTGGTATTTCTCCCGGCAATCTTGATTCCAGCTTGTGCTTCATCCAGCTCAGCATTTCACATGATGTACTCTACATATATGTTAAATAAGCAGGGTGACAATATACAGCCTTGACATACTCCTTTCCCGATTTGGAACCAATCTGTTGTTCCATGTCTGGTTCTAACTGTTGCTTCTTGACAGGCATACAGATTTCTCAGGAGGCAGGTCAGGTGGTCTGGTATTCCCATCTCTTGAAGAATTTTACAGTTAGTTGTGATCCACACAGTCAAAGGCTTTGGTGTAGTCAATTTAGCAGAAGAGATGTTTTTCTGGAACTCTCTTGCTTTTTCGATGATCCAACGGGTGTTGGCAATTTGATCTCTGCTTCCTCTGCCTTTTCTAAATACAGCTTGAATGTCTGGAAGTTTATGGTTCACGTAGTGTTAAAGCCTGGCTTGGAGGATTTTGAGCATTACTTTTGCTAGCGTGTGAGATGAGTGCAATTGTGTGGTAGTCTGAACATTCTTTGGCATTACCTTTCTTAGGGATTGGAATGAAAACTGACCTTTTCCAGTCCTGCGGCCACTCCTGTGTTTTCCAAATCTGCTGGCATATTGAATGCAGCACTTTCACAGCATCATCTTTTAGGATTTGAAATAGCTCAACCGGAATTCCATCACCTCCACTAGCTTTGTTCGTAGTGATGTTTCCTAAGGCCCACTTAACTTTGCATTCCAGGATGTCTGGCTCTAGATGAGTGATCACACCATCATGGTTATTCAGATAACCATGAAGATCTTGAAGTCATGAAGATCTTTTTTGCATAGTTCTTCTGTGTATTCTTGCCACCTCTTCTCAATATCTTCTGCTTCTGTTAGGTCCATACTATTTCTGTCCTTTATTGTACCCATCCTTGCATGAAATATTCCCTTGGTATCGCTAATTTTCTTGAAGAGATCTTTAGTCTTTCCCATTCTATTGTTTTTCTCTATTTCTTTGCCTTGATCACTGAGGAAGGCTTTCTTATCTCTCCTTGCTGTTCTTTGGAACTCTGCATTCAAATGGGTATATCTTTCCTTTTCTCCTTTGCCTTTTGCTTCTCTTCTTTTCTCAGCTATTTGTAAGGACTCCTCAGACAACCATTTTTGCCTTTTTGCGTTTCTTTTTCTTGAGGATGGTCTTGATCACTGCCTCCTGTACAGTGTCTCGGACCTCCATCCATAGATCTTCAGGCACTCTATCAGATCTAATCCCTTGAATCTATTTCTCACTTGCACTGTATAATCGTAAGGGATTTGATTTAGGTCATACTTGAATGGT
The DNA here is from genome assembly GCF_042477335.2 of Ovis canadensis. Lineage (NCBI taxonomy): Eukaryota > Metazoa > Chordata > Mammalia > Artiodactyla > Bovidae > Ovis > Ovis canadensis. The sequence continues at coordinate 95,136,621 of NC_091245.1, read as the reverse complement.
CTAGTGGTTTTCCCTACTTTCTTCAATTTAAGTCTGAATTTGGCAATAAGGAGTCTTGTTTTTGCTGACTGTAGAGAGCTTCTGTATCTTTGGCTGCAAAAACTATAATCAATCTGATTTCGGTATTGACCATCTGGTGATGTCCATATGTAGAGTCGTCTCTTGTGTTGTTGGAAGAGGGTGTTTGCTATGACCAGTGCGTTCTCTTAACAAAACTCCGTTAGTCTTTGCCTTGCTTCATTCCGCATTCCATGGCCAAATTTGCCTGTTACTCCAGGTGTCTCTTGACTTCCTAGATTTGCATTCCAGTCCCCTATAATGGAAAGGGCATCTTTTTTGGGTGTCAGTTCTAGAAGGTCTTGTAGGTCTTCAGAGAACCGTTCAACTTCAACTTATTCAGCATTACCAGTTGGGGCATAGACTTCAATTATGTGATATTGAATGGTTTGCCTTGGAAACAGAGATCATTCTGTCATTTTTGAGACTGCACCCAAGTACTGCATTTCAGACTCCTCTGTTGACTATGAGGGCTACTCCATTTCTTCTAAGGGATTCTTGCCCATAGCAGTAGATATAATGGTCACCTGAGTTAAATTCACCCATTCCAGTGCATTTTGGTGCACTGATTCCTAGAATGTTGACGTTCCCATCTGCCATCTCCTGTTTGAGACGAGCCCTGCCGTGTGGCCATGAGCCATGCCATGCAGTGCTATACCGTGTAGGGCCATGCCCTGTGGGGCCACCCAAGATGGGAGGGTCATGGTGGAGAGGTCTGACACAATGTGGTCCACTGGAGAAGGGAATGGCAAACCACTTCAGTATTCTTGCCTTGAGAACCCCACAAACAGCATGAAAAGGCAAAAAGATAGGACACTGAAAGATGAACTCCCCAGGTTGGTAGGTGCCCAATATGCTACTAGAGATCAGTGGAGAAATAACTCCAGAAAGAATGAAGGGATGGAGCCAAAGCAAAAACAACACCCAGTTGTGGATGTGACTGGTTATGGAAGTAAAGTCCCATGCTGCAAAGAGCAATATTGCATAGGAACCTGGAATGTTAGGTCCATGAATCAAGCACTCTAGAGATCACCTGAAATACAAGCAGCTGTGACTATTCTATTGCACTAAGAATAAAAGTGTGTGCAAAACAGTAGGTTTTGCACACTGCATTTGCAGGGGGGAAAAGGCCTTAAGAGTTATGCAATAAAGCCCCTACACAGCTGAGACTAGGCTGGACACAGCAACATTCAGGTTTTTTTCCCCTGGTTATTGTTTAGCCTCTGGCCCATTGTAGCCTTTTTCTTTGCAACCCCTTTTTCTGGGAGGTGGAGTAAAGGCAGGGAATAATGCCTTAATATCAAAATACTAGTCCTGACACTGAATACAAAACACATCCTGAGAGTACACCCCAGACTCTCAAACAAACACTGCAACAAGTGAAGCTTCCCTATATTTACACCATGATCAGCACAACTGCAATATAGTCATTATTTCTAAAACACAGCAAATTGCATCTCCACCTTCAGCACTGAGGAGGATGCCTACAGTAAAAGTGAAGGGACAGAGGAAAGAACTCTGTTTCCACAGAAGAAGCAGTACGAATGCTCACGACCCCAGTAGAGGGGACCTTTCCATCTCTGATGCTGTGAAAAGACTCCTGTTAAACAATCTGCAGTCCTGACCCTACTTCCCCAGCAGGGTCCACGCCTCACCTCCACACTGGGGTTTGCACCCGGGATTTTTTCGTCTTGTTTTGCTGTGGGAATCTCCTTGGCCAGGAGGCTGTAGGTGGTGATCACGATGTCATATGTGGAGAGGCTGCAGATATAAAACAAAGCAAATGGTAAACCATCCAGCATGATTCTGACAAAGTGAGACAGAGTTGATTTCCTTCACAAAAATCCCTCCAGCAGAACTCATTAATTTGTGTCAATTCACACACACACACACCCTGAAGAGGTAAATTTCACACACTTGACTTATCGCTTACCACTGGTCATTTTTACAGACTACTCACTGTAACTAGAAGAGCCCCCCTCTTCCCAGCCAAGTCACAGAGGATCATCTCTGGCTGAGGTCAAATTAAGCTTGATGAGATCTGACAAGAACAGAAAGCTGGGCAGGATTGGAATTGAATATTTAGTTAATTTGACACAGATGATTCTAAAGTCCCAAGGAAGTAAGAAAACTCCGAAGTACTGTTCATCTTATATCAATGGTGCTTCCTCCTCATTGTTCTGTAATGGATTCATGAAAACCCATTCATCTAGCTTTGACATTCAGGCACAAAAATACATGCTGTACACTTTCAGCTCACCTCGCCTATACTCTTTATATGTAAAGATTCTTAATGAAAAGCACAAATCTTTCTCCAAGGAAGCTTAATATTGTGTACCTGAGAGAACTTCAGTAACACTTTCGATAAAGATGACACGTGAATTTGGACAGGCAGTGATGCCTACTTGTTGCCTTAGCATCATATAAAGGTGTATGATTGAGAATGATTCCCATCAGCCAGCTAGTGTACTCAGGACACCAAACCCAGTACAATCAAATACAAATCATATAAGATGGAACTGACTTCTAAACAAAAATCTACAGTACTCCATGCTACAGAAGGCGTGCAGGATGGCCACTACTGCCCTGATTCCTTTCGTCTGCTGAAATGACTACCAGTCATGAGAGCTGGTGTGCCTTAGGACTTAGGATCACCATTCTGGCAACTCACCCCCGAGAGACTACTGTGTTGTTCTTTAAGAGATAAAATATCCAGTATCAGAGGTTGGGGAGAGAGATTACTCAGATGGAAAAACAACTCAGTTCTTGACTAGATCAGCAAGTATTCAATCCAGACCATCATATCATAATTAAGAACAAAAAACAGGTCCTTTAAAACCAAAAGACAAAGAACAGGACTACAATCACCATCTCGGGAAACATTTTCTTTCCTCCTTCCTGGTCATCCCACTTTAGGAATTCAGTTAGGTTTAATCCTAAACTTTTGAATCTAAACTTCTTAGATGGTTCACATATGAAAAATACAGCCATAAACATTTAACTAGCATATATCAACTAATCATTAATATTACATCAAGATGCTCTGTTAAGACTGAGTTGGTTCCATTTACACTAACAGAAAAAGAATGTGAATTTGGAATCAGATATTCAATCATGAAATAATTGTGACATATTCCTTTTACCAGGGGAACTCCGCTACTGCCTAGCTGACGATTCAGGCACCTCAGGCTAACTTGCACGGCAGCTTGGCAATGGGATATAGCTCAGAACACCAATCCCTCTCAAGATGCATCCCTCAGCACAGGCGAAGGCTGTTTGGTGATGACAGTGCCCGTGGTCTTCACAAATACCATGAGCCTTGATTAAATGAAATACCAGAGAGCACACAAAGGTCAACATGACCCTTCAGCCGAGACGCCGATACCTCATACTGATGGCAACATTTCTGCACTTACACTTTTGCATGTTGATTCCGGTTTGGCCCGTGATAGACACAGACTCGTAATCTGTTGCGGCTCACATGTTTCTCCACCTCATTTTTCCAATGATGGATCAGAGAAGCAGGACAGATGATTAGTGTTCCATGAGAAGTGGACTCAGAGGAGTCTTGAGAGGGGGGAAAAAAATCAACACCTAGTTACACTCATTAAATAGCTTTAACTTCTTCAAGGCATTACCTCTTTTCCTTGACTGATGTCTATTCATTTAATCAATATTTTTAACAACTGTTGCTCTTATTTCTACATATAGCTTATACCTTGGAGATACTGCAGGCTGGGATCCAGACCACAGCAATAAAGTGAATATCACAATAAAGAGAGTCACACAAAACCTTGTGGTTTCCCAGTGCATATGAAAATTTATGTTTGCACTACATTATAGTCTATTAAGTGTTCAATAGTATAATACTTTTTAAAAAGTTGCATAGTTTAATTTAAAAATACATATTTATTGCTAGACAGTGCTAACATCATTTGTAATCTTTTTACTGATGGAGGGTTTGAAGTATTCCAACAATTACCAAAATGTGACATGGAGACATGAAGTGAGGAAATGCTGGTGCAACAATGGTGCCAAAACCACAGGGTTGACACAGACCCTCAACATGTAAAAACAAAACACTATTTGTGAAGTGCAATAAGATGAGGCATGCATGAAGTAGAATAGAAACTGGAAAAAAATAATCTTTTAACTCAAAACAATTATTTGTTTCTTTTCCCCTATAAAAGCGGAAGAAAGAGAGGCTAAAAAGGGAGAGGAGAGTGGCTAGTACATTACTTCAGTTTAAAAAACCAAAAAACCTCAATGCACTTTCCCAGTGGTGAGAAGATAGAAGCTGGGTCATTTCCTAACTCTTCGTTGACTCCTTAGAGGGCAGTATTATTACTTTTCTTTGAAAAGCATACCTTAATTACATTCATACTGAAGAATAAGTACCAAATCCTCTAGGATAAGCAAACATTACTTCAGAACCAGATGGTGATGGCGTGTTTGTACCTGTGCAAAGACGTGCACATCTGCACATGCACACAGGCTGCTGCTCCACACAGGGACAGAGGACCCAGCTGCCACAGTGGCCGATGGAGGCCCGGAGAGCAGACGGCCAGATTCTTTGACTGTCTAACCAACTGAGAGATGTATTTGTGTACATCCAGTTTACATGTGGTGTCATCTATATATAATATACAGGACCTTTAAAGTACTTATACAGTTATTACATTTTAAAAGCAGAGATAGAAATAAGAGAAACTCCCTAGAATCTGGAAATTTCTGGAATTTCAGAAACATGGAAAACTGTCCACTATGGTGGCTGAAGTCTGAATTTGTTACAGATCTTCCTTCAGAAAACAGTATTTTAATTATTTGGGTCTACCCTGTAGTTATGTTCTCAACATTAACAAAAACAATCATAGGTTTAAACTAACATTTTTAGACTTTTAGCCCCCACCATAAAACTGTTTCTAATCACAGGTCAAGCTAACCTTATATTTAAAGGAAAAAAAAAGATCACTTCTAGTTAGCATATTCAGTGTCAGAAATGACATTGTAGGAAAGTAACAGTTTTCCAAAAATTTAAATATGACCAAAGGCATCCTTTCATGGCTGAAAAACTTCCACTCCCCACTACCTCATGTGATTTAGGAAGTAGCAGGCTAGCAAGACACTTTGGAATACCATTTTTGGAAAGCCAAGTCAAAGCCGTGGTTTTGTCCTTTTCTTTGCTTTTCTTTTGGGTCAGGATGAGTGCAATCATTGTCAGGGTTTTTCCTAACCCCATATCATCCGCTGGAAAATGAAAACAAAAATAGGAGAGGTAATTACTTTGGGCAAGGAATCAGTTCAGCTTCAAGAGATGCAGTCAGGGTAGATATTAGCCTATTCCCTCTTGCCATTTATTTTGCAATCTAAGTCACAGACATTTATTATGACCTCTGTGAAATTTAAAACTTATTATTTAGATCTTATTTGGGTCTCTGTGTTTTATTGTTACTTATCCAATACATTCATTGGTATCTCTCTCAGTTTGATGATGTTGCCTATGTGTATGTTAGTCTCTCAGTCATGTCCAACTCTTTGCGACCCCACTGACTGTAGCCCACCAGGTTCTGATGTCCATAGGACTCTCCAGGCAAGAATACTGGAATGGGTTGTCATTCCCTTCTCCAGGGGATCTTCCTGACCCAGGGATCAAACTCAGGTCTCCTACATTGCAGGCAGACTCTTTACCATCTGAGCCACCAGGGAAGTTCCAGATGTTGCCTAGTAGTCTTATTTATTACCCTGCAAAAGCAAAAAGGTCCCAGTAGATATATCCTGCTACCCACTTTACTGCAATTCTGGAGTTAGAGTTAACTCAAGACAGTCCTCACCATCGCCTTAACTTATCATCAGTGAAGGTCATAAATTAGCATTTCTTAGGTACCATCATCATGCTAGTTACTAAGCTTATCCAATTTACTATTTACACCCTATAAAGTGGTATTATCTTTTTTTCAATGGTTTAAATGTGCATTCTGACATAAGCAGAGGTAAAATGTCACATGGGCTCTGGTTCAAGTTCTGGCTCTGCCACTGTGCAGAAGAGTTACCACAGCAGCTGACTACTCTCCTTTGAAAGGCCAGCTTACAAGGCTGGCTCTCGGCTAGCATGCGGAAACTCATTTCAGGAGGGGTCCCCCCCTTCCCAGACTGGGAGGAGTGGCTCACTATACCTTAACTCCCACAGTACAGTTGACACTGAATGCCTTCTTTCCCTCTGGGAATCTAGAATTTCAGTACCTGCCAGCCCGAAGCTGCCTATGTGGGTTTTTATCCCTCAGTAAAAATCCTGGGTGTCAAGTCTCTAACAAGCTTCCGTGGCTGACCTATGTTTTCATACGTTGCTGCTGGGAGATTAAGTACACAGAGTGACTCCACTGGGACAGGACTTGCACCCAGTTTCCCCTAGACTGTGCCCCATGTGCCTTTTTCCCTAGCTGATCTTGATTTATATCAAATCAAAATAACTAAATTATTATTCAGTTTATTTGACTGCAATAAGTTACACCCAAGAATATGATGCTGGGAAAGATTGACGGTGGGGGGAGACAGAGGATGAGATGGTTGGATGGCACTATTAACTCAATGGACATGAGTCTGGGCAAACTCTGGGAGATGGCGAGGAACAGGGAAGCCTGGAGAGCTGCAGTCCATGGGGTCACAGAGAGTCAGACATGACTTAGCGACTGAAGAGCAACATATAACTATATGCTGTGCATTCTAGCAAATCATCCAACCAGGAGGTGAGCTTGGGGACCAAGACACAGCCACTTACTAGCCGTAGTGGACCTCTGTCACATTTTCTGGAAGTTGAACACCTTGGAAATTTTTAGTGTGATGAGGCTCCAAAGCAGAGCCTGGAAAACTTGCTTCCTGCCTCCTCTGTAGCTAAGGCACCAGGAGCAAGACCAGGCTCTACAGAGACTTACACTCACAGCAGACTTTGTTTCAGATGTGAGCACCTTCAGAAGATGAGGCTCCCCATGAAGCCCTCTCAACAGGAAGGGGTGGAGACAGCAGTGTGTGGCTCTGGGGAGCGGTACTTTCCTCTAGTGCTGCAAGGCACAGAGCAGCCATACCGTTCTCACAGGACATTCCATTGGTAAGTTGACTCTGGCCATTGCTCCTAGAAGTCTGCCCTCCAGCTTGGCCCTCCACATCTTCCAAAGATTCTGTGGGCCACCAGAGAATAAACCCTCCCTCTGCTTCATCAGCCAGAGTCAGTCCCTACTGCCTGCAGCCAAGACCTGACTGATCCTATGGCCGTGTACTCTGGAGCACATAACTTAAACTTCCTGACTGATGCTATGGCTGTGCACTCTGGAGTCCACAGCTTAAGCTTCCTGGCTGATCCTATGGCTGTGTACTCCAGAGCACGTGGCTTAACCTTCCCATACTACAGTTTCCTCATCTGTCAAACAAGGTGTTAGCTACCCACAACAGTTGTTGAGAGGACTGAACAAAGCAATGTATTTGTGGGCTCTTATCCCAAGGCGAGACTCACCCAAAATTCCTCCTTGTGGCTTCTGGCTTTCCCGCCATAGCAGCCAGGCTAATGCCTGCTTCTGGTGCGGCAGCAAAGAGATCTGACAAAGGCAGTGACCGGAAGTTAGGCGCCGATTTCTGAAGAGAGGCCGTGCTGCAGCCTGGCCACATGGACTCCCTCCTCCACTCGTTTACCTCCTGTAAGTGACCCTCTCAACATTCTAGCTGTCAGATAAGCCGCTCACTTCCCCGTGAAGTCCTGGACTCCACTCTCTCCCTGGGGGTCACCACGTGTCCTGGCCTGCCCACAGTTACCGTTCATGCCGACGGCCCAGGCTGCCTATCAGCGGCTGCCTCTGTCACTCTCAAGTGACAGCTGCTTCGTCTGCTTAATCAGCCCAAGTCAAGAGCTCTGAGTGACCACCCTACTCCCATCAGCCGCTCTGCAGGCTCTTCCTCGTTCTCTCTTTAGCATGACTCTCCTTTCTGTGGGCACTGTCTCAGTCCGCAGTGCTAGTCATAAATGACGGCCCTTTAACTGGGGGCCTCCCTGCTAGTCTTCCCTTCACCCAGTTTATCTGGAATTCGGTGACTTAAATAACTTTCTTAAAATATCCCTGCTCAAATTTCTACAGTGATTCCACAATATCTCTTAAGCTGCGCTATGCTTAGTCATGTCCAACTCTTTGCGACTCCATGGACTGTAGCCCGCCAGGCTCCTCTGTCCATGGGGATTCTCCAGGCAAGAATACTGGAATGGGTTGCTATGCCCTCCTCCGGGCGATCTTCCCAATCCAGGGATCAAACCCAGGTCTCCCACATTGCAGGCAGATTCTTTACCATCTGAGCCACCAGGGAAGCCCAAGAATACTGGAGTGGTTAGCCTATCCCTTCTCCAGGGGAATTTTCTGACCCAGGAATCAAACCGAGGTCTCCAGCATTGCAGGTGGATTCTTTACCAGCTGAGCTACTAGGGAAGCCCTCTCTTATGCTGCTGCTGCTGCTGCTGCGTCACTTCAGTCGTGTCCGATTCTGTGCGACCCCATAGGTGGCAGCCCAAGAGGCTCCCCTGTCCCTGGGATTCTCCAGGCAAGAACAATGGAGCGGGTTGCCATTTCCTTCTCCAATGCATGAAAGTGAAGTCGCTCAGTCATGTCCGACTCTTCGCAACCCCATGGACTGCAGCCCACCAGGCTCCTCTGTCCATGGGATTTTCCAGGCAAGAGTACTGGAGTGGGGTGCCATCGCCTTCTCCACTCTCTTATGCTATCCTAGTCTAAATTCCTCCACCAATGCTAGGCTCCATAGAAAGAGACTCTTTGTGCTAAGTTGCACCACCTGCTGCCCCCAGCTCAGGTGCTGCTGTTACCTGATCATCACTTAATAATATCAATATCTGATCTTCCCTCCGACCACCACTCCCTCTCACTGGTGTTTGGTTTCTACCCTATTTAAAGGCTTGCAGTTTCTTTAAGGCACAAATAATACTCCTGACCGAGAAAAACTTTTCCTTTATTTCAAATGCCTTTGTACTTTGCATACACTTCACAGTGTGTGACAATGCACATTTTCTGTCTTACAATGATTGTCTGATCATCTCACATTGACTGTACACGCATTTTTACTCCAACTAGTTCATTAAACGCAGCAATTCGTCTGCATCCCTGTGGTGCCTATTGAAGCTCAATAAATGATAAATGCATCTGTTACTGCTACAGACATATAACTTAATGATGTTAAGGAAAAAAAAGTGTTTTTTATTTTCACTGCTAAACAGAAAAAAAGCAAACACCGTAAGGGAAACCACTTGAGTGTGATTTGTAGAAAAGATATGTCAGAACGGCTCTCTAGGACTTCCCTGGTGACAGAGTGGACAAGAACTCACTCAACAGTGCAGGGGACAGTTTCAATCCCTGGTCCGGGAAGATTCCACAGGTCCTACAGCAACTAAGCCCAGCACCACAACTACTGAAGCCCACATCCTGGAGCCCATGCTCCACAACGAAAGAAGCCACCTCAATGCGAAGCCTGTGCACCTCAAGGAAGAGTAGAACACCCTTGCCTCATGCAACCAGAGAAAGCTCATGTGCAGCAACAGAGACCCAGAGCAACCAAAACTAAAAGCACATAATAAAATTTTAAAATAGTAAATTGAAAAACAAACCAAAAAGGACTATTTAAAGAAAAACAATGAAGAATGGCACCCTGCTAGGCACTTTCCCAATGGTTGGGCCCCCTCCTCGTGGGCACTAGGGCATTATCCAGGATACTCTGCCCTGCGGGCCTTCCCAGCTCACCTTCAGCCCAGCTGGATCCTCTGCCATGGCGGTCTCCTCAGGACAAGACTCAAGAGAGCGATGCAGCTCATCAATGGCTTCACTTGTGATCTTCCACACTGCATGAAGGCCATTCTGGCTCACAGTGCCTGCAGACAAATCGAGATTGTGAGTATGTCCTGACAAGAGCTGAAAAAAGGCAATTCATTATTTGCCAGATGATGGATCTGTATGGGCTAAAAATTCTTGCCTCCAGATTCTCCTAGCCGCTCTGGCTCCTTTAGCCTCATTCTCTGTATGTCCGTCTTTTAAAGTTCCCATTAATAAGTGCTCTAATAAAGGACAAAGTAATAGAAAGTATAACTAAAATATAAGATAATCTATAATATTTTTAATTTTTTTTCAGCTTTGAAGAGGTGGCAGAGAAAACAATACCATCAAAATTTTTGGAAAAAAGGACCCCTGGGGCTGGATTCCAAGAAGAAAAGCCAGCAATAGAAGAGACCGAGCTACAGGAAGCTGTCAAACTTCAGGCACAGAGAGAGCCCCAAATATGCACATCCCAAGATGCCTGCACTACACCGGGAATACTTCAGTGTTGGAGACCACTCGTTCTATTGATACACAGAAAACTTCTACTCAGGTTAGGTAATAAATACAAGCACCTTAGCTGGTTGCAAATTTAGGGATGAAGTACCCAAATAAGAGATTTCTAAACGAATAAAAATTAATTATCCACTTAAACGTTAAAATGTTTTTAAATGAAAATCTATTTTAATGGGATTCTTTCCTAAACATACTACATAACTTCTTACCTTAATAATCCACCTTAATTTCTCTAGGCAACTCCATCACCATGGTGATGACTGCACGATGCTGTCATGCAGCAGTGTTCCTCCGTCTGGAGCCTAACTAGGCTGTGCCACTGGACTAAATACATTTTCTGTTTTGTTTCAGAGGAAGTAGTTAATTCACAACACTGTGTTAGTTTTGAGTGTACAGCAGAGTGACTGAGTCATATGTATTTTTTTATCTATGTTCTTTTCCATGATAGGTGGTTATAAGACATCCCGGTGCTATACAGTAGATTCTTGCTGCTTATCTATTTTCCCTATATAAGCACATTTTCTCTGCGCCCTTTTAGAGGGATCCTTGGGTCACATGGCACCCTGTCTATCCCTTACCCTCTTCTGGCCACTGCTTTCCAACTTTTCTCCCCTCCCTCCAGTTTTCTCTTTTCTCTCCTTTTCCTTTCCACAACCTGAGCAGTTCTCCGGAGACAACCGGCTTTTGCTTTTCTCATCGCTGTCAGCCCAGCCGAGTTCCTGTGTCCTGGTCAGTAAACCATATGATCATATTACACAGTTGAGGCTGTTCTGGGGATCCTTCTCCTGCAGCTACTTCAGAATTCATTGCTGTCTGTAGAGTTCAGGATGGAAACGCTCATTTAAATAGGGTGGTGCTGCTCTCTGTGGGTCTATTGGTCACAGTCGCTTACTCCCCTGCCCTGCCTCAGCACACGCACACACAGGACTACAGACATATCCACTGGTTTGCCTTCCTCCTCATGATGTGAGTTTGAGTTTTCACTCACAAACATTTAGTAGATGACTCCCACATGCTGGCCACTAAGCTGGTTGATTAAGGGCCATGAACAAGGTCAATGAACAGGGCAGACACAGTCTCTGCTCTCAAGAAGGTCTAAATTACACTGTAAAAACTCAGCTGAGCACCCCCAGCTTTATTACACAAGACAGAATGGCTTCTCCCTTCTCATGGACACAAAGGCACCTATGAGGCAGCACTGAACTTGTAGGTGTAGCTATTCCCCCAGGGCCAGGCCCTCGGATCTCACCTCCACAGCACTGACCAGACCCTCCAGCAGCTTCCTGGTGGGCAGCCTTCAGTCCTTGAGAACCCAGAGGCCAGAGATCCTGACCCTGCAGGGGTTTGGGAGGCACCCAGCGGGGAGGGTCAGTGGTCTCTTTGGTGAAGTTACTCTGCTGAGGTTCTTGAGTGTTAAGCTTCTCCTTAGTGTCTGCTCAAAACACAGGGAAGAACAGATTACACTTCAGAAAAGTGAAGGAATTCTATGAGCGAGGTGAGGCCAAGAGGGTGGGATCACCATGAGCAGGGGAAGGCTTCCTAGAGAGTGAAGAATTTAAACCGCTTCTTAAACAATGGGAAAAGACTTGAGTCCACAGGAAATAGGAGGAAATTTTTATCAATCACAGACCCAACTTAAAAGGAAGCTCTGAAACAGACAACAAGATGGGCAGGTCAATGCATCAACCTATTCTTTTAATGTCAGGAACTGTTCCTCAGATTAAAAAAAAAATTTAAGTATTTATTGAATTTGTTACATTGCTCTTTTCATGTTTTGGGTTTTTTGGGGGGTGTGGGGCCACATGGCATCTGGGATCTCAGCTCCCCAGTCAGGGACAGAACCTGCACCCCCTGCATTGGAAGGTGAAGTCCTAACCACTGGACAGCCAAGGAAGTCCCCCAACCTCTTCTTTATCGAAATGGCTCTCGAATGTCTCGTGAAGTTCACACAAATCCCGGGTTCAGGGGCAGAACCCCTTTTACCTTGCTCTGGGGAGAGGGCCAGGGCACTGAGCGCTTCCTCCAGCTCCTGAATTTGCTTGAACAACTTCTGACCCTTGTCTGGAAGAGCCTGGATGTTCACCGATGCCAGTGTGTTCTGTAAAACAGATCCTATAAAATGGGTCACTCGCTCCTCTCGAGAGGTCAGAGATACTTTCAGATTAAAACAGCCTAGAAAGCTAAAACTGTAGCACTAGTCTTTTAGCTATGTGTGTGAAAACCAGAACCTTTCTTCTTTCTAAACCCAGCTGATTTACCAATCCTGAACATACAACCATAGCAAAAGGCAGAAACTAAACATCCACCTGTGAGACCTTCCTTACATTAATATATTTCACACATTAATATGCGGTCGTGGCGCACCTGACCTGCCCACAGCAGGCAATGCTCCGACCTCATAAACAAACACAGGTGGCAGTTACCTTCTTGTGTCTCAGTTGTGTTGTAAGGAACACACGTTGGGCTGTCAGGTCTGAAGGTTCTCCCTTCTTGGAAACACTCGAGGCAGAAGAAACTTTTCTTTGCACGCTCTGACCAGGGAGCTTAAGGTCCTTCTTCTCCTGTGTGTCTGGAGGCAAGTCAAAGAGTAAGGGGCTCCCCGGCTTAAACGAAACAAAAACAACGTCATCGTCCTCACTGCCACCACTGCCTGTGTCAGCCTCTCGCCTCTCTCCTGCCGGGCGCCCTGTGGCCAGTGGCGCAGGCTGAGCAGCTGGTTCCTCTGGAGCAGGCGTGTCCCGGGTCCCCGACTGAGCCTGAAAATGGCCCTGGAGCAGACTCTTTTGGAGGGTCTGTGTGCTTGGGTCATTCCCTGTCTTTGTTTCTCTAGCCTCCCAGCTCTTAGGGTGCTCCTTGGTGAGGTGCTCCCCTTTCAGGGGCTGGCTTATTGAGTGCTGACTGTGAACAATTCGAGGCAAAGGCTTAGTTTCCTTTACTGTCGGAGGTTCTGATTCTTTTTGGACAGAATGACTCTCACTATCTGACTTCACCTGAAATGCAGATGGTTCTCTGAGCCCATTTCCACAGACCTGTTTGGCTTTCATCTCTAAAAGGTTTCTTTTGTGCATCCCTTCTATCTCCTTTGCTTCGCACTGAAACGCTGTCTTCTCTCTTTGCTGTCTATCTTGAACTGCAGATTGTTTTTTCTTTGCTCCCAGGCCAGATGAGAGCTCTTTCTCCGCCCAGCACTTAGATTCCGGCTTCTGTTCCTTCTTTTGATCCAGGCATGGATCTCCCTTTTCTCTTTGCTTCTTATCAGCTGTGTATTCCTCATCTTCACCTTTGATGAACTGTTTCCAGACGGATGGTTCTTGATTCTTATCAAGTACCTTGAACGGATTTCTCAGCTGGCTGGAAGGATAATGAGATGGCTCAGAGGCAAGCTGAGACTTACTGGTTCCAGAATGTTCTTTAGAATTAGGATCCTAAAAGACAAAGGAAATAATCTAATCTTAATATAAAATATGAATGCAACCTTCACACCTAGAAGGCCTTTCTTCCAAGGAAATGGGAAAAGTAAAAGCAGTCCAGTTTTTCTAAACGTTCCTGGGATCATTTCCTGCTCTAGAAAGGACTGCCAAACTCACACAGTATTCATTTCCTAACAGTACTTTCAATGCTTGGTTCTTTCTCTGTCCATGATCACTGCTTTTACAGGTCCCAAGGAAAAGCAGTGTGCAGGTCAAACTGTTTTAATAATAGCAATAGCCACAATGTGTATTTTTCATGAAAATGACTCTCTCAAGATGAACTTTTCCCCAAACCTAAACAGCTCTGATTTTGGCTTTAGGATGGTTTCAAATCTAGAACCTTAAGCCCAAGCTATCCCTCTACAAGTCTCAAGACCTCCCTCAGTCTAGTTCCTCATGTAGTAGACATCTGCAGGGTCTCTCCTAGTTCTCACATTCCAGAAGCTTATGAATTACACCCAGTTTATACAAACATCAAGTAGATAACAGTCTATAAAAACATGCTGGGACTTCCCTGGCGGTCTGGTGGCTAAGACTTCATGCTCCCAATGCAGGGGGTCTGGGTTTGATCTCTGGTCAGCGAACTAGATCCACATGTCACAACTAAAGATCCTGCATGCTACAGATAAAATAAGAGTAGCCAAATAAATAAATATTAAAAAAAAAATTCCTGAGGTTAGTCAAGTAAATTTAAATTTTTTCCCTAAATAGGCGAATGCTAACTATAGAATGGGCTTCCCTGGTGGTTCAGATGGTAAAGAATCTGCCTGTAAGGCAGGAGACCTGGGTTCGATTCCTGGGTGGGGAAGATTCCCTGGAGAAGGGAATGACTATCCACTCCAGTATTTTTGCCTGGAAAATTCCGTGGACAGAGGAGCCTGGCAGGCTATATATAGTTCATGGGGTCAAAAAGAATCGGACAAAACCGAGTGACTAACACTACTATTACTAACTATAGAATGGATAGATATTTATGTATGACTGAGTTCCTTCACTGTTCACCTGAAACTATCACAACATTGTTTGTTAACTGGCCATACTCCAATATAATATTAAAAATTAAAAAAAAAAAAAAAAGATCCAAATAGTCCTTTGAATTAAGAGTCCCAACAGGGTCTACCTTGCTGAAAGAAAAGAACTCTTTCGGAGAAAGTTCGATGAAGACCAATCAGTTTATAATGGACTTTAGGGTCTTTTCAGATGATCCCACAGGTTAAACATCTTTACACAGTCAGATCTGAAAACAGACGAATAATTCCTACCTGCCATGGGATATTTCCACACCACTGTTTCCCCTCTGCTTTACTTTTAACACATCGGAAGAGCAACCTGATAAAGTATAAAACACAAATAACTGAGTTTGTGAAAATCCATTAAAATAAAAGATGAACTTGTTTTTAATTCAAGAAACCCTTTTATTTGATAACAGCTTTGAAAGGTCACTTGAAACCAATTACTCTTAACATGTACTCCATTTAAAAATTTTAATTTAAAAATTTGGACTCAGAGGGAGAGGGAGAGGGTGGGATGATTTGGGAGAATGACATTCTAACATGTATACTATCATGTAAGAAATGAATCGCCAGTCTATGTCTGACGCAGGATGCAGCATGCTTGGGGCTGGTGCATGGGGATGACCCAGAGAGATGTTATGGGGAGGGAGGTGGGAGGGGGGTTCATGTTTGGGAACGCATGTAAGAATTAAAGATATTAAAATTTAAAAAATAAAAAACTAAAAAAAAAATAAATAAATTTTAAAAAAATAAAAATAAAAAAATAAAAAAAATAAAAATTCTTTACCTCATAGGATATTTACAAGACCTGAGAAGCGAAAGAGTACAGATGTCATAGTAACCAGAGAGTAGTCATAGATTAATTCTTTTAACTCTACAGAATGACTGACATGGGAACACTGATCCACAAGGGCTGCTAAAATCAGAAAAAAGGAGATAACCAGACATTATGTGTCCCTAATGAGAAGCCACAATACTTCCTATAAAGTAAAACCAAAAAAATAAGCCAATCAAAGATTTCCCCAGTTATCCAATGGCTACGACTGCACCTCCTCTGCAGGGGGCCTGGGCTCCATCCCTGGTCTGGGAACTAAGACCCCACAAAACTTATAGTGGCGTGGCCAAGAAAAGAAAACTAAGACAAAAACGAACCTGAATCTGGTCAAACCCCTGGGTCCAATTAACAGTTTACAGGAAATGCAAACAGATGAACACGTAAAACTAGACCAGGGGATGCAATCTGCAAACTCTTCACAGTGGGAAGTGCTATAGAACAAACAACCTGATTCCTTCAATAAGTAAATCACAAGGGAGAAGAAAAAGACTGGGGGGACCTATTTAAGAGACGTAAAGAGAAAATCAATTACCTACAACCTGTAGACCTTATTCAAATCCTGACTTAAGCAAACGAGCAAAAACTACCAAAAATAAACTATTTATAGTATTTATGAATCTTCTGGAAATCTGTACTCCAATTGGTTAAAAAAAAACAGTCCATATTTTTTTACAGCTATGCACTGAAATATTTACAGAAGAAATGACATTATGTGGGATTTGTATCCAAACATGGAGGAGCTGGTAGGTAGGGTGCAAGGATATAGATGCAACAAGATTCGCCATGAGTGTGACTGTTGAAACTCACATGCAGTAATTCTATCCTGCCTACTTTTGTATATGTTTCCAATCTTTCATTAAGAAAAAAAAAGACTGACTACAGGCCTACATCCCAGGGCAAGGCAATCGCTGCTCACACAAACACTACCTATATTCCAGCTATGCAAAAATGGCTGTGCTGTCCCGAGCTCAAACTAAGCCACACCCTCTCCATCCCACTGGACTTTGCACGTGTACCACTCTCCATCCAAAGAATATCCTCCTTACCCCTATTTGCCCACCATTACCCCATCACCAGCTGTCAATCCTACAGGTCCTGCCACACCCAGTTCAAGACATACCGCCTTTGCATGCTCTCTGCCCTGTTCATGCACTGTACTGCTTCTGTATTTTTGTTGTATATGGTTATATTATGCTTATATCTGCCTGTCAGCAACTAGAAGGCGATAACTCTCTCTTTATTCTTAAGCCTCGCTGTTTGTACATAATAGTTAAGTATTGTTGAAATTAACAGAACCAACTGAATTCTTCCTTACCCCAAATAACTCCTCAAAAACATTTAATCAGTTAAATAAGAGCCTTTGACATATGTATTCCATTTAATTGTTTAAATAGGTAAAATGCTCAATCAAAAAGTATAAAACGACAGTGAAAAGCACCTCTGCTCCATCTGTTCAGTTCACATCCCTCCCACGTAACCATTTCTCTTAGTTTTTGGTTTGCCTTTCCAGAGATAGCTTTAATGAATATTTAGGTCAATGTATTTTATTTATTTCTTCCTTATTTACTCAAGTGGGTAGCATAGTATGCTGTGCTGTGCTTAGTCGCCCAGTTGTGTCCGACTCTTTGCGACCCCATGGGCTATAGCCTGCCAGGCTCCTCTGTCCATGGGGATTCTCCAGGCAAGAATATTGGAGTGGGTTGCCATGCCCTCCTCCAGAGGATCTTCCCAACCCAGGGATCAAACCCAGGTCTCCCTCATTGAGGTGGATTCTTAACTGTTTGAGCCACCAGGGAAGCCCAAGAATACTTGAGTGGGTAGCCTATCCCTTCTCCAGGGGCTCTTCCAGACCCAGGAATCAAACCAGAGTCTCCTGCATTGCAGGCGGATTCTTTACCAGTTGAGCTACCAGGGAAGCCCAGGGAACATAGTATACATACTACTAAATATCGTGCTTGCCTTTTTTAAAAAAACTTAACAACATGTCTTGGAGAAAAACATATACATAAAGGACTTCCTTATATGTACATATTTTCTACAACTGCAGTTTTTTACACAGCAGCAGTTTTCCACTATAAGGATGTTCCATTATTTATTTAACCAGACCCCTCTGGTTATTTCCAATCCTTTACTATTAATAGCAATATCACAATGAATAACCTTTTGCATATGTCATTTAACATGTGTTTTAATATATCCATTGGGCAACTCTCTATATTTCACACTGTATATTAGAGCCTTCACTGTTTTTCTTCATCAGTTAGCTTCTAGATTTTATTTATTAGCTCACTTTTTTTTTCCTTTCTACCTCATTAAGTTCAATTTTATCTGCATTAACTCCTGCTTTCGTTTTCTTTCTGTTTAATTTCTTGTCCTTTTTCTAGCTTCTTAAATTAGTACTGTGATATACAACACAAGGGCTTCATTGTTGGCTCAGCGGCAAAGAATCCGACTGCCAATGCAGGAGACGTGGGTTCGATCCCTGTGTTGGGAAGATTCCCTGGAGAAGGAAATGGCATCTCAGTATATTCTTGCCTGAGAAATCCCAGGGACAGAGGAGCCTGGGGGGCTACAATCCATGGTCGCAGAGTCAAATACAACTTAGCAACGAAATAACAAATACAACACAAATCACAACAAGTCTGAGTCCTAACTCAAAATGAATCCTGAGCAGATCACAACCCCTCGATGCCATTACTTCACTTGGGTATAAAAGCAAAGATAACAAGCTCCAAATGGACAAGTGTTCCATAAGAGTGAAAAAGAAGACACGGACTTTCCTAGTGGCACAGATGATAAGAATCCACCTGCCAATGCTGGGACGTGGGTTTGATCCCTGGTCTGGGAAGGTTCCACATGGCACAGAGCAATTAGGCCCGTGCACCACAACCACTGAGCCTGCATGCTCTAGGGCCCACAAGCCACAACTACTGAGCCTGCATCCTGCAACCACTGCCATCTGCGCACCTAGATTCTGTGCTCCACAACAAAAGCAGCCCACACACAGCCTCGAGAGAGTAGCCCCCACTCTCCACAACTAGAGAAAGCCCACGCAGACAACAAAGGGTCCAATGCAACCCCAAAAAATAAATAAAATTATTTTTAAAAAATAAAAAATAAGAAAGGACCAGCTCCTATCATACAAACTCATAATTTTCTCATTCAAGTTCACAATAAAAAAAAAACCTGTGTTGGTCTCTTTAATTTTTTCTTACTGCAATAAGAAAATTTAGTTCTGAGCATATAGTTCTGAAAATTTCTGAAATGCCTTGATTGCAAAAAACTCAAAGGCTACTATTAGGGAGTACTACGACTTATAAAAACAGGTCAAGAACAAATTCTTGCTGCTGAAAATGTATCAAGTACTTGAAACCTTAACTGAAAGAATATTTTATAAACAGCATGTATTTTAAAGCCCAAACTTCATAGACTTTCAGGAGAAGGGCAAGATTTGGAGAAAGAGGGAAGTAAACAACACACAATAAGCATCAGCTATGTGCTAGGCACACTGCAAAAAATGTTTCTGCTTACATTTTTATTAAAAACAATCTAGAAGAGCTTCTCTGTTTTTAGGATAAAAGTTTGTCATGTTTATTAAATTATAAATCAATAGAGAAAGCGGTGGAAATATATTAACATAGAGAAAGCAAACACTGAGTCCACTATGAAAAAGAGTGTAATTTCTACAGTATATTCGTTAATTATTTTCCAAGGCATAGGTTATGAACAAGAAAAATGAAGAAACCAGCTAGGGGTCATTCAAGACCAAGTTCAAGTCTCAATTCCTCCACTTTCTCAGTAACCTTCATCAGCCTTAATCTCTTACCATTGGTTTTACAGTCAGAGAAACATCTGGCACTCAAACACATACAATTTAGCACTCTAACATGCAGATCAGCGGAGAAGGCAATGGCACCTCACTCCAGTACTCTTGCCTGGAAAATCCCATGGACAGAGGAGCCTGGTAGGCTGTGGTCCATGGGGTCGCGAAGAGTTGGACACGACTGAGCGACTTCACTTTCACTTTTCACCTTCATGCATTGGAGAAGGAAATGGCAACCCACTCCAGTGTTCTTGCCTGAAGAATCCCAGGGACAGGGCAGCCTGGTGGGCTGCCGTCTGTGGGGTTGCACAGAGTTGGACACGACTGAAGTGACTTAGCAGAGCAGAGCATGCAGATCAGACTGCTCACCAACCTTCCTGTGTCTAACTCTTAGCCCAATCGTGTCTTAGGGCCCTTAGAAATACGGGTTCTCTTCCACATGCAGCAATGGAAAAACATAAAGCTGGACTTCTACCTCACCTTTTACACAAAAATTCAAGATGGAACACAAATGAATAGAATAAAAATGTAAATGTTCTAGGAACAAAAAAACGGAGATGAATATTTTGGCAATCCTAACGTAAAAAGGGAATGACAAAATCCTGCAGCTGAGAGATAAAGGATTTAGTAATTTGACTACATAGAGGTATTAAATGTCCATATAGTAAAAATACCATAGGCAAAATTACAAGACAAAGGAGAACCTGGGGAAAGGAATTACTATACACATTATAAAAGGCTAATATCCTCTCCATGGGCTTCCCAGGTGTCCCAGTGGGCCTGCCAAGGCAGGAGATGCAGGAGATGCTGATTCAGTCCCTGGGTCAGGAAAATCCCCCGGAGAAGGAAAGAGCAACCCACTCCAGTATTCTTGCCTGGAAAATCCCACGGACAGAAGAGTGGGGGGGCGGCTACAGTCCCTGGGGCTGCAAACAGTCAGACACAACTGAGTGAGAGAGCACACACACATAATAATGTTCCCATACAAGGATTACTCCTGTGGTACAGCACAGCGCATGATACTCCACACACCTAGCACTGGCTTTGCTGAGTGGGCTTCTTTATGGGCTGCTGGAGCCCGAGGTCCTTCTGCATGGGTCTGGCTCATGTCAGTGCCTCTCTGTCATCAGCCTAGCTCATCATCATTGGGTTAGGTAATCTGCACGCCAATTTTACCCAGTAATCAACCGACCACAAAAGGGGTGTCCTAGATGTGCACAGATTCATATGCTATTAAAAATGAAGCATTTGGGGGACCTCTCTGGTGGTACAGTGGATAGGAATCTGCCTACCAATGCAGGGGTCACGGGTTCGATCCCTGGTCTGGGAAAATTCCACATGCCTTGGAGCAACCAAGTAGGTGAGCCACAACTCCTGAGCCTATTTGCTACAACTACTGAAGCCCGCATGCCTAGAGCCTTTGCTCGACAACATGAGAAGTCACTGCAGTGAGAAGCCTGAATACTGCAACGAAGAATAGGCCCTGCTCTCCACACTGGAGAAAGCCTGCGCACAGCAATGAAGACCCAGTGACGCAAAAAAAAAAAAAAAAAAAAAAACCTCTTTAAAAAAAAAGTAAAAACATAAAAGTATTTTAAACATCCCAGTACCACCAGTTATTTAAAGAACTAAAACCTGTTTTACCAATCTATAGATGATGAATATAACCATCTATTTTGATCCTTGAGAATAAAAGCTAAAAGACAGAGAGAGAGAGGGAAGAGAGGAGAGAACAGAACTCAGGAGCTTGATGACTATGTCCAACATCTATATCAACATGTGCCACACTGTTCCTGTCAAGGCAGGAGCTCTTCTCTCTGGTTTTACTGAGCAACAATCACAGTTTTCTTTAATGCCCAACAACAGGGTCATGGCTGAAGGGCCAGTCAAATGCTGGTGAGTGGTACCATCTGGTGTTTAGTAACAGAACTACACAAAAAAGTACCTTCATGCCAACATAAGAAAAATGGGCACCTTAGTGTCACTTTGGTTCACACCTCCCCTCCACTAATCTGCTACAACTGTCTCCTAGCTAGGTTAAGCATTAAACATAACAGTACTAATTCAAGGATATAAAGCCCTTTAAGTTCTTGAAAAGAAAACCCAAATCTGGGGCAGAAAAGCTTGTGCTACCTGATGTCTTTCTCCAGAGTGCAGGGATTCTGGCTAAATGCTTTACTGTCTACTAAGGAAGTCATCATCCATAGATACATTAGCTATTTCTTTTTTACGTTTTCAGCCTATACCACTTATCAGGGTATACCTGTTGGATTTTTTGCTGTTTGTTTTTTGTTTTTTTGCTTTGTTGTTAATTTGTTGTGTGCTGTAGAACTGTATTTTATTTGTGCTAAAACAATCTTTTCAAAGCTTTACTAAGTTCCTCTTAATAAGTGTTCTAGACTTGAGCTAAAAGAAATGCACTCAAGAATTCTTTTTCTATTTTTAAAATAATGAGCACCTCAGCCTCGTCTACCTTGTGTAAAGGGTAATAGAGACAAGGTTTCAAGATTCTATCCTCAGCCTAGCCCTCTCTTTGGAGGTGCCCACTCACTTTTCCAGCCTGCTTCACGTGTACAAGACACATTGAGTCCAAAGCTGTATGTGTTAGCCATCCTTTACTGATGTTAACTTTCCTTCCTTATTTTGCTTAATGGTAAACTCACCCAACCAGGAAACCATTTCCTGAGCGCTGACCATGTGCTAAACACCAAAGGAAGTGATCACAGGCATGACTGCACTGACCCTCACAGCCCAGGGAATCCAGTGCTACCATGACCACTATCCCAGCTGATTAAATGGAGGAAAGAACATGCTTAACCACCAGGAAACATGTTGTATCAATTCTCTTTCAGCAAGTGTCCTCCAGTGTGTGTGTGTGTGTGTGTGTGTGTGTGTGTGTGTGTGTTAGTCCCTGAGTCATGTCTGAGTCTTCTCCACCCCATGGACTGTAGCCTGCCAGACTCCTCTGTTCATGGAATTCTCTAGGCAAGAATACTTGAGTGGGTAGCCATTCTCTTCTCTAGGAGATCTTCCTAATCCAGGGATCAAACCCAGGTCTCCTGCACTGCAGGCAGATTCTTTACTGTCTGATCCACTGGTCTAAGCAAACCCAACTCTAATGCCAGGGCTTCAGTCCAAATTCATCTTTCACTTAGAGAAAGTGGGTGTGCCTGAAGTTGGTTAGATCTAGGCTCAAATCCCAGGGGCTTCCCTGGTGGCTCAGTGGCACAGAATCTGCCTGCCAATGCAGGAGACACAGGTTCAATCCCTGGGTTGGGAAGGTCCCCTGGAGAAGGAACTAGAAACCCACTCCAGTGTTCTTGCCTGGGAATTCCCATAGACAGGGAAGCCTGGTGGGCTACATTCCATGGGGTCACAAAACAATCAGACACAACTTAGTGCCTAAATAACAACAACAACAAGGCTCAAATAAAAGCCATGCCACATTATAATGCTGGGACCTCAAATTCCTTTTCTAACCTCTCTAAATGTTTTCTCATCTGTCTGTAACACAGGGATACTGAAACCTATCACAGTAGATTCTATGAAGAGGTCATGAACATGCCATGTAGTAGGCACTCTATAGCCCCAAATAGTTCAGTGGGTTCCTTGCCTCCACTGCCATCACTTCCTAATCTAACTTCCATAGTTCTTTTTTTGATGCAAATTGAATAAAAAATTCCTCAGCATCTTCCTACCACATAGAACAGTATTTCTGTATGATCCAAGGCCCCCAGTAGTATGTAAAGGAGATTGCTTTAAATTCAGGCACTAAAGGCTTCCTGGCCCCACTGTACTAGCAGGAAACAATAGAAAAGTGAAATTTTTAAAAATTCCACTTATAAAGACTTCTCTGGTGGTGCAGTGGATAAGAATCCGCCTGCCAATGCAGGGGACACAGCTTGGATCCCTGGTCCAGGAAGATCGCACATGTGCAGAGCAACTAAGCTGGTGAGCCCCAACTACTGGGCTGGTGCTCTAGAGCCCGCAGGCTGCAACTACTTAGCCCACATGCTACAACTACTAAAGCCTGAGAGCCTAGAGCCTGTGCTCCGCAACAAGTGAAGCTGCAGCAATGAGAAGCTTGGCACTGCAACCAAGAGTGGCCCTCACTCACCACACTAGAGAAAGCCTGTGCAAAGCAACAAAGACCCAGCACAGCGAAAAATTAGTACATAAATGATTTTTTTTTAATTCCATTGATAATAAGATTGTCAAGAAACATAAACACTGAGGACTAAATCAACCAAAAGGGTATATAGCACTCTATAATCAGAACTATTCCACAATGCTAAAAGAAATTTTAAACGTCATAAGTAAATATACCATGCTCATGGACTGGAAGATCAAGATTAATATCAGTTCTCCCTACACTGATCTATACAGATTCAATAGAATCCCAACTGAGCTTTCTGAGGAAACTGTAAATGGTGATTCTACATTTTATATGGAAATGCAAAGGACCCAGAATAGCAAATCTTGAAGAGGAAAGTTGGAAGACTCACAGGATCTTATCTGATCATGTCAGGATAGGCGAAAAGATCAATGGAAGAAATTAGCGAGTCCAGAAATAGATCCACACATGGTGGTCAACCAATTTTTCACAAAGGTGCCAAATGTTTCCATGGGAAACATTCAAAAACTGCTGCTGAAACAATTGGACGGC
Organism: Ovis canadensis; assembly: GCF_042477335.2. Taxonomy (NCBI): domain Eukaryota; kingdom Metazoa; phylum Chordata; class Mammalia; order Artiodactyla; family Bovidae; genus Ovis; species Ovis canadensis. Next base: position 95,112,390 of record NC_091245.1, on the reverse strand, counting down.
ACTCATTTGATACTACATGAAAAAATAACTGACCTTCTGTTTCATAAGGTATGCCAAATTAATCTGAGGTAGGGTACAGAGAGATAGTGAAAGAGAGAAAAGCCTGGCGTGCAGCAGTCCATGGGCTTGCAGAGCTGGACAAGACTGAGCAACTGAACAACAACAAAAGGCGTAGACTAAACCAAAAAGTCATAAAAAAATAAAGAAAACAACTATAAAACTTCTGAAAGAAACCACTGAAGAACTTTATGATCTTGAGTTAGGCAAAGATTTCCCACAGAAGACAAACAGCACAAATCATAAAAAAATGATAGATTGGATTTCATAAAATGAAAAGTTTCTACTCTTCAAAAGACAGTCAAGAAAACCAAAGCCACAGACTGGGAGGAAATATACACTATATATATATACACTATATATATATATACACTATATATATATATATATATCTGCCAAAGGACCTGTGCAGAGAATACATAGGAACCCTTCCAACTCAATAACAATAGATAATACAATTTTAAAGATAGAAAAAAATCCCCCAAAGTTACACTGTATGATTCCACATATGTAACACTTTGAAATGACAACATTTTAGAGCTAGAGATCAGGTTCATGGTTGCCAGGAGTGTACAGAGGGAAATAAGAGGAAGGTGGGGATAGTTACAAAAGGGCAACAAGAAGGATCCTCTGGTAAAGGAACTGCCCAATATCTTGACTGTTGTGGTAAATACACAAAAGGTGGCTCAGTTGGTAAAGAATCTGCCTGCAATGCAGATCTAGGTTCAGTCCCTGGGGTGGGAAGATCCCTAGAGAAGGGAATGGCAACCCACTCAAGTATTCTTGCCTGGAGACTCCCACAGACAGAGGAACTTGGCAGGTTACGGTCCATGAGGTCACAAAGTGTCAGAGATGACGGAGCAACTAAGCACGCATGCACGCGCACATGATAAACTTGCACAGAACTGAATGAGCGCCGAACAACTGATGCTTTTGAACTGCGGTGTTGGAGAAAACTTTTGAGAGTCCCTTGGACTGCAAGGAGATACAACCAGTCCATTCTGAAGGAGATCAGCCCTGGGATTTCTTTGGAAGGATGATGCTGAAGCTCAAACTCCAGTACTTTGGCCACCTCATGCGAAGAGTTGACTCACTGGAAAAGACCCTGATGCTGGGAGGGATTGGGGGCAGGAGGAGAAGGGGACGACAGAGGATGAGATGGCTGGATGGCATCACTGACTCAATGGATGAGTCTGAGTGAACTCTGGGAGTTGGTGATGGACAGGGAGGCCTGGCGTGCTGCAATTCATGGGGTCGCAAAGAGTCAGACTCGACTGAGCGACTGAACTGAACTGAACTGAACTGAACTGAAATGTATACCTACCATTAGGTAAAGTCTGCAGATGATCTCCTTGTACTATTTCTTAAGCTGCCTATGAATCTATAATTATCTCAACAAAAATTTCCATTAAAAAAAATGGGCAAAATTTTAAACAGATACTTCATCAAAGAAGATATACAGAAATAGCAAAAAACTACATGAAACAAAATGGCTTTCATAAATGGTATTCAAAATGGTATTCTGGACAATAATAAAGAATGAATTACTGACAGATACAACTACATGGACAAATCTCTATAGACACTGTTACATAAAAGAAGCCAGATTCCAAGAATACATGCAGTATGAATCAAAACAGTGATCAGCTATGATAGGTGGGGGTATTATCTAGATGGGATCCAATGGAACTTAATGGGGTAATGGAAATAAATAGTCTATATTTTGACTGGGATCTTGATTTTAAGGATGGGTATATACCTTTCTTAAAACTCAATCAGAAAATAAACAAAACTGGTTGAACACTTAAGAACCGTGCATCTTATTGCATGCATAACTCAGTAAAGAAATATAGTAGTACAGGCAGTTTTCAGTTATATAAAATTGTGAAGATGGTACTTGAGTGCCTATATTTGGTGGGGGGGAGGGATCAATCTAGAATATATAAATTTCAAACTGTCATATAAAGACCATTACATACAAATGTCATATAAAGACCACTACATATGGCCTCTGCCTTTCTGGCCAGTCTTATCTTCTGAATTCTCCACTTAAATATATGCTAAACAACCACTGAACAGAGTTTCCCTGATGGCTCAGTGGTAAAGAATCTGCCTGCCAATGCCAGGGACATGGGTTTGATCCCTGGGTCAAGAAGATCCACTCCAGTATTCTTGCCTGGGAAATCCCATGGACAGAGGAGCCTGGCGGCCAACAGTCCATGGGGTCGAAAAAGAGTTGGACATGACTTAATGACTGAACAACAAACAAAAAACCATTGAACCAAATGTTTGCAATTACTTCACGCTCTATATACTAATGCAGGATACTGACTGGTCTGTTTATATGACCTCTTTTTTGCCCCTAGGGAATTCCTACTTACTTTTCAATACTCATGACAAATATCATCTGCCACCTATGTAGACTTCCCTGCCCTTCTTCTGAGTTCCCATAGAAAAGGAAACTAGCATTTATTGAGTGCTTAACATACATCAGACATTTTTATACATTACCTCGTGGCTCATATGGTAAAGATTCTGCCTGGAATGCGAGAGACCTGGGCTCAATCCCTGGGTGGGGAAGATCCCCTGGAGAGCTAGAGATCAGGAGAAGTGAATGGAAACCCACTCCAGTATTCTTGCCTGGAGAATCCCATGGACAGAGGAGCCTGGTGGGCTACAGTCCAAGGGGTCGCAGAGTCGGACACGACTGAGCAACTAACTTTCACTTTCGTTCTACTACCAGAATGAGAAAGTTGACAAGCAAGTGCAAATTAATGACTGTTGGTGAGCTGATGTTATTGGCTACTTGAAAGCTGGAGAGGGAGGGAGGTGAAGCAGTTTATCCAGAATAGAGGTCAGGCTTCTCACATCAACAAGTAGCTCAGAAGTTAGGAAGTGACAATCTATTCTGTACATACAGAAACACCATTTGTTTTTTACTGACTTTTAGAGACTAGTCAATCCTAGGAAAACACCTGACCATGACCCTTTCAGGCAAAGGAAAACAAAAACAAATACACTTAGCTGCCTTTTGGACACTTACCTGTATTCTCTCTTGCCCTGTGATAGAGACAGACCCTGAAGCTCTACCACAAAGTCCTCATGCAATAAACAGTGAGAAACAGGAATGCTAGAAGGGGAAAAAAAAAAAAAGGAAATTTGTGTTTTAGGAGGCATAGAGGTCAATATCCTAAAATGAAATCTAAAATATGTGTTTTAAATATAAGGGCCCATGTATAATCTCTACTGGGTTTGTAAATCCCACACACTTTCTTGTCCATGTGCATTCCTCTGGGGAAAGGGCCCATCTTTTCTTCTTTTCTCATGCCCCCAAATAAAGTATGACAATAAACATACTTATCTTTTTCCTGAGGACTCAAGTTTAAAATGATATTGTGCTACGTACCACTATACTGTGATTCCTCCAAGCTGTGAATTTTTCCCAGGTTCTCCTATCATCCTTTTCCCTCTAATAACCTGATAGCTGTCACTATCAACAAGAGAACTCTGGCAACACATTCTGCTAATTACACTTCATGCTTGATTGGCCTAGGTTTAACTCCTGCCTTCCAACTTCTTAGTAGGAAAGAATATAATATTTGAGAGCAAAAATCTAAAGTACTGTCATATGACCTGTGGCATTTCCCTTCTTTTTGCTTATAATCTGGTTTCCAGACATATCCCAAATGGGTCAAATTGTCAAATAACCACCTTTGAGTCAAATATTATTATACTAGTTTGTATAGCAATATGTTCTTATAAATGATACTTTACATAAGGGCATTTTCCTTTTTATTTAAAACCAAATCTCATGCTTCCATTAATATTTAATTTCTACAAATCTGAATGTGCTTTCGTGTCTCATGCAACTTGAGCTAGGTATTGAACCTAAGAAGCTCCATATACATATTAGAAATGAAACAGTAAACCCTGACATAATGATGTTTATAGCTTGAGTAATTTGTTTGGTTCCTTCTATCTTAAGATTTAACACTAATTTAAATAAAGTCATTTTGTATTTAATTTAAATGGATCCCAGTAATTTCTTTCAAATGAAAAAACAACTCATAAGAAGGCTAAGAAAATACTTCCTCTAAAAAATTTATTTTCTAAATTTGAAAAAAGATAAAAATCTTCCACTTAAGTCTCAAAGTGTAACAAAAACACAAGCCATCTATTTCATTCCGGGAAAACATGAGAAGCTAATATATGTGTTGAAAAAAATTTTTTTCTATTGATATCCATAGTGTCTTACACATGTAGAAAATGCCTTTTCTAAAACCAAGTTCAGCAGAAAGCAGGAAAAAATGCATAACTGTGATAGTTTAAAATTTCACATAGAAACTGTGGACACCAGGTACTATGAAATACTAACAACACTTATGAGAACAGTATTTTCTCACTTCAAAGACGATCCTTATTTCTCGGTCTCAGCTTTTAATTTTGTAAAAACGAGACTGCTGAATCAGATTACTTATGTCTTTTCAGCTTTAATCCCTAATTTGTTTTTTTTGAGTATCAAACTCACCACTTAAATGCAGAGAATCCTGTTTTTAAAGGGTCCCGTTAATCTGACTACCAGGGTGTTTTAAACATTTGGAAACCAATTCGGCCTAAGACTAGTGTAAAGCTGGAGCCAATTATTTTCTGCTATGTCTGCACGTTCTCAATTATAAACGGGATGGGAGTAACGTCCCAACAGGAAAAGGGACTGTCAAGGCCAGGCCAGTGAACCCAGAACTGAAAAGGCCCAGAAGGATCCAGATGAAGCCAATCCTCCAGATTATAAATGAGAGCCCTGGCGGCCCAGAGACGGAGAGAAAACAGCCATGGGTCACACAGCAAGCAGTAGCGGAGCATGTCCCTAACCTGCCGGGGATTACCAACTACTTCAAGGGCCCTGGCTCTGCAGACCAGGAGTCCCATCTCTCCTAGTCCTTTTGGGCAGCGGGGAGCCGGCGACTCCTCCTGAGTGGCCACGCGCAGACCCAGGGAATTGTGCCTAGCTCGGAGACCTACTCGGTGGGCCGCACAAAGTTGCATGTGTCCGCCCGGCACACGTAGAAGCTCTTTCCTTTATTCGGGCCTTCTCGGACGCCGGTCTTCAGAAGACATAAAGTCCCTAAGGAGAGAAGGTCGACAACGATTACACCACGCTAGGCTGGCAGACCCCTTGGACCCTCGGACCCTGACCTACCATGCTCAGGACACCTAACTACTTCCATCTCGCTCCAGCTTTCCTCTTCTCCGAAGGCACCGCCTCTCCCAACGCCTGCTTCCGCCTTTTTCTCCGCCCTCCTCATTCGGAAACCAATCGTCACCAGCCTCCTCCACTCTTAATTCCCCATAATTCACCGCCGCGGCTTTAGCCACACCCACCCTAACTACTATCAGCCAATCAAACGGGAAATGTGCTCACCTCCAACCAAACACTGCCGCCCTGAGATTCGCCGCGCGCCGAAATCAAAAATGGGGCGGGGGAAACCTGGTCTTTGGCCGGTCGGTGGGGCGTGGCTGAAGCTGGAGTGAGTTTTGGAGGCTGGCGGGGCTTTCCGGCGGGGAAGGCAATGGCAACCCACTCCAGTACTCTTGCCTGGAAAATCCCATGGGCGGAGGAGCCTGGTAGGCTGCAGTCCAAGGGGTCGCTACGAGTTGGACACGACTGAGCGACTTCACTTTCACTTTTCACTTTCATACATTGGAGAAGGAAACGGCAACCCACTCCAGCGTTCTTGCCTGGAGAATTCCAGGGACGGGGGAGCCTGGTGGGCTGCCATCTATGGGGTCGCACAGATTCGGATATGACTGAAGCGACTCAGCAGCAGCAGTAGCAGCAGGGGCTTTCCGGAGGAGGGAAGCTTTGCGAGGAAGGAACTGGTCGACTCTACCTTGCACGCATTTAAGACCTCGAGGCATCCCTAGAGGAAGCAGGCATTAGAGACTGCAGAGAGGAGCTCTACAAAGACTCTCTTCTTCCCGAGGCCGAGAGCTCCTAGAGCTTCGCGGTCTTAGGGATGCCAGCCGGGTCCTAGCGCTGGTGGGCGCTCCGCCTCCGCGCTCGAACGCTAGGGAGGGGAGTCCCAGAGAAGCCGCCGCCTCGGGAAGAGGCACTGGATTTGCATGTGGAGGCGAGGCGGGGTGCGAGTGAGGGCCGTTGGGGCGTCGTTTAGAGCTAAGCGGTGAACTGACATGTCTGTTGTAGAGCGGGCCTAAAGACTTCTCTAGAACCCACGACACAGTCCTTACCCCTACACGTCTGTCTTGACAACCTGGTGGGATGGCGCAGCATTTTAAAGACCCCGAGATTCAAAAGTTTGATTGAGTCCCCCCAGGTTAGAGAATTAGTGAGTGGGCAGTTGGCCGACGGTGCTCAGAAAACTGCCTCCTGTGTCTACTGTGTGTTCTCCAGGCACTCAGTGTAGGAGACCTGAGTTAGAAACGTCAGAGTGGAAACAACAGGAGGAATAGACCGCCTTTGGTGAAAGGGAGTTTTATACTGTACATTTTGTATTGTCAGACTTTTTCTATTAGTATGCGTTTGTAATATTAAAAATCGAGGGTGTAATTAAAAGAAAGGGGACTATTTGAAATCGTAATCGGATCTCTTAGTCAACAAAAAGGGAGGAGGAATAGGAATCAGACATGGCAAGAGAGACGGCTTAATCGTACAACTATTGAGGACCATATGTACAGACATATGGTGTGGCGTGTGTAACTGTATTTACAGAGACGGTAGGACAGGAGAATCTGCAAGTTCTGGGAAATCTGAGCTATATGGTGAATGTAAATGTCGTAGGGAGCCAGAGGACGGGAGACAAACCTGAGAGCAAACAGTTCTTCTTGTTTATTAAGAATTAAACAAGTTCTTAATAAATAGCTTTTTGTATACCCAATGTGGACTAGGTGCTTAGGAAATATACAATCCATTTATTCACATATAAAGTTTAAAACGGCTGTTCTAACCACAAAGAACTTGTTCAGTATTTGGAGGAGACTGATCTAGCACATACTGAACACTTAAATAACAAGGTAATAGCATTTGAATGGCATGATGAGTGGACATCCCAGTAAACTCTTAGGATTAAAGATGTGTCAAAGCAAAGTAGAGTAAGTTTATACATAATTATCCCTTCTGAAACACCTATACATAAATGTAGAAATAGGAAAGGAGTAAAAAAACAAAGAGAGACAGTTTCATTATACCCAGATTGTAATTCTTGCATTGAGAGACTTCTATTCATATATTTAATAAATGCTACACTTTGAGGGGGGTTCATGTTTGGGAACGCATGTAAGAATTAAAGATTTTAAAATTTAAAAAATAAAAAACTAAAAAAATAAAATAAAATAAAAATAAAATAAAATAAATGCTATATTAGGAAAAGTAGACCATGAACATTGGATTTGCAGGACAAGGGGCATGATAATCTAATTATTTCTTTAAAAATGCCTTTTTGAAACAAGACAAAATCAGGGCATCTTAAATGTCCCGTTAAGGAGGGACCTCTTCCTTTTTCAAGTATTCAAGCTAGTGTCTCAGGTCAAACCCCATGAAAGGGTGCACAGCCAAATCACAGAATGGGGGATTATTTCTCCCATAAATTTGGTCATAGTCCATGGGGGTGCAAAGAGTCGGACACCACTGACTAACACACATAGAGAATTATACAATAAACACTTTTCAAAATATATACATTAGTATGTGTATATTGTTTATATCCTTAATTAGCCTATAGACTCTTGGAGAGCCCTTTGGACACAATGTGCTTTATGGACCCTTATTTTGAGTAAAGTTGAGACTTTGAGTTTGTTTTGCTTTTAAACTTGATGTATTCAAAACTGAATGTGTAGGCTAGGTCCTAAAGCTCAGTGGTTTAAATCCACAGGTTAATGAGCCAATAAATTATTTGTGCATGGAGGTGGTCAGACATAAAGTATGTGACGGAATTGTTCTAAAACTCGGTTGTGGTAATGGCTGCACAACTGTATACATTTCCTAAGACTCGGGGAACTAACTATGCATTGTAAATAGGTGAATTCTATGGTGTCTGTTCTTCAGTAAAGCTGTTAAAAACAGTGTATAGGCAATACCAAAACATCTGCAAGGAAAAGAAAATCTCGGCTCAATCACCTAAATGTTTCAGCATCCTAAAGGCTCTTTAGTTTTAGATAGTATTAATCCTTAAGCAGACTGGTTCTCTGACCTGTGGAATAAAATCCAGAGTGGTACAAACACACATTTTAATTCCTGGGAAATAAAGCAGTTGGATATTATCTAGTCAGCATTGTGCTGGGTGGCATATATTAAACATGAAAGGCATCTATAAGATACTGGTGGTGAGGGTATCAGCTGGAAGTCACCCCTTGACTTTCTTGTCACTGTCTGGTTTTTCAGTCACTAAGTCATATATGACTCTTTGTGACCCCGTGAACTGCAGCACACCAGACTCCCCTGTCCTTCACTATCTCCTGGAGTTTGCTCTAACTCCTGTCCATTGAGTGAGTGATGGAAATAATCAGCAATTCTGTTTTAAGTTATTTGTAAAATTCACGTTCTATGCAACTGATGCCTCCCAAAATCTTGGCTTTCTCTGCCCACCGAAGCCAAATAAAAAGTATGGAGAGAGACTTTGGAGGAAATAGAAAGGTGGCTTTAATCCTCAGCATGTGGAGGGGAGACAAAGCAGACTCAAGCCCCCACTCCATGAGAAATCTGAGGGATTATATGGATGAAGGCTCGCAATCAGAGGTTGGTGATGACCAAAGGTGTAAGAATCTCTCATTCTTCCTCTTGCATTGTTTCAAAAAAATGGTCACAGGCTGGCGTCAGGTAGCCTGGTCCATCGTCTTCTGTGTATTGTACTGTGGCCTTCTTTCTATTAATGTAATGCAAAAAGAGAAAAACTACAAGGGATGATCTCCAAGAGAGTGCTGTAAAGGTGAGCACCAGATATAGGACGTAATTAGCATAGAGTTAAAAGAAGTAGGTGCAGAATGTAGCTCATGCAGCGCTAGAGGGCAGAAAAGCAAACAAGTTATAGACAATAATTAGGAATGGTTACAGTGAAAACTAGGAATGATCAAGCCTGCTCACTGTTCTGTCTTCTTTGTTCTCAGGAAAGAATAGAAAAACTCATTACTCTTTTTCACCTTTTCACTGTTTTAAACATTAAGTTGTCCAAATATGCCTCTCCAATTAGCTGATAATCTAAGTTTATTGTGATTTTATATCCCTCTGGGTTTTTGCTCATTGCTTTGGGGTGGGGTGGGAGGGGTAACTAATTTTAAAGAGTAGGTAAAGGATTTTTTGTCCCTATGTAGCCTACTTCGGCAGTATATTTTGAGGTATGTGCTTTTTTTAAAAAAAAAATTTATTTATTTATTTTTGGCTGTGCTAGGTCTTTGTTGCTTCATGTGGGCTTTCTCTAGCTGCAGCAAGCAGGGGTTACTCTCTAGTTGCAGTGCGCAGGCTCCCCATTGCAGTGGCTTCTCATGTTATGGAGCACAGGCTCAGTAGCTGTGGTTCCTGAGCTCTAAGGCATAGATAGGGTCAGTAGCTGTGACACATGGGTTTAGTTGCTCCGTGTATGAGGCATCTTCTGAGAGCAAGCGTAGAACCTGTGTCCCCTGCATTACAAGATGAATTCTTAAACATTGAACCACCAGGAAAGCCTTGAGATAAGTGCTTTTACAGACAGCACTTATAAGTGATTTTAATTCACACAGCTACCCTGGGAGCAGGTATTCCTTTATCCCCATTTTAAAGAATGGAACACCAAAGTTTAGAGAGCTATTAGCCACTTTCTTACAGAGCCCCACTTGAACTTTGGAACCAAAAGATTAATCTTTTCCTGGCTCAAAATCACAAAGCTGACATCAGACAGACCAGGAACTGGAAGTGACTTTGGAGGGACTCCTATCCCAGTTCTTGCCACCACAGTATTTTTAGGAAGCATAAATTGTTCAGTGATGCTTTCAGACATTTAACCTATACATAGCCGAGCATTCAGATATTGTGTTATACAGATGCAGCTCAACAAACCCAAGGAAACTAAACAAACCAAGTCCTGCTGTTTTATAAATGATCACTAGGTAGCAGCATATTAACATAAAAACCGAACACAAGGTCCACTTCTGTGTTCACCCTCTTTAGTGATAAGCAATGGTGATTCAGTTTCATTTTATTTTGTGCCTTTCAAATATATGACCATTTTAAACTTTACCATTGATAGAAGCATAGTCAAGATGAGAATATAGTAAGGACAAATTTGGTTATTTGGAAAAGGGAAGAGATTTTACAAATTCTTTTGTTGTGCCAATATTTTCTATTAGGTTCCAAATGTCACTGGTGTTAAATTATTATCCCCAAAATGGCTCAAACCTGGCACCCCTTCTCTATTTGTGTTTTTCATTAAGTATACTAGTCAGTACTTTTTTTAGTAAATTTATAAAGTTGTGCAACAATCATCACAATCTAGTTTTAGCCCATGTCCATCATCCCCAAAACTTCCCTCAAACCTGTGTATACTCAACTGACACAACACCCTTGTTCTCAATGAATTGAAGGTTTTTGCTTCATCTTGAGAAAGAATTCAGAGTGGTAGCAGGGAGATTAAGAATGTAAAGTGAGAATTTATTTAAACTGGAATATGCTCTCAGACATTTCATGGCAAATAGATGGGGAAACAGTGGCTGACTATTTTTCTGGGCTCCAAAATCATTGCAGATGGTGACTGCAGCCATGAAATTAAAGATGCTTACTCCTTGGAAGGAAAGTTATGACCAACCTAGACAGCATATTGAAAAGCAGAGATATTACCTTGTCAACAAAGGTCGGTCTAGTCAAGGCTATGGTTTTTCCAGTGGTCATGTGTGGATGTGAGAGTTGGACTGTGAAGAAGGCTGAGCGCCAAAGAATGGATGCTTTTGAACTGTGGTGTTGGAGAAGACTCTTGAGAGTCCCTTGGACTGCAAGGAGATCCAACCTGTCTGTCCTAAAGGAGATCAGTCCTGGGTGTTCATTGGAAGGACTGATGTTGAAGCTGAAACTCCAATACTTGGCCACCTCATGCGAAGAGCTGACTCATTGGAAAAGACCCTGATGCTGGGAGAGGTTGAGAGCAGGAGGAGAAGGGGACGACAGAGAATGAAATGGTTGGATGCATCACCGACTCAATGGACATGAGTTTGGATAAACTCCAGGAGTTGGTGATGGACAGGGAGGCCTGGCGTGCTGCGATTCATGGGGTTGCAAAGAGTTGGACACGACTGAGCGACTGAACTGAACTGAACTGATGCTCTCAGATGGAAAGGAGGCAGACGGGTGAGGAGTTGCTGTCCTGGGTTTCTGTGGCAAGCCAGTTTTGAGGGGCGTACAAATGAAGGGACGGGATATTTCACTGGAGAAGGAGGAGTTTGGGGATCACACTGTCATATTCCCTGATTTTCATCCCAGCTCCATCTTCCCAAAGGGAGGAGGGATTTTTGTCTTTATAGAAGCTTTGGGCTTCCCTGGTGGCTCAGTGGTGAAGAATCCTCCTGGCAGTGCAGGAGACACGGGTTAGATCTCTAGTCTGGGAAGACTGCGCAAGCCACAAGCCGTGCACCACAATTACTGAAGCCTGCGTACCCTAGAGCATGAAAAGAGGAGGCGCCACAGTGAGAAGCCTACCACAACTAGAGGGGAGCCCCTGCTTGCTGCAGCTAGAGAAAAGCCTGCACGGCAGCAAAGACCCGGCACAGCCAAAATACATAAATACCTAAAATTTAAAAAAAAAAAGAAGAAGAAGAAGCACCGCAGTGTCAGTGCGTGATGGGTGCTTCTTATCTGTAAGCCTAATTTTACTGTAATGAGATCATAATGAGCAACAGGTTACATTCCTATGCAGGAGATTGCCACCTTCCCTCACCTTTCTTTGTATGCTTCCATGGCACTTATCATCCAACATCCGGTGTGTTTTCCTGTCAGTCTGGAGGTTTCTGCTTTTCTTTGTCTGCCCCTGGACCCCTGCTGTTTACGAGCTGTGATTTCCTGCCACCCGGCCCCTTCCCCCATTTTTCTGCTCATACCTAGTTACCTGCCTGCTGTAAGAAGCCCAACACCAAGGCCGCCACTGATCTGTTTTCTGTGTTTATAAATACGCCTTTGGGGAACATCTCTTATAAGCAGAGTTTACAGTATGCAGTCTGTTGCCTCTGTTTTCTTTCATTTAGCACAATGTTTTGGAAGTTCATCCATGTTGTAATGGACATCAGTGTTTCACTCTTTTTATGGCTGAATAGTATTCCATTATATTCATCACCAGTTGACAGATCTTTGGATTGTTTTCCCTTTGGATTTATTAGGAATAATGTTATGAACACTAACAAGTCTTTATGTGGGCATTTGTTTTCATTCCTCTTCCGTAGATACCTATGAGAGGAGTTGCTGGTCAGGTGGTAAGTTTATGTGTAACTTTTTAAGAAATTACCAAGCTGTTTTCCAAGTGGTGGTACCATTTTACAATCCCAGGAGCAACGTATAAAGGTTCAAGTTCTCCACATCCTTACCAACACTTGTTATTGTCTTTCTTTTTTATTATAGTCATTCTAGAGCTGTGAAGGGGTATCTTATGTCAGCCTTATTGTATATTTCCTAATGACTACTGAGGTTGAGCTCCTTTTCACATGCTTATTAGCCATCATCTTCCTCTTTTATGTTGGTCTTGAAAGGCTTTTTCCTTTAAAGGTTTGTATGAAACAAGCCAAAAAGCAAAAATGACAATTGCTGTTGTTGTTGATCAGTCGCTCAGTCATGTCTGACTCTCTGCAACCCCATGGACTGCATACAGCACGCCAGGCTTTCCTGTCCTTCACCATCTCCTCGAGTTTGCTCAAACTCCTGTCCATTGAGTCCATGATGCCATCCAACCATCTCATCCTCTGTTGTTCCCTTCTCCTCCTGCCTTCAATCTTTTCCAGCATCAGTGTCTTTTCCAGTGAGCTGGCTCTTCACATCAGGTGGCCAAAGTATTGGAGCTTCAGCACCAGCATCAGTCCTTCCAACGAATATTCAAGACTGATTTCCTTTAAGATTAACTGGTGTGATCTCCTTGCAGTCCAAGGAACTCTCAAGAGTCTTCTCCAACACCACAGTTCAAAAGCATCAATTCTTCAGTACTCAGCCTTCTTTATGGTCCAACTCTCACATGCATACATGACTACTGGAAAAACCATGGCTTTGACTATACGGACCTTTGTTGGCAAAGTGATATCTCTGCTTTTTAATATGCTGTCTAGGTTTGTCATAGCTTTTCTTCCAAGGGACAAACGTCCTCTAATTTCATGGCTGCAGTCACCATCTGCAGTGATTTTGGAGCCGAAGAAAATGAAGTCTGTCATTGTTTCCATTTTTCCCCATCTATTGCCACAAAGTGATGGGACCAGATGCCATGATCTTAGCTTTTTGAGTGTTGAGTTTTAAGCCAACTTTTTTCACTCTCTTCTTTCACCTTCATCAGGAGGCTCTTTAGTTCCTCTTCACTTTCTGCCATTAGAGTGGTGTCATCTGCATATGTGAGGTTATTGATATTTCTCCTGGCAATCTTGAATCCAGCTTGAGCTTCATCTAGCCTGGCATTTTACATGTTATACCCTGCACATAAGTTAAATAAGCAGAGTGACAACATACAGCCTTGACGTACTCCTTTCCCAATTTGGAACCAGTCAATTTTTCTGTGTCTGGTTCTAAGTGTTGCTTCTTGACCTGCATACAGGTTTCTCAGGAGGCAGGTAATGTGGTCTGGTATTTCCATCTCTTGAAGAATTTTCCACAGTTTGTTTGGATCCACACAGTGAAAGGCTTTAGTATAGTCAGTGAAGCAGAAATAGATGTTTTTCTGGAATCTCCTTGCTTTTTCTGTGATCCAACAGATATTGGCAATTTGATCTCTGGCTCCTCAGCATTTTCTAAATCCAGCGTGTACATCTGGAAGTTCTTGCTTCATGTCCTGTTGAAGCCTAGCTTGAAGGATTTTGAGCATGACTTTGCTAGCATGTGAAATGAGTGCAATTATACAGTAGTCAGAACATTCTTTGCATTGTCCTTCTTTGGGATTGGAATGAAAACTGACCTTTTCCAGTCCTGTGGCCATTGCTGAATTCCATCCTGTGGCCATTTTCCAAATTTGCTGGCATTAATTTTTATTAACTCAAGGAGACCAAAGAAATATTAATGCATAATGTTAATGTTTGTATGTTAAGAAAATTGAATATATACTATAATGTAGTTCTGTGGGAAATATATATATATATATATATGTATGTATATATATTTTGGCTGTGCCACCACATGACATTTGAGATCTTAGTTCCCTGACTAGTAATGGAACGCATGCCCCCTGCGATGGAAGTGCAGAGTCGTAATCACTGGACCACCAAGGAAGTCCCCTGTGAGAAATATTTTAACAAGCTATTAACTTTTTATAATTGAAGTATAGTTGATGTATAATGTTATATAAATCGCAGGTGTACAATATAATTATTAACAATTTTAAAAGGTTATATTCTATAGTAATTATAAAATGTTGGCCATATTCCCTGTGTTATACAATATATCCTTGCAGCTTATTTTTTTTAATATTTGTATAATTAGTTTATTTGCCTGTGCCAGGTTGGGTCTTATTTGCAGCATGCAAACACTTGGTTGTGGCATGTGGGATCTAGTTCCTGGACCAGGGTTCAAACTCAGGCTCCCTGTACTGGGAGCTCAGAGTCTTGGCCACTGAACCACCAGGGAAGTCTGCCTTGTAGCTTATTTTATACCTAATAGTTTGTACCTCCTACTCTCCTACCCCTGTGTTGCCCCTTACTTCTTCCATTTTTTTCACTGGTAACCACTAGTTCATCCTCTATATCTGTGAGTCTGCTTCTTTTTTGTTATGTTCACTAATTTGTTGTATTTTTTAGATTCCACATACAAGTGATGCCCTACAATGTTTTTCTCTGACTTACTTTGCTTACCGTGATGCCATCCAAGTGCATCCAGGTTGCTGCAAATGGCAAAATTTTCATTCTTTTTTATGGTTGAGTAGTATTCCATTGCGGAAATGGCAGTGGCACTCCACTCCAGTACTCTTGCCTGGAAAATCCCATGGGGAGAGGAGCCTCTTAGGCTGCAGTCCATGGGGTCGCTAAGAGCCAGACACAACTGAGCGACTTCAGTTTCACTTTTCACTTTCATGCATTGGAGAAGGCAATGGCACCCCACTCCAGTACTCTTGCCTGGAGAATCCCATGGACGGGGGAGCCTGGTCGGCTGCAGTCCATGGGGTCGCTAGGAGTTGAACACGACTGAGTGACTTCACTTTCCCTTTTCACTTTCATGCATTGGAGAAGGAAATGGCAACCCACTCCAGTGTTCTTGCCTGGAGACTCCCAGGGACGAGGAGCCTCGTGGGCTGCCGTCTATGGGGTCGCACGGAGTCGGACATGACTGAAGTGACTTAGCAGCAGCAGCAGCAGTATTCCATTGTGTGTGTGTGTGTGTGTGTGTATCATATCTTCTTTTAACTTCTTTTAACAAACTATTAACTTCCAGGACTATATTCCATTTATATACCTCTGAGAGATTGGATTGGGTGCAGTTTTCATTTTCTACTGCTCACATGTATTGCTCTTATGACTTAGAAAAAATCCAATAAAGATCTTAAAAGCAGACACAAAGGAAAAATAACAAAGAAATACACAAAATTAATAATGATGCCAATTGAAAGTGGAAGGATTATTGGTAGTTTTTTCTCTTTCTCCCCCTTTTACTATACAGCCTGCAGTATTATGATACTGTTGGGTAAAGTGACTGTGGGAACCACATCTCCACGCCTCACCACAGCCCCTCTTAAATCTGCTTAGTTCTTTTTTTTTTTTTTTGGCTTAGTTCTTAATCTAGCTATTCAATCCTGACCTTCCAATAATTGATCCTTTATTTTATCTTTTAAAATTCATCCCATTTCCTTCTTGGTATCTAATTTCAATTTTATAGCAAAATCCCACTTCCCTTAACTCTATTCTAGTTATTATTTTGCTTAATTCTAACCATATCCTCAGTTCCAACTGTAAATACTACTGGAGAGCAAGGACATTTCTCACTTGTTTTCTAAGAACTTTACCTCTTTAGAAATTATAGATAACCTAGAGTCTCAAGGTTATCTATAATTTCTAAAGAGGCAAAAGGTCCTAGAGTCTCAAGGATGGCACCCCACTCCAGTACTCTTGCCTGGAAAATCCCATGGATGGAGGAGCCTGGTAGGCTGCAGTCCAGGGGGTCTCAAAGAGTCGGACACGACTGAGTGACTCACTTTCACTTTTCACTTTCATGCATTGGAGAAGGAAATGGCAACCCACTCCAGTGTTCTTGCCTGGAGAATCCCAGGGATGGGGGAGCCTGGTGGGCTGCCATCTATGGGGCCGCACAGAGTCGGACACGACTGAAGCGACTTAGTGGCAGCAGCAGAGTCTCAAGGTATCTGAGGCTCTGAACTTGTTTGCTGGAGTTCACCCTGAGTTGCACTTCCTCTGGAAGGCAACAAATGACACTAGGGTAGATTCCATGTTCTCAAGTTGAGAATGAATACACTGCCCAGTGCTCCAAAGGCTTCCGCCAGGATGTTTTGAGCCTCACTAGTGGCAAAAGTACTGGAGTGGTTGCCATGCCCTCCCCCAGGGGCTCTTCCTAACCCAAGGATCGAACCCACATCTCTTATGTCTCCTGCATTGGCAGGCAGGTTCTTCACCACCAGTGCCGCCTGGAAGGCTATGGAGGTCCTTCCTAATTGATCTCTATCTCAGCACCCTGTTTGTAGTCATTTGTCTGCTTACCTGTCGGTTGTCTGTCTCCGCCATCAGTTACATAGGTAGGTGCCGAGAGAGCAGCTTCTGTTCTGCTCACCACTCCCTATATACACAGGACATAGAATTTCAGTATATACCTTTTAAGTGAAATAAATTAAACCATAGAGTGGAAGAGACCCCGAAGTCACCTAGTGTGTCCTCCCAATTCCCTCCACATCTTTCCTTTCACATGAGTTCAAGATAGAAACTTCGAGTCACAGTAAATGCTGTATTTGGATATCTCAAAATGTCAATTAATTCTAAAGTATATTGAGTAGAAATCTGTCTTTCTGTCTGAAACTTCCCTTTACTTGTCATCTGGAGGTACACGTAATAGACTTAATTCTTTTCAATGTCACTTTCAAATATTTGAATATGACTCTCTCTTCCTCCCCACACTCCGCACATATTCTCATTCCTCAGAGAAACTGCTCCAACTGCTTCAATTACTTCTCCCCCCAAGCAGACCCCCCCCCCCCACCAGCATTTTTCAATGAATCTTTGCTTCATTTGAGGCATCTCAAATAGAATTCAGTATGAAGAATACTGTGGGGTAATTATCTCCCCCCTTTTTTTTTAATACGGCCACTTTATGTATGTAATAAAAGCTGCAAAAATTGTTTTCTCCCTTTTCCAACAAATGTCATGCTAGTAATTTATATCAAGAGTGCAATCAGCCAAAACCACTGGTTTCATTTCTCATGCATGTACTCAAGTCTCCCTACCTGGTGCATCTAATTGCTTGAACTTAACTATGGCTTCCATCTTTCATCTTGTTAGTTCTGATCCATCATTCTAACCTGTCTAGATCTCTCTGAATCTTGTTCCTGTCAGCTGACTTATTAGTGCTATCTCATGGCTCTTTGTCAACTGAACCCTTGACAGGCTTGCTCGTTTTGACTTTATCCAAGTTGCCAGTAAAAGTGCTGAACAACGCAGACACATTAGCACAACCTGGACAGATCTCTTCCAGGTAAACATGGCGCCTTTGACATCACACTTTGGGTTTGGTCAGTCAGGCATGAGTCTCATTAGTGCATATTGCTCCTTTTTGTTCAAATGCCTCACTGCAGGCCATTCACGTTCTATCTGTATAGCTATCCCTTGATGCCCCAGCCTGCAAAGCATAGGAGAAAAGGAAGTGAGGCAAATCTGGGTGACTTTTTTTTTCTTGGTGAGCAGCACAGGAAGCAGCCTAGAAGCCGCAGGGGGATGTGGTTCTTCAGGATGAAGGCTTGTGCTTTGCACTGACCTAGTGATTCATTCAGTCACACCATCTCCTGTCTCATTGATTTGCCTCACAGCACCTCTCACTTCTCATATAATCTGCCACCTGCTACTTCTCTCTCTTGGTCCTCTCTCAAGATTTACATGCATTTGGATGAAGGCTAGGAAGTTCTAAGGGAGTGATTTGCTACAGTCCAAAGATGAGAAGAAGAAGAGCTAGTAATCCTTTTGATGAAGATCTGAGACAGCCTTCCTGGGTAGCCCAGGATATCCCCTTCAAAAGATGTAGCTCTTCTTAGCTCTTCAGTTCTTCTTTATACTTTCTCACCTTCCCTTTCCTGGACTGACTCCCACCTTACTCTAAGCAGAAGTTGACGGGTCTGTTTCCACACACAGTAGACGGAGCTTTCTCTACTATTCTGGAGACACAGTGAGCCTTGCCTCAGGGCCATGGGGCTGCTGCCTCTCTTGGCACCTGAAGGGTTTCTTCCTGAAACCTTTTTCCTTCAGAAGCCACCAGCACTTGGTGCAGGGCATCAAGAGAAGAGCTTGGATGGGGCCGGGGCTGTGAGGGTCTTCTTTCTGTACTTTGTGGCTTTAATTTCTGCCTTCTTGCTCTATGTGCTAATTGCCCATTTCTTCTCTCCCATTCCTCTTTTTTCCTCATTTTCCCCCCACTGCACCTCCTCCAACCCCTTGGTCCAGAAGAGACAAACCCGACATTAATGATTGGCTGTGGAGGATGATCTTCCAGGTTCTGTGTATTCTCACCCAGAGCTCTGCAATAAGCAGTCAATTTTCAGCCTGCAACTTTTTTCATGATGACATCATACCTGCCACTTCAATCATCACCTATTTGTGATGGAAGAGCTGAAGCATGGCTAAGTGGAAAGTGGGAAAATGCTGCAGGTTTGAATGGCTTTGCTTCTAAGTTGTACACCCTACCCATGTGTGTGCATGTGCAGTAGAAAATACCAAACATGTAGCACTCAAATAACTTTCTCCATCTGACACATGTAAACAGGCATGAAGAGCTCAGGTACAGGGCAAACCGCAGTTCAGGTCATCACGTTGCACTGTCAGATCTGCTGTGGGCTTAACTGTGTTCCCTCGAATTCTTATGATGAAGCTCTGCATCTCAGTGTGAGGGTATTTGGAAGTGGGGCCACTGGGAGATAATTAGGTTTAAATGAGATCATGAGGATGGAGCCCTCGTGATCACATTAGTGTCCTTATAAGAAGAGATACCAGAGAGCCTCTGTCTGTCCATCTCTTTCTCTTAGTCCTGTGAGGACACAGTGATAAGTTGGCAGGAAAAGGACCCTTGCTAGCGACCTGGCACCTTGATCTGGGACTTCCAGCCTCCAGAACTGTGAGGGAATAAATTTCCATTGTTTAAGCCACCCAGTTTATGGTATTTGTTACGTCAGCCAGAGCAGACTAATACAAATTCCCAAGCTAATTATTTGCTTCCTGCCATAACATTTGTTTTCCAAATGTGCCATTTGCACTGAAATCTACATGTAGATTGAATTAGCTAATTAATACAGGTATAAAATACCTCAGGATAGGAGTCCCTGGTGACTTCATTTCCCATTAATTCCTGTATATTTATATGTCTTCCCTTGGAACTCCTGGATTAAACTATATCGGCTTCTTATTTAACTGTAAAGCACTCAGACAATTTTATCTAAATGTTCTCCTGTCCCTGTTACCTTGATATCCTGACTGTTTCCTGAAACTTTACACCTATCTATCCCTAAATTAGCCTCTTGGACTGTAGGCCCAAAAAAATGATCCCATTTTGTAGCAAAGCCCATGATTTCATTTCATTTCCATACCCTGTCTCTCTGCTGTTATGTTAAAAACTTAGGACTTAAAATGTAAGTAACTGGTTTCCTTTCAGGAAAAGGATTAAAATGGCCAATTTCTCGATGATGATAAGGATGATATCTAATATTTACGAGTATTCATTTAATCCTTATGACAAATGCTATGAAGTAAGGGATATTCTGTCCATGTTTATGGATGAGGAAGTGAGGGAAAGAGATTAACCACCAAAAATTACACATCTAGTGAGTGATGTCATCAGGATTTGAATTTAGACATCTAAATCCAGATCTCACATTCCTGACTACTAAGCTACCAGATGTATTCATTGGGCATACCATCTAAAAAGACCCAAAAGTCAAAGTAGAAGACCCTAAGAGGGAGTTGTTAGCAGCCTGGATTTTGTTTCACTGCAGTTTACTTCTCAGGAGGATTTATCTATTTCTTTTGTATAGAAGGGTTACTAAATATCACCTTGCCATTTAGCCTTCTGTTGCCAGATAGGAAGTCTCCTGGTTTACTTCATTTGAAAGATTCATGCTTCATACCATACTGAATACTCTCCATCAATCAAGAAAAAGGTTTAACAAACTCACAGACATAGAGAACACACTTGAGGTTGTCGAGGGCAGGTCGAGTAGAAGAGGAATGGATTGGGAGTTTGGGATTAAACTACTATATAGAGAATAAATAAACACAAGGTCCTACTGTATAGCACAAGAAACTATATTCACTATCCTGTGATAAACCATAATGGAAAAGAAAATGAAAAAAAAAATATATGTTTAACAGAATCAATTTCCTGTATAGCAGAAATTAATACAACATTGTAAATCAATTATACTTCAATATAAATTTTAAAATAAAAATAAAAATTTTAAAAATTCACTTGTTTCAAATGAAGAGTTTAGATGTGTGTGTTAGGAGCTGACATTAGACAGAGCCAGTAACCCTCATTCAGTATGGATGCTAAAGGCCAATCCACAGGCACTTCAGACTTCTGTAACACTACTCAATTTTTTGCTTCCATAGTGATGCTTTTTACACAAGCATCCTCATTTGCCAATTTTAAGGCTAGAAGATATTTGGCCCACACATGGGAAACAAAGGGCACCCTAACACTTGGATCCTTTTATTGGGCTGACTCTATCTTGGATATTGAGAACAGAAGAATCTTCAAACAATTTCCTACTGCTAGCAGTGTGGTACAAATAGCTGTTGTTGGACAGACCATTAAACAATACAAAGATTCCCTTAAGACAGACTTAAGAACTCATAACATCTGCCTTTAGTCATGGGAGACTGTAACAAAACATGCTCTCGTGTGTCTATTTGAACAGCATCATCAGGCGGCGCAGAGTAGCCATTTAATCAGCATGCACTGAGCTGAATGGAGATCTGTGGGAACCAGGGCAAAGAGGGCAATGGGATCCTCTGCTCCTCCAGGCCAAAGTGATCTCCCCTTTGTAGAGCTAACTGGCCTCAGAGAGCAAGTGGCAAAAAAGCACATGGCATTGTTTTCTGTCCCAACCATCCTCTTACTACCTTGTAAATATAGATCTTCGCTGGTGATCAGTGGAATCTCTACAGCTAGAGCAGGCATGCTGTGCCGGAGCATCATTTTTGGAGGCCAAGCTTGTGCTCTGCCCCTGAATGCCTGGTGACCTTAAGCATAATGTTTAACTTCTTTTTCCTGGTTTGTGGTTTAATCTCCATTTTTTGCAGGTTGGTCATAAAGATCCAGTCATCATCACTCATGAACCCCTTTCTTCTTTCCTCCTTGAGGAAATGGATGATGTCAGTTATTTCTGCATGGGAGCCTGGTGGGCTGCCGTCTACGGGGTCGCACAGAGTTGGACATGACTGAAGCAACTTAGCAGCAGCAGCAGCAGCTCCTAGTATATGTCTTGGCTTATGTTAGACACCAAAAAGTGCTTGTAAAATGCGTGTCTCGTTTCTCTCATATTTTAAATACCTCTCTATATGTTGGTCATCTAGTTGATTCTTAAATGTTCTTTTAAAGAGAAAGTTTTTTTTAACTCAGGTCTAGGTTATTTACATATAAGCTATCTGTTAAGTTATGTATTAGTATTATTAGTATTAAATTCAGTTATTTACATACAATAAAGTACTCAGTCTTAAGAGGACTCATTCTTAAGTAAATTTTTACATCTCCATGCAATCATGGAACCACTACTCAGATAAAGATAATAAAAAGCAATTCAGCTGCTTCAGAAGTTTCCTTCATGCTATTTGTAGTCAAGGCTCCCCTTGCCAGGGAAAATCATTATTCTGACTTCTGTCACCGTAGATTCATTTTGCTCATTCTTAGACTATGTACCTTGCTGGGTCTGGATTCCTTCATTCAACAGTGCTGTGAGATTCATCCATATTGTCATGTACCTCAGTAGTTTGTTCATTTTTCCACTGTGCAGTATTCTGTGGTTTATATAAACTGTAATTAATCCACTCACCTAATGATGGACAATGAGTTTGTTTCCAGTTTTTAGCAATGGCGAATAAAGCTATAAGTATACTTGTGTACATCTTTTGGTGCATGTAGGCATTCATTTCTCTTGGGTAAATGCAAGGAATGGAATTACTAGGTCATAGGGAGAAGGCAATGGCAACCCACTCCAGTGTTCTTGCCTGGAGAATCCCAGGGTCGGGGTAGCCTGGTGGGCTGCTGTCTATGGGGTCGCACAGAGCTGGACACGACTGAAGCGACTTAGCAGCAGCAGCAGGGTCATTGTATGTTTACTTTTATTAGAAACTACCAAATAATTTTACAAACTAGTTGTACAGACTTATACTCTCCTCAGCAATGTATTGAATTCCAATTCCTCCAAATTCTTACATAAGCATTTCCTTTTTTCCAATTTTATTTTTTGACCACACTGTGTGGCATGTGGGATCCCTCGTTCCCCGACCAGGGATAGAACCTTTACCCCCTGCATTGGAAGCATGGAGTCAAGCACTGGGCCAGCAGGGAAGCCCCTGTCTTACGAGCATTTGATATTGTCAGTCTTTACCGTTAGCCATCTTGATGTAATGAATTTGGGTTTTCATTTGAGGGTTACTTATAACTTATGAACTTATTAATAATTCCTTTTCCAATGTGGTCCTCCATCTTAGTAAGTGGTTTAATGTGATAAATATGCTTCTAGTCAAAACATCTCTATCTGGCAGTCAGAGCTGCAGAATGAGGTGCAGAAGGAGACTTGGATTCAAACGTGACATGGTAGGAACTCCAAATTTCTAACAAGTAAATTAAATGTAAAATCGAGTATCGAAAGATAAAGTAAATAGAACACCAGTTAAGATAATGAACAATGTAACTCTCTCTTGTCCCTACACTTATCAGTAGGAAGTTTGGTTAACAAATATTTACTAAACGCTTCCCAGGTGGCTCAGTGGTAAGAAAAAGAAAATCTGCTTGCCAATATTGGAGCCATGTGTTCAATCCCTGGGTCAGGAAGATCCCCTGGAGGAGGAAGTGGCAACCCACTCCAGTATTCTTGCCTAGAGAAATCCCATGGACAGAGGAGCCTGCTGGGCTAAAGACCATGAAGTTGCAAAGAGCTGGACAAGACTGAGTGACTAAGCACACATATTAGCTACCTCTGTGAGCTTGATAGAATACTTGAAAGTTTCTGATAATTTTGTTCAGTGCTCAAAGCCTTCACAAAATTGGTATTATCTTCATTATATAACTTGGGAAAGCAGAGATCGTTTGCTGAGGATGACTACCTTGCTTTACCATGGTGCAACCACAGCACTCACCCCAAACCCTCTCCATCACCCAAGCTGCTGCTTTTTTTTAAGTTTATTTATTTTTAATTGAAGGATAATTGCTTACAATATTGTGTTGGTTTCTGCCATACATCAGCATGAATCAGCCATAGGTATACATACGTCCCCTCCCTCTTGAACCTCCCTCCCACCTCTCAGCCCATCTCACCCTTTAGGTAGTCACAGAGTACCAGTTTGAGTTCCCTGAGTCATACAGCCAGTCATCCATACTGGCTATCTCTTTTACATATGGTAGTGTATATGTCTCCATGCCACTCTCTCCGTTCATCCTATCCTCTCCTTCTCCCACCCTCCTGCCGCCTCCTGGTCCACAAATCTGTTCTCTATGTCTGCGTCTCCATTAAGCTGTTGCTTTGTCAATCCTCCTAAAGGACCACTGTTCTTTCCCTACTAAATAACACTCAAATGACCCACCTTGTCCACCAAATAAGGTCCAAGTTCTTTTTAAAGAAAGGTTATTGGAGTATAGTTGGTTTACAATTTGTGTTAATTTCAGGTGTACAGCAAAATGAATCAGTTATACATATACATATATCCACTCTTTTTAAGATTAAATAATCTGAAATAAGCCATTACAAAGTAATCCCATATAAGCCATTACAGAGTACTGAGTAGAGTTTCTTGTCCTACATATGTGAGTGTGCTAAGTCACTTCAGTTCTGTCTGACTCCTTTGTGACCCTATGAACTGTAGCCCACCAGGCTCCTCTGTCCATGGGATTCTCCAGGGAAGAATACTAGAGTGGGTTGCCATGCCCTCCTCCAGGGGATCTTCCTAACCCAGGGATTGAACCCTCATGCCCTATGTCTCCTGCATTGACAGGCAGGTTCTTTACTGCTAGCGCCACCTGGGAAGCCCCTTGTGCCATATCAGTTCAGTTCAGTTCAGTTCAGTCGCTCAGTCGTGTCCGACTCTTTGCGACCCCATGAATCGCAGCATGCCAGGCCTCCCTGTCCATCACCAACTCCCAGAGTTCACTCAGACTCACGTCCATCAAGTCAGTGATGCCATCCGACCATCTCATCCTCTGTCGTCCCCTTCTCCTCCTGCCTCCAATTCCCTCCCAGCATCAGAATCTTTTCCAATGAGTCAACTCTTTGCATGAGGTGGCCAAAGTACTGGAGTTTCAGCTTTAGCATCATTCCTTCCAAAGAAATCCCAGGGCTGATCTCCTTCAGAATGGACTGGTTGGATCTCCTTGCAGTCCAAGGGACTCTCAAGAGTCTTCTCCAACACCACAGTTCAAAAGCATCCATTCTTCGGTGCTCAGCCTTCTTCACAGTCCAACTCTCACATCCATACATGACCACTGGAAAAACCATAGCCTTGACTAGATGGACCTTAGTCGGCAAAGTAATGTCTCTGCTCTTCAATATGCTATTTAGGTTGGTCATAACTTTTAGAAGGTCCTGATTAGTTGTTGTTGTTATTTAGTTGCTAAATTGTGTCTCACTTTTCTGCAATCCCATAGACTGTGTAGCCCACCAACCTCCTCTGTCCATGGGATTTCCCAGGCAAGAATACTGAAGTGAGTTGCCATTTCCTTCTCCAGGGGATCTTCCCCCATCCAGGGATCAAACCAAAGTCTCCTGCATTGTCAGGCGGATTCTGTACCACTGAGCCACCACAGAAGTACTTCTTATTAGTTACCTATTTTATATATAGTAGAGTGTGTGTGTGTCAATCCCAAACTTCCAGTTTAAGGTCCAAGTTCTTACCCATGTACACAATCTCTTTTCCTGCCCCTTCCCACCCTTAGTTAGAGTTTGTTACATTTCCATGTTTGTCTCTCATTTCTCCCCTTCATAAATCTGACCCTTAAAATCAAACCAAAGATACTCTACACGCTGTGCTCTACATGGAACTATCTCTGCCCTCAGACTACTGTTTACTCCAACTCCTATCAAAATATTTCCTGACATTTTGAAAGTTTAAATGACACCTCTTTTGTGAAATTGTCTCTGATTTCTCATTGCCCACAGCACTTCACTGCACTGAGGGGGAGGTAAAAATTGAAAGCTAGCATGATAGAAGTCTGAACTGAGCCTACCAGGAATGCCAATTTCTCCAGACCTGTCTGATGAGTGGGGAGCCTCCCACGAGCGCAATCTGCATGACGCACCTGCAGGAGAAAGGGGGCCTGTGATGAAGACGTTTCAGGGCTTCCTGGGAGCTGAGAATGGGGAGTGAAGAGCACAGTGCGAGGTTTGTTTCCCATATTGGTTCCAGATTGGCCAGCGTTTAGGCCCTATAGAGAAAAAGGAGACGATGAGTGAATGCTAAGGGAGCAGTGTTCACAGGAGAATCTTTAGAGATATGGGGGCAGAAGCAACCTTGGATCTGTCTGCAATCCAAACAGAGTGTCATGCAAAGACAGAATGAGGTTGGGCACTCTCCCAATCTTAGAGTCCAACTTTGGCATCTCGTGGGCTCCAGCATTGCAGGGGGAGCCCATAGATCTGATCAGAGCAGTGGGAAGTCCTGTGGGAAGGGACTTGTCTGTGAGTTCATCTGAATTCCCAGAATCTGATGGAAGCCTCACAAGTGCTTTAAGAATGCTTAATAGATGGCCAAGACTCTGTGTAAGGACTTCCCTGTAGCTCAAATGGTAAAGAATCTGCCTGCGATGCAGGAGACCAGAGTTCAATCCCTGGGTCAGGAAGATCCTCTGGAGAAGGAAATGGCAATCCACTCCAGTATTCGTGCCTGGACAATTCCATGGACAGAGAAGCCTGGCCGGCTGCAGTTCATGGGGTCACAAAGAGTCAGACACAACTGAGTGACTAACACACACACACACACACACACACACACACAGAAGACTCCGTGTAAACCTGGGGCAAAAGCCTGTAGAGTTTGGATTATTAGTGTTGATTCAATTTCATTTATGTGCACAGACAAGGAAGGCCTGAAAAAACTTGGGTTATGCAGATGTTCATTTATGACTTGAAATGGTTTAAAACTTATCTTCATGTAAGTATCTGATTTGATCACCTCATAACAACCATATGAGGCGGAATTAATTATCACTAGATTTTTCTGATATTAGTGGATTTGCGCACAGTATTGGTTGTGGAAAGAGTCTAGACTTACTGTCAGCAGGCCTAATATTGAGCCCTTTCTCTTCTACATATGACTGGGTGATCCTGGATAAACCCAACCTCTCTGAGCTTTAATTTCTTACCGGCAGGAGAAGAATAACAGTTCATTTCGCATGGGGATGCTGTGGACCTCTGAGATGATGAATAACTCCTTCGCAGTTGTGAGAAATTGTCATGGCACATGACTTTCTACCAATGGCGTTCCCCTTCTGCCATGAATCAGTTGTTTCCGTCACTCCAAATCTTTGTTGTGACGACATTTCCATACATGTCTCAAGAGACTGAAAATACCAAAAGGAATGTATTCAGGCCTTATTCCTCTGTGTCATCTCATCCTGCAACTTAGGATGGTGTGGAATACCTCAGGGTGATGTGTTTCTCATCCTCAGTGGGAATGTGCAGGAAAGGATTCATGCTTCACTCATTCAGAACTACTTGGACTAGACACCAATCCGGAGAGCCTAAAATTATTTATTAAAGTCATCAGCTATATAACAGAGACAGATATAACTGCTCAAATCAAGCTTCCTAGGAACATAATACATGGCTAAGATAGAACATAAGCTACTGAAAGAGAGCAGGGAGTGGCCGGTTTTTTCCATGAAGGGTCAGATAGTAAACATTTTAGGTTACTGTGGCAACCACTTTATTCAGCCATTATATCATATCAGCAGCCATAGATAATATGTAGGCAAATGAGAGTGTCCATATTCCAACAAACTGCATTTTGAAAAACAGGTGGTGGATCCGCTTTTGGCCTGCAGGCTACAGGTAGCCAACTCCTGAGGCAGAGGTTTGTCCCGTTGCCCAGGAGGATTTACTGACACAAGAAGCCAAAGCGGTGACATAAAAAAGTTGAAGTCACTGAGTGAAAGTAAAGATCTCTGTGAAGTTTAAAAAACTAAAAAGAACAAGCCCATAATCAGAGAGAGTCCATATAAAATGCCTACTGAATTGGATAAAAACAAATTTTATTCTAAAAAATTTCGGAGAGGTAAAAAGAAGACACACAGGTTTTAGCTGCCGGGAAACTACTGTGGGCCAAACAGCATGATGTGACTTCTTAGAAAATCTAATGCGCTCCAGCCTCCATTAAGGAAAGCAGAGCATCCAGAACAAAACAAGGTGATCATCCCAGGGGGGTGGGGCTATGTCTGCCCAACTCACAATAGCAACCTTCACACCCAGGAAGCGCTCACTGGACAATAAATCTGTTCCAGGTGGAGCAGTTAGATATCTGAGTGTCTGTTGTGTGCAATCTCCGTGCTGAATTCAAATGTGAAGAACTGCTGTTTGAGCTGAGAGCTGAAAGGCAGTATCCAGGTAATGTGGGAGAACAGTGTTTGGGGGAAAGGGTACCTGGGCAGGGGCAGCACTAGAATCTACTCTGATTCTCTGATGGAGCTCCATTCCACTCTTTCCCTTCAATATCCAATTAAAATAAAAGTTTCTGGAAAAAAATGGTGGGGGTATGGAAGGCATCACACTTTCTAAGATATCTTAACATTAGCTTTGTTTTTGGAAAATATTGTTCCCTTCACCTGAGAGAGAAGAAATAAATGCACTGACCTGTTTAAGAAAACATTTGGAATACTTCAAATAGGGCTACAAAGGAAGATGAATTCAAAAAACCCATAGGTCTGCAGTGGGAGTTCTCATAGTCACCCATAATCCCCTTGCAAAGGAACTAATTACGTTTGGAGAAGACGTGTGTGCCTGATAAAATAATTAAAAATAAATTGCTCTCCTTGGAAATCCAAATTAACGAGTGTTAGAGCAACCCTGTTGGTCACATAGATAATAAATAGACATGTTTTCTCAAGTCTGTTAGGTGGCCCTGATTGATTTCCAATTCTGGCTACAACAGGGCCTGAGCAGCTTTTGAAACAAAGGTGAGGGGACCTCAGGCTCAGTGGGGACAGTTGATATCTCTTAGGGGATGGTGGCTGAAAGTCATCAGCCATGATACTCCCCATCCCCCAGCCCCTGATTTTTCCTGGCTGAGAATAGTGGACGCAGAGGAGCCAGTTTGACCCACTACTTCCCCAGAGCTCCTAGTCACTGCCAGAGCAGGGCAGGAGAGAAGCACTGCTAATCCTCTGCCCTCACAAACCTACCACAGCCCCTTTTCCTGCCACTCAGTGCTGTCAGGTCAAGGAAAACAAGGCCTTTGGCTAAGAAGAGCCAGGAGCCAGATGGACCTTTGGGTATGGGAGGAAAGGGAGATTTGAGGCCTTGGGGAGCTGACTGAAGCACTGTTGCAAAAATTAAAAAAAATTTTTTTTTTACCAATGACTTACTAAGTCTTATGGAGAAAAAAGAAGAAAGAAAGGCTACAAAATACTTTATCATTCCATTAAGGAACCCATATTGATTAAGCACCTACTATGCCGAGCTTGCTTGTGAGTAGCTAGCTTTCAGAGTAGGGATGGCGATGGGGTGGAGGAGAAGATGGGATTTCTGTCTTCAGGGTTGTCACAGTCTGGTTGGGAGGCACATTTGATGCGAATGAAGGGCACATTCCCAACTTCTCTTGCCTTGCTGGCTTCAGGTCCTCTCCTATGCCTCTGATTTGGAGGCAAAGATCACCTAAAGCCAGGGTGGCTGGACCGCTGAGTATTCTCCAGAGAATCCGTGACCTAAGAGAGCAAGGTGGAAGAAGCATGGTCCTGGAATCTGCCATAGGATCTCACTTCATCCCCAGCAGCTGAGTGAGGGAGGTACTCTTCTCCTTACAGGTCTTCTGGATGAGGAGCCCAAGCCTTGGGAGGTGTGGCAAATGTAAGACCTAGCTCCTGGGGGCGGAGAAGGCAATGGCATCCCACTCCAGTACTCTTGCCTGAAAAATCCCATGGACGGAGGAGCCTGGTAGGCTGCAGTCCATGAGGTCGCGAAGAGTCGGACACGACTGAGCGACTTCATTTTGAATTTTCACTTTCATGCATTGGAGAAGGAAATGGCAACCCACTCCAGTGTTCTTGCCTGGAGAATCCCAGGAACAGGGGAGCCTGGTAGGCTATCATCTATGGGGTCGCACAGAGTTGGACACGACTGAAGCGACTTAGCAGCAGCAGCAGCAGCTCCTGGGAAAATGCAAGGGGGTGATTAGATGAAATACAAAGAAACTCTTAACTGTTTCTGGAACCACAAACAAGCTCAATACATGTTTCCTCTGAGTCCTGGGTAGTTTACCCCAGGCCACAGACTCAGAGAAGGACAGAACCAGGGGGCACGCCTATCTTGGGCAGTCCAGTTCCAAAGTCTTTCCTCTTTGTGGGCACCTCTCAGGATTCAACTGTCTTCATCATGGTTGTCTCCCATCCTGTTTGTGGTCCAGCCTCCAGCCCCTTTCAAGTTCACCCAGAGGCTCTGTTCTTTCTGCACGCTTAGACTCAGAGCTGACAACTTCTTGGCCTTGCAGTACAGGCAAAGGAGGGATATGAGCAGAAAGAGGAGTATGACGAAGGGGCAGATGAATAGGAAATAGACTAAAGGTGCTGACGAACAGATCCTGGAAGGAAACGTGGACTCTGTACCAAAAAGGAAGAAAATAAAGAGAATCATTAGTCTCCAGCTTATTTGTACTCATCAATTATAAACACTTCTGGGATTTATTGTTACAGGAAACTATATGTACAAATAACAGGGCCAGATAGCAGGGGGCCCCTTAAATCACACTCGAGGAGCCAAGGAAAGGGAGTTGGGAGAAGAAGGCTCTAGGGCGGCTTCTTCCAGCCCAACTCCCCCTCACCCAGCAATTTCCAACCACCAGAGGTTCTGGTGACCTACTTAAAACTAACAGCCAGAAATGAAAACAAAACAAAAAAGAAAACCTCTCCTTTAATCTTCTTTCCTCAGAAAAGATATCTATAATTCAACCCTCGTTCCCAACTCTGTTGCCGATCCTGAATTTTTAACTGAGTTATTCCCACTGCTGCTTCTGAAACACACACACAAGCACGTGTGCACACACACACAGACTCACAGACACACATTCTGCACTGTCCTTATATAACAAGAGTACCCACAAACAAGAAACACCATCACTTCCTAAATCTCCAAATTGCCCTCTCATCCCCTGGCAGCCCTGCCTCAACCCCATTCAGCCCTTCACCTCTTCCTCTTACTGCTGCCTCTACCTGGTGAGCTCTCTGATCCCCTATCATATCCTCATCTGTCACATCCTATAGCCTCTGGGTCCTGCCGGCCTCACTCTCCATCACGTTGGCCTTCCTACCTTGCCTCAGGCACAGTTTTCCTCTTCTTTCTATCCTCTGCCCACACATACCTTTGTTTAGACTTCTTTCATTCCCTTTTAACCATCTTTGTCATCACAGTTACTCCAGTAGGTCTCACAGTGTCCTTTGTTTCTATAGCCCCTACAGTGCCTAGCACAGGTGCCTTGATAATGCTTACTGATCCGAATTAAACTGGCTGGCCTGCAACCTCATGGGCAAAGGCTACTATACAAAGGCATGCTGAAGCATCTGGCAGCTGCAGCCCGCGGGGAAGTGCTATCAGCACATAGACTCGCAGAGCACACACCAGCAGCCCCGAGGGGTTCCTGGCCCAGCTACCAGGAAAGTAAAGGCGAGCGGACAGGGATTTAGTCTCTCAGTGCAGAAAGACACATGCTTAAAGAGACACCAACTATTAAATGCAGTTTTCCAACTACGTTTATTTACAACAGGATATTCAAAATCAGGGCTGTTCTGAAAAATCTGATATTAATGGTAGCTGTGCTTTTATTGGAAAATTGCAATGACCTAAGCACTTTCTTCTTCAGAGGTAAAACTATAGGATTCATGGGATGACAGATGCTTAGAGATGAAGACAACAGGTTGAGATGTCCTTGTGACCAACCTCATGCTGCAAGAATTCCATTTTTGGCATTGCTAATACATTTTGTACCTTGAAAAATGTCTCTTTGTGGGAAGTCAAGAAAGAATCTAAACGTGGGTACAGCTCCTGTATTTGTAAACTTCCGGAGGAGAAGCCCCATGTCTTACGCATCTTTTCCTCCCATGTAGCACTTTGTTCACAGGTCATCAGTGGAGATTAAAGAATGAGACAATTGCATGAGTGATCTGCACACACAGGAACTCAGGGGTCACTGCCATGATGTTCCCCAGAGTACAGATCATCTCTGAACATAAGGCTGGCAGCTTTAAACAGGGCTGGCAAGCAGCTACAAGGGTTTACTCCCTGGCTTTTCTCTGGACTCATTTATATTCTCCACCCTAAATCTAATTTTTGGTTTTAAAAGGGTGGGCAATGATAAAGCTAGATTTTGAATTCTTTCTCACTCCTTTTCACATCCTTCCTGACTCTTCTCTCCAAGGCCCTCCTATAATAATTCTTCTAGGTCTTATCTGAGTACATTTGAAAGCATATAGTTAAGAAAAAGGTACAGAATGCAATGTTAAAAAAGAATGGTGCTATAGAGACCAACAAGCACGAGTTCTGGCCTTGCTACTTCACAGTTTCAACTTTGTCTCAAAGATAGCTGGGTTCAAATCATGGCTCTACAACTTACCATTATTGACTTTGGACACGTTACTTGTCCTCTCTTTCTAATCATTAGTTTCCTTGTCAATCAAATGAGGATAATAATTTCCAGAGTTATAATGAGATAATGCTTAGTAAAGCATTAAACAGTGCTTGGCACATTTGTTGAATCAACAAAGAATAAATATCAGCTAGAAAGCTACGAACAAAGTTAGGAAAATCACAAGCAAGTTTTCCCCAGGAGACTAGGCAGAAAAGAAGGCTGCAGGCCTGGCTCTGTCCTTCCACAGCCCAAGCCTCTCCCTTAAATCTCTGATCTCTCTGTCCCCAGGGCAGGGAGACATTCAGTTGAGAGTCAAATGATTACTTGTGAGACTCTGGCTTCCTTTTCCAACCATGGGAAGCAGAGAATTGGGAGGTAAGAGTCCCACGGCACCCATGTGTCGCTGTTGCTAGGATGGAGACATGCTGATGGGAAACAGGGCCGGCACAGAGAAGGTGGAAAGAAACTTGGCTCTTGGATTTTTCTGCCACTGAGACTCTAACCTTCAGCATGAAGGGACTGCCAGAGGGCCTGACTATATAAATGGGGAGGAGGCTGCTTGACTTCGAGCAACCTGTCATCCAAGGACAACAAAACTGACCCCTCACAGTGCTGAATTGGCCCACAGCTAGAAGCTGTCAGCTCCAGTGCTTCTAAATGACCTCTCCTGGGAGGGCAGCACTTGCTCTGGGTCCCACAGTCACTGTTCCCACCATCTGCCTCTCACCCATATCTGGATGAGCATTAGTGACATTCAAAACCATTAGGTCTTGGCATTTTGAAGCAATCCGAGTAAATGCCCTGTGCTCCAAGCACAAGGCCTGTAAGGCAGAGCCAAAAGTGTAATGAGAATGCTTTATCACAAGGTTTAGTTTGTAACTTGTTTCTACCTTGCAGCCAAGCATATCATGAGGAGTATTCTTGTCTGATACTACCCCAGATAGACTGACTTTGGGCTTCCCCGGTGGGCTAGTGGTAAAGAACTAGCCAGCCAATGCAGGAGATATACGAGATGCAGGTTCTGTCCCTAGGTTGGGAAGATCCTCTGGAGGAGGGTAAAACAACCCATTCTAGTATTATTGTTTGGAGAATCCCAAGGACAGAGGAGCCTGGCAGGCTACAGTCCATAGCATCGCAAAGAGTCGGATACAACTGAAGCAACTTAGCATGCACACATGCATACAGACTTTGGAGAAGAAAGGTTGAGGATAATGAGGGGACTATCAACTCCCCCGCAACCCCAGCCCACGCTTGGGCAACTGACATGCCAGGTGTGGCCACGCGGGAGAGGTGGCTCCTGCCAAGAACTGAAGGCAAGGTTAGGTAATGTGATACAAGCACATCCCAGAATAAATGAGCCCCTGACAGCATTGGTTTTAACTCCATTAAGACTCGCTTGCCCATTCTTTCATCAGGCATTTGTTGAACTGAGAGCTATGTGCCAGTCCTTGTTGAAAGCACCGGGGTAGCATTGATAAATGACATGTCCTCTCCAGAAACATCAGTGTGATAGGGGCTCAAGACTCCTATGAGGACTTGCTTTCTAAACATATCCTTACCACCCAAAAGCTGGGAAATAGTAACAAACACCATACTACCACAAATAATCCAGCACCCAGAAAGCCTTATAACCTTGCCTATTAATTAAGCAGAGAATTCTCTAGAAGGAGATACAAAATGACTCAGGTAGTTGTTAGCCCCTGCGTTGCCTTAGTCATAGCTAAGAAAGTAAGATGGAGAGGAAAATGCAAGGTGAGATCCACCAGGGAAACACTTCTCCATTTCCTGCCTTCACAGGAGTCACATGCTTCATAGTTTTATTAAGTAGCCCCAAACTAACCCAACCCAGTAATGACAGAGATGGTAGAAAACCATTTGAACTTTTTTTGTCCGACATCTTAGCGAGGCGGCAGTGGTTGCAGCTGCTCTCCGGGCTTCGCTATGCCGCCCAAGGACGACAAGAAGAAGAAAGATGCCGGAAAGTCGGCCAAGAAAGACAAAGATCCAGTGAACAAACCTGGGGGCAAGGCCAAAAAGAAGAAGTGGTCCAAAGGCAAAGTTCGGGACAAGCTCAATAACCTAGTCTTGTTTGACAAAGCAACATATGACAAACTCTGTAAAGAAGTTCCCAACTATAAGCTTATAACTCCAGCTGTGGTCTCTGAGAGACTGAAGATTCGTGGTTCCCTGGCCAGAGCAGCCCTTCAGGAACTCCTTAGTAAAGGACTTATTAAACTGGTTTCAAAGCACAGAGCTCAAGTGATTTACACCAGAAACACCAAGGGTGGAGATGCCCCAGCTGCTGGTGAAGATGCATGAACAGGTCCCACCAGCTGTACATTTTGAAAAATAAAACTTTATTAAATCAAAAAAAAAAAAAGAAAACCATTTGAGAAGTGAGAACCGGTAGCCTATTGTATTTGACCTGAACTTTATTAATATACAGAGCTGGTCCTGACCAGGAGGGCAGCTATACTGATTCAGTAAGTGTATTTGAGCATCTTCTGTGTGCCAGGCACTGTGCTAGGGCTGAGAACAAGACACTCAGTCTTTGCCTTCCCAGAAGGTATTGTCTGGCCCTGATGATGGATGTTAAACAAGCGTGATGACTAAGAGACAAAAGTAAGTCACTGAGAATGTAGCAGTTAAGCTGGTTGGTGAAGGATTAGGAAGTGTTGACCAGGGACAGATAACATGAAGGAGAATTCCAATCAGGAGGTGGTATAAATTCACTCAAGATGTTGGACTGTCAATCATATCCACTCTCTTCTAAGCTTCCTCTTCTGATTCTCCAATGGCTCTGTTCTCTCTAGAATATAAACATGCTCAAGTCCCTACTAACTTCAAACCAAAACAGAACAAAGCAAAGCTTCAGTGAACCTCTTGCCTTTTGTTCTTGTCTTCTCTCCCTTTACATCAGAGCTCTTGAAGGACTTTCTTGGCGGTCTCATGGTTAAGAACCCACCTTTCAATGCAGGGGACATGAGTTTGATCCCTGGTTGGGGAACTAAGATCCCATATGCTGTAGCGCAACTAAGTCCACACACTGCAACAAGAAGTCCTTGCACCTCAACTGGAGAAAGCCCACAAACCTCAGCGAAGGCCCAGTGCAGCCACACACACACACACACACACACACACACATGCAAGCTCTTAAAAGCATGAGCTGGATTTGATGTGTCCACTTTTTCCCTGCAGTCTCATTTTACTACTTTTCTGTGATTGTCCTATGTTGTCAAACCCAAAGGATATTTTCCTATTTTTCTCTTAATTGATCTCTTTGCACTAGCTGAATCTGTTGGCTCTCCCTTTCTTCTTGATACCCTTGCCGCTTTTGGTGTCTGTGATACCACCAAACCCCAGTTCTCCTATCTCTGGCTACTCCTTCCATTCTTCACAGGCTTCTCTTCTGCAATCCTCTGAGAAATAGTGGCATCTCAGGGGTCCATCCTTGGGCATCATTATAGGCTGTAAGTTGATGATTTCTAATCTATAACTCTGGCAGAGATCTCACTTGGAAATTCCATAGTTTATTGGATAGATCTCCCTAGATAACTCACTGGTACTCCAAACTCAATTCCAGCCCAACTTACTCAAAATTGAACTAATCTTCTTTAGATCCTTTTCTTACATTACCTCATCTAGTGACTGTCCCCACTATACCAGAAACCTGGTATTTATTCTTGATTCTCTTCTTCTGCTCATTCAACCCTCCACATACATACATAGGCATGTGATCTCAGTCACTTTAGTCATGTCCAACTCTTCATGACCCCACGCACTATAGCCTGTCAGGCTCCTCTGCCTGCAGGATTCTCCAGGTAAGAATACTGGAGAGGGTTGCTGTGCCCTCCTCTAGGGGATCTTCCCAACCCAGGATTGAACCCGTGTCTCCTGCATCTCCTGCTTTGCAGGCGGGTTCTTTACTGCTGAGCCACTGGGGAAGCCACATACAGATAATCAGTCTCTAAATCCTGAAGACGCCATCTCCTAATATGGAATGCAGAGTGCTGTCCTCTCAGCCCTCATGGGCACTGACTTCATTTGGGCCTTCATTTTGTCTCTCCTGGGCCCCTACAGTCAATTTCAAATATTTCTCCCGGCTCTGTGCCTGCCTCCCTTCCAATTCACTTTTAACATTGCTCCCAGGGGGAGCTTTCTAAAATGCAAATCTGACATGTCACTACCCTGCTTGAATTTGTTCAGTGACACTCTGTAACTTCCATGATAAAGCTCACCTCTCCTGGCTCTGTACAGAGAACCCATTTAACAACAGTACCCTTTCCATTTCCTGAGTCTCCTCTCTTGCCATCCTACCACAATTTCTCTGATCATCTTGCATATCCTTTCCTTTTCCCAAAACATGTGCTTTCCTTTGTACAGGCCCCATGCTCTGGGAACATTCCCAGATCTCCTCCCCACCTAGCCCTGCCGCTGCTCCCTCCTTAGTATCCTGAGACTACTTCAGTCATGACTCCTATCACGTTGGACTCTCCTTCCCCTACCAGCCTCAGCTCTGTGGGAACAGACTCCATAATACATTGTTTTATGTGCCCTTAGAATCTCAGTCCATGGGGTCGCTAAGAGTCGGACACGACTGAGCGACTTCTCTTTCACTTTTCACTTGCATGCATTGGAGAAGGAAATGGCAACTCACTCCAGTGTTCTTGCCTGGAGGATCCCAAGGATGGGGGAGCCTGGTGGGCTGCCGTCTATGGGGTCGCACAGAGTCGGACATGACTGAAGCGACTTAGCAGCAGCAGCAGAATCTCATACGGTTATTTATTGAACAAATTAAAATATCTTGCCACATAAATGGATATATACAAATGTAGATGTGTGTGTGTGTGTTAGCATGTCTGGAGGCATAAGGGGAAACTGAGGTAACATTTGTTAAGCATTTACAACGTGCCAGGGACTGTGCTAGATGCTTCATATGCATTTGTGTTACGACCCTCATTTTATGAGAAAGCTGAGTAACCAGGGGACGGCTTCACAGCTAGTAGGGAGGTGACAGAGCAACAATTTGAGCCTAGGCTTCTCTGATTCCAAATGCTGGAATTTCTATTATCCCACACTGTCTCCCCAAATACCAGAAAGGAACAGTCAGGTAGAGGAAGTGAGATGCTGTATTATAAAGATTGACTTGGGAACACGGAACTATACTTACAATGAAAACCCTCAGGTTCTTATAGCACAGGCTTCTAAGCGCCTTCACTTGTGAAGAATACAAAGACCATTTGGTTTGTAATGCTTTTTTTTTTCAGAGTTCATTTTTTTTTAAAACCTTACACCTGCTTTCTAAGAATTCCACAAAGATGAGCAGTATACACACATACACACACAAACACACACACACACTTGCTGTGAACAATCCCATCTGTCTCAGGAGGGATGTGCTTTTTAGTCATAGAATATATGCTTTTTATAGTTATTATCTATTTATTCTACTACAGAAACTGCTGAATCTACAGAGCCCAGGAATTCCAGTGGGAAAACATGCACAGAATATGCTCAGGGTGGGGACTTCCTACAATTGTTGGAATGAAAGAAAAGCTGATAGGAAAATCAGCTCTGCTTGGAAACTTGGGAGAAGATCCTGCTGAAGAACAGTCAGGGAGAGAGAGTAATGGACTCCGGGGAACAGGTTAGATAACTCTGATTTCCACTCCAGAAGCCTTGCTGGGGCTGGGATGCAACTATTACTACTCTGAGACAATGCCATTCATTCTCAATAGCCCTTGTTCCCACCTATGGACTGTCTCCAAAGCTAGCTGACACTGTAAGGAGGTCATCTTTATTGATGCTTTTTACTCTTCCTGGCGTGGGGCACCAAGACCACACCCCTGCCTCTCCAGTGATCCTCTCTTACTGCAAGCGCAACCTATAGCTCAGCTCTCGCCTTCTTCTTAAACCCCACCAGAAAGAAGTTGCTCGAAGGATGAGCAGGCTATGACATCTACCCCCTCATTGATCACCTGGGAAGATTCAGTGGTCTGGCTGGAGGAATTTTTTGCTTAATGAATGCCTGTTATATGCTTGGCACTGCACTGGCTGGAAGGAACCCCTCTTCTTCTCCTTCACAACCTCTTATTCTGCATGCCTCCTGAAGCTGAGTGCTCAGCAGAAGAGACTGACCATCCACACAGAGATGATCATTGTGGCCAATGGTCTCAAGTACCTGCATTTTTGCTAGAGCCTGTAAACAAGTTCTATGGGGCACACTTCCTCCTGTGATGCCTTTCAAGGCGCAATTAGGAGAGACACACCCACTGACTATCATGATCAAAGATCTGGTAGTTTGTTGCGCACATCAGTAAGAAGCTTGGCACTTATTTATTGAGAAAGACTTTTTGTTTGTGTGGTTGGTTTTTGCCTCAGGGAGCATCAGGGAGCGTTTAGATGTAGCTGATTTTGGTTGAACAAGGTTACAGACAAAGTCAGCATGTCTCTATTCCTCACCCCACTCTCACCACCGGTCAGTATTCTGAGATCAGAGTGTCAGCTAAGAGACAAAGCTGTCTGCTTCAAACATTATTTGGTTACTTAAAGGGATACAATATTGATGGCTTTTTTGTTTATGAGGGGAAGTGGGGGAGGAGGTCAGATGCCCTTGACATTTAAACATCCATGCCAAAACCTCATGTAACCTTGTCTGTCTGAATGAGTTACTATTGAGAGAAATGGAGAAGTCATTTTCTTTCTGTAAATTGTGTTCAGCCTGAGAGGAAGCAAAACATAGCAGGGCAGGAAGGCATAGGAGCGGAGACAGAGATTCTCCTGACTGCGAGCCGTGGCAGATGAACCTCTGGTTACCTGGCCGCAGCACCCTGAGCACCACAGGCTGTGACTCATCTGATGCTTGGCTGACCCACTTGCTTGGGTTGCTGTGGAGCCGCCACTCCGCCACCTTGCACCAGTATTTTCCAGCATCCTTCATCTCCACCCGCTGTAGCGCCAGGACAAAGTCGGCAGTGGATGAGCGGTAAGAGTGCAGGCGCCGCCTGAGCCCCTCTTCACCATATTCTAGCAAGCCATCACGCTGCAGGTGCACCAACATCCTGCTTCCAGAATCTTCTCTCTGCCGGTACCACATCACAGAGAACAGGGAGGCAGGGTTGATGGCACCCTCCAGGCTGCAGCAGATGGTCGCCTCACTGTGCTCGGAGGCATTTTCTGTCCGGGACACTTTGGAGATGCGCACCTTACTTTCTAGGAAACAAAACAGCAGTGAATTTGAGAGGAAGCCAGACTCCAGATTGGACACCTCCTCTGAAAAAACTACTTTTCGTTGAAGTGATGCTGTCTGATAACCTTTAGATATCAGGTCCTTCATCTTTAACACTTTGCCTTGACCCCTGTCCTTCTTCCATATCTGCCAGAACATCCTCTGCTGTGAATCAAACCAGCCACTTTCATTCTTCAGCCCACCTCTTGTCCACTGGCCCTGTCACTGAAAACCACCCAGGTTTGCGGAAAGCTCTGCCCTGCTGCTTTTATCAATACTTCTCCCAGGTCAACTCTCCCTTCGGCTACTTAGAAAGGTCATCTGAAACTTCCAGTCCTCTCCTCAAGTCCTGTATTCCACCACTACCCCCCCCTTTTTTTTTTTAGCAAATTACCCTCTTCCCATATACCTAGATATTAACCTCTGGTATGGACACAGGAAGAGAGGAGGTTAGGTGAGAGACCGAACATTTTCATACATGTGTTAGAACATCACTCAAGGGACTTCCTTGGTGGTCCAGTGGTTGAGAATTCATCCTGCAATGCAGGGGACACAGGTTCAATCTCTGGTGGGAAGACAAATATCGCACATACCACAGGGCAGCCAAGCCCAGGAGCTCTAACTACTGAGGCCACACCAAAAGATCTTGTGTGCAGCAACTAAGATACCACAGCCAAATAAAATTTTTTTTTAAAAGAATACCATTCAAGGAGACTATTTACATGACTAGATTAGATTATGTTTTTAACAGATTTTGACATTTGCTTTTTTTAAATGTTCCCCTGTTAAGCAGCAGGTGAGGACCTGAGGCTAGAGGAGTCACAAACAAAATAAAGAAATTACGTTGTTGTTGTTCAGTCACTAAGTCTTATCCAACTCTTTGTGACCCCATAGACTATAGCCGGAGAAGGCAATGGCACCCCACTCCAGTACTCTTGCCTGGAAAATCCCATGGACGGAGGAGCCTGGAAGGCTGCAGTCCATGGGGTCGCTGAGGGTCGGACACGACTGAGCGACTTCACTTTCACTTTTCACTTTCATGCATTGGAGAAGGAAACGGCAACCCACTCCAGTGTGCTTGCCTGGAGAATCCCAGGGGCGGGGGAGCCTGGTGGGCTGCTGTCTATGGGGTCGCACAGAGTCGGACACGACTGAAGTGACTTAGCAGCAGCAGCAGACTATATCATGTCCATCTCCTCCGTCCCCCACTATCTCTTGGAGTTTGCTCAAATTCATGTCCACTTAGTCTGTGATACTATCTAACCATATCATCCTCTGCTGCACCCTTCTCTTTTTGCCTTCAATCTCTCCCAGCATCAGAGTCTTTTCCAACATGCTTGCTAAGTCACTTCAGTCATGTCTGATTCTTTTGCGACCCCATGGACTGTAACCCATCAGGCTTCTCTGTCCATGAATTCTCCAGGCAAGAATACTAGAGTGGGTTGCCATTTCCTTCTCCAGAGGATTTTCCTGACCCAGGGATCAAACCTGCATCTCATATGTCTCCTGCATTGGCAGGTGAGTTCTTTACCACTAGCACCACCTAGGAAGCCCCCTTTTCCAACGAGTATGTGCTAAATTTTCATCTCTACTATAAACATATTTATTGGTCTATCTTTAAAAGATTAACTGTGTCTGCTCCTAGATTCTTTTATAGTTACATCTTTACTCTCTCCTCTTTGTAGAGAAGTGTGTGAAATATTAGTTGACATGGTACTGTCTCTGCTTTCTCACCTCAAATTACTCTCTACCTTATTGCCATCAGCTTTCCAATCCAATCACTATGTTCTGGCCAAGGTTCCCTCCCAGTAAAGGCGCAATTTCCCAACTCGAGACCTTCCAGGATTTTCTGTTCTCTCTGCAGTTTTTGTCACCAAACCAATTTTCTTCTGAAATCCTCTCCTCCTTTGATTTCAGAGAAAACATCCCCGCCCCCTCCTACAGCTCTGACCAGTCCTTCTCAGTGTCTTTCCCTGGGGCCTCCTCCTTACCTTACTTCCTACACCAGGGTAACCAGCTAGCTAACCCCAGCCAGCCACACCCAGCCCACAATTATGTTTTATTTGACATCTTCAGTATTTTAAAAAGAATTTGAATTCATTATGGACAGTCTCAAAATGGGTGACGCTGCCGAAAAAAGAGCTCAGGCATTTCTTGATAGACTAAAAGATTGGACAGCACTGGTCCCTCATTTCTGAATAGGAAGCACTGACTTGAGCTAAGAAATGGTGTGCAATTCATTTTTTTTTTCATGATTTTTTTGATGTGGGCCACTCTTAAAGTCTTTATTGAATTTTTTATGATATTGCTTCTGTTTTATGTTTTGGTTTTTTGGCCAGGAGGCATATGGGATCTTAGTTACCTGACCAGGGGTGGAACCCACACCCCCTGCATTGGAAGGCAAAGTTTTATTCACTGAACCACCAGGCAGGTCCCTTGGTGTGCACTTTTTAAAGGGGTGGGCACACATTATCAAGATTCAGCCTGGACAATTGGAAGAAAGGGATGCCAGCCACATAGATGGAGCATTGAGTGGGCCTAAGCCTTGTGGGACTGAGCAGCAACAACAGAAAGCCTGTGGGATGGCCCAGATGATAGACAGTATCATGATGGTACGGGACATGAGGATGATTAGGAACAAGTGGAGTGT
This sequence comes from Ovis canadensis, assembly GCF_042477335.2. Classification (NCBI taxonomy): domain Eukaryota; kingdom Metazoa; phylum Chordata; class Mammalia; order Artiodactyla; family Bovidae; genus Ovis; species Ovis canadensis. Next base: position 95,070,067 of record NC_091245.1, on the reverse strand, counting down.
GAGGGTCTCCGGGGCAGCCAAGCAGAAATGTGCAACAGGCAGTTGAGTGGAAAGGCCTGGAGTTCAGGAGATGGGGGCTAAGCGTAAAACACTTAGCGCTTGTTTCACTGAAGGTGGTAGTCGGAATCCAGGCAGTGTTTAGGAGGTTCTGAAGGGAGCAGAGAGTAAGAATAAAAATGGGTTCATGTGTCCCTGAGGAACACGCACATTGAGCAGGGAGAGGAAGAAGGGCCTGCAGGGCATGGAGAAGGGGAGCCAGAGCAGAAGGAAGAGACCCTCGCACTCAGCTACTGTTTTGCCCCTACTGCTCCCAACTGACTGTGAGCTCCTCGAGACTCTGCCTTATTTATCTGTGGAGCCCTAATTGCCTAACACAAAGCAATGTTCATTATAATCTTACTTTTTGATGTTACGTTGAAAATAGAATTTTAAGTGCCAAACTAGATTAACTTATTTGCATTGTGCTTTTGGATCTCGGCCAGTTCCCGAACCTTAGATGTGACATTCATTTAATTTTAATCAACATTGGAGGTGACCTAACTAATGCTGACAGATCTAATCAACCCTGCCCACGTTTAGACCACGGCACTCTTGGACCAATGCAAATGAATGGAACTTCTATTTCATTTTTAAAGATCTCCTGAGGGGAGGAGATGCCCTCAGTAAGCCATTCCAACAGTTAACTACTCTTATTTGCCTTATGTTGAGGCAGCCGTATGTTGAAAAGCAATCTCTCCACACATCCCTATAGAGTTGTACAGTTTCTGTTCACAGTGGGAGAAATATGCTTTGTATTACTCTTTCTCTGCCAAATTATAGTAGAGCCCCACTGGAATGACACAGCTTGTTATTATAGAGAGCTGGAGATACGATACCCTGGGTAGCTGCATAGACCAGGCTGCCAGGCTGAGAAGCCAACCATTCAAAGGGATCTTGTTCCCATTTAAACTTCTCCAAATCTGAGACTGACTCACCGGAAATGACTCCTACTCCTCTGGTGGGCTATTCCGTCCTGCAGTCACTGTGCTGGTGGCCACTGTCCCTATGACTCTCGGTCATATTTTCACCCGCATATTATCATCCCATAGAAGTGTTGCCCAAGAGAAGGGGGTCATTCTACAGAAAGATGCTAGAGAATATACTTGCAAGGTTTACCTGTGGGCCTGAGTTTCAATTCTGTGAGACCTGATGTCTGTTCTCCAAGCTTGCGCCACGTGCTATTTGTAGACCAGAGCCATTCCTCCACAGCACAGCGATATTTGCCCTGATCGCTGTCTTCCACATTCAGAATGTGTAGCTGAAACAAGTCTTGGGAAACTTTCTCAGCGTGGAATTTCTGTTTTCTCTGTGTGGTCTGAAATTCATCCCCATATTTTACTACGTGGTTGTGGTCCACTTCCAGGATCCTCAGCCAGAGTGCATCAGTGGAAATGGGAGAGAAGTACCAAGTCACGACCAACTGGAGGTTTCCAGGGGATTGGGACAGGATGCTACACTCTATGTCAGTGTTGGAGTTGATGGAGATCTCTTGGACTTGACTGCTTGAATTCACCTTCAGTTTGCTCTCTAAATGAGAAGAACAGTACAATTACTTTTGTTACTTTGCTAGAAAATAGAACTTGAAAGTAGAAGGGACATTAGAGGTCAACTAAGGCCATAGCTCCTTGGAGAAGGAAATGGCAACCCACTCCAGTATTCTTGCCTGAAAAATCCCATGGACAGAGGAGCCTGATGAGCTATAGTCCATGGGGTGGCAAAGAGTCAGACATGACTTAGCAACTAAACAAGGCCATAGCTCCTAGATCTACCGGATGTGTGAATTCTCTCTTTAGTAGCCCCACCAACTGCTCATGCAGCCTCTGAACAACTCACTAACAAAGCACCCATTCCATCTTTGGACATGCTGCCACTAGAGAATTCTTTCCAATATCAAGGTGAATCTTACTTTTTCATAATTTCCACCCACTGGTCCTAGTTCTACCCTGCCCTAAGAGTGGAATGGGGAGGGTAGGGCAGGGAGGAAGTATCAAGCCAGAAAGCCAATCTCTCCCACATGAAAATGCTTCAATATTAGATAACCAAAAAGGACCTACTGTATAGCCCCAGGAACTATATTCAACATCCTATAAAAAATCATACAGGAAAAGAACACATACATATAAAACTGAATCACTTTGCTGTATACCAGAAACTATCACATCATTGTTAATCAACAATATTCCAGTATAAAATAAAACTTAAAAAAAGAAATTCTTCAATATTTAGGCACAGACATCTTCTCTTTTAGAGCACCTCATAAATCAAATTGAGAGAAAGTGGCCCTTGGATGCTTTGTCTGGGTGTTTGCTATCCAGAATACTCCTTGACCCATAATTTGCCCAAGTCTAGTTGTACCTGTCTGCAGATATGGGTAAACAAGAGGAAGCTGTATGTTCACTATTAAAACTGAATGTCTCTTTGCAGTCACTCAACTCTGGGAACATTGTATGGATAGGGAGTCAACTATCCTTTAACCCCAGAGCTTTTCTGCTTTGTCAGAAGATGAATGGCAAAACCTGGCTTCTAAATCTTATTCTTACCTTCTTGCTGACATCACAGATTATACTTTTGTGCCCGCTTACTGATGCTGCCAGTAGGTCTCTTTACTCCTCTTTCAACAAACATTTATTAATGCATACTATTTTATGTGCCAGACTATTCCAGGCTCAGTGGATCCCTCCCCTCAGTTTCTGCCTAGAGGGAGAGACTAATACTGGGACAGAGGCTGAGAGATTATAGGATTGTGTCACCCAAGCAGGACAGAAGTCTGCAAAAGTGACTATCAGAGCACATAGCAGGACTGTGTAACCCAAATATGGGAGTGAGGCTTCCTGGAGGAGATATCTCTAAGCTAAGTCTTAAGGGTTAATAGGAATTAAGCTGATGGAGAAGAGGTAAAGGAATTCCATGCAAAAGAAGCAACTTGAACAAAGACTAAACATGAGAGAGAGCGTAGCGTGTTGGAGGAACTGCAAGTAATTCAGTGTGGCTGGAGCTCAAATTCAAGATGGAAAGTGGAAAGAGATGGTGCTGGGAAGACATAAATATTCCAGATCACAAAGGACCTTGCCTGCTATGTAACGCAAGTTTGAACAGGAGTTGGATGTAGTTGAGTAGTGGATGACTCAGGTTTCTTGCTTGGATCACTGATGGGTGGTGGGGACATAGAGAATGATATCAGAGGAGTAGCTTTGGCAGGATGGTAATGGTGTTTTATGTTCTGACATGTTGAGTGTAGACATGTCTTGAAGGCAATTACATGAGTCTGGAGATCAGAAGAGAAGTCATTCAAGATAGTGAATTTGGGAGTTGTCAATATATAGCATAAATCCCTGGGTAGGAATAAACCTACTTCGGGAGACTGTATAGAATGAGAAGAGAGAAAGTTGAGAATGAAGCCCAAAGGGCTGAGTCAGTGCAAGAGGAGGACTCTGCAAAAGAGAATGAGAAGCAGTCATGAGAGGGCTAGGAAGGAAACCAAGAAAATCTTGTGTCACAAGGCCATGGAAAAAGAAGTTTTAAGAAGAAAGGACTGAACCAACAATTTGAAATACATCAGAAAAGACAAGTAAATTAAGGCATGAGTTAACCAACAAGGAGATGACTACTGTAACCAAAACTATTGCTCAGTAGCTGAGAGAATGATGGTTACCATGTTTGAATATCTGCTTGGTTTGTCAGACACTGCACTAGGAACATGTCAGCATCTTTAAATTGCACATCAGCAATTTACCCATGGAGTCAATAGGCTTGGACAGATTCTTGATCTGTCGGTCGGCTGCACAGGCAGGGACCAAGATCTAAGTGATGTCAAAGCCTCTTGAACACTCCACCTTAAGAGGATGGAAATCAGGAAAGAAGATACTGGCACAGCAGAATTTGGGAAGTTGTGTCTTACTTTTCATCTCTATGCTCTATTACCAATTGTATGTTGACTATAATCATAAATTCTCTAATTCTTATACATTAACACATCAAAATGAATGGCTAAGTGTACTGAATGGAATTTGCATTATCCATACCACTAGGAGAGACATTCTAAACATTTAATGACTGGCCAGGCACAGGCAGGGACCAATCTGAAGGAATGCCCCAGCACTGGAGCTGATCCTGGAAGCCCCCTGCTGTGCCGTGTGGTGTCCAGCTGCTGAGCGGTGGAGACTTACAGGATATGAGGAAGGGGCCACAGTTATTATTAGTGTGGAACTATTCCAATGTTTCAAAAACCAGTGTGGCCATTTCGTGCATATTAGCTCTATGTTAATCTAGATCACTTTGCATGTGTGTGTGTGTATATGTGTGTGGGGGTGGGTATGTTTTTTATTCTGGTTAATTTTTTAAAAATTGAAACATAGTTGATTTACAATGTTTCAGGAGTACAGAAAAGTGATTTATATGTTCTTTTTCAGATTCTTTTCCATTATAGGTTACTCTAACCTGTTGAATATAGTTCCCTGTGGTATACAGCAGGTCCTTGTTGTTTATCCACTTTACATATACTAGTGAGCATCTGTTAATGTTGTTGCTGTTCATTCACTAAGTTGTGTCCGACTCTTTGTGACCCCATCGACCGCTTTCCTATCCCTTACCATCTCCCAGAGTTTGTCCAAGTTCATGTCCACTAAATCTGTTAATACCAAATTCCTAATTTATCCCTACCCCGCTTCCTGGATATCACTTATATATTGTACTTACTTATAGTACAAACATGGGGAGAAATTATTTTATGCTTTAATTCCATAACTTTCCCCAAACGGGAAGAATGTTTTTCAAAAAAGCGGAATTAATTTCAAGTAGTGTTAACCTGGTAAAGTGACAATGATCCTTAGTGGGTGAGAGGTAGCAGAAGCCTTCACAGGACTATTTGTGTGCAGAGAATTTCTGTCATAAACTTCTACTTTACACTGATAAACTCCTGCTTCTTCCTCGGTGGCATCATGGATTAGGAGCCGAGAATGAAATGGAGACTGTGAAATCTTCGTCTTCCTTTGGAACTGGGGTAGGCAGCTCCCCCATTCAATAGTGCCATTGTGGGTGATTTGAAGAAACAGATCAAAGGCTCGAGATCTGGCTGGCTGGAACAGCCATGTCACGGTGAGTGGAACCCTGAGGTCAGAGTAGCCAACCCTCACTATGCAGGACAGGTCAAAGGTGTTGGTTAATTTCACTTGTGGTAGACGGCTCATCAGACTAACTTGCAAACTTGACTCTGTGGGCAGAAACACAAAACATGATTTCTAACATGTTTATCAAATCGAGGTACAGTGCTTCTAAGTTTTCCTAGTTATCACCTCTTCACACTGAACCATGTGTTCACACACTGGGAGTATCAAATATTTGGGGGTAGAAATTGATTCACAGTACAGGCTGTCCTGAATTCTGACCCCAGTTTTCTAAAGTTGAACCTCCTGTAAGAGTGTTCTCAGCAGAGACAACAAACAGGCAGTGTTTCTCCAGTCCACTGCTTAGACAGCTGCTACTGAGGGGGTGGGGCGCCCAGCCCTGCTGGCCGGCCTCCTTCCCTTACCCCGCTGCTGGGTGAACTATCACTGTTTGACACTTGCTACTGGAGATTCCGCAATCCCAGGCTGCAGCTGTCAGAAGCCTGAAGGTATGAGGCTCCGCTTCACTTGGCATATCTCTTTTCTAAGTCTACTCCAAATGATTCGATTTCGTTGTTAGCCTTGAATAACAACTTATAAGTTGCACCCTAAAGACCATCTTTATAAAGATGACTAAACTTCAGAGACCAGTTGGCAGACTCGGTAACCAGAGACCCTGCTCTGTATTCTGGGGTATACGTACTGTAACTAGAGGATTCAGGATGACATGCAATCAAACTCCATGGCATCCCACTACAGAAGGAAGATACTGATGATATGCAAGTTCAGCAAAGGCTTTCCCTGACTTACCGAGGGGCTTTACAGTGATCGACACCATCTGAGTCCAGCTCTGGTCTCTGGCCTGGCTCCGGGTCCTCTCAGACACTCTGCACTCGTACATGCCACTGTCTGTGATGGTGGTGGAGGTGATCTCAAGTCGGAAGGTGGCCCAGTCCGTTTTCTCCAGCCTTGCATTTCTGAGGTTATCGAGTTCCCCATATGAAGCACCGAGCTTCACAGTGCCATCCTGCTCCATGCCAGCCACAAACACCGGCTGTGTTTGGTTTTGTGGGACATGCCACCAGGCCACAGTCAGGAGATTCTCAGCTCCATCTGCCTTGCAGAGAAGGGTTAACACCTCTCCTTCCCACACTGCTTGCTGCTGGTTCTTGGTAGACACAACCACATTTCTTGCTGTAGATTACAGGTTTTAGAAGAAAAACGTATTTTGAGTAAATGAAAAGTTTTCTATAAAACAGTGAACTCTCATTAATTAAGACTTGACTACTTTGAGACAAATCCAATCAAATTGTTCACTCTTGTATCATCCCCCAGAATAAAAGATTTAATCAACACTTAAATAGTAGAAATGGCAGAAAGAACACCAGAAGAACTAATTTACATGTAAACAATTTACAGTTTGCCCTAAGTTTTAGTGATTTGTTCCTTAGGAACATCTAGTTGGGAAAACACATGGTAATATTTTGTTAAATTAATTAGAGTTGGTGTATGAGAGTGAAAGTAATGAAGCTGTGTTTATTTCAATGTTTAGTTTTCTGGAATTCAGACTTTCACAGTTCAGAATGACTTTCCCCTCCTTACTTATCTTTCCCTAATTAGTATGTATCTGAACAGTGAAAAAGTACTGTTAATTATATTTCTGTTCAAAATACTACCATTAAAAAACAATTACTTGAAGAGGGCGTGGAGAAAAGAGAATCCCCTTACACTGTTGGTAGGAATATAAACTGATACAGACCCTATGGAGAACACTACGGAGGTTCCTTAAAACACGGAAAATAGAACTATTGTGTGACTCCAAAATCCCACTCCTGGGCACATACCCAGAGAAAACCATAATTACAACAGATACACGTACCCCAGTGCTCACTGCAGCACCATTTACAATAGGCGAGACATGGAAGCAACCTAAATGCCCATTAACAGAGGAATGGGTGAGGACATGCGGCACACAAATACATGTAATATCACTCGGCCATAAACAGGGATGAAGCTGCGCCACTTGCAGAGACTGGGACGGACCGAGAGCTGTCACACAGCATGAAGAAAGCCAGAAGTTGAAGAACAAACACTGTGTATTAATGCATATATGTGGAACCTAGAAAAATAGTACGGATGAACCTATTTGCAAAGCAGAATAAACACATAGATGTAGAGAACAAGCATATGGACACCAAGACGGGAAACAAGGGGTGGGATGAATTGGGAGACTGGGATTGATTTATATATACTACTATGTATAAGGACCTCTGTGGGGGCACAGAGAACTCTACTCAATGCTCTGTGGTGACAAAGAGGGGATATATGTATAGGTATAGCTGATTAGGTTTTCTGTATAGCAGAAACTAGCACAAAATTGTAAAGCAACTAAACTCCAATAAAATTTTTTTTAACTAAAAATTTCTTCTTTTAAAAATTATTTTGGGGAAAATGTATATATATATAAATATACATATACTATAAATACAGATATACTTCCCCCTCAAGTATTTTTAAAATATATATATATATACACCTATACACATATACACACACACACATATATATATACATTTCTCTTTTTCAAATCATATATTCATTCATATATATTGTTGGCTGAAGGGAGAGCCTTCCTATACCTGAACTACAGTGTAAAACAGTAAGTGTTAAGTCTGGCTCCCAGATGGAAAATTCAAGATGATCAGAAATGTGGACATCCTTTCAACAGATACTTCCTGTGAGAGGCCTTGTCCTGGGTGCTTTGTGGGCAATGCAAAGATCCCTCAAGCTCATGCATCCTAGGCAGCCCAGCCTCATGCTTAAGGCCAAGGTCCCTGGAGTTATTATAGAATTACCCTGGACAACAAAGTGAACCTCCCTGAGCCTCAATTTTCTTTCCTGTAAAGGAAAGAAGGTAATAATAGCACCTCACTTTTGCACTGTGAGAAGACTAAGTGAACAGCACATGCAAAAGGCTTACCCTGCTGGCAAGGAAAAGTGCCCAGCAAAAGTGAGCTACTAGCATTAGTGTGTAATGATAGTCCCTTCATGAGAGCAGAGGTGTTCAAAGTCAGAAAAGGAAAATAAAATGAATTTTTTTTAATTTATATTTTCTAGACTCGTGGGATCTTAGTTCCCTGACCAGGGATTGAAACTGGGCCCTCAGCAGTGAGAGCACGAAATCCTAATCATTGAACCACCAGGGAATTTCCAGGAAAACAAAACAGAACTGGCTTTTGAAATCTTAATAGTATCTAAATGAATTTGCAGATTGATCTTCTCTGCTGAGGAAGAGTTCTGTCTTTAACAGCTTTATGGATGAACACAACGTTACCAAGACAGAAAGAAGGCTAATGTCCACAAATTAATATATATCTACCTATTACATATATATGTATATAACATAACATATATATACATATATAAACCTCGCTTCCAAATTTGGGGTATTAGAGGCATTATTATTACACTTAATTTTTTTGAAGTTAAAAATAGACTCATAACTAAAGTCTCAAAATTAGAGGGGAAATTATTAGTCACAATCTTACACTTCAAGTATAACCATTATGATAGGTTTCGAGCAGTTTCAGTTTGAAAAAAAAACTGTGGTTTCCTTACTTTATTGTGGTCATTGCTATCTCCGAGTTAGAAGTGACACACTCACCAGGCATGTGTAAGGTGGGCATGCACAGTGGTAGGGAAGTACCCTCTTCTGTTTAAAACATTCAGGGGATGATAAAACTGCTCATACTTGAAGTAACGGTCTGCATTTCAAAACCAAATGTTCAACAGGATCTTTAATAAATCTGTTACTAACTTTTTCTGTTTCTCCATAAAAAGAAACAGGTTGGACTCCGGCCTGCACAAAGTATTATTTTTAGCTTGGGCAGACCACCTACTTGATAAGCTTGTGATCTATGTGCCCCAAAGCACACATTTTGGTCCCTTTGGCACAGATTCCTATGTCCTGAGTTTACGAAAGGTTTATAGTTCTGCTCCAGCGGAGATAGATACACAAGGTTGAGATTTAGCTCTGTGTAAATAGGTAAACACGCCTACATAGTTTTTTCTTAATCCTAGCAAGAAAGACCAAATGTTTAGTGTAAAAACTAACACCAACACACTTCCTGGCTCACCAATCTAGGCCAAAGCTGTGCATCTTCACTCCAAGCAAATGGGGTGATGGAGAAGAGCATGGAAGTGTTTGTGTCTATGGAGATGCCTCCAATAAGCGAGTACAACAAGGACATCTTCATTTTGGGTTTGTTATTTATTTATTTTTTGGTTTTTGCTTTGGGGCAATTCATCTTTCTAGACTTTGAATTTAATACTCAGCCCAGAAAATCATAGTATTGCTTGTGGATTTATCAGTTTTCTCTCCACACAAAAAGCACTGATTATTCAAACATGCTTAAGGTCACACAGCCTTCAGAAACTTAACAGGAGCTGAATGGCCTTCCAGATAATCACACCCAGCCTATCTGACCCAGATAGGCATCTCGCCACATCACAGCAACATGCAGGCAATAGAGTCTGCCCACTCTCACTTCTTTTCTTACTCTGAGTCATGGGTTGATGCAGAATTAAGACTAAGTATCATTCCCTGTATCAGGTTAAGAACACAGAGAACTGACGAAAGACACCTGAAAGATGCTGAAAAAGTGGGAGGGGTAATGTGGGTGTTTATTTCTCAGGAAAGAGGCAAGTATAAGCTCTTTTCTCTTAATCTACTCAAAATAGACACACACACAAGGAGACAGGGGGCTTCATGAACGCAGGTATTCTCGGCTGAAAGAAAACCCAACACACCAATCAGAAATAATAGCAAATAGAATCAAGAATCTAAGATGGCAAGAAGGGACTTAACGACAGTGAAATTAGATTATTTTATAGCTGAGGAAGCTGAGAATTAGTAAGGCGAAGTACATGGAGTATTCATGGTCACAGACCATTTATCGGCTTAGGAGTAGGACTCAGGTCTTCAGCTATATGGGTGCGTGCTCAATCAATTTATTTGTGTCCAGCTCTTTGTGACCCCATGGACTGTAGCCCACCAGGCTCCTCTGTCCATGGGATTTTCAGAGAAGAATACTAGAGTGGCTTTCCATTTCCTCCTATAGGGGATCTTCCCAACCCAGGGATCAAACCTGAGTCTCCTGGTTTCCTGCACTGCAGACGGATTCTTTACCCACTAAACCATCTGGGAAGCCCCCAGGTTTTCAGCTAGTTTGGGTGCTTCCCTTTACTCCACTCCACCTCAAAGTGACCTGGTTGATACCTGACTTCAGGAGACCTCCCCTGTGTCCATGAAAGTATCCAGTACTCACAAAGGAGGACGTTGAAATGCAGCCCACCCATGTCTGGCCCCAGCTTCACATACCTGCTTGCTTCCAAAGGTGCACAAAGCTGTCTGGCGACTGTTTGTTCTGCAGCACCTGCCAGGAGCCCATCTGGGCTCTTGTTACCTCTGCCACTGCACATCTGTATGCACCTTCATCCTCTGGGCCCACAGAGAAGATCTTGAGAGAGAAAGACTTGGGGCTTAACTTTGAAACCTGGAGCTGTCCTTGACTTGCTCTTTCTTGGTAATCTTTCTTCAGATCCAGAACTCCGCCAGCATCAATGTGGGCCGTTTCAACATCATTGAAGAACCAAGTGGCCTGAAGGTGTGGGTCCTGGCCACCACCCATGACCAGGCAGACCAGTTCTAAGGATTTTCCTTCACGTACCGTGCTCTCAGCTCTAATGTTGACTTGAAAATCTCTCACTAGGAAACAAAAGCAAGGCAGATATTTAGAGAGGCCATTGCACCTATTCCTTTAATACCAGAGAGAGATGCGATCTCCTATCAGGGTAGTACAGGGATTGAATTTAATGTGGGAGATCAGAGATAGGCCAAAGAAATGCCTAGAATCAAAAATGCCCTTGACTATTTTTTAAATCATCTGGAAAGAACAACATATGTGATTTTCTGAATGCAATACTATTAAGCAAGATGAATGCATGGATGTGTAAAGTACATAGTAATGTATATTTTAAAATAAAATATTTTATACTATGTTGAACTGACATAAATTGTGATTTCTTGCTCTCATTTTTGGGTGAGAATGTCCAGTGGAATTTTCCTAAGTTAAAAGCATATGTGATATATGGCAAATTCACAGCTAACAGCACACTTAACAGGGAAAACTGAAAGCTTTTCATCTAATATCAAGAATAAGACAAGGATGATTATCCTCACCACTTCTATTCAACGTGGTATTGGAAGTCCTAGCCAGAGCAATTAGACAGAAAAAGAAATTAAAAGCATCTACATTGGAAAAAAAGAAGAAAGACTCACTGCTGGCAGATGACATGTTCTTACATATAGGAATCAAAAGAAAAAAGGAAAAAAAAAACCCACCAAACTCCACCAAGAAGCTGTTAAAACTAATAAAGAATTTCAGTAAAGCTGCAGCATACAAAATCAACACTTGAAAAAATCAGTTAAATCTCTATATATTAACAGTAAACTATCAAAAAAAAATCAGAAAACAATCCTAAAACAATCCTATCAAAGAGAAGAACATACTTAAGGATAAATTTAACCAAGGAGGTAAAGAGATGTACAATGAAAACTGTAGAATACTGATGAAAGAAACTGAAGATGAAACAAACAAATGAAAAGATATCCCATGTTCATGGGTCAGAAAAATTAATATTATTAAAATGCTCATATCACCCAAAGCAATCTACAGATTCATTGCAATCCCTATCAAAATTCTAATAGCATTTTGAAATAGATAAAAACAATTCTGAAATTCATATGGAACCACAAAAGACCCTGACTGGCCAAAGAATTTTGAGCAAGAGTGGTAGGTTTCACATTAGCTGTTTTCAAAAGGCATTACAAAGCCACAGTAATCAAAACTATGATACTGGCATTAAGACATATAAACCAATGAAACAGGATAGAGAACCCAGAAATAAATTCATGAATCTTTGTCAATTAATCTTCAATAAGGGTTCCAAGAACACACAACAGGGAAAACATAGTCTCTTCAATAAATGGTGTTGAACCAACTGGATATCCATATGCAGAAGAATAAAGTTGGATCCCTATCTCACAGCATATTAAAAAAAAACAAAAACAAACTCAAAATGAATTGAAGATTTAAACCCAAGACCTGAAATTGAGAAACTACTAGAAGAAAATGAAAGGGGGACTTCCTTGGTGGTCCAGGGATTAAGGCTCTATGCTTCTACGGCAGGGGGCATGGGTTTGACCCCTGGTCAGGGAACTAAGATCCCACATGTCATGCAGCATGGCCAAAGAAAAAAAGAAAAGAAAAGAAAAGGAAAACCTTCCTGACATTAGTTTGGGCCATGGTTTTCTGGATATGACCCCACAAGCACAGGCAACAAAAGCAAAAATAGACAAGTAGAATTGCATCAAACCAAAAAGATTCTATACACAAAAGAAACAATCAGCAGAGTGAGGAGACAATCTATAAAATGGGAGAAAATATTTGCAAACCATGTATTCAAAAGAGGTTCCTATTCAAAATGTATAAGAAACTCATATAAGTTAATAGCAAAAAATTCCAAATAAGTTGACATAAAAATGAAAAACGATCTGACTAGGTATTCTCAAAAGAAGACATACAAATGGCTAAAAATATGGAAAGGAAGATGCTTATCACTAATCACCAGGGAAATGTAAATCGAAGCCACAAGATATCACGTCACATGTTAGAATGGCTGTCATCAAGAGGCCAAAGATAGCAAGGGTTGGTGAGGAAGGAGAAGAAAAAAGAACCTTTGTATACTGTTGGTAGGAATGTAAATTGGTATGATCATTATTGAAAACGGTATGGAGGTTCCTCAAAAACTAAACGTAGAACTTCCACATAACCCAGCAATCCCCACTTCAGGGAATATATCCAAAGCAAACCACACAGCGTCTCAAAGAGATACCTGCTCTATGTTCATTACTCATAATATCCAAGATACGGAAGCAACACAAGTGACTACCAAAGGGTAAGCGGACGAAGAAAATGTATACATCCACAATGGGCTATCATTGAGCCATGAGAAAAAAGGAAATCTTACTCTTTTCAAAAACATGGATCAACCTGGAGGACATTTTGCTATGTGAAATAAGCCAGACACAGAAAGACTGTGGAAACTAAAGATGTTGAACACGTGGAAGCAGAGAGTAGACCCCTGGTTGCCAGGGCTTGTGGGAGTGGGGTAAACGGGGAGACGTTGATCAAAGAGTACACCGTTTCAGTTATGCAGGATGGATAAGTTCTGGAGATCTAATGCTTACAGTTAGTAATACTGTGCGGTGTTACCTGAAATTTGCTAAGAAAGTAGATCTTAAGTGTCGCCACATACACGACGCAACCATGTGAGGCGATGGATATGCTAACGAACTTGATCATAGTCACTTCACAATGCAAACAGATATCCAAACACAGTACTGTACACCTTAAACATATACGAATTTTCACTGATTTAAATAAATAAATTTTAAAAATAAAGACTTTTACATTAAAAAAAATCTTTTTCAAAGAAAGGGGGAAAAAAGCATATATGTGTCTCCACAAGACTCCCCGTGTATAATTTGGACATATAACGCCATCAGGACAGTTTTTAATGGAACAAAATAATACTCCTCTTTAAGATAAAAAAAAGAAAACTTCAATCAACCATCACTGGATCATTGCTGTTAGCATGAATGTTTATGGTTTTAGATCTCCTCCTAGTGGACCAAAGCTCATGTGGAGAGACCAGGAATTACAATGGAGGCTTCCTGCTTGCTCTGGTGAAAATGCCAATGGATCACGAAGAGTGACATTGTTGCAAGGTAAAGGAGTCAGGCAGAGGGAGCACTGACAAGGCTTCGCATTGGAAACTGGGGCTATTCTGAGGCCCAAGTGACTGTGGTGAGAGGGCCTTGGAGAGACACACCTGTCTTCAAACACCAGCTCCACTTCTCACCAGCTGAGCAAGCTTAGGCGGACCATTAGCTGGGGCTTTGGGTCGTGTTTCGAAAAGTGGAATTTGACAACTTGCTCTGAGGCTGGTTGTTAGGACTACGCTAGACAATGCAGCTGAAGTGCTTACACAGAGCCTGGCAAAAATGGCAACAAAACTATTTCCCTGTATGGTTTGTGGAATCTAACTAACAGTCAACAGATGTTGTCCCATATAAAACCTCCCGTGGACATAGCCTGTGGACAGAGCCCCAGATGAGTATCTTTCTTATTTATGCTCCAAAAATGACAAAAGCAAAATTTATCCAAACTTTCTAAACAATCTTGTTTCATATTCAACCAAAGATTTTAAAATAAAAATTGGGAGTTCCCTAATGGTTCTGTGGTTAAGACTCCATTTCTGGTGACCCTGTGGTTAAGACTCCAGGCTTTCACTGCCGAGGGCATTGATTTAGTTCCTTGTTAGGAAGCTAAGATCCCGCAAGACATGTGGCACAGCCAAAAAAAGGGGGAAAAAAACCCCAAAGAAACAGAAAGATATTCCCCAAATACCCACCACTAGCATACTAATGAATTTCCTGAGAAGATAATTACCTGCCGGCTGGACCCTGAGGGTTGTTTGATCTGTCTGCTTTTTCGTGATGGAAGTCCAGGTTTCATCAGGATCCTGAATCCATTCAGTTGCCTCACAGAACAGCTGACCTTGGTCCGAGGGCTGGAGCCTCCCCATGGACAGCCTGAAGGTAGTGACCCCAAGCTTGTCGAGGCGCACATCACCAGCTGCAAACCTCTCTGTAAACAAGGGCCCAGGGAGCAACGTAAAATCTTTGGAGAGGGAAATAATCTTGCTGGCTTGGCTTCCTTCTCCATCCTTCATCAGGTACCAGGTGATGGAGAGGTGGGTGTGTTGAGCTGTGGCTTTGGACACCTCACAGGTAAGTTCCAACCGCTCACCTTCCTCCTTGTTTAGAGTCTGGGGCGCCATGGCCACCGAGAGGGTATCTGGAATAACTGGACAGAGAGGAATGACGGTAATTGACTTAGTATCAATTAGAGGCTTAGTTAGACTAGCCTCTCTAGATGAAGGTGGTGGCCTGACCCACCATCTGTAAAGTACATTCTTTGAGTTGGCTTCCCATCAGCCATATGCTTTACCTATTACCAACAGGAACACTGGCATCTATGTACATACAGTCTACGGAACCTGGCAAAGCTCTTGGTTCGCTGTTATGTTTTTAGCATAGTCTGTAACCCATTTAGCTACTCAGACACAGGTTTTAAATGGGAAAAGCACCCGGAGCTAGAAGACCTATATTCTGATCCTATATTTGTCCCTATTTGACTCCATGAACTGGAACAAGTCACTTGTTTGGGCCTTCACCCGCTCCTTTATAAAATAAAGTTTGGAACAAGTCACTTGTTTGGGCCTTCACCCGCTCCTTTATAAAATAAAGTTTGGAAATAATCTGTTATAGTTTCTCTTTCAGGGCCAAAATTCAACCCTTACCAAAGTTTTGATAACCATCCTATACCCTAACATTCTCTTCCTCCTCAAAGGAGATCACTCAGCCTAAGTTTATGTGAAAGCAACATTTAGATTCAACAATGAATGTTTATTGAGCCTCTACTCAGTGCTAACCACTATGCTAGGGAGTGAAGTAAATGTTCTCTTACATTGCTCAGGGTAAGATCAGAGACAGTCATATAAGAAGCCGATTACCACATAAACTGAGTGGGTGCTAATAACAGTGGTGTGAATAGAACCACAAGAAGGAACAAAGATGGGAATATTGCCTGCAACAGTCAGAACAGGTTTCACAGCAGAGGAAATGTTTAAACTGGGTTTGAAAGTATATGTAGGAGTTTGCTAGGCTGAAAAGAAAGTGATAAGATATTCTAGGCAAAGGGACAAAACAGTAATTTCAAATATGATCCTTGCCACATAGGAAAATACACTAGAGAATGGTAGTTTGAGAATAACTATTTCCACGCTAATGACTTACTTCCTATGATATTCAGTTCGGTTCAGTCGCTCAGTCGTGTTATATATAAATGTATTATATCAATACCAGCTCTTCTATCAAGTTAATATTCTGCTTCCAAGAAGAGACACGAGAACTCTCAAAACTTTGTCTGATGCTTTGTTATATTATCAACTATGGATAGCTGTGGGCAAGGCCTAGGAATACCACATGATATCTAACTCTTCATGACAAACTTGATTGGGAAAATGAATTGAGAATTTTAGAGAAGATGAGATATCTATCTGTGACAAACTCCAAAATATCCAGAAGGGTTCATGGGCTCTTTTGCTAAAACAAGCAGAACAATATAAAGCCATGTCACAGTGCAAGGCATTGTGATGATGGAGACTCTGGTTTGTCAGGGGCTGGCTAGCAAAGAAGGGCACACAGCTTACCAGTAAGAGTAGTCTTCGCACTGTAGGTCCCGTAGTATTTTTCATCAGTGTTGGGTGTGAAACACTCATACTCGCCAGTATCCTTCATCTGGAGCTTGGAAATGTGCAAAAAGACTGAGTTACCCTGGACCCTCTCCACATAGATGTCCCTACTTTTTACCCGCTTTGCATACACTACATAAGAGAAGGTGTCATCCATGGTGCTAATGATCTGGATTTCTTGTGTCGGGGCTGTCGGCAGGTAAACAGACCACTGGAAATTCTGCTCAGAAGGTCCTTGGTGGCCAGTTACATTGCAGCCGATGCTGATGGGGTAACCTTCAGCTCTGAATAGCGGTCCTTTCTGAACTGTTACTTCTCGCTGGCCAATGCTGAGCTTAGCTTGCAAGTAGGAGAAAGAAAAGGGAATAAAAATAGATTAGTGCTCCAGTTCCCAATGTGCCACAATATGTAGCTCCCTGTATTACAATTCTAGAAAATGAGATCACAGGTTATTAGCTGTAATCAACTCAAATGTTCAATACCTTCTTCAGGCTGAGGAGCAGTGGAATGGCTTGATGAGTTAATTGTTCTTTTATAATTCTGATTTCTAGAGTAATCTCTAGTCTCTTAAAAAAGAATAGCTTCATCAGTGTAGCATGACCACTTCTATAAAATGCACCTACTTACCTAAGTGCACCTGAAGTAAATATGATGCACGATAATTCACCTTTTATGTTATTTTATGTAAAAATTCTCAGTATACTTCCTCGAGCCTCCAGTTCTTAGGGACCTGCCATTGAGCTGTCCTAACAGAAATGATTGCTACTGTATAGGTGACCAAGCTACTTGGGAGACCACTCCACGGCGCTGGCCCTGGTGCTATGACTTTTCCCACTGGTTGGTTGGAACTGTTTGTAGCTCCCGGCCGGGTCTGGTGCAAGATTAGCTAAACTTAGCATCTGAAGAAGCAGCAGTAACTCCTTTCTATACCATAGAGGGTTTTTCATTTTGTAATTTTTTAAAGAGCCACTACAGCTTTATTGAAAAGCTTCATAAAAGATGACTGTCAAGTCCAACAGGATCCGGGATCAGACTTAGTTTAGTTGCTCTCTTATTTAAAGCTTTCAGTTGGGATCATAGTGGAATGCTTCACGTTAGGACAAATCTCAAGTATTAGGTTTAAAGGAGAAAATATTATTTAGGAAATAAATATTTCCTTTGACATACACATTTTCAAAATCAAGACTTTTTAAGAAATTAAAGTGTATTATTTCTTATGTTAAAGTGTTTATTTCTTACGTTAACATTAAACGTTTATTTTGTGTTACAGGAAGAACAATGAACAAGTGATAGAGAGACCACAAAGGTGAGCTAGGTCTTTCACTCAGGGCCTAGGGCCCAGGGGAAAGACATCAGAAGAGTCCAACGGGGGTGGTTACTGGTATTACGGAATCACAGAGTGGAGTTCATAAGCAGGAATGGAAGAAGCAAGAGCATCTGCTGAATTTTGTGAATCCACAAGGACAAAGAGTAAGGGAGACCAGATTGGAGAAAAAAGTGAGAGAAAGGAAAAATGACATTACAGAGACCATGGTAAGGCTAAATTTAGAAATTTTAGAATGAAAACAATTCTGGTAGGAGGGGACCCACAAAAACAGGGAGAAAGCGTAATTGGTCACGATGTAGTCAACTAAAAATTGCATATGGATACAATCAATGCAAAACTGGGAAACAAACATCCAATCAATCAACCAACTGTATACATTTCCGGTAATCATTTAAAATATACTAATTTATTCATAAATCCCAGTTAAATGTGAGACATATACATTAGGCTTTTTTTTGTAATAAGCACTTAGGAATAGAAGTTAGAAAATATGAGAAAAAATTTTGTTACGTTAATTTTTTTCAAAACAGGACTTTTTACTGAAGTATAGTTGATTTACAATGTTGTGGTAGTTTTAAGTGTACAGCAAAGTGATTCAGTTAACATACTCATATATCTATTCTTTTTCAAATTCTTTTCCATTGTAGGTTATTATGGGATATTGAGTATAGTTCCCTATGCCATACAGTAGAAAAAATTTTTAATATTATTTACCAAAAAATTATTCTACAGAGGCAATTTAAAACATTGTCAGCAATGCTAGCCATTCTTAGACATACATCATAAAGAAATGTGAGCACTGCTCCAGCCTACACATGGAAAAGCATCCACAGCAGCACTGTTCATTGCAACCCCAAACTGGAGACTACCTATATGTCCATCAGCAGTAGAACAGACAGGCTGTGGTACAGTCATAAAACGGAATCTTATACAGAAACGAAAGTGAGTGAATTGCAGCTGGTTGCAGAAACATGGATCACTGTGTTTAAGGAAGGATACTGAACACTCAGAACCTTTTTGACTATATACAAAATGAATATAAAATTTAAAGAAAGGCAAAAAAACCCCACACTGTATTGTTTAGTGATGCAAACGTAAGAAGTTAAACATTTATTTTTTTTAAATAAAGCTAAGAAGTAGTTATCATGGAAGCCAGTAAAATGATTGTGTGTGTATCTGGTGGGGCACACAGCAAGGTAGATGGGTGATTCTAGGGTCCTAGCAATGTTCTATTTCTTCCCCTGCATAGTGATTACATGGGTCTTACTTTTTCCTTATTTATTAAATTTCATAGCTGTGTTTTATTAACTTTCCTTTGTAATTAATTAAGTTTGGGCTGTGTTGGGTCTCGTTGCTACAAGCAGGCTTTCTCCACATGTGGTGAGAGGGGGCTAATCTTTAACTGCGGTGTCTGAGCTTCTCATTGCAGTGGTTCCTCTTGTTGCCAAGCAGGAGCTCTAGAGCATGGGTTCACTCGTTGTGGCACGTGGGCTTAGTTGCCCTTACAGCACGTGGAATCTTCCCCAACAAGAGATCGAACCCATGTCCCCTGCCTTGGCAGGTGGATTCTTAACCACTGGACTACCAGGGAAGTCCCTTTTCTTGTGTGTTATATTTGCACAGTAAAAATGTTTTTAAAAATATGATTTCTGAGGTACCACCAATATGTTTATGTCAGGGGATGTTTCCACAATGTTATTTTTTATGCCTAGGCAGCATTTACTCCACATTTTTATGACTTTTCAGAGAGATGGGTACATTCAAAACATTTTATTGTGAAAAGTAGTACTTTATTTTCTTCTGTTTCAGTTGCTAATTCAATTAATATTTACCCAAAGCATCTGCCTGCAATGCGGGAGACCTGGGTTCAATCCCTGGGTTGGGAAGATCCCCTGGAGAAGGAAATGGCAACCCACTCCAGCACTCTTGCCTGGAAAACTCCATGGACTGAGGAGCCTGGTAGGCTACAGTCCATGGGGCCACAAAGAGTCAGACACGACTGAGTGACTTCACTCACTCACTCAACCACTTATAGTATTTCTGATGCTTCAAGAACTAAGATATGAAGATGAGTTTAGGATAGTCTCTGACTTCTCGACTTTACAGTTTAGTCAAGTAGGGTGGTTGTCATCTCTCCTGGAAAGATATATGATAAATGTTCTTTGAGGAATTTGAAGGAAGGAGAGATTACATCTTAGGGGAGGAAAATAAGTAAGGTGTATGGAAGAGAGAGTATTAAAAATGGACCTTGAAGAAGGTTATGACAATTTAAGTGGAGAGAAAGAGTATTTTTCAGTGAAGGAGACTTCATGAAAAGACTGTATAAGTAGTAATCAAAAGAATTGTTCAGGAAATAGGGAGTAATTAGTTGGATTCGGGGGTGGGTTACAAAAAGATTAATAGAAAGAGGTAAGATTGGGCAGGAATTTTGAGTCCAAAGCATGAAGGGCTTAACTGGCATGTTTAAAAGGTTGGGCTTGATTGATAGACAATGGGGAACCCACTGAAAGTGTTTTGAAATTCTTAGTAAAATTAACCTGATGGTGTGTAGGAAGATGGAGTTAGAAATAGATATCAGATAATTACAGAAGCTCAGGAGATAAGCGATGAAGGCAGTAGAAATGGAAAGAAAGGGTCTATAATTTGAGAGCCACTGTGGAGATAAATCTATAGAGTTTTTCAGCATCTTAGATGCTTGGAGGTCAAAGGGGTGGATGGAAGACAAGAGGAAATCAAAGATGATACCAGGTTTTGTAAGGGTGACTGGGAGTAACAGTACTATTAACAGGAATAAGGCTATCAGGAAGAGGTACTATTATGTGTTCAGGGGTGAAGGAGAAGATAAAGAATTTAATCTTGGAAACATTAAATTAGAGTACTATGGAATAAACAAGAAGGAAATCCAGCAAATATTTAGAAATATTATTGAAATAAATGTCAATATCTGTGTCTCTTTCTTTACTTTAAAATCTACTCTTTGAAAATATTTGTCATCTAGTTATCTTAAGAACTCTGTGATATTCCCATATTTAGCAATTGCAAAGTTATAAATGTTGGAGCCAGACTTGAACTTGGATTTACAAATGTCAAATTCCTGACTGTCTCCATTGCTTCTTCACTGCTTCCTGTAAATGCCTGTTTGTAACTAAGGAGAGTTCTGGGCTGTAGATGCTGATTAAGTCATTTACACGTTAAGTAGTGGAAAATGTTAGGGGATATAAGAAGAGAGCTAAAGAGAGATCATTAGGGGATCTCTCTATGTAGGAAATAAGATGAGAAATGCATGCTACAGAAAGAAGAATCAGGGAGGTGGGAGGGTAGCCAGGGCACTGCAGCTTGAAAACCAAAGGAGCAAAATGTTCCAAGAAGAAAGAGCTTGTCAGCACTGCTGAATGATGCTGAGAGGGTCAGGATTCAAAAGGCAGAGAAGTGTCCTTTTAATTTGATGATGAGGATGTCGGTGGTGATCTTTGTAAAAGAGATTTCAAGAGAGCAGAAGCAGAACATTTCAAGGGTAAGAAGCAACTGCAAGAAGCTTAAACTAAACTACTTCAAGAAGTTTCATGTAGAAGAGAAGAATAGGGTGATAGTTAGAAAGAGCAGCTCAATGGGGCAGAGCAGTGAGGGCAGATGGACACGGGTGCCTCTGCATGTTCATGGGCAGAGGAGATGCAGAGGGGAGAGATGGATGAAGCCAGAGAGATGACGATGAATGCAGTAAGGTCTTAGTGGAAGCATGAGGTCAAGAACTTGATTGGGAGGGTACCACTTTCTCAGGAAAGTGAAGGAGACAATGTGAAGGATTCACAGGTATTATGGGGGTACAAAGGAATGATGGACAGAGGCCAGTTCAAACGGTCATGCATGGGGAATCGTACACTTGAAGCATCTTATTATAAATCAATTTTCCGTGGGATGTTGCACATATCTCTCCTCCAAAAGAGGAAAACACCTTAGAGGACTGGCCTGCTGCTTTCTCTTTTAATGGACAGAGGGTTAGGTACCTCTGGACAGCAGATTCTTGCTGACTGATGCACACACAGCTTAACAATGACATACTGCATCAGAGTCACACTTTTGATACATGAGGAATTTCCTGATGGTATTGGCTTTTTTCAAAAACATCACTGGCTTTGCCAAATTTTCTATTTCAGCGTTATTTGAATTGAAGTTATTTGATTGAACTATATAAAATGGTCAACACCTGACCATTTTTGATATACAAAAAACAGCAACTTCAAATACTTCCACCTTATACAAAACCTAGTTGGAGAACATCAAACACAGCAAACAACTTCTTTTTCTTTACCCATACAAAAATCTCTGCATGCTTGGAGGCTGAAAGCATTTTCATCCATAATTTAGTGGATTTTTTTTTCATGAATACAGTCTTAGTAGGACAAACAGTATGCCCTCCCCAGGACCCTCCCAAGTTAATGACTTTTATTTGTAGGGCAGCTAGTTAGGGTGAGGGGTGACAGACCAAGAGGACAAAGTTAAGTCCAAGGACTCATTTATCCATGACTTTAACCTCATCTGGCCCCATATTCTAACAGGATTCATCAGTCTTTACATATTTTTTTGAACTTTTAATTTTATATTGGGTTATAGCCAGTTAAACAATGTTGTGATAGTTTCAGGTGACTAGTGAAGGGACTCAGCCATACATATACATTTACATATTTATTTTTTAAAATTAATTAGGACTAGGTAAACATTTGCTAAACAATACAAGTGCTCAATGGATCATCCATCATTTAGTTTATTGCCTTAATTTCTCCCCTCTGTATTTGTAATGGCAAATATCAGGCTTGCAACATCTTTTTCAAGTTACTTTCTGATTAATGTGTTTTCACATAAAAACTGTGGCTCTACACAAAATTAGTATTTATGGAATCTAAATTTAGAAAAATAAATATATAACCCAGTTTAGGTAATGGTTCAAATGATCTAGGAAAAGCCTGGCAGCTTCCCCTTTTTGAACCTTGGTTACTTTCCTTTTCCCAGGCCCCCATCCACCCACCCCACCAAAAAAAAAAAAAGACACAGAATTTGCAACCATTTGACTTGTTGCACAATGTAAGCCCAGTTTCCCCATATGCAAGCCAAACACACAGTTCAGAGACACAAGGCACAGACACTTGAGAATCACACTCAGATACCTGAATAGGACAAGTAGGAACATGCCAGGCAAGTCCCCAAAGGACCCCCCAGTCCTCCTAGTCATCAGTGCCTGCGAAGCCAGTCTGGCGGGCAGCAATTAACGAGCATCTGGTCCCAATAACTTCCCCTGCAGGCTGTCTATCACCTCCATCAGGCCCCATATCTGACTTTCCCCTCTCACTACCCAATGTCCTTTGAGACATGCTGCTGCTGCTGCTGCTACTAAGTCACTTCAGTCGTGTCCAACTCTGTGCGACCCCATAGATGGCAGCCCACCAGGTTCCCCCGTCCCTGGGATTCTCCAGGCAAGGACACTGGAGTGGGTTGCCATTTCCCTCTCCAATGCATGAAAGTGAAAAGGGAAAGTGACGTCACTCAGTCCTGTCCAACTCTTTGCAACCCCATGGACTGCAGCCCATCAGGTTCCTCCGTCCATGGGATTTTCCAGGCAAGAGTACTGGAGTGGGGTGCCATTGCCTTCTCCATTTGAGACATGAGCCCAGTTCAATTCAAGCCAAGGATTTCTTAAGCGTCCCTTTGAGCTGAATGCAGCACCCTTTTTGTCTATTAGCCACAGCCTTGGTTACTCTAAGCTCTTTTAGTTCCCCTATTGTCCAAATCCCTTCACTAATTCCATCTAGTCACTCTAAAGCAGAAGTTTTAAACCTGAGTCCACATGGGGGATTAAAGGGTTTGTAAACTTGGGTGGAAAAACACCCTACATCTTTATTTTCACTAACCTTAATGGAAATTCAGTATTTTCTTCAGCTATGAAGGTAGACAACAAACCAAGATATTTTCACATCACATCTATTGCGGAGTCTTGAAATATTATTCACACTCATTACTAAATTGAAATTTGGTGGTTAATAGACTACCTCTAGATCTTATCATATAATGAATAAAAGAAAATAAATGACTACATCATGATTTACTTTAAAATATTTTGATAACTGCATTTCAATCTGATTTTTTCCCTATAATCTTATATGTTTTAATTTATGTATTTAAAAACTGTTCTAAGATGGGGGTGAAGATGAGCTTCAGCAGATGCTCAATGAACCCATAGCACTAAAAAGTACCTGCTCCCTGCTCTGTCTGCTCTGAAACTATTTCATGCCCTTCCCGGTTCATCTGTTCTCCATCACCCCCAAATTTCTACTTCCTCCACCCTGTTCAACCATATACAAATGCCCCTATGCTCATTGAGGCCCTTCCACATGCCCCTCAGCAGAGCCATGTGACTCTTCCTGCCCCCTTCTCAGTTTTACAGTAGTCAACGCCCACTTCAGCTCACAGGTGAAGTCAGAACCTTCTTTCAAGTTAACCTAAAACTATTACGTGCTCTCATAAGCCTTTCATCTAGCCACATCCCCAAGGTGTATTAATCTAGACAAGCTCTTATCAGGCATCCCCGGTCAGTCTGAAGGGTTAAGCCTCATCCTATCTCCAGGAATCAGTTAGCGCAAGAAAATAAGGTGAAGGCAGGGCCAGCAAAACTGGCAGATCTAGCAACACACACAAATATAAAAACCAATGGGATCAGGTTCACGGGACTCAACCAAGCATTGCACCACCTGGAGCTCAAGGTCATCTAGGTAGCCAAGAACATCATCAAAAGTCAAAATGATTGCCAGCACCAGAGATGTGTGCCATTGTTGTCCCTATAGAGACCAAACTGTCCCATTTTATCACCTTACAGTCTCTGTTTGACTAGTTCCTGTGACAACAGCAACATACAGAATTATGACACTTACTCAGAAAAAGAAAAAATGATGCCACATGTGGGAAGCGTGCCATTTGGACCGATGTAGACCTTTCCTGGTGGTGTCACTGAAGTTGCTCAGACGCTGAGTGACAAATGCTGTGCTCTCACTACAAAGATAAAGAGGAAGCAATGGTGCGGTTTCCAGCCCACTGAGAAGCAGAGATGGCCTGCAAAGGGCAATACAGTTTGCTTTATATGGCTCTTTGATAATCATTCCAATTCGGTGTGAAAAGTTATCTTCATGGGCAGGTAACCATATATAGATACAAATAAGAAAAGATGGCCTCCTCCTGGCTAAATATATATAATTAGGTAATAATGAGGGAATTAAAGTAGACAGAATAAATAAAACAATCAAGAAGAAATGTTCTCTTCTTAGCCCTTATCTTGCCTCCCATCTTGGGAGGAAAGGGTTGAGAAAAGAGAGAAACACAGCTGGAAGACAGGGACCCGGGGAAACATGAGGTGGCGGTGATGCCGGCATGCTCTAGAATCAGGCTGCCTGGGTGTGCACACAGACTATGTTTTTAGTAGTTGATCTTAGAAAAGTTAGTTAACATTTCCTAACTCTCATCTACACAATAGAGATACTGTGTACATCCCATAAGATTGCTGTGAGAATTGAATGAACTAATTCACTGAAAGTGAAACATCAGAAAAACATCTAGTACATAGGAAGTGCCCAGTGGATATCAAGGAACATTTACGGGAATCTTCAGCTGCTCAGTGTGGACCTGGCCACTAAGGATGGCCCTGAATCCAGGCCAAATTAATCCTAGTACCGAAAACAAGACTGTACAAGGGACAAGCTTACTAAGGACGTTAGTTCTCCAGACCAAGCTTCTATTTAGATATGTCAGGAATGGTCTGGTATGCTTCAGGCCACAGTTACAGCAGATCCCTGCTCCATCCATCCACCGATCCATCCAACGATTTCTTTTTTTAATCTTCTGGGTGCTGTGGTAGGTGCTGCACATACTGGGTTGGACAAAATGTTTCTTTTTGACCAACTCAATACAAAGTCTTTGTTCTCAGGAAGCTTCCACTTACTCAGATAACCACAAGGTAATTTTGCAAGCACAACAATCAATGGGGTACCTCAAGGGAGTCTGGGAAGTGAGTGGGTGAGAGGGAGGGTCAGGATTGGTTGGGTCACCTGAGGCAACCAGGGAGGAAGGTTGGGGGAGTGGCCGGTGAGGTGTGATTGAAGAGACAATCCAGCATGGATTGTGATGCATCAGCTGTGCCCTCTTGGAGTAAAGTTAAAGGCTGGTGTGAAGGGAGAAGGTTCTATGGAGGTGGGCTGGGACAGACCTGAGTTGGCCATGCACGCCAGGCCTAAGAAATTGGTCTTAACCTTATAGAAAAGGGAAGCTATTAAGAGGTTGCTTGTTGGTTTGTTTTTTAAGTAGGAAAATGGCCTGGTCATGTTTTTCTTTTAAGCTGAGGACCAAGATGAGGAAGGGAGGCAAGGGTAGAAGGAGGAAGGCCAGATACAGCCTTTCGCAATTTTCTGTAGGAGCAATGGTAAGGGCCTGAATTAGGGCATTTAACATAAAGACAGAGCTGGAAGAGATGATGAGGTCATGAAATACTTCACGGAGCACCTGCTTTAGGATAAGCACCTTACCAAGTGCCAGAGACACACATGGAAAAGTGCAGCCTCTGATCTTAGGAAATTTTGATGGTGGAGCCTGGTGCAGGTAAACAGGAAAGAAAGAAGAACATGACTGGCTATCACATAAGGTAAATTCAGGGAGGCCCACTAGGAGAAATACAGGTGGCAAAGAGACATGGAGAACTGAAGAAGAGAAAGAATGTATCTAATTTGAGTAGAAAGGGAAGTCAGGAATCTTCAGGGAAAAGGTGGCATTTTATGATTTATTTTCCCAGGGGGAATTAGAGTAGGGTAGGGTAAGATTCTACAAGCTTTCATCTGGAAGCCTATAACTTAAAAAAAAATTATTTATTGGCCATGCCACACAGCACGTGGGATCCTAGTTTCCTGAACAGGGATCGAACCCCTGCCCCTTGTAGTGGAAGCATGGACTCTTAACTACTGGGCCACTGCGGAAGTCCTCGAAGCCTCTAACTAACTTCTTTTTTAATTTTAATATTTTCTTTCCAAGTTTTAAAAAATTGAGATAGAACTGACACATTACACTGTATTAGTTGAGCTTCCCTGGTGGATCAGTCAGTAAAGAATCTGCCTACAGTGCAGAAGACCTAGGTTCAGTCCCTGGGTCAGGAAGATCCCCTGAAGAAAAAAATGGCAGCTCACTCAAGTATTCTTGCCTGGAAAATCCCGTGGACAGAGGGGCCATGGGATCGCAAGAGCTGGACACAACTTGGCAACTAAACCACCAGCCGCCACCACCACCACCGTTCCAGTTTTAGGTGTACAACACACTGACCGCCCTTTGGTTTTATTCATAAGCAAGGACACCGAACAACAACCACCCTTCTCCATGACAACATGCAAATACTAACATCTTCAGTTAAAAGGCCCTGTGCTTTCCTTTTTAAGGTACTATGCAGTGCTTGGGGGATAAAAGAGGTAAAAAAAAAAATGGGCCCTGCCCTCCAGGAAATTGGAATCTAGTTTGATAAGGAACTGTAGATAAGAAACGGTAGGGAGGGGGGTTCAGGATTGGGAACTCATGTACACCCATGGCTGATTCATGTCAATGTATGGCAAAACCAATACAGTATTGTAAAGCAAAATAAAAATTAAAAAAAAGAAAGAAAGAACGGAAGAAAGAAACTGTAGTCATGGAAGGCAGCCTGTGTTGGGTATCCATTTTATGACTCAGGCAGGACTACTGCAGGCAGGGGGCAGCCAGAGGTCATTCAGAAAAGGCTGATTTATGTGGTTTATGTTAGGTCTTTGGAGATCTGGAATGATTCAAATAGGGAAGAGAGAAGAAAGGACATTCCCTAGGGAGAAATGAAATGTACAAAGATACTGAGGCAGGGATATACAGGTTGCATTCAGGGAACAATTAAAGGGCAGCTTACCTGGAAAGGTGATTTCAAAATACTTCTCCAGGTGGTTAACTATAGTATCAGTAGGGCTTGAACTACAAGAATTTTTTTTTCACCATTTAAGTTGTAGAAGTCATGGGTTATGCCCTAGGCTCCAAAGTTAACTGTATCAGTTAGCTATTGCTGCATAACAAATAGCAAGCTTTGGTGGCATACAGTAATAGTACAGATTTTTGTTCACAAGCCTAAGGATCAGCTGATGGGAGCTGGATGGTCTAGGATGGCCTTACCTTGGATCCCTCTCACAGTCCTCGGATAGGCTAGCCTGGGCACATTTTCGCAGTAATGTCAGGGGTCCAAAAGGACTAGCAGAAATACATCAGTACTTTTAAAAGATTCTGCTTGCATCATGACCACTAACATCCTCAGATCAAAGCAAGTCACATGGCCAAGTTCAAAAGCAAGAGATGGGTTAACAGACTCCATCTCTTGAGTGAAGGAAGCAGCAAAGTGGCAGAGCAAAAGAAGCAGAAGGGAACTGGGGCCATCAATGCAATCAATCTGCTACACGCACTGAACAGAGAATTATGTTAGAAATCAGCGCTGACCACAGAGACAGTCATTGCCAATAATGCAGAGGACCCTGTATTCCTGAAATACACACAACTAAGTAGCGAAGTGAAAGTTACTCAGTCGTGTCTGATTCTTTGAGATCCCGTGGACTATACAGTCCATGGAATTCTCCAGGCTAGAATACTGACGTGGGTAGCCTTTCCCTTCCCCAGGGGATCTTCCCAACCCAGGGACTGAACCCAGGTCTCCCACATTGCAGGCAGATTCTTTACCAGCTGAGCCACAAGGGAAGCCCAAGAATACTGGAGTGGGTAGCCTATCCCTTCTCCAGTGGATCTTTCCGACTCAGGAATCGAACTGGGGTCTCCCACATTGCAGGCAGATTATTTACCAACTGAGCTACCAGGGAAGCCCAACTAAGTAACGCTATAGCAATTTTTCACTCCTGGCTTTTGCCAATTTTTTTTCTTTCCATGTTAGCGGCTCTGGTTTCTGCCAGAATTTAACATTGACAGGGTGATGCTGCTTCTTTTCTGGAAGGAAAAAAGAAGCTTCATGTTATTAAGGGGAAAGGAAAAAATGAGAAGAAAGAAAAAATAGAGCCAGCGAGAGAGACAGTTATTCTATTACCTTGGGAATCACTGTAGTGCATGGCAACTGTATCAGTTGAAAGGAATGTAAAAATGGAATTCCTAATTCAGATGGAGGGACAGGGCCAGTGATAGTCAAAGCAACATAATGATGTACTAAAGAAAAAAGTCTTTTCTTAAGTTCCTAGAAGATTAATTAAAAGTGATATTTTTTTTTCAGGTTTGACATGTTCAAATATTAATTCCACAAAATGACAAAAATTGCAAGTATCACGGATTCCTAGCCTAAGCATTCAGGCCTAAGAAATATTTAAATGAAGACCTTTTACATGTCAAGTTCTGTGTGAGGCATTTTCACATATGAAGTGTTACAGAATAGCTTACGTCATTAATCCCATTTTATAGATGAGAAAACCGAGGCTCGGAGGAATCCATTAACTTGGCTAAGATTGTACAGCTAGGAATGGGTGCATTCTGCGGCTGCCTTCTCACTTTTGGCTCAGTGCCCTTTCTGTTATACTTTCTAGCTTGCCATTCACGATTTTCAGAAGGCAGAGTATGTGGGACAGTGAATGACAGGAGGACAGAAAAGAAGATCCTGAAGGGGTGAGCAGAAAGCTGGCCCTTTCCCTACTTGAGCTCCTGCAATTTAGGTCAGTGATTGCTACCCACATGGGTGTAAGTCTTACCAAGGTACAGGGAAGCCCCGGGTTCTGAGCCTTGTTCCTCCATGCATGGAACGGCACTGTGAACTCAATCAATCAGTCCCTCATACAGGGAAACTGAGGCTTAGAGCGGACTGGGTACAACTTGGGTCCTATGATGGAGAACAACTCTCACGTCCTTTACTTCTCACCAGCCTGACTTCACCAGGAGCTGACAATTAGCTAACTGAGGCTGAGTTTTTCAAGGTGGGTGGCAACTCCTATCTGTGGGGGAAACCTTAAGTAGATTCCTGTGGGCAGAGGCAAAGACCAGGGCACAAGAAGGGCATTTCCTAGCCACACAATCTAGGCAGGTTAGTTGATTCCTCTGAGCCTCAGTTTTCTCATCTGTAAAACGGGATTAGCTAATACCTATCACGTGGTGTTGGAGAAGACTCTTGGGAGTTCCTTGGACTGCAAGGAGATCCAACCAGTCCATTCTAAAGGAGATCAGTCCTGGGTGTTCTTTGGAAGGAATGGTGCTGAAGCTGAAACTCCAGTACTTTGGCCATCTGATGCGAAGAGCTGACTCATTGGAAAAGACTGTGATGCTGGGAGGGATTGGGGGCAGGAGGAGAAGGGGGACGACAGAGGATGAGATGGCTGGATGGAATCACTGACTCGATGGATGTGAGTGAGTCTGAGTGAACTCCGGGAGTTGGTGATTGACAGCGAGACCTGGTGTGCTGCGATTCATGGGGTCACAAGGAGTCGGACACGACTGGGTGACTGAACTGATCACATAGTGAACGTGAGTTATTCTATAATACTGTAAATGTGAAAGGAAAGGGGGGTGAAGGAGGAGATGGGGACTAGGAGCTGGTGGCAGCAGAGAAAGAGCAACAGGTGGGACTCCCAGGCCATCCTCTGGGTTCAGATATACCCTTGGGAAGAGCTACTTCTTCAAGCCCGTATCAGGGAGTAACTGACAATGAGTTCTGATTTTAAAACAAGAAGCGGGTATGGAGGAGTGCTCAAAATAGGCCCCAAAGGAAGAAGAAAGGGGGAGAAGGGACAGGAAGTCTGCTTTATCTGGGCTTTAGGTACAGGTGTGCCCCTGACACAGATGCCCCTTCAGGGTCTCCTTGGCCCATAAAGCAGCCCAGGTGCCTACTCCCTTACTAGTCACCTTTTCACCATAGTTTCAAACTGCCTCCTCTTCCCTCCCCTCTTCAAATCTGTGAGTTTCCCCATATTCTGTATTCTGCTTGATTTCCTAACTAGCCAGCACTTGAGCCCACCGTGATCTGGGCTTGACTTCACCCAAACAGCCAAGATCACAGCCATGGGCAGTGTTCAGCTCTCCCTTGACTTGGTCCTGTGGCATGAGGTATGACCGACCATTGGCATACCTGCTCGGAATTCTGTCCTTCTCGGATACCGCGGTCCTGCCGGGATTTTCCCTCCCCGCTTCGGAAGTTCCTTCCCAGTGAAGCCCTTTCTCCTCACGCTGCTTCCCATCTAATGCCCTGTCTGTATACTGACAATCACTAATCTGTCTCCACCCCCAACTTCTCCCGTAAGCTCCAGGCCGATTATCTAACTGTGCTGAACATTTCCACCTATAGGTCCTGCAGAAAACTCAAACTTGCGTCCAAAGCTAAAATCATTGTTTCCTCCTTCACTGGTACTGTTGTTCATAGTGGTTGAGCACACCAACATCCACCCAGACCCGTGGCTGGCCTCCACATTCCACATCTACTTATACAGTCCTGCCAGTTCTTCCTAAAACCTTTAATGAATTCACTGTAGCTGCTGCTGTCACAACTGAGAGCTGTGATTTTTCACCTGGATTAATGTAGTTCAGTTCATCTTCCAGCCTTGCCTGCACCCAGCCCCCACTCTGCTAATCTAAAATGCAAACATAGCCACACACTCTCCTGAATAAAGACTTTCAGGGGTTTCCCTGTGGTCCAGTGGCTAAGAGTCCGCCTTGCAGTGCATGGGACACAGGTTCGATCTCTGGTCTGGGAAGATCCTGCATGCCGCGGAGCAGCTAACGTAGGCCACAGTTACTGAAGCCCGAGCATCCCAGAGCCTGTGCTCCACAAGAAGAGAAGCCACGGCAATGAGAAGCCCAGACACAGGAACAAAGAGTGAGACCCTGTTCACCACAACTAGAGAAAGCCTGCGTGCAGCAATGGAGATCCACCACAGCCAAAAAATAAAATAAATCTTATGCCTTGCCCCCGCCCCCCCAAACTTCTAGATGACCAAGTCCCATCTCCTGGACTGGATCTTCATGAGCTGGTGCTTGAGAACTCTCCCATCACCTCACCTTTCAGACACAGAACCACTGTGTTTCTTTGAATGGGTCTTAATATCCTCTCATACTGTCCCCTCTGCTTGAATGGGTCTTAACATCCTCTCTAATTTTGCATATACTATCCCCTCTGCTAAGAACCCTCCCTACCTGATATATGCCTACTTATTTAAAAAATTTAAAATTTGGGTTTGCGTCTCCTATGCAAAACCTTTCTTGACACCTTAGAAAGTGCACCGCTCCTTCCTCTATCTCTGCCATGAACTGCTATAATTTAACTTATTACACATAATAAAATGAATGATTTACATGCCCATGCCCTCTCCTATAAGTCCATGAATTTCCTAAGGGCAGGAATCAGTTCTTACTCATCTTTCTATCTCTTCAAAAAATATTGAATGGCTAAAACAGTCAGACACTGTAGCCGGTGCAGTGATTTAGAACATGTACACACTTTGGAGCCAGAAAGACCTAGGTTCAAATCTTGAGCAAATTAGTTTCCTTAAGCCTCGATTTCCTCATCTCTAAGAATGGGGACAATAATAGGAGAAACTCCACTATCTGACACAATTAGAGCTATCAGTTGATCAATTAACAGAAATGTCAGGTAAAGATGAGAATTATCAAGACATTCATGTATTTTAAAAATTTTATTTTCACTTCAATCATATAGTATGTATTTGCTCAACAATCTCTTGATACAGGCCCAGGTCTATTATCTGGAGTCTCCTCTCTTTTTTTTGCATAAACTAAACCTATCTCCTCTTCTACAACTTTCAGGTTTGATTTCTTTAAAACGGAGTAGGAATTAACAACAACAAAAAAACCAACGTTTGTAAAGTCAATGGAGTACAGATCTTCCTATGCTTTTGTGATTTATAAAAACGTAAATTGTTTATAGTTGTTTTGCCTGGACTTAAATTGACAGCACTGAAAAAAAAAAGCAATTTGCCTCTATCTAGTCTTTTCAGGGAATTCATCTCCTTTTCATCAACACACCTTTCTCTGGCACTCATATTTCATTGATTTACATATTATTCAACGAAATTATATAATCAAAGTAACCAGTACTGGTGGCACAAATACACTGGCAAACAGAACAGAAAGGACTCAGGTGAGCATTACTCCCCACCCCTAGTGGAGCCGAGCCAACCAGGTGTACAAGCCCCAAGCAGTGAGTGTATTAATCATGTCATTTTATTTCTGGTTTTTGATGCTTTGACATCCAGAGCCTGGAGACACTGCTCCTCTCAGGACTGACCAGTTCCTAGAAAAAGGAAGTCATTGCGATTTGCCTGTGAGCATGCCTTCCATCAGCTGGTAAAGAATCTGCCTGCAATGCAGGAGACCCCGGTTCGATTCCTGGGTTGGGAAGATCCCCTGGAGAAGTAAACAGCTACTCACTCCAGTATACTGGCCTGGAGAATTCCATGGACTGTATAGTCCATGGGGTTGCAAAGAGTCAGACAGGACTGATCAACTTTCATTTTTTCACTTTCACGCCTTCCGTGTGCAAACCCCTCCTCCACTGAGCTCTTACACTCAGGACCACTGTTCCCTGCTCAGATCACCCCAAGGCCAGGAACCAGATGTGTTGAGGGGAGAAGGGGAATAGCTGGAGTATTAAATTAGGCATACGCAGACCATGACCTATTGAACAAGGAGGCACAAACCACCCACATCGGGTCAGCAAGTTGCTCCCTCAGCATCTGAACCCCCACCCTGAGGAAGTGAAACCCAGGGTCATTTTGATTGAAGGCGCAGTTTCAATAGACTCACACAAAGAAAGTTAAGTCATAAGATTTATTACTTACAGACCCCAGAAACCAGGGCTGGGGGACCAGCAAGCCAGGGGAAAGGCAGTCCTGCGACATCCCAGGTGTCCAGTGAGCAGGAGATAGCAGGCTAAAAAGCACCTATTACTTGTCAGGTGGCTGCGGTGGAGGCTGCAGGCTCAACTCAAAAGGATTTTAAAAGAAGCCTGGGGAAAAGCAAAGTGGGGACGTGGGGCAGGAACCGTAAGCTCAGGTCCTTATCTAAACGTTCAGGCTTTGGCTGTGAGCAGCACTTTTATCCTGTAAAATCCTAGGCAGCAACACAAAATAGCTGTTTTCTCAACACACGTGATAACTAGGGACACTTGCTATGCCCCAGAATCTGCTGAAATTCTCCAAACTAATCAATCCGAAGCCAGCTTACCCTGACTTGCCTGTTCCTTCCTGTGAAAACCAAAACAAGGGCTGCAGTCCATGCTTTTCTCTTGCTCCCTCTGCTGCCTGAGGGACGCTGGCGCTTCCCCGTGTGGTCCCTGGGGTGTGGTGTGACTCCTCTTCCTGGGATCTGTGAGTGAAAAAAGCTATCTTCTCAATGGGTGGCCCTGCTTCACCGAAATAATAAAACCTGTATTTTGAAGCGGTGTGCTATGCACACTGGTCTGTGGGTAAGAGGACATGGGGTGGCTGTTAGCTGGAAGATCCAGTTACATGAAGAGCACGTAAGAAATCTGCAGTGGTCACCTCGGGTGACCTGAGGCTCTTGCCCGGGTGAGAGTGCATGCATACGCATGCTCAGTCAGGTCTGGCACCTTGCGGCAAGAGTACTAGAGTGGGGCGCCATTCCCTCTTCCAGGGGATCTTCCCAGCCCAGGGACTGAACCCGTGTCTCCTGCATCTCCTGCACTGGCAGGCAGATTCTTGACTGCTTGAACCACCTGGGAAGCCCTTGTGCCCTCGCCCAGGTGCACAGCACATCAAAGCATCCCAGTGTTAGCTACTGTCACAGTGGGAAGAGGTCCCTGCCCTCGGGCCACTTTCAGATGACCAGAGCATCTGTCAGGGGTCTCTCTTCTAGCCTAGAGGGGCAGATAAAGGCTCCCTGTGAGACTAGACACAGAAGCAGGAGTTGGAACAGGTGGAAAGAGGTTTCTGGATGAGCCAACAGCAGCTGCCAAGCCCTCTAGGAAAGGGCATAAGTGGGAGGTTTTCTGTGCTGAACACAATGCCTTGGCCACAGGAGTTGTGTGAGCAAGTTTTTATTTTTCTTTTAATATAAACTGAGGCAGGTACAGGCTCAGCAAGAGGTGTGGGACTGCTGCCGACAAGCTCTGACTGTGTCAGTGTTTTGATGTGAGCAGAATCTTCCCTCTTCGTGGAGAAGCATGCAGTGTTGGGTCATTTCCCACGGGACAGCGTTCATTGTGCATTCATAAACCTCTAGTCCCTACTATGGGGTTTCCCTGGTGGCTCAGTGGTAAAGAATTTGCCTGCCAATGCAGGAGATGTGGGTTCGATCCCTGGTCTGAGAAGATCTCCTGGAGAGGGAAATGGCAACCCACTCTAGTATTCTTGCCTGGGAAATCCCATGGACAGAGAAGCCTAGCGGGCTACAGTCCATGGAGTCAAAAAAAAGCTGGACACAACTTGGCAACTAAAAACAAGTCCCTTCCATATGCCTGGACTGGGGCCAAGCCCCAGGCGAAGTTGGTTAACGAGGACACAGACCCAGCCTCTGAACACCTCACAAGTGAGGTGGTCGGTCCCTGCCCAAGACACAAATAGGGAAGGCTGGCCGAGGCTGAGCGGCTGCTCCTGGGGCCAACAGGGAGGTGGGAGCCCCAGCACTCTCTCCTATCCTGGACTCAGAAGCCAGCAGCCTGGGGAAAGGATTGTTTTTACATAATACAGGGGCCTGTATGGACCTGTATGGACCTGTTTGGCTCCAGACTGGGTCATGAGTCAGAAAAGCTGTTCCGTTCCAGGCACGACATGGTCACAGAACTTGGGTGTGTTTCCTCATCCGCAGAGAGGAACAGCCTCTAACTTCTCTCTTTCCTGGCAAGGGTCCTATAAGGTCGTGAGAATGCAGGGAGAGACCTAGAGACCATCCTCAGCAGGGGGGCCCAGCCCTCACCTTTCCACTTGGTGGAAATCTCACTACTGGTCCTGTTAAATCCATTTCTTCTTTTATCTTTGGTGAACATCTACAACACTTTCACGGGACTCCAAGAGATGAGGAGGTGCTCAAGTGGCAAGGGAATTCAGCCACAGTCCCTTAGGCGGAGGAGATGAAAGGTTAACAGAGGCCGAGATCAAGTTCCTCACACAACTTCAGTTTAAATTAAACTTCCTTTAATGAAATAAAAAACAAACGGTGCATTGCATAATATTTTGTGGTCACAGTATAAAACAATACAATTAGTTCATATAACATTGGATATGGACAAAAATACACAAGACCCTTTCTTTTGTCTATGTAAAATTCGGCAGATCTGTATGTGCCACGCTAAAAAAGAAAGAAAATCAACTTTTTTTCTCCTAGTGATCTGCACATAATATTTATCACTGAGAATTTGGTCAAACAGCGGAGGAGAACTTACCCAAATCCCAGTTCCCTTCTTCCTCTGTTGTCATCGGTGAAGGTTAAAAAAAAAAAAAGGGTTTTCTGAAAGTAGCAAGTTGTGTAGTATTGCTTATTATTCCTGCTAAAGAGGCTCAGTCTTTGGCGCACAGATGTCAGTGACAAAATCATGGCTGCAGGCAGTCTGCAAAGCAAGAAGCAAGAGCCACCAGGGAAAACAGACAAGGGTCTGGGCAGGAGAAGCCACTTTGACCAGGATCTTAGGGAAAGCCACATAGATAGGAGGGGAGAAAACACACAAATAAATACGTTTCTAAATTAAGATTTTAAATCCAGTTGGTGAGTCAGAGTTCCACTGTCCCATGAAAAATCTGAAAAGTTGTTAAAAAGTCAGAGCTGGCATTTTCTTTTTTTTAGAAAAGTGAAAAGTATATGTAAACATTATAAAGTAAACAACAGAAAGGACTTTGCAGGTTTATCTGAATATAGCTTAGGCTCTTTCTGGGGGTATTTTTATGATCAGAAGAGGAAAAAAAAAAGTCAAACTCTCTATCAAGTTTCTTTGTGTTACGCAGTGCACTTTCATCCGTGGCAGTCGTGGCTGGGTCCTTGCCTTCAGGCCAGTGCTTCTGCGGTAACCTTTTCCAGAAGAGCACTCAGCAGGGGGCCCTATTTGGTATAACAAGAGTACATCTCTCACTCTGACCAGGGCACATGTTCCAGCCACGTTCACGTCCCTGGAAGGAAGGAGGTCCTTGGTACAACGCCCTGTGACTTCCTACTTTGTGCCAGCCCAGTGGATGCAGGGCAGGGCTAGGGGCTCAGTAGATGCCCTAAAAGCCCCAGCCTCGAACTGCAACAGCAGTTTGAAAGGAAAAGGTACAGTGTGTGAGCACGTGTTTCCTTTACTGCCTCTGGTTGTCTGCTGCGACCCGTCCACGCTTTTACATACACCTGGGGCCGCCGGGTCACATCCAAAGCCAAGTATCCTTTCCTCCTTCCGAGGGCCTGCACTAGAACAATCCTGAACCTTCTTTGAGGAGGCTGATCACTGTGAGGGCTCAGAGGGCACTGGCTGTTCTGAATGCAGCATCTGTGTCTATTTCCTGTTTGCACAATCACCTGTGACTCACCTCCTCTGAGACGGCACAGTTAGGAAACGGCATGTAGGAAATACCCAAATCTAGAGCTATCACAGCCTCTTCCCCTCCCCCTGGTCTTTCGTGCTCTGGTAGAGCGGACCTGTGGTACGTCTTCCCACCACAGATGCTAGGCCCGGAATTCCTCTGTTCTGTTACCATTAGTACAGAATCTAGTTTCAATTAAATGAGGGGTCCCCTCGGTGGGCAAAACCAAAAGGAAAAATTTGGTGGCAATCTGCCGTCTGCGGGGTGACTTGGTGATATGCACAGAACGAATCCTGGGCAACAAAGGAGGGAAGTAGAAGGGAACATGGTTGGGAGCAGTCCAGCTTGTCTGGCCCATTGTGACAGAGAGCCGCACGTGAACGGCCATCATTTTGTATTACTTTATTGCTCAAAACAAACGAATCTTTTTTTCCCTTTTGGAAGACAAAGTGGTATTAGGTCCTTCAGAGCCAGGGTAAAAGCACGCAGAATGCAATGTGGGGACTGAGTAACCAGTGAGCCTCAGGAAACGCCACTGGGATGCTTCTGAAAGGCCAGCGCTGCTGCGTAGGGGCAAGACACAGATCTTTCTGGGACCACTGTCCTACTCCTGGTGCGAGTGATCGGGCAAAGCGGACCACTCTCAGATCTACTTTGTAGGCTGTTCACACAGCAATAAATTGCTGGGTTTCCTTTGTGTTCCTAATAGGAAACCAAACACACCACAAAGTATACCCTTTCTCACTAACCCCCTGCAGGGGATTTTTTAAAAGACTTGAAGGACTGACAAGGTCACAGAAAATGCATGGTTCTTCTGGGTAATTTCTGATTCTGTGAAGTCAGTCTTGCAAGCAGCAATTTGACTTCCCATTAAAGAGCCCAAGTGGTTCGTGAAGGACATGGGGTGTCAGTGGTTCCCCCTGAAGACCTACAAGGCTTTAGCCTCTCACAAAAGGCGGGACAGGGAAGAGAGGTGGCTCTGTCCACCTGACACACCCCTGCACCACTGACCCTCTGGCACAAACTGCAGAAATTGAACTTCCAGGATATCCCCCTTCTGCAATCTCTGGGGCCCCCTGAGGCATGGTACCCTCGAACTATGGGAGTGACTGTCTGTTCCTTTCCTTGTCTCTGACGTCTTCTTTGCAGGCCTTCTCACTGCCCTGGACAGAGGGGGCTGTGCATTTTTCTTCATACTCATTCTTAAGGCTAAGGTGGCAAGATAAGGTGCTTGGTGGAGAGCCAAATTCTCAATTCCAGGGCCATTTCAGCACTCGCACATAAAGCAAATACGAAAGAAGTGGAAAGGGGCAGAGAAGCAGAAAACCAAAAAACAAAATGCATTTGGGCTTGATAGGAAGTTACGGACTGCAGGTTTAGATTTTAAATGTCGCCTAAACCCCCTGGAAAATAGGGGGTGGGGAGGGCAGTAAAAGCCACACATTAGCCTTCAGCACTGGTCTGTGTTGTCCTCGGCCGGGGCAGAGGGTCGCCTTCCGCAGCTCTCTTAGCACGTGCCTCCGACTCGGAAGGCGTACGGATCTCACCCGAGACAAAGAACTCTGAACGCCTTCACCCCTTTCTCACTGCAACCCCTCAAAACAAAAGGTAGAAACACACACAAGTCAGAGATCTATAAGCCAGTAGGAGAAAAAAACTAGAGGTTAACCATTAAAAAGCCGCCGTCGGGAAAACACACACTCGATTGTTCCATCAGAAAGTGCCGTGGGAAGAAGAGCCGTGTGCTGGTAAACATGTCTGCGCTCAGGACTTGACATGCAGAAAAGAGAGAGCGCCGAGTCCCACCTGAGATTAGAGAGGACTGGTTTTTAGTGTAACACACTTCGCGCTAAAAGATTGCTGTCCTCATCTCGCCCGAACCGCTCCTCGACCGTCCCTCGGTCTCGGCCTTTCTGGCACCAACTAGTCCATCTCCATGGACATGAGCCGGCGGCGCTCTCGCCGGGTCTCCTGGACTTCCTTCTTGCAGCACCAGTGGGAGCTGCAGTACCCAATGAGGCAGGACAGGAGCCCGATGGCCGCGGACAGGCCGATGCCAATCAGCAGCGGGTACTTGAAGGCGTTCAGCACTGGGAGGGAGAGACCAGAGGGACAGAATTAGTGATGCAAATCGCCGGGTGCTGGGGGGTGGTGGGGAGACCTCAGGGAAGACCACTGCCTCCCCCCTTCCACTGCCCGGGGTCTCCCCTAGGAGTCTGACCTCAGGGGTCTTGCACCTAGCACAGGGCTTGAGACAAGAGCAGCTCAGCCATAGGTGTTCAAAAATAAGCAAATATATCCCCACCCAATTCCATAGCAGGCGGGGCGGGGGGTGGGGGCGGTGGGGGTGGGGTGGGGGGGGTGGAGGGAACCCAGAAAAAAAATTTCCTTCCATATCTCTGAATGTCAACTTGCTTTTTAGGGTTTTGGCAGGAGATTGATTTTTAAAAGTCAGTATAAGGGCACCACACATTCAGCAGCAGATGCATCCTTAAAAAAAAACTACATAAATCAATTCTATGCATCAGATAACTGAAGTGTACTAGGGGAGCTATTTTAAGTAACACTATAGTAAATTATCTAGCAAAGTGAATAATCACTCCCTGCTTGTTCAGTAAATCTGGATTTTCATATGGAATGACTTCAAGCAAGACATTTCTAAGAGGCAAATATGGTATCACTGACTAAGTTGCAGGAACACATACAGTTCAGATCCTGCACCTACAAAGTCCCTGTCCCCCAAATAACCAGCAAACCTTGGATGGAAGCTGGCACCATGGTTGTCTGCCTGCCATTTAGCACAACAGCCCCATGAGAGATTATTATCCCATTTAACAAGAGAGGACACAAAGGATTAGAAAGACTAAGTCGACTGTGGAAGAGCTGGGGCTCCAATTCCAGTCCCCACCAAACTGACACATCGTCAGCGAAACGCACTTGACGGCTCCTACTTAATCCTTCCAGGCACCTGGACTTGGATTCTGTCCATGACTTTTTTCAATTTATACTCTGACACTTTCTGCAGAGAAGACAAGTTTTCCGTTAACCAAGGAAAATGTGCCCCCACTCCAGGAGGCTCAGAGAGCAGAAGGGTGGGGAGAGGGCCCCCTGACCACTTAGGCTGACTGGTGGTCAGTGTGAGCCAACAAGGCGGGGAGCTCCCCCTCCCATCTCAGGGTTCTGTGAAGAACTCTCCCTGTGCAAGTGAATGGGAGGAGCCCCCTTTCACCAAAAGTAGGACCAGTAAGGAGCTTTCCCAGATGGCTCAGTGGGCAAAGAATCCACTTGCAATGCAGGAGACAAGGAGACTCGGGGTTCGATCCCTGGGTCAGGAAGATCCCCCAAAGGAGGAAATGGCAACTCACTCCAGTATTCTTGCCTGAAAAAGCCCATGGACAGAGAAGCCTGGTGCGCTGCAATACATGGGTTCTCAAAGAGTCAGACACGACTGAGTGACTAGCACAGCACAGGACCAGTAGAAGGGTGAAAGGGGCAGGAACTCACTCACAGCCCCTCCAAGAGACCTTGACCCGCTCTCTGGATGTTGTTCTCTGCCCCTGCCTGGCAGAATCCATGCCAACCCTAGGATACAACAAAGTGACTATGTCTAGAATTTATAGAATGCATTGAAAATCTGTCCAGTAAGTTTGAAAAATCATTTCCCAGTGGTGCCTCCAGCACACCTGGTACCTAAGCTGGGAAAACAGCAAGGGCTGAGTGTGCACGCCTGAGCCAGGCCAGAGAGAAAGCAGGCACATTCCTCAAAGGGTGAGAACCTGGATCCCATCAGCGGTGGCAAAGCGTGCGGAGAAGACATTCCCCAAACACTGAGAAGGTTATTTGTGTGTCATTCTT
Source organism: Ovis canadensis (assembly GCF_042477335.2). Classification (NCBI taxonomy): domain Eukaryota; kingdom Metazoa; phylum Chordata; class Mammalia; order Artiodactyla; family Bovidae; genus Ovis; species Ovis canadensis. Next base: position 95,028,773 of record NC_091245.1, on the reverse strand, counting down.
ACCATCCATCTTCACAGTTATAAAGATGGGCTTGGACTGGATCTCTGCCTCCTTCTGCCAGGAGCCTGTGGGTGCCTTCACCCACGGAGTCACGGAGCAGTAGTAGTTGCCAAAGTCCTGGTCCTCGGAGCCGTGCACTTGCAGCAGGAATTCCAGCATGCTCATGCGCTCCAGGCTGAGGCTGCTCTTCCAGTCCCTCTGGGCCGTGTTCACAATCCCCTTCCGATCCAGTGACGATAGGAGGACAGGAGCCTTGTCCAGGCCAAAAGAGTGCACCGCAAACCAGGACACGTCAAAGGCCATATCGTCTACGGATGACCAAGCCAAAACCCTGGGATCAGTGGCACAGGCAGAAGTTCCAAGTATGGATAACACACCTCAGGTGGGGTTAGTGGTGAAGAACCGGCCTGCCTAATGCAGGAGACATAAGAGACCTGGGTTTAATCCCTGGGTTGGGAAGATCCCTTGGAGAAGGGCACGGCAACCCACTCCAGTATTCTTGCCTGGACAATCCCATGGACAGAAGAGCCTGGCAGGCTACACTCCACAGTGTTGCAAAGAGTCAGACACAACTGAAGCCTGACTGGGGGCCAGCACGGCTCTGGGGACCTTAGGTGTCCCCGAATCCTCTCAACAACCGTACATGAAGGTACGGTCACATTTTCTAATCTCTGGAGGGACCCATTAACCTTGTTTGAGATCACACAGCCAGGAGTTTGCAGAGCATGTGGCTTAACCCAGGAGTTCAACTGCAGAATCCAGCCTTTTAACCAGGCCACTGCCACCACCCAGCTGAAGGAGCACAGCCCCCACATGTCTCCTCTACAGAACTTGGGATGGAAAGCTGGTGTGTGGTGACATAGAATGCTCTCTCCCCCAAAAGAAAGCAGGGCCCTTCAGCATTTCAGGCAGAAGAACCCAAGACTGGAAGGACACTAGTTGTAAGCAACAATACAGACATAAAGTGAATCGTTCAGAGACTCTGTATGATTTCAATATCGTTAGATCATGAAATTTTTGCAACTTGTTTTATGTCCCTGGATATGTTCCAGTGTCTCCTAGTTTATAGTCCATGGGAACTTGAGTAGAATCTGTATTCTAGTATTGCATGAAAATTGTATAAATCTTATTTATGTTGAATTGGCTCAAAAAAAAAAAAAGATACAAGCTTTCAGTTATAAGATAAATAAACAGTACTGATGTGGTATACACATGATGACGATAGCTAACACTGCTCCGTGATGTATATGAACATTAAGAGAATAAATTCTAAGAGTTTTCATTACAGGGAAAAAAACACTTTTTCGTATCTATGTGAGATGCTGGATGTCCACTAAACTTATTGTGATAATCATTTCATGATGTATTTAAGTGAAATCATTATGCTGGGTACCTTAAACGTGTACAGGGATGTATGTCAATTTTATCTTAATAAAACTGGAAGGAAAAACGGAAAAAAAATAATAAAGTGAATCGTACAAAATGGAGAGTTGTAAACAGTTTAGATTGTATCATTCACTGTGATTTTTTTTTCCCCCCTGAAGTGCTTAAGTTCAAAACAAGAGGAAAAAAATGTCAAGCTGAGAAAATTGAACACGGTTTAACAGTCCCAGTGAGTAATGCTGTGGAATCGTAAAGTACTCTGCAAAATTAAGGTTCTAACAGCCTCAAATAAATTAATGTGGGCACAAGAGTAAGATGACTTTGGCACAAGTGGTAATTCTCATCGAACGTGGAAATAAGAGTGCACATCCTAAGCCTCTGACCTCTTCTTCTGACAGTTACCAAGTGATACCAGCTGTGTCGGGTCTGAGAGTCACCCAGCAGGCAAGAAAGCAGGCCACAAACACTGCTTTATCTTAAATTCACTTGACAAGACTTTCTATACAAATGTTAAATGACACAATTTTTATTAAACAAAAAGTAATATCCATTTAGTAAAAATACACTAATAACCTCAAAAAGCACATTATAAGGCAAATAAATCATATTCAGATGCTTACACAGAGAAAAAGAATGTAAGCAAAATTAAAAGCAAGAATTTTTTTTCTTTTTTTCAGGGCGGGGCACCACGTCTCTCAGCTTGTGGGGTATTAGTTCCCTGACCAGGGATAGAACCCTGCAGTGGTTAAGCACGGAGTCCTCACCACCGGACCACCAAGGAATTCCCCCAAAGTGAGAATTTCTACAAAATTGTTCAAATGATAATTCCTTTTCAACTCACAATAAAAACGTTAAGTGCCCAGTTGCTTTAGTCATGTCCGACTCGGCGATCCCGTGGATTGTAGCCTGCCAGGCTCCTCTGTCCATGGGATTCTCCAGGCAAGAATATTGGAGTGGATAGCCTAACATGTTAATGGCTGCAGGCAAATCTCAACTCTACAAGTGATGTCAGCTCTCTACTCTGAGGCACCAAAATGTCATTTTTTTCCTTCCCATCAACCCGAGGCACTTAAGCAAAACATTTGATTGTTCCCAGCGTGCAGGCCATCTCTTGCCAAATGACCAACTCCCTGAGGGCAGAGGGCGTGCGGTCAATGTCCTCACATCCTGGCCAGTGCCTGGGCAGAGTAGATCACTCCCAGGTCCTCAATGAAAACCAGCTCAGCGCTGCTGTCACCTGCAGACACGGGGTGTTACTGAAGGCAGAGAGTCACAGCTGTGTTCGTATTACTTGTGCCCGGACTCTAACCCCTGTCCCACCATGCCTTACAGTATGGTGGCCAGGCTGTAGAGTCAGGCTACTCAGGCTAGAATCCTAGCTCTCAGCCGTGTGACCTGGTTGAGTCACTTAAGTTCACAGTGAGTCAGTTTCCTCCTCTCTAAAAGGAAATTACAAGAGCACCCACGGTTAGTCACCTGTATAAAATGCTTAAAATAACACCCGGAAGGTAGTAAGTGCACAGTAAAAGGTGGCCGCCATGAACATCCTTATCTCTGCAGTTCAGCATACACACTCTGTACTAGGAGATGCTCTGACGGGAAGGGCACTGCCGCCTGCAGCAGGTGTTCCTGGCACTCGGCCCTGACCAGCTGGAGCGCTGGGCTCCCAACTGCTCTAGGTGTCGGCTGCTAAGCTCTCACACCTGAACCCTTCTCCAGTGGGCTGTCCTTAGCTGTCAGAAGCCACCTCCAGGAGAGCCCCCCTGGAGGTGAGGAAACGCCACCCCTCCCCAGCCATTCATTGTGGGCAACGTCCAACAACTGGGGAGGGCAGGTATAAGAGCCTTAGCTCAACAAGGTCACATTCTGTGGTATAGCCCATGCTCTGGGGCGCACCATAGGGGGTCACACTTGTTCTGAATTCCGATCTTGGCCTGGCTTCTTTCCTAGCTCTCCCTTGATTCCCTCAGTCCCTCGTAGTTTCCTCCTGAGGGCACATCTTCAATTAATCACTCGCACGCTTGTCTCAGGCTTTGCTTCTAGGGAATCCGACTTAAGACCCCGCCTCTAAAGAGCTGTGATCCTCCCCACCCCTCCCCCTGCGCTGGCACTTGGCCCACTTGGGCCACAAGTCCTTTCCAGAAGACAATTCCTTCATAGCCCATAGGAAACGTGAGGAAAAATGAAACCACAACTTGTGTTTAATTATTCAGAATCTTGTACCCATGTAGTCCAAGAGTGCAAAGTTCTAGAAAATTGTGATGTGTAAGATAACAGCTACCTATAGCTTTTGTAATTACATTGCAATTACCTATGAAAGTGAAAGTGAAGTCGCTCAGTCGTGTCCGACTCTTTGTGACCCCATGGACTGTAGCCTACCAGGCTCCTCCACCCATGGGATTCTCCAGGCAAGAGTACTGGAGTGGGTTGCCGTTTCCTTCTCCAATAGCTTTTACAATTACATTGGAGGGAAAGACTTACGTTAAGGGCACAACTGGTGACCCATTAATTTATAAGAAAGACATTGAAATGTTACATTTTTATATATTTATAAATGAGCTTAATTTTTTTAATTTTTTATAAACAGAAGGATTGTTGGGGAGGGATAGTTAGGGAGGACATATACACTCTGTTATATTTTAAATGGATAACCAACAAGAATCTAGGTGGCTGGTGCTCAATTGTGTCCAACTCTCTGCAACCCCAAGGACTGTAGCCCACTAGCCTCCTTTGTTCATGGGATTCTCTAGGCAAGAATATTGCAGTGGACCTACTATAGAGTATATGCAACTCTGTTCAATGTTACGTGGCAACTTGGATAGAAGAGGAGTTTGGGAGAGAATGGATACATGTATACGTATGGCTGAGTCCCTTCACTGCTCACTTGACACTATCACAACATTGCTTGTTAATTGGCTATAAACCAAAACAAAATAAAAAGTTTAAAAAACATTTTTTATAAATAAAGTTTAGAGGCAAAAATAGTATTAAATTATTTTAACTTTTGCAAAGGACCTCCCTGCTCCCCCTTTCCTGGCAGCCTCCCACAGGAGTGGTGGCTCCTTCCTGACCAGAGGACAGAGCTGACCGATCTTTGTTTTGGATGGTTTTTTTTTTTTTCTTTTCCTTTTCTTACGTTTTCCATAAACGCTTCTCCTTTTTTTTTTTTTAACCTGTAAAGCTCAATCATATTTAAGTTCCTGACAAGAGTCAATCTTGGTATCAATCAACTTGTGCAGGGTTCAGTAAACTGTAGCCTGCAGGTCAAGCCAGCCCACCACCTGTTTCTGTAAATAAAAGTTTCACTGGAACACAGCCAGGCCCATTTGTTTATTCTCTTTGGCTGCTTTCCCTCTACAACAGCAGAGTAGAGTAACTGCCTCAGAGATCATATGGCCCACAGAGTCAAAAAAACTGAAAATACTCCCTACCTGGGTCCCTTCAGAAGAGGTTTGCTGACCCTGAGCTAGACGCACCTGGACCTCCAGCTGGGGGCCATGCGGGAGTCAGACCTCAGTGGGTGGAGGCCTGGGCCTCTGCTCCTGTTGGTCCCTCAAGATCAACTACAGCCCGCTCTCAGTTTATGGACGGCTTGCCGTTAACACAGAACGAAGACCTGCTCCATTTCTACCCCAGGGCCACATGTCCAGTGGTCTCCGCAAAGAACTCAGCGAGCTCTGCACAATTTGGCCTTTTCAAGGTGCAAATCTGTGTGAGGTCATCAATCTGCCTATGATGGAGAAGGCAGTTCAAGACACTGGAGGTAAGAGCATGGGCAGCCCCTAGGCAGGGAGTCAGGGTCTCCACAGGCTCTGCAGAAGGCAGAGACACACCTGCAGACATTTAATATTCTTTCAAACCCCGAGGATCTAAGTGAGAAGCACAGCACCTCATACTAAGGGCGCCAAGCAGAAAAGGTGTAAGGCTGCTGGCCCACAACTCTTGAGCATCCTGTTGGCCCTGCTAATATCTTCTGCAAAGGAAAGATTTACAAAGATTTCCTAAAAGTTTAAACTGCAATAGCATACCCTGGTTACTTGCCACTCATTTACTCTGCTTTGTATTTCTCCAGTGTTAATCACTATCTGATATTACACATATGGTGATTTCTTTCTTATCTGTTTAATAAACTAGGCTGCAAGCTCCATGAAAGTAGATGTAGAATATTTTGATCATGCCTCTCTAATCCCAGTATCTAGAACAGCATCTGTTTATAGGAGTTCAACAACTATTTGAAAGAATAATCGAAAGACAAAATGGAAGGGAGCTGGACTCTTCCAGTGGGTTGCAAATCAGCCTGAATTAGCCCCTGAAGTGGCCACTGGATCACCATGAGAACTTACATTCAAATGTCTAGCTGTGTTTCCAAACCATCTAACAGATAGTGGCATCCATTTTAACAAGTCCTCAGTAAATATTTACTGAATACAAAGGACCGAGCTAGGCACTTTGGAAATAAATAGCCAATCCAATCCCTGACCTTCACATCTGTAACACAGTGGGGATGATATGAGTAACACTTAGAAAAGCCATATGAGGAAGGGGAAAGGATGGAGAGAGGTACCTGGATCCAAGGCTGCTCCTTCGACAGTGATGATACAGAACAATTTAATGAGATCTCCCCGGATGACCGACGGTGTGTCCGAATGCACAGAGGCATTGAATATAGGACCTGGAAGAAAGTAACATCACTTCATGATCCTCTTTCTCACTTTTGTTTAAATCTCATTCTTGGTGCACAAATGTGCATCCAAATGTGGGCTCCCTTTCCTTGGAACTGGGCTAGAAATCCACAAAACAGGTTTTTAAGTCCACAAAATAGATTTTTAAGGATGTTTTTCTTCTCTTCAGAGAGACATGAATTAAGCTACTTCCAGCTGAGCTTTACCTTAAGATTCCAACCATAGTCTCATTTCGAGACCACCCCACCTCCCATCCTGGTACAGTCGGGGATGTTTCTGGCTCCACACAGTTCACTTCCAGGCCAGAACGGCTCAGAGATCAGAGGGCTTGGGACTAAGTCAGGGACGCTTTTGGTCTCAACAGACTGAGTAGCTTCATTGTGCCGGGTACTGGCAATGGGCCCTGTTGTTACGAGGCTGACATCCAGTAGGGAGATGGGCAGGCCAACAATGATGATGTTGCTACAAGGTTCAGCTGAAGGCAATTCCAATCTGCTGGGGGAAACGGAGGCAGCTTGGAAATTCCTTTTAAATACCACTCAGACAGGACCTGTCCTGCCTGCTTCACTGGAATCCTCCCTCAACACCCAGTTCACTTTTATAAACGACCCCTTTACTTCTCCCAAAGGCCAGAAGATGGTTCTACACAAACCATGCTGACTCCTCGTAGTATCACTGATTCACTGCAAGGCAGGGCTGTTTCAAGTTTGTAAGTTGTAAGGTAATGAGCGTATGTGTGGGCAAGAAAATATGAAGGGTAAAGTAAAAATAATTTAGGGCTAGAAGTTAATAATATTTACCATAGAGTCAGTTGGATGCATTTGGCTGTAGGGATAATTATCATTGTGTTGTTTCATTACTAGGCACAAATAAATGACTTATTATATTAAAAAAAGGTATGTCTTGTATGGAAGAAATCTGTGGCTCCAATCCCCTCCTGAGGCAGAGAGAGGGGCTAGGTACTGCATTCTTTGGTTTTAACCCTTTGACAGCTTACTTCTTAGGTGAGATTTAGCAGCTTTAAGCTAATCTGATCCTAAGAGCTCAACAGTTACCATATCCCAATTCTAACATCTAGGAATAGGCAAGCCTGAAGATGATTCCAGAATACCAATGCTATAGGATTTCCCTTGCGTTTTCTTGAAAACTAAGATAGATGGCCCTGGACACTGATTCTGAAACTCATTCGAAGCTAAGAATGTACATGTAACTACCTTGAAAATCAGATTATCAGGAAGGAAAAGGTACTTTTTAACATCCAAAAGAAATGACTGTGAGAAAGAGAGTAAAAGGTCATGTGAACCAATGAGGCAAAGAATTGAAAAGGCTATACTTTTATTTCAACATGAGTAGTAAGATGAATTCAACAGAGGGCTTTTCTAACACCGAGGTCACGAGTAATCTGTGTTTTGCTGGGAGAAAGGCGAAGGATGGTCGGAGAGCATGGAAACCTTGAGGCGTCAGACGGCTCTGGTGGGTTCTGCTGAGCACTCAGATTGGGCCTAGAGGATGGAGGACACAACAGAATGGCAGTTCCAGGACACAGGGAATGGGATGAAAGCGAAAAGGACAAGGAAACTTCACCCCCTTCTGGGCATCACGTCCCTCAATTAACTCGGCTCTCGGCCATGGTTTGCTCAGGTCCTTACCACCCTGGATTTGCTCTGTTTATAGCAGTGAGGTGGGAAAGGATTACGCCCGTTGCTCTGAGCTGGCTCAGTGGTGATGACTGGGGGGACTTCATGCCATTTATGGTCATCTATGAGGACAGGTTAGTAGCAACCATGGTGAGCAATGGGGACTAAATTTTTTTTCTCCGACTAGAAATTTCATGGTTAAAAATAGAACTATACTATGGGGCTTTCTTAAAGTGTTCCAGGCGCCTTCTCAGAGAACACAAGATAATAAAACACAAGGAGAGCCTCATAGTGGATTCCGGTTCCTCTTTACTTAATTAGAAACAGCAAAGAAATTTGGACATATTTTCTTTACCTTATTTGGACAAATTTCCCTACCTAATTTGGACAGATTTCACTCTCTTTCCTTTACATTTCCAAAGAAACCCAAAATGCCTTCTGGCTCACAAGTCACAGCTCTCATTTCTCCTCGTGGCCGTGGGAACAACAGAGGATCTGCACCATTCTCACCACACAGACGAGGACCAAGAAGAGGCCTGCATTGTGGACTGTTCACAGCGGTGGATTTCCTTCGGACGAAATCAGCAACTCACTGTTAATACGGGTCATTATCCCAGGCTTAGAAATGTTTTTATTATGGTCAATTTCTGGGTAATGCTGCTTTTGTGAGGGAATGTGTCTGGCTAACTTCACAGATGACAGATTATGGCACAGATAATCTAAGTGAACAACTAGGGCCACTACATGTCCCCAGATTCCTATCTGTAGAGTACACGGACCACTTAACTTTTAAACACAAACATGGACACAAACCATGCTCCAACTCTAGCCCCTAAGAAAAGACTGTAAAGGACAGTATTTCTGTGAAAGCCCAAACTGCAGACCATCTGCATGTCATCAGCAGGGAAGTAGTTAGCCAAATTCTAGCAGGTGTAGTCATTAAAGCTGGTATTGACCTATAATTTTTTATAACATGGAAAATGCTTATCTTATAATGTTAAAGTGGGGGAAAGCAGGTCATAAAATTGCATATACAGCCTGATTTCAAAGTCATGAAGAAAACACGTAAGGGAAAAATTCTAAGATAACAAATACACTAATTAGCAGTCTTTGGTAAAATGAAGGGTGATTGGGTGATTCTTCCTTGTATTTTATTTCCAAACTTCTCTATTAAGAAGAAAAATGTTATTATTATTCTTTTAACATCAAATATTAAATATTTAACATCATCATATTTAAACCATATAACCACATTTAAACCCCTGATACTCTGAGTCAGAAGATGTTACAACTCAGTAAGGCCCCTTGGGGAAACACGGTCCTTATACCAAGAGGTAAGTGTGCTGAAAACAGAGGACAAAAAGGTGGGCAGGAAAGACCTCTCTGTTACATGTATTTTACTGTGTGCCAATGATTTTTAGGAAGTGAAAGCTCTTCAGTATCAAGTCAATATTCTCATGGAGCTATTCAGGGCTATTGCAATGTGCTAGGTGTTGGATTTGATGCAGCTCCTCTTAATTAAACTGTGAACCCATGACAACTCCATGGATTTAATAAAGCAAAAACCTTAAGCAGTCTATTCAACCTGTAAGCTACAGTGATTTTATCTGTTATGATGAGATTTAAAGAACTGGGTAAGTAGATTCAATACCTATTCCTCACCTAGAAATACATATAAAAGATTTTATGTCTCCCTTCTTTCTCGTAATAGTTTTAAAGAAACATCAAATAACAAATATAAAACAAAATGGAATAAAATCCTATAGACAATAAAAACAGATAACCCAAAGAACAAATACCCACATATTCATCTGAATCTCAATAGTCAGAGAGAAAGCATTTGATAACACCCAACACTAATTCGTAATAAAACATTCAACAGATTAGGGATGAAAGAAAACTTCCTCAACTCAATATTTGCTGTCTATGAAATACCCATAGCTAGCAAGATACTTAAAAGACACTTAACAGGAAAAATTCCCTCAAGATCAGGAAATAGACAAGGATTCCACTTGCGCCACTACTGTTCAACACTTGACTAGAGATTCCAGCCAGGACAATTAAGCAAGACAAGTAATTAGAAGGCACTAAGGGAAACTGAATATAAGAAGTAAAACTACCTCTATGCGCAGATGACATGGTCCTGCATTTAAAAAGCCTAAGCCACCGACAAAAACAACAACAACAAACTATTAGGACTAATAAACAATTACAGCAAGGTTGCAGGATATAAGGCCAATTTATAGAAGTCAGTTCAGTTTCTATACACTCACAATAAATAAGCTGAAAAGGAAATTAGGAAAGCAATTAATTTACAGTTGCATCAACAATAAAATACCTAGGACAAATTTAATGAAAGAAGTTCAACATTTGTATGCTGGAAACTACAAACACCATTGAAAAATTTTAAAAGACCCGAATAAATGGGAAGACATCTCATGTTTATGGATTAGAAAACCATAGTGTCAAATGGTAATACTCTCCAAACTGATTTACAAATTTGGCACAATCCCTATCAAAGTCCTAGTTATCTTTTTTGCAGATATTAATGAGCCGATCTTAAAATTCATTTGGAAATGCAAGCGGCCCATAAAGCCAAAACAACTTTGAAAAACAACAAAAGCAGAAGAGTCACACTTATTTCAAAACTTACTAGAAAGCTATAGTAATGAAACACTGTGATTCTGGTACAGGAAAAGATACAAGGATCAACAGAATAGAACTGAAAGTTCAGAAATAAATCCTTTTATTTATGGTTAAATTATTTTTGACAAGTGTACCAAAGTCAGTGGGGGAAAGAATATAGACTTTTTAACAAATGGTGCCAGGACAACTAAGTATTCATACCACAGACAAAAATTAACTCAAAATGGATCAGAGCCTTGAATGTTTGAGCTAAAACTGTAAAACTCTTAGAGGAAACCAGAGGTGTAAATCCTCACAGCCATGGATTAGGCAATGGTTTCTTAGATATGACACCAAACCCACAAGCAACAAAAATAAACTAGAGATAAATTGGACTTCATCAAAATTAAAAACTTGGGTGCTTCAAAGGACACAATTAAGAAAGTGAAAAGACTACACACAGAATAGGTATTTTCAAATCACATATTTTGTTAAAGGACTTTTGTATTCAAACTATGAAAAGCTCCACTAGCCAACAATAAAAAAAAAGTCAATTAAAAAAGGGGTAAATGGTGTGAATAGAAATCTCTACAGAGAAGATACACATATGACCAAGAACTGTTAATATCTGAAAAGATGCTCAACATCAACAGTCATTAAGGAAATGCAAATTAAAACCACAAAGAAATACTACTTCATATACACTTGTTGCTGTTTAGTCACTAAGTCGTGTCTGACTCTTTTTATGACCCCGTGGACGGTAGCCTGCCAGGGGCCTCTGTCCATGGGATATCCCAGGCAAGTATACTGGGGTGGGTTGCCATTTCTTCTCCAGGGGATCTTCCCCAATCCAGGGATCCAATCCTCATCTCTTATGTCTCCTGCATTGGCAGGCAGGTTCTTTACCACTGAGCCACGAGGGAAGCCCTCACATATACTAGGTTGGCTATAATTAAGTTTAAAAAAAGATGGAGAATAGCAATAACTAACCCGTGAGAATGAGGACAAATTGGAACCCTTACACATTGCTGGTGGGAATGCAAAATGGTGCAGCTGCTTTGGAAAAATATTTGGCAATTCCTCAAAGAATTAAAGAGTTACCTTATGACCCAGCATCACTCCTAGGGGAGAAATGAAAATTTAATGTCTACACAAAAACTTGTACACTAACGTTTATTCAGCATATTATTATTATAATGGCCAAAGGACGGAAACAATCTAAAGGTACATGGACTGATCAACAGCTAAACAAAATGCGGCATATTCTCACACTGGAATATTATTCAGCAACAAAAGGAATGAGTTATTGACACATGATATAATATGATAGACCCTGAAAAAATGCTTCAGCAGAAGAAGACAATACAAAAGCCCACATGCACGTTTCAAATCATATGAAATGTTTAAAAAGGCAAATCTATAGAGACAAACAGCAGAACAGCGGTTGCTAGAGGTAGAGGTGGGAGTGATTATTAACAGGCACAGAGTGTGCTTTTTTGGAATGGTTAAAAAGTTCTAGAATTAGATACTAGCAATGGTTGTACAATATATATCTGTGAATATACTAAAAACCATTGAATTGATATTTTGAATGGGTGAATTTTATGGTATATTAACCTTATTTCAATAAAGCTATTATCAGAAAATAAATAAGAGACACTTGTATTTTCTCTGTTCTTTCCAATTCCAAGGGTTTAAAATCAATATTCACTCTTTATTAATCTAAAGGTTGAGAGATGATTAGATGCCAGAACAGAAACTAACACAACACTGTAAAGCAATTATCCTCCAGTTAAAAAATTGAAAAAAACAAAAAAAGACTATTAGATGCCAGAAGATTACTTCATTATACACTATAAAAAGTTATAATAATACAAAATACTACTAAAATAAAACAAACCTAAGGTTTAGTTTATCTTTAATATAAATGCAATTCAACAAATATCTTGCATTCATTGTACTGATTCAATTAACACTTGAATCTTTATAGGTGAGTATGATTTTACACATCTAGAAATTTCTAACTGGAATCCAGGGCAGATTTAGTGAAAACATTCAGTGTTAAACTCAAAAGTGATGATCCTTCACTTTGATATTCTAAATAAGATTGGGAATTTAAAAATTTTAAATCATTTACCTGCTGAAACACACACAGATTTGTCAGAGGAGCTTAATGAATTATACAGATGAATAAGAAACATTTCCATTTGAGAATATGTATGCATGCTATTAATAAAAAAGAGTAGATCTTCCCAACTTAAGGCATAAAAACATTTGACTTACCAAAAGATAAATTATTCAGAACAGACACCAAAATGCTCCTGTTTTAATTAACCCTTTCATAACACTGCTAATAATTACTCTTAACAAAGCAGATTGACAGACACAGTCACATATACCACCAGAGCTCTGGAGACTCGACTAATTGGAAATCCTTTCCTAATCCAAAAGCAAAGGTGAGGCCCAAGGTTGGGATACTCACTCGTGTATGGAAATATTGCTGTGATAAATCAGACCAAGAATAGCACCTACCACCTTCAGTCCTAGGGACCTCAAAGAGTGAAAGCTATGGGCTGGATAAAACTTGGGTCTTAGCTTTGAATCTTTCACTCTTGGCAAGTCATTTAATCCCTCTAGAGGCCCAGTTCCCTCTTATCTTTATACTCTGCCATGTTCCCTGAAGGATTTGACATAGCCGTGTGTCAACTGATCTGTTTTAAAAATGAGGGGGTTGGGTTTCCCTGAGACGCCAGTGGTTAAGAATCTGCCTTGCAACGCAGGGGATATGAGTTCAGTCCCTGGCCTGGGAAGATTGCACATGCCGCAGGGCAACTAAGCCTGTGCTCCACAACTACAGAACCTGTGCTCTAGAGCTGGGGAACCGCAATTACTGCAGCCTGCACGCCTACACCCTGTGCTCTGCAACAAGAGAAGCCGCCACAGGGAGAAGGTCACGCAGGGCAACTAGCTAGAGAACAGCTAGAGAACAGCCCCCACTCTCCACAACTAAACAAAGCCTGTGTACGGCAACAAAGGCACAGCACAACCAAAAATAAATACACAAATACTGGGGGAGTAAATGAGGGTCAAAGTAAAGGTAGTATGTTCACACAAAAACCTGCACCCAGATGCTCACAGCAGCATCACTCAGAATAATCAAGGACTGGAAACTCTCAAATGTCCGTTAGCTGATGAACAGATAAACAAAATGCGGTGTACTCACCTAACAGAATATTATTCAGTCATAAAAATGAAGTGCTAATGATTTATTTTGCATGAAATGCTCAAGTACCAAAAGGAGGGAATATGTGATTTTCCTGTGTTTGATTCTTTAAAAAACAATCAGTAGTATTTGTAGTTGTGAGTTATACAGGTTTATGTGAAGAGAGCACAGTTTGCTATAGCCACCAAAAAAAAAAAAAAGCCTTGCTAACACTTTCCAAGCACTTTGAGATTCCTAAACTTATTTTCTGATATACAAAATGTGGTATTTACTGGCATTATTTTGCATTTCTCAAGACAAAAATGACATTAAGTAAAAGCTGTGTGTAAATTTGATACACAGGTACTTAAAAATTTAAACCTGCAAATGAAACAAAAGGTCCCCAATATTCAGACAATGATATTTTCTTTTTCTGACTATGAGTTTATATCTCATTTATTTTATAAATGGTTTAGTTAAAGCAGGCTTCAATGGTGGCTCAGATGGTAAAGAATCTGCCAGCAGTGCAGGAGACCTGGGTTCAATCCCTGAGTTGGGAAGATCCCCTGAAGAAGGGAATGGCAACCCACTCCAGTATTATTGCCTGGAGAATCCACTGGACAGAGGAGCCTGGTCCACTACTGTCCATGGGGTCGCAAAGAGTTGGACACGACTGAGCAACTAACTCTCCTTTTCTTCTTTAAGGCACTGTTCCTTTTGACATTCAAGTTTTCATTGTACTACATCTTTCATGTAAGACCAAATCCAGAACTGCATTTTTACAGTGCTTTTTTCCTCTCAGTGCTGCTAAAAAGAAAAAGCAGCTAACATTTTGAATTTACAACACGCCAAAGATGACACAGAAATTATTACATTTATTTTTGTTCTTGTTAAAACTCTGTGAGCAACATTTACCAAGGTAGCATGTTAAATTACTGGCATTCTCTAGGTACTAAATAAAAGGCTGCAACTCTCTAACATTAATATATATATATACAACATTCCCTAGCGGTCCAATGGTTAGGATTCTTGCTTTCACTGCTGAGGGCACAGGTTCAATTCCTGGTTAGGGAGCTAAGATCCAACAAGCTGCAAGGCACAACCAAAAAAATATAGACATAGAACAACAACAACAAAAAGAGTAATTTAAAAAAAAAACCCAGAACGAAGTACTGATATATATTATTACAATGTGGATGACTCTTGAAAACATGCTACATGAAAAAAGCCAGACACAAGACTATATACTACATTCCATTTATGTGAAATGTCCAGAATAGGCAAGTTCATAGAGACAGAAAGGAAGTACGTGGTTGCCAGGGGACAGGAGGTTGGGGAGCAGAGTGGGGGGTGTTGAGGGGGAGGACTGAAGGGTGTTAGCTAAGGGTACAGGTTTCTATTGATTGTAATGAAAATGTTCTATAATTGATAGTGGTGATGGTTATACAACTCTGTGAATATACTATACATTTATATTTATAGTGTAGTATAAATATTGGGTTGACCAAAAAAGCTTGATTGGGTTTTTTCTGTAACATCTTATGGAAAAACTTGAATGGACTTTTTGGCCAACCCAATACTCTAGTATAGTATGTAAATACTAAATATACTATGGTATAGTATATTCGCTGTTGGCTCAGTGGTAAAGAATCCTCCAGCACATGTAGGAGACTCGGGGTCAATCCCTGGGTTGGGAGGATGACTTGGGGAAGGAAATGGCAACCTACTCTAGCATTCTTGCCAGGGAAATCCCATGCACAGAGGAGCCAGGTGGGCTATAGTCCATGGGGTCACCAAGAGTCAGACACAACTGAGCACACACATAGTATATTTAAATACATACTATATATTTAGATGGGTAAACTGCATGACATGTGAATTACTTCTCAATTAAGCGGTTTAAAAAAAATGAAGACGGATCAAAACCCTCGGGTCTCTTCCAGTCAGTCTATGACTTACCAAGTTTCCCTGCTCACCTGAGGTTTGGAAGTCTATCTCAATAGGATTGGAGAGACTGGTTGCTGCTTCTCGCCACAGGCTGCCCCTGACAGGAGACCAGGCTGTCACCACACAGCGGTACAGGCCTGCATCTGAGACCTGAGTCTGGTACATTCGATAGCGAAATTCATCTTCCTGCACTTTCTCTAATACAACACCATCCACCCGCGATGCATCTGTCCAGTTCTCCAGCTTCACCACGGAATCCTGGTCCAGGGAGATGATGTACTTGGTTTCGTTGGGACTGGAGAGGTCCCCAACAGGTTTCTCAGCCGTGATGAGAACAGAGTAGCGTGGCGACTTAATATTTTTGGAAGACACTTTGCAAGTCATCTCGAATGTATTTCCAGCAGCGAAGAAAGGCTTGGGTTGCCTTGCCTTCACCACAAGCACGGAATCTGCAATGAAGTACCAGAAAGATGTGATTTCTAACAGGATTAGCTAAATGGATATGCATCTGAAAGCACAATGTCAAGGAAATAGAAATTTATTTGCAAATGGCCGCACAATAGCATTTAGGAAAATCTGGAAACTCAGAAAGAAACTAGCCTGTGTCAGGAAGCAGACTGAACAGCACCACGCTGCAGGAGGCAGAGCAGCCTGCTTCAATTTAACAGGTGTGAGGGAACAGAGGATCGATGGGTGAGAATTTGCTCTTAAGGATTTTCAAGTCCTTGAGAAGTCTCCCCCAGAGTGAGAATTTGGGAAGCTACTGGTGCCACCACGGATGTGAGCGAGAGCTTGCTTCTAGTAAAGTGGGGAAGATGCAGCTCGAGGCAGTTCCACCTGCCTCTCCCCACTGGGGCTGCCCTGGCTGCAAAGACAGTAGCAGAGCAAGCGAGAAACGGGTTCTACCGCTGTTTCACCATATGATGGTGACATTATAGAACACGTCATTACTAATGTGACTGCAACATACATGCGTGGATCTGTGTATGAAGATATGACTGCAAAGATGCATAGTCATTTCTAGAGATGCAATTAAAATTTAATTAATTTTAATTCTGAACCAGCATCCAAAGCTACTATCTTAAAGATTTAAGTGTGTTACTTCCTGTCTCTCTGTCAAAAAAAAAAAATTAATCTCTAAGCATATACACATTAGAATTAATCTATATTATAATATTAATAGCTCAATGCCAGGCACTTGGAAGATACCTAAATGTTTGCTGAGTGGATGGATAAATGAGTTAAATACAACCCTTTTACCCTTTAATGATATAATTCTGTAACCCACCCAGTTACAAAACAAAATTTTTATGTTGGGGTTTTTTGAGGAATAGTTGTTCCACCAAACTATTAGGACAACATGTATGTTACAAGGGTCTCTCCAGAATTACTGATTCCTGAGGTTCCACTGAGCCATTTACATTCTTTCTTGAAGCTTCAATTTGTGAGATTAGAAGAGATAACTAGAGGTTAAACAGGAAAAGAGTTCAAGGACTGTGTCCTCAGGCATCTAATGTTTGAGGGTCAGAAAAGTAAACAGAAATCAGCAAAGGAAGCTGAGAAGAGGTCAAGGTTGGAGAAAAGCCCAGAGAGGATGGTGTCCCACAAACCAAGGAGAAACCAAAGTATTTCCAAGAAGAGGGAATGATCATCGTGGTAAATCCTACTAAGTCAAGTAAGATGACTAACCATTAGATTTTGCAATATGTCACTCACTAGTCATCTGGATCAAAAGCTAGATGAGAGGAGATTAGAGAACAGGAGGAGGGAAAGTGGAGACACTGAGGACAGACAAATCAAAGGAAAGAGACAGAAAGGGGTAGGCAAGGGGTGTGGAGAATAGAAAGACGGAGGTCGGGGAAGCAAGATCAAGATTCAGCTCAGCTCAGTCCAGTCGCTCAGTCATGGCTGACTCTTTGCGACCCCATGGACTACAGCACACCAGGCCTCCCTGTCCATCACCAACTCCCAGAGTTTACTCAAACTCATGTCCATTGAGTGGGTGATGCCATCCAACCATCCCATCCTCTGTCGTCGTCTTCTCCTCCTGCCGTCAATCTTTCCCAGCATTAGAGTCTTTTCAAATGAGTCAGTTCTTTGCATCAGGTGGACAAAGTATTGGAGTTTCAGCTTCAGCATCAATCCTTCCAATGAATACCCAGACTGATTTCCTTTAGGATAGACTGGTTGGATCTCCTTGCAATCTAAGGGACTCTCAAGAGTCTTCTCCAACACCACAGATCAAAAACATCAATTCTTTGGTGTTCAGCTTTCTTTATAGTCTAACTCTCACATCCACATATGACTACTGGAAAAACCATAGCTTTGACTAGATGGACCTTTGTTGGCAAAGTAATGTCTCTGCTTTTTAATATGCTGTCTAGGTTGGTCATAACTTTTCTTCCAAGGAGCAAGAGTCTTTTAATTTCACGGCTGCAGTCACCATTTGCAGTGATTTTGGAGCCCCCCAAAATAAAGTCTGTCACTGTTTCCCCATCTATTTGCCATGAAGTGATGGGACAAGATGCCATGATCTTAGTTTTCTGAATGTGGAGCTTTAAGCCAAGCTTTTCACTCTCCTCTTTCACTTTCATCAAAAGGCTCTTTAGTTCTTCTCCGCTTTCTGGCATAAGGGCAGTGTCATCTGCATATCTGTGTTTATTGATATTTCTGCCGGCAATCTTGATTCCAGCCTGTGCTTCATTCAGCCCAGCATTTCTCATGACGTACTCTGCATATAAGTTAAATAAGCAGGGTGACAATATACAGCCTTTCCTTTCCCAATTTGGAAGCAGTCTGTTGTTCCATGTCCAGTTCTAACTTGCTTCCTGACCTGCATACAGATTTCTCAGGAGGCAGGTCAGGTGGTCTGGTATTCCCATCTCTTTAAGAATTTTCTACAGTTTGTTGTGATCCACACAGTCAAAGGCTTTGGCATAGTCAATAAAGCAAAGATAGATGTTTTTCTGGAACTCTCTTGCTTTTTCGATGATCCAGTGGATGCTGGCAATTTGATTTCTGGCTCCTCTGCCTTTTCTAAATCCAGCTTGAACATCTGGAAGTTCACGGTTCAAGTACTGTTGAAGCCTGGCTTGGAGAATTTTGAGCATTACTTTACCAGCATGTTTGAGATGAGTGCAACTGTATGGTAGTTTGAACATTCTTTTGCATTGCCTTTCTTTGGAATTGGAATGAAACCTGACCTTTTCCAGTCCTGTGGCCACTGCTGAGTTTTCCAAATTTGCTGACATATAGAGTGTAGCACTTTCACAGCATCATCTTTCAAGATTTGAAATAGCTCAACTGGAATTCCATCACCTCCACTAGCTTTGTTTGTGTGATGCTTCCTAAGGCCCACTTGACCTCAAATTCCAGGATGTCTGACTCTAGGTGAGTGATCACACCATTGTGATTATTTGGGTCGTGAAGATCTTTTTTTGATCAAGATTAGCTTAGCTTTAATTTAAAAAGACAAAAATAAATAAATAAATAAAGAGAGACAACAACAAGAGATCTAACAGCATGTTAATAGGCCAACGGGAAACAATGGGAGTGATCTAGAAAGATAGGTGTGTTGAGAGGATAGGCTGCGTGGAATTGAGAGTATGGCGGGCTCTCAGCTATCAGAAGTGAGATTTCTAGCGTAGGGTGTAAGCTTGGGAGTGAATAACCCAAACAGGACAAAGGTCACGATGACTAGAGAAGGGGACACAAGACGGAGAATGAAAGGCTTCTCAACCTCAGATGCACCTGAGAACCATCCTGGCTGCATCTGAAAACTTCAAGGCCCAGGTTGCAAGTAACCTCAGACCAGTTAAGACAGAACTTCTTGTGCGACTTCAGCTTCAGTACTTTTTCAAAGCTCCTCGGGTGACTGCAACGTGTAGCCAAATATGACCCAGTGCCTATAAGGATCATGAAGACAGCAGGACAGAGGGGCTGTGAAACAAGAGTGAGCATCTCCACTCACTGCCTGGGGAGGACCCAGGAGTGATGGCAACGAGAAGAGGTGGAACCATCTGACAACTGGAGACCTGAAGCTGGATGTTTTCAGGGAGGAGGGAAAAGGGCCTGGAGGCTGCAGTGAGGGACGAGGGGCCTGCCCTATCTAGACTGGGCTACACAGAGAGAAGAAAACAGCACCACCCAGGAAGACTCCAGGGAAAATGGTGTCCTTGGGGAGAGCTAGGTGGGGCGTGCTTACTAGGAGGAAGAGAAAGGAATATTCAGAGATGAGGTCAGGAAGCAAGAGATTTTGCCAAGTACTAGAGGGCCCAGTGTGGGGTTTGGGGATTTCAGAGGCATGGCAATGAGGCCACAAAAGCATGTGGAGGGCTGTGAAGGAGGACCCAGGAGGCCTGGCCTTCCTGCAATGACGGACTAGACCGAGGATAAAAGCCTTGACCAGTCTGATGTTCCAAGACACACCGGGCTCTGAGCATTCAGGAGGAGGCTGCATCAAAGAAACTGGTTCCCTGAAGTTCTTGTCAGCTCTCCCCAGGAACGGTCTCTCTGAATGGGTGACTGGCCGCTCAGGGGCAGGTGCCATGGCCTGGGGCTGCCCACTCACTCTGGGATTATCTCGAATGTGCCTGCGTCCAGCGGGAACTCATGGACACTGAAACACCCCCAAAGGACTGTGTGAAGTTTGGCTTGAGACCAGCCAATGGGGCAAGAGTGTGGATGGCTTCTCTGGGCACCTGTGAGCTCCCACGAGATGATATTCTATCTCCAACCAAGCCCCAGCCCTCTCATTAGGACTTATCCCTCTCAGCGTCAGCCCTGCAAGGGGATTCACGCTGAGGACAAAAGGAACTGTCTCTCGACTGCATTTCTTAGATTCCTCGTGTAGAGGGAGACCTGCAGGGTGACTGTGAATCTGAAATGCAGAGCAGGATGACCGAAGCCAAAGCAAACCAAAAATGTTCATGCACGAGACGAAAGCGCCTACCTTCCAATGCCCAAAATATGTTGATGGGCTTGGAGAAGACGTCCTTGCTCTTCACCCAGCTATTGTTATGCTGTTTGGTCCAGGCAGACACAACACAGTAATAATTGCCCCTGTCTTCCTCTGTAGTCCTTTGGATCCGGAAATTGAACGTGTTTGGGTGCTCCTTAGAAAAAATGAAGTCTCCCTCCCGGGCCCGCTGCTTGCTCCGCTCTCCGTACTTGAGTGTCCAGTCCCCATTCATGACGGCCAGGAGCTCGCTGGTGACCACGTCGTCACTGCGCCGGTTCGCTCTGTAGTACCAGGACACTGTGAAACGGACGCTCGCCTCTGGGTTCTTCACATCCACTATCCGGCATTCCAGCTCGGTGAGGTCGTCTGAGAACTCAGGGGCCTTAGAAGCATTCAGGTACACCTGATAGTCTGGTTCTGAACAAGAGGGGGCCAGGATAAAAAAAAAAAAAATCAATCAATCAAATCAGACACAGCAATTTCCCAAGAATTAACAAAAGGAACAAGACAAGCACTATTCTTGTCCTGATGATTAAATGCCCATCCTACCAACTACAGTGAAAGAAATAGAAGTCTTTACAATGCACAGGAAGGATCCTCTGAGGTCGTCACAAAACTTGATATCACAAGTTTTGTTATCGCAAAACTTGACAAGCACTGGCCCCACTATGACCCTCCCAAGGCCAGAAACTAAATATCTCCAATCAGAGTCTTTATCTTCCCAGAGGGTTGGGGTCAGCTGTCAGTTTCCCCTGGAGGTTAGTCTTTTGAAAATCTCTTAACTGGTATCCATGCTCGACCAACATGTCCTCTAGCATGCCAGGCAGTGCCCAGAGACCTCCAAAGCCCCCACTGGAAAATCTCAGAATCTCAGTATACATTTTGTTCTTGAGGCCAGTCAACCCCCCTTGGCTCCGGTTCCTGCCATCCTTGGCTTTGGCCTAAAGGTAAGGTCCTCATTTCCCCATGAGTGTTGGTTGCTCAGTCATGTCCACCTCTTTGCGACCCCATGGACCGTAGCTGGCCAGGCTCCTCTGTTCATGGGATTCTCTAGGCAAGAATACTGGAGTGGGTTGCCATTCACTTCTGCAGGGGATCGTCCGGACCCAAGAGATCGAACCCAGGTCTCCTGCATTGCAGGCAGATTCTTTACTCTCTAAGCCACCAAGGAAGTCCCCATGTATAGTCATACTTAAACTCCCCAAATAGCATTTTTTTTCCCACTGACACATGTGACTCTCCCATTCAATTCTGCCAACCGTGAAGCTAGCTCACTGTGATCCTGGCTCTAGTACAGCCTGCTCATGATGACCACTCTGCTTCTCGCCAGGCAGGTTCTGATGAGGGAGGGAGGGAAGTCAGCGTTCTCCTCATGTCCCCACCGCCACTGTTACAGTCCGGTTATTTTTCACTTGTATAAAAAGCCCTGCTGCTACGAGGGTCATGTAGGCATCTAATCCATTTTTGCAACTCAACATTTCACAGCCTCCCAGAAACTCCTACCGGGGAGCCTTCACACTTCCTTCCCTCCACCACCACCCTCTCTGGGTGTCACACCTAGTCATCTGAAGTCCTCTGTTCACCACAGTCTCACACCTCTGGTGACCTGTCTGCCAAGGCCTCTCCTCTTGACTTCCTACAAATGCGCTCTCATTCTTTCATCTCCTCTGTGCCCCCTTCCTGGGTCCCCAGAGTGTGACATCCTTTCTCTGTGCTCCCATAAGCAGCAACTTACTCCCTGCTTGAAGGTCTTGTCTCCAAGCTCCAAATACACAGCCTTCTATGCAGTAGTCACTTGGTGTGAAGCCTTTTAAAAAGGCTACATTTTTCTCCTGTAGCACTTTGCCAGTTACGGGACAAATAATTCTACCTACACAGAATTTTCCATTTGCCAATACGATATTCACATCACCTCCATCAGACAGTTTAGTTTTATTTAATGTTGCTTTTATTTATGACTCATACAAATTATAAACTGCTGAGGTCAAGGAACTGTTCTTTTGTGATTTATACTTCTAACGAAATGTATAACATCATGACTTCCCCAAGAGTGATTCAGTGGCCAGGAAATGGAAAGAACTCAAAATCCTAATTCCCTCAAATGTCATATTCACAAGCATTTAGTTGCAAGTGAGGCTGGACCCTGTGCCACAAAAAGTTCAATCACTGCTGCTCTGCCTGCCGATGAGAGAATGTCCTCAGTGACATGGATGTTACAGAGAAACACGCTAGAATGTCATCTGCCACCTTGTCTCAGAGGTGAATGTGTTGAAGATGCATCGCTGGGGGGTTTCCTGGCCCTGGGCCGAGTGCTAACACACACATTGCCTCTCCAGCAACTGCTGACTCTGGAGCTGACACTAAAATGTCACATGCATAAGGCAAGGCTTTCCCAAATGACCCCACATCCAGGGTTTCAGATCCTTCCCTCATGTCAGAGTTTGGCACGGCAGCAGGGGTGAGGACAAGGTCAACCAAGTTTACTTAATGCGGAAAGGACAGACTTGAACAGGTCGTGCATGCAGCAAGACTGCCCTCCTCAGTCCTGGCAGGACCAACCGCAAACACCGTATTACTAAGAGTCCTCTCGAAGCAGGAGCAACCTGCTGCGCTCTGAGCCTTCCCATGGGTCACCACACTAACCTGAACAACAAACCATGAAGCTGTAAAGAGCAGTGGTGAGGAGCCAGGGGTCTGGAAGACAGACTGGGTCTGAACCTGACTGCCATGACTGGCTGTGTGACACTGGGCAGATTACTCAACCTCTCTGGTGGCTCATCTGCAAAACTGGGGAGAATAACAGTAACATCTCATGATGTTATCATGAGGATTAACAGTTAACATACAGGTGAAAGTGCTTAGACTGGTTGCTTAGTCCTGGGGGTGGGCGGAGGGAGGGTATACTGGCAGAGGCAGGTGGGGAGCGAGATGAATTGGGTTGCAAACATGTTATTGCTGAGATCCACTGGAGACACCAAGTCAAGATGCCGAGGACAAAGCTTGATGCCATCGTTTGAACCTGGAGACTAAGAAAGAGCTGAGGCCAAAGCAGGGGAACGATCACACACACTCCCCTCCCCAAACAAAGACAGCCAGCTCCTCCCCTTACCTTTCCAACCACTGCTCCTGGAACCACACCCCATTCTTCACTCCCCTGTGCCCATTCCCACTCTCCATGCAGATGGTCCCTAAGTCTCTCAATTCTACCTCCTCAGCGTCTCTGCCACTCCTCGACGTCCAGGGCTCACACAGAGTAGGTGCTTGATAGATATTTGTGCATAGAAGTGAAAACCTCACAACCGCCACTCCCATCCTGGCTCTCTGCCTCCATCCAAGACTATCATGATAACCTTCCAACGTGCCTCCCAGTTCACACCAGCACCAGGGCATCTGTTCAAGAAGGCTGCCACGGCTTTTCCTCTCATCTACTGAGTTAGGGCTTCCCGGCTGGCTTAGCAGTAAAGAATTCTGCCAATGCAGAAGACGGGTTTGATCCCTGGGTCGGGAAGATCCCCTGGAGAAGGGCATGGCAATCCACTCCAGTATTCTTGCCTGGAGAATCCCATGGACAGAGGAGCCTGGAGGGCTCTAGTCCATGGGGTCACACAGAGTCAGACACAAGTGAAGCAACTGAGCACGCACACACGCACCGAGTTAAGAACACACTCCCCAGCCTGCTATTCAAGGCCCCACAGCACGCGAGTCTAGCCGCTCTGTCCAGCCCCACTGCCCACTTCCCTCAGTATCCACTCTGGACTCCACTCCCTCATTGCCTCCTCCGCCTTCTTCCTGCTCTCGCCTCTGCCTGATCGCATGGGACACCTGCTGAGTCAGGCGCTGAGTAAATGGCTGACCAGACTCCTCTCCTCCGCTCCCCACAGAGCGTCTAAGTCTGTGTATTCAGATGCGGAGCGGAGCGAGGACAGCACAGGGGTTGCAGCACGTGTGCATCTGGCCGCAGGGATCCCAGCTTGGCAGGAGAGCAAAGTCTTTTCGTTGACAGGCTCGTCTCCTTGTTCTCTGTTAAAACTAAATCTTAGGTCCCCAGAGGAGGAACCTAATTAAAAAACAGACACGTGGATTTTTGTGAACTTACAAGTTACAGTGGTTTAAAGCAGTGGCCCCTAATCTTTTTTGGCACCAGGGATCAATTTCGGGGAAGACAATTTTTCCATGGACTGTGAAAGGGGGGAGGTGGTTTTAGAATGACTCAAGTATATTACACTTATTAGGCACTTTATTTCTAACCCAATGCCACTGGCTATCTAACAGGATACCGGTCTGAGACCTGGAAGTTGGGGACCCCCTGGTTTAAAGGACGCACAAAGGTCATCTGAACTATCCCCTAGCTTTGGAGATCGTCTTTCAGACTTAGACTCCTAGAGAAGATAGGACTTCACTGCATCAGACTGGTAGGGGTGTGCGTGGGTTCTTATTTCCTTTTTGTTTTGGTGCATGTGTGGAAACCTTCCTTTATTGCTGTTTCACAAGTTGGCAGAGACTGGGCCTGTTCCTCATGGTCCAAGGTACACAGACCTCACTCTGAACAGACAGAGACAGCCTCTCCTACTGGACAGGAAGGCCTCCTTTGAACTCACCAGCCCATCCCACCTCTACTTCTTATTCAGCAAACGTTCACAGAGACCCTACCACCTGCCAGGCTCCCTGCTCTCTAAGGACTCTCCTTGAACATTGCCTTGAATTTCAGTTACATGTCTGTTTGCCTCATGGACCTTCATTAGGGCCCTTCACTGGGTCTGGGACCCCCTACTTGATTCATCTGTGTGTGCTGTGCATACAGTGCCTTGTACATAAAAGACAGTAACACACTTGCTGAATTGGACTAAATTTAATACTTTGCATAAAAATGCTCATTTTCAGCATAAGCATTCCACTACTGATTACTGCTATATTCTGCTTGATCTCATCAAGAAATCATGTAAGAACGTAATGGTGCTTATGTTTAAAAAATGCTTATCAGTGAAAGATGCATACTAAAGTATTTAATGGCAAAATGACATGATGTCTGGGATGTGTTTTAAATTCGTTCAGAAGGAAAAAAAAGAGGGCAGCAGGGGAAAAAAAAGAGAGAGAGAGGAACAGGGTGTGTGTGTGTGTGTGTGTATCCAGGGTGTGTGTGGGGTATGTGTGTGTGTGCGTGTGCATGCGTGTGTGTGTGCATGCGTGTGTGTGTATCCAGGGTGTGTGTGTGTGCACGTGTGTGTGCACGTGTGTGTGCACGTGTGTGTATCCAGGGTGTGGGTGTGTGCATGTGGGTGTGTGTGTATCCAGGGTGTGTGCATGTGTGTGTGTACATCCAGGGGAGGGAAGACAGATAAGTAAGATTAGCAAAATACCAGTAATTGTTGAAGCTGGTGGTTTGTTCTACTACTGTGTAAACTTCTGTTTCAAAAGCTTAAAACAAAGAGCCCACCCACATAGTCAACCCTTTCACAGAATACTGAGGCCACTCTAAGGCACAACATCACTAACCTTCCAGAAACAAAGATCTCCCCCTATCCTGTCTCCCAGATCAACCTGCTCACTTACACATCACCTCCCAAAGCTTTTGCCTCCCATAGTGCAAACCCTATCACCTCCAAGAAAGACTTTATTTTTTGATTATGGACTATTAAACTCCTTTGTTACTACTTTCAAGACAATGAAAATATTCAGGATTATTGGCTAGTGTGTAAAAGCAGGCATTTTGTGCCTACTGCATGCAGGACCCTGAACTGGGGGTTTCCATGGATTACCTCCTCCTTTTACTCTCACAATCCTGTGCGGAAAGTACAAGAACACTAAGAATTGGAATGTGTGCAGGGCCTCCTGTAAGCCAGGGACCACGCCATGTACTTTCCTTACAATCTCATTTAATCTTCAGAATATCCTTATGTAATAGGTACTACTTATTTATGTACATTTCCTAAACGAAAACAAAGCTAAAACCAGAGCTCAAAGGTTAAGTTCAAAGACAAAGGTCTTGCATGGTGTAGGGGAGCAGAATCATAGGAGAGGCTCCTGCTCCATGGCCTGGCTTCCACTAGCGCCAAACTGCACAACATCATTACACACCCAAAGATTAATGCTTCTCAAGGTCGGCTCCATCCCAGAAGACAAGAGTGATGATAACAGCTGAGGCACTAATCCCGAACTGTGTACAGTGCCATGTTCTAATACCCACTTTGAAGCTTAGTTAACTTGGGAGAGCTAATTAGATGAACAGGCTGCACGCACATGTCAGAAGAAACAGCAGGAACCGGGCCTTGGCTTCTGCCAATGCCGATTTTACCATCCTGCTGGGCGGGTACTTTAGAGGCAGCTGAATGAGCTGACTGTCAAAGAGCTGCCACCATCATCATTGGTATGTGCATGCATGCTCGGTTGCTAAGTCGTCTCTGACTCTCTGCAGCCCCATGGACTGTAGCCCGCCAGGCTCCTCTGTGCATGGGATTTCCCAGGCAAGAAAACTGGAGTGGATTGCCATGTCCTCTTCCAGGGGATCTTCCCAACTCAGGGATCGAACTCACATCTCTTATATCTCCTGCAATGGCAGGTGGATTCTTTACCATACATTTAAATATTCTCTAACATTTAAACAGAGAAGACTATAAATAAGCAGCTGTTATTGGGGGTGGGGGGCGCTTTATCCCACTTAGGAAAGCGGTTATTATGAGGTTGCATTCAGCATTATGGATTTCAGGGCAACAGAGATAACATTATTTGAATGGGATACCAATGCCCCACACCCAAAGTCACACTTGTGCCTTTGTTTTTTCTTTCTTCACCCTCACTCACCCCTCCCAGAAAAAGAAGAAAAAGTTATCAGATTTGGCGGGGGGGGATAAGGGCTAGGTGTGCTCAACTCGGCTCCTCTTTGGATCCACACATTCCTCGCTCTCCATGTCCTAAGACACCTCCAACGGCTTATTTTTTTCCCACGACTTATTTAGTTAAGAGCGTGATGGAGAAGAGCATGTTCTATATCGACTCTTCCTCCAAAACACCAATCAGTAACTGCCACTGCCACCAGGAAAATGTAAGGAGCACGTGTAAGTGCCAGGCACTGCCCTAAGGCACTTCATATGCAATATCCCACAAAGCCAAGAAAACCAAAGCTTAGAAACCACAGGCATCAAGCCCGAGGCAGCAGGCCTAGAAGGTGGTGGACCAGGACTCCATCTCTCTTTGGCCTTCAGAGATAGTCTTGGACAGACAGCAGACTGTAGTTGCCTGTAAAATTCTGCAGATCTAAACCTTATCTTCTATAGACGGCAAAGAACTTTCAAATCTCTCCCAAGTACTTAGCAGATTAACAGCTCCTTTTAAAGAAAAATAATTACCTTCCTCACTGGCTCTCGGCTGGAAGAGGGGACAGTCCTCGAGTGGAGAAGAATGCAAATTAAGCGCTTAAGCTGGAATAGCAGAACTCGGCTCTGCCTCCTCCCGCTCTCCTATCTGAAGCCGGTAGAACCCTCTCCAATTAACACCACGGAAGTCTGGGACTTCGGGCAGACAGCTCAACCATGAACTGATTAGTATCCAACTCTTGCCAAGGGCTCATTTAAGACATCTGATAGCAGAGAGAGATGGCTTAATATGCAGAATAACCAGTCATTCCTCCAGATTCTCTATAGTTTTAGCCATATACTAAATGGGATAGACACAAGGCAACATTTGTCCTCTGTAGTAACTCAGCTTCTTACAAAAACTCCTTCACACACTTAAGGTTTATGCCCTTGGCTTTTATAGGGAATGGATATAAGAAACATCCATTTAAACAATCACCTAGAGTTTTTGTAAAAGAACAATAGAAAGCACTGTCCGTTATGTTATCCGATGCCCCTTAAAGAAAAAGCACGTGATATATTCAGTGCCAAGAAAAAGTTTGTTTCTCTTTTGTTTGTTTTCCCTCATCAGAATAGGACTGCATAATCACATCTCTTTTTGCCTCAACTCTCCAAAACTTCAGAGGCAAATTCAGTGCTCAAATGCAATAACTAATTCATCCCAACCATCTTGCCATATCTATTCTTTGATTTTTTTTTACCCCTTTTGATCTTGATTTTATTTTTGTGCCTCCTGCTTTAAATTGGACTTTGTTTTGCAAGCCAACTTATATCTTTTTCCCTTCAAAACTAGGACATCCATCTTAAGTAAAGAGGCTTTTCTTACCCTCTAAGAAAAATCATAGTCCTCCCAGATGCTACAAGTGCTCTTGGACTTCACAGACCCATTCATGTCTTTGCCCTAATCTGTCTGGTTAATACGGTGAGAAGACCCCAATCAGCTTCAACCCCTCACCTACTTAGTGCACCAACCCCAAGCAAATGAGAACAAGGACCACCCAGCTTTTAGGATTTTATGCTCTTGAGCTTCAGGAGTCAAGCTGATTCCCAAAGTCAAAATGTTTCCACGCAGGATGACAATACTTGGGACAGACACCCCCCTCAAGATAAAAACACTTAGTACAGACTTGACCCACAGCCATAATTCTGTCCAAGCCATTCTAAACAATTTTTTTTGAAATGAAACAAGCATTAACCACTACGTAGATTCTATTTTCCAAAGACAGCTGCAGTAACGTTTCCCATTTCACACATCCTTTTTGCAAAGTGACCTTGCTAGTCTCCCATTAAGAGATGGGGTCTCTTTCTCTACTCCTTTGAACTTGGACAAACTCTGTAGTGGCCCTGGCCAATAGGAAACAGTGGAAGTGTGTTGTGCCAGTCCCAGGGATAGCTTTTAACCAGCCTGGCACTTCCACTTCCTGTGTCTTGGCAGTCAGCTGCCATAAAAGGAGCATGACTGTCCCGAGAAGACAGTGCTATAAAAAGCACCACATGGAAAGGGTCTGGATGAGATACCACGTGGGGACAGAGAGAGATGCCCCAGAATATGGTGACACATGCATGAGAAAGCCATCCGGAAGGGCATCCCCAGCCCGAACTGTCCTAGCTGTCACCATGGGCATCAGAGATGAACCTGGACTCGTTCCCGAATTCCTGACCCTCAAAACTGTAAGCAAAACGAAAATCGGTGGTTTTCAAATGGGGACTGGGACAGTGTCTTAACTCACACTATTGTGAGGATCAAATATTTAATGCATGAAAAGCCTCTGGCCCAGTCTCTGGCATGCAGTAAGTGTTCAACACATGGTAGTGATCATTGTTAATTGGTCTAAGTAACAAAACTGAGCATTTTGAGTCATACCTGCATAGGGAGCCGGCTTTCTCCAGAGCTCTTTTGTGACAACACTCCACAGTCACACAACATAAGATGACCTATATAAACAGAACACTTCCTGTCTTATCGCCACCTCGGCTACCTCCAACAGGTCGCGTGTGGCATGGGATCGACACGAGTATGCATACACGCTGTAAACCTAGAGAATGGCACACAGTGTCAAGCCATGCATGATCTCTGCCGGGCAGAGAATCCTTTCGGGAGGTCCTGGGGGAAGGTCTACTGCTGCACTCATGCCCAGCTTGCCTTCTGACAAATGTCCAGGGAGCTTCGCGGTATGAGTTGCAGGCACACGGAAGGAGGGATTTAAGGAAGACAAGAATACCACTTACACTCCTGGCAGGTTTACCCATGTGCCTCTGAATATTCTGAGCTGAACATTACTGCTTCCTTTGCAATTCTTCTTTTCCGATGCACATATTTTAACATATCCATGTGTAGGTGCTGCCTTATCTCCCCATCTGCCCAGTGTTTACCAAGTGTCCATTACTTGCAAAGGTTCAGGATGGAGGTGGGAGGGTAGGTCAGTCAGGGAAAAGCGCACTGACAGCTTTCACAACAGCAGTACTGAACCCTTAGAAGAATAACTGAACCTTTCCCGGCAATTTAGTCTCCTTATTTCTTCCCGCTTTCCGGAGAACACAGCCACCAACAAATCCCTCCCAGCTAAAAGAGCCCATTCCCTCCCAGAGCTCCCATCCTCTTCCTGCCAGTCCCGCCATCTCCCCCCAGGGTAGGCTGGGATCAATGCAGGAGGACTTCAAAGAGGCCCTCAAATTGGAGTGCAGGCAGCACTTTCTTTAAAAAAAAGAGAGAGAAAAAAAACCCCGCTGGAGCTGTGATCCTAAGTCAGTGGGGGAGGGGTGCAGGAGGCAGGGGTGGGGTCTGACAGCAGGGCACAACGAGGATTAGGGCTGTGAGACATATTCAGCTCCAGAGATGAAAACTCTTCTTTCAGTGCTGACAACATCTGTTTTATTTTGAAGGTTGCTAAGGAGAGTTCTAGCTGGGCTAACATTGTTCCAGTTCAGTACTTCATAGTGAGTCTCTTTGCGCAGGGTTCAGGCGGCAGGAATAAAAGCTCGCCAGATAAACCCTGCTCCTTTCACTCTGCAGATATCAAAGAATCACTTTCCTACCAGGGATGACTAACACCCTGCCTCGTCTCGTTCTGAATTGGACGGACCCTCTGCTTACTCTCCTATTGCTCTTCCTCTCCCTGCCCCCCTTCTGTCCCCACTTGCCAACTCCCCATCTCTGCCAAATAATGGCTTATTAGGAGGAAACAAGACAGTGAATGTGCCACTAGCCTGGGAGAAGATTTCAATGCAGAGACAAGAAAGGGCTGAGGAATGAGCTGGGGCTCATGGAGTGAGGATGCATGGCATTAAACAAAGGAGGAAATGGTTTCCTAGCCTTTAAAGATCTGTTTTATCTCCTAGTAGAGCAATGCCAAATGCCTTCGTGTGGGCTTAGAATGGTCAGGGGACAGCAGAGAGATCAAGTTCAAAACAGGCAAGAGGCTGACCAGCAGGCCTATGTCCATCTTTGCAGCAATGGATGTGGGAAGCAAGGCCCTCCACACTCCACTTGGTCCCATCCTGCCTAAGTTCACTTGCAATTAATTACAAGATGGTAACAAAATTAGGAAAAGCACTCAGAAAAATAAGAGATGGGGAGGATGACAGTGGTAAAAAAAAAAAGAAGAAGAAAAAAAGGATATGACAATGACCTTCATATTTATGACAAGTAGCAACTGCATGAGTGGCAAGGTGGGCAACAGTTGAGGGCCGCTCTGCTTCTCCCCAGGGACTCAGACTTGGGGAGAGGACCCTCCAGAAAAGGTGGGGAAACAGGAAGGCCCTTACATTTAATTGCTATCTGCAAAAAGAAAAATCATTCTGGGATGCCAGGGCATTCAGTGAAAAAACTGTGTTCCGTTAGCTGAAGGAATTCTTTTTCTTCCCCAGGCTTTAGAAAAGCAGCAGCTCCTCCTACCAGAGAATACCTAGGCGTCTAGGGAAAAGAGAGGGAGAATGGCAATGCGCTCCCTCCAACAAAGATCCATTTCAAGGAGCCAATCAGCAGGACTCCCGACCTTGCAAATCTCTGACCACAAAAGGAAACTGTATCCTCTCAAATGAGGGTATTGAGACAACTGAGGCCACATCATCTAAACATCCCCCTTGACTGCCAGATTCTGTTTCAGCCAGTTTTGCTTTCTTTCCTCCCCAGCTTGGGATCTATCCAGGAGAAAGTATGCTTGTCGATATCAAGAATGCCACAATGCAAAACACACAGCTCCTTGACTCCTCTCCAGATCCCAGGGGAAGGATTAAGCCAGAGAGGTGAAGAGCCACCCTCCAAAACCACTTACCTAGCCACGTCACAGTCACGGCAGCCGGAGCCGACACGGCCTCCGCCACCTTGTGCCAGGTCCTGTTGTGTCCGGGGGTCCAGAGTGCCACATGGCAGAAATAGTAGCCAGCATTTTCTTTGCTGACATCTCGAACCAGTAGATGGTAGGAGCGTGCATCCATGTGACTCAGGGCCACACGAGGAGAGCTGTGCACCAGGGAGTCACGGTCCAGCCGAGCCAGCACACGGGAGCCAGGCAACATGCTGTCGGGCGTCCGGCTGAAGGACCACGTCACCTCAGGTCTGACATCGTCCGCTCGGTCCGTCGTGATGTTGCAAGCCAGGCCCAGGTCCTTGCCTTCAGCTACAGACACATTCCTAGCCACAGCCGCTCGGAGAACTGGAAAACCAAAAACAAGGACATTGAGATAATCTCAGTTACATCTGCTGCTTCCACCCCATCCCCTTAGATCACCTCCTTTTACCTTCTTATGTACAGACATTCAAGTTAGGAGACTTTGTGCAGTTTTATGTGCTTGAGAAATGTACTGAGTAAATGAACGACATATTTCTTTTTATTGCATTAAAACAATAACAGCAGCAAACACTTGTATAGATGCTTCTATATGCCAGGTACTCTTCTGAGTGTTTTATAAATATCATCTTCAAAACAACCCTACGAGGTGGTTCTATTATCATCTCCATTTTACCAATAAGGCAACTGAACCACAGAGAAGTTAAGTAGCTCGTCCAATGTCACACAGCTACTACTATGTGGCAGGGTTAGGATTCAAATTCAGGCTGCCTGCCTCTAGGGACTCTGCTCTTCAGTGTTATACCATCATTACGTACATTATCATTTGAAAACAACTCTGTTGAACATCACAAAACTAAATTTATATTTTCTCCACATGCATGATAGACTTGGGTGACTTTCAGAGAAAGGATAAGTCAGCTCTGGCTGGTACATACTGTCATTCGGGGGCTAGGAGACGGAGGGTGGAAGTGAGGGTAAAACCATCTGCTGGGTGAAACAGGGTTGGGGATGTAAACAGAAGGACTGGGAAAGGAAAACCAGACCACATGCCTAGCAGGTCAAGTCTCCCAAATGCAATGTACCTAGAGCATCATTCACGCTGTTCTACACCCCCACCCTAAAGTCAAGGATAAAGGATATTCTAAAACCAAAACACAGTGATTTCTGGACAATGCCGCTGCCCTCTCTCATTAGTGTGGATAATTAAAGCAAACAATATTTAGATGAAGCACTGAAGG
This sequence comes from Ovis canadensis, assembly GCF_042477335.2. NCBI lineage: Eukaryota > Metazoa > Chordata > Mammalia > Artiodactyla > Bovidae > Ovis > Ovis canadensis. Next base: position 94,995,458 of record NC_091245.1, on the reverse strand, counting down.
ATTTGGTGTGACAGTCCCCAGGCAGATCTGGTTTCAGCATTCCCCTGTCAAAGCTTTTTATATGGAAACATTTTATTTTATTCAAGGGATTTTTTTTTGCAAAGAAGTTGAACATCTGTAATCAGAGTAGAAAATATTCCACACGTGGTAATGCTCTGGGAACAACTGCTTAGATGATGAGGAGCCAACACCTCCCAGGGGATTCAAGTGGAAGCACAGAACAGGCCTGATCTTCCAGCCAGGGTCGCTCAGCATCAGCTACAGACCTGGGTCAGCTCGGCGACAAATGCTGGCACTTGGTTCAGAAAAGACCCAACCTCCCGAACCCATGTGCTTTGAAGTAAATGACTTTCATTATAGATTTTTCCAAAGACTGATGATATTTCAAACTAGAGTTTCAGGTCAAGTTCAAGCTTCACTTTGATGAAGACAGAAAATGAGGTAGGCATAGTATCAGAAAAAGGAATTTAAAGTCTAATTTCTCACCACCACCCGCCTTCTTCCAAATTCTTCCTCCTCCTTCACCCCTTTAAAGGAGCCAAAAGCAATATGAGCTATCATTTGGGAGGAGTCAGGAAACTGCTGCTCGGAGCCCATGCTGCCGTCTGAACCGCTCTGTGTGCAACCATGGCTAGAGATCCTGGAATACTACCAGAGTCGCTCTCTGCCAGCCACCACCACAGCAGCTGTACAAGAAGGCCCAGGAGGGAGCCAGCCGAGAAAAGAAGCAGACAGCAACTGCGGACAGTATGCATGGAGAAAACGGATCCTTGCATTTAGAAACATCAGCATCTCTGTAACAATATAGTTTGCTTTCTAATTTTTTTCTCTGCAAGTAGCTAAATATCACATCACTCAGCACAGTTTTCACATGTTCTATGGGATTGGAGGGTTCACTACTGGGACAAGATGAAGTGTGGTGAAGGGAAAAAGGAATCAGTTCTAAGGACTCATAGAGGGGACTTCAGACAAAGTCTGTGATGGTGTAAGCTTTCTCCTACTGGATATAACTGACCCTATAAATTAAGACACCAGGCTCAGCATTATAGGGGGGTTTACTGCCACCTACATGGTACAGCCCCACCATGTAAGTCACTTTGTGCCATTTATCACAAGAATGCAATAAGAATAGTTAAGAAGTTAGCTATGGACAACGTCATAACAGCACTATTTACTATAGGCAAGACATGGAAGCAACCTGTGTCCATCAACAGATGAATGGTTCAAGAAGATGTGGTGTATATAGACAATGGATTATTACTCAGCCATAAAAAAGAATGAAAGTTGGCCATGTGCAACAGCATGGATGGACCTGTAGGGGATTACACTTAGTGAAGTAAGTCAGACAGAGAAAGACAAATATTATGTTTCTCCTTATAGATGGAATCTAAGAAATAAACAATATAACAAAAACAAACAAACAAAAAGGCTCACAGATGCAGAGAGCAAACTAGTGGTTACCAATGGGGAGAGGAGGAGGTGGGGGAGCAAGATAGAGGAAGGGGGGACTTCCCTGGTGGTCCACAGATTAAGAATCTGCCTAGCAATTAGGACTTGGGTTCAATCCCTGGTCGAGGAACTAAGCCCTACAACTAAGATACAGAGCAACTAAGCCTGCATGCTGCAACTACTGAGCCTGCACATCACAAGGAAAGATCCTACGTGACATATTGAAGATCCTGCATGTTGCAACTATGACCCAACACAGCCAAATAAATAATACAAATTAGTAAATACTCTTAAAAAAAAAAAAAGATAGAGGCAGGGAGTCAAGAGACAAGAAGTACTAACTACTAAGTAGAAAGTAAGTAAGATTCAAGGATGTAATGCACAGCACAGAAAATGGAGCCAATATTTTAAAATAACTTTAATGGAGTAAATGGGGCTTCCCTGGTGGCTCAGATGGTAAAGAATCTGCCTGCAGTGCAGGAGACCTGGGCTCAGTCCCTAGGTCAGGAAGATCCTTTGGAGAAGGGCATGGCAACCCACTCCAGTATTCTTGCCTGGATTATTTCATGGACAGAGAAGCTGATGGGCTACAGTCCATGGGGTTGGACACAACTTAGTGACTAACACTTTCACTTTTAATGGAGTAAAATCTATAAAACTATTGAATCACAATGTTGTGAAACTAATCAGTTCAGTTCAGTTGCTCAGTCATGTCCAAGTCTTGCAACTCCATGGACTGCAGCACGCCAGGCTTCCCTGTCCATCACCAACTCCCAGAGCTTGCTCAAACTCATGTCCATCAAGTCAGTGATGCCATCCAACCATCTCATTCTCTGTCATCCTCTTCTCCTCCCGCCTTCAATCTTTCCCAGCACCAGGGTCTTTTCCAATGAGTCAGTTCTTCACATCAGATGGCTAAAGTATTGGAGCTTCAGCATCAGTCTTCCCAAACAATATTCAGGGCTGGTTTCCTTTAGGATGGACTGGTTGGATCTCCTTGCAGTCCAAGGGACTCTCAAGAGTCTTCTCCAACACCACTAATATGATATCATAAATCAAATAAACTCCAATTTTAAAAAAGAAAAGCTAGCTCGGGAGAATGCAAGTGTTTAAAATGAGAGAAAGACCATCACTCTAGTGTGGTGATTCTTAATCCAGGATCCACAAAAAATCTAAGGAGTCTGTGACATGGATGTGAAAATAAATTGCCTTTCTTTTACTAACCTCTACCTGAAAGACAGCATCTCCTCTCATTATGAAACTAAGCAACAAACCAGTGTAGTACTATCTGTCCCTGGGATCTTGCTCCCAATAGAAATCACAGACATTTTCACATTACAGTTCAATTGTTGCAGATATCTTAAAATATTATTTATATCCCTCACTTACCAGAAATTACAGTAGTTGTTAGGTCTGCCACTCTATCTTATTATTTAATGCATTAATAAAACACTGGGCTTCCCAGGTGGCTCAGCGGTAAAAGAATCCAATGCAGGAGATGCAGGTTTGATCTCTGGGTCAGGAAAATCCCCAGGAGTAGGAAATGGCAACCCATGCCAGTATTCCTGCCTGGAAAATTCTGTGGACAGAGGAGGGCTATCGTCCATGGGGCCGCAAAAAGTCGGACACAACTGAGAGACTGCATACACACACACTCAATAAAACACTATATTATTATATAACAAATTTATCTTAAATATTTTTGATAACTATTTTAATGTTATTGTTTTCCTATGTCATCCTCTTTATGTATTTTATTAATTAAAATATATTAACTCTGAAAAGGGCTTGTGAGCTTCAAAGGACTGTCAAAGATACCTATGCACAAAAGGCTATGCACCCTCAGGCTTGAGTAAGAGCCAGATGCTACTGCCTGTCTAACAGGCTCAGAATGTTCAAGTCTTATAACTACATTCTGGGTTTTGTGGCTTGTTGGAAATTTTTAAACAAACAAACCTTTACAACTGAAATTTTTGCATTTGCTAAATCTGAAACTCTTAACCCTTTCTGTTAAAATAGTTGTTTGATGCAAGATGAACATCCAAGGTTTCTTATGTCAGATTCCTGACAGGTCATTTCCGAAAAGGCAGGTGACCTGAATCCATCTGGAAAGTGATTTCGGCAGCCAGGAGAATCATGATTGAGTGCAACCTGTGGCCCCTCTTGTCGGCGAGAACACCTCCGACCTGCCTGACTGCCACAGTCAAGAACATTAGTCCTGCTTTTACCAAATTCAGCTCTCATGCTGTGGTGTAAATTCAGGGGCAAGTGCTCAGGACAACACGGCTTGCAGAGGAAAAACACTTCCCATGTGTATCGTTGTCTGCTTTCCTTCCCAGCTTAGCAACATAGCAGCCATGCTCCCTTGTTTATAGTCAGGAAACAAGTCCAGCCAAGGTCTCCCCAGTTTCCAAAACAGGAGACAGCAGCAACAGCGCAAAGTACTCTGTGATCTGGCAATGTCAGACTCCCAGCAAACCATCATCCGACCACCCGCAGCAGGGACATCCCCCTGAGAAGGTCTCTTTACACCTTCCCTCTGCCGAGCCAGAAGCTCTGTGAGGCTTGGGCACGATCCTCAAGCATCTCTGACCCCAGAGCCCAGGACAGAACTCAGCACACAGTAGGTTCTCTACTCATGCTTGCTGGACACTGGAGGCAAAAATGGCATATTTTTCATTTATTTTTATGGATTTTTGGAAATATATTTTTGCATTTCTTTAATTACTTCTCTAGTAAGAGTAAGGTTTTTGGTTATTGTTTTTTAAAAAGATGGTTCACAGATGAAAACAACTCCTTGCATATAGACCCCAGAGTTGGATGCTTCTGAGGTTTGTGTCCTCAAGGAGATAAGAAGAGGCCCAGCCCTAGGGAATCCCTCACCTACAAGGGGATGTCACATCAGAGGGGACCTGAAAGGCAGGCCTAGAGGACCCAAGTCAGACAGAGGTTTGGGGATGAGCCAAACACACCCCCAACAGCTGTGGGGAAGGGCAGATCCAGAGATTGGGAAACACCAAACAAGATGAAGCCATGGGAGCAAGGTGGGGGCAGCCCCACCTCAAAGCCCCTCTGAACACCAGGCTGGACCTTGTCCTGGCACTTAAAGGGACTTAATCTTTCAGTCACAAGATTCTCTTAGTGTCTTATGTAACCTGCAGCTTCCCGTGGGTATGAATCCAGAGAAAAAGCAGCTGCAGAGCAGAGCTCAGCATTTGGCACAAAACAAATGCATCCTTTCCAACCCATCAACACCACTCTATACCCTCACCCATCAACAGGAGGTCTTCCAGGAGGAGGAGAAATCTTGTCAGAGAGGAGTAAGGCTCTGGCCTAGTTCTTTACCTGGCTTCCCTGATGGCTCAGTGGAAAAGAATCAGCCTGCAACGCAGGAGACCCAGGTTAGATCCTGGGTGGGAAAGATCCCCTGGAGAAGGAAATGGCAACTCACTCCAGTATTCCTGCCTGGAAAATTCCACGGACAGAGGAGCCTGGTGGGCTACCGTCCATGGGGTTGCAAAGAGTCAGACATGACTGAGTGATTCAACAACAACAAACAGCCTAAAACATGCAATTTTCAGAAGCTCACCTGTTGGCTGGATCACCACGGTGGCCACATCCACGGCTTTTTCTTGAATTTCTTGCCAGCTTCCCTGCTCCCCGATCCACTCGCTGACGATGCACCTGTAGGAGCCCTGGTCGGAGGACAGGGCCCGGGACACGGAGAGGCGGTACCCGTCGCTCCCCACGGTGTCCAGGCGTACGTCCCCGCTGCGGTAGCGCTGCTCATAGCCAGGGCCGGGTCGGAACCTGCCTTCGTGGGTCAGGGAGAGGATGCTCCGCCGGGCGGGGCCGCGCCGCACCTCCCACTGCAGCGCCAGGTGCGTGTGCAGCGGCGACGTGGTGGAGGCTGAGCACCGCAGCTCGAAGGGCTCGCCCTCGCGCAGGCTGGGGCCCGGGGAGGGCTGAGGGCTGGCGGCCACACGCAGGGCGTCAGGTAGCACTGCGGGGAGAAAGCAGAGCGGTCAGAACACTGCTGCCCCAAGCACTGGGCAAGTGCCCGCCAGCCTCCAGGTCTTGAGGGACAACTTCTTCCTCCCCTCCCCTGCTCTAATGCCCGGATGGGCCCATCTGCCCATTTCACTACATCTCTCATCTCAGCTGACATTCTGACTTGACAGAAGACGTAGCACTAACAAGACCCCCCTGCTAGAACTGGGTGGTGCAAACTCCCTTTGGGAAGCTGTGTCTTAGGCTATACTTCTGTCACCCTTAGGCAAGTCACTTAAACCCCTCTGTGCCTCGGTTTCCTCATTTTTATGGGATGACAACTAGACCCAACTCAGGAAGCTGACTGAGAATTCAACTAGAATAAGGGAAGGTTCCCAGGACCACGCCTGGTACTCAGTGATAACCAGCCATGACTGTCCAACATATCTTTGCTGGGACACAGGCTGGAGTAGGGAGCCTGGGGGATCTTCTAGAAGTGTAAAGCAGTGTAATTTGCAGAGCACTAAAGTGTGGGAGAACTTCCTGCGCCCCCAGGTCTAGGCAATGCCTAAGAATAACTAGGTTGAGAAGAGGGTATCTGCAGAGAGATACCCTGGGTTAAGATCTCCTTAACCCATCAAGGAAAACCGAAGCCTCAGTTATTTAATTATTAGGACCCATTGGGAAAAGGCCAGGTTTAGATCAGGCAAGTGCTGGTGAGAGCTACTGAGGAAGGGAAGCCACACTTGATACAGCAGGGAGGAGGCCCCTACCAAAGAGACTGCAGGAACCACCACTTCTCAGGTTTGCCTAAGGCTGGCTGAGAGAATCCCCAAACACCACTGTTCACCATCTCCTTGGGTTTTCCTGCCATCCTACACTGGGAAATGAATTCAATGTCCTTGAAAAGGGACTACTTTAAATAACAGAAAAAATTGCTACATTTTTAGGACATATCCCAAAGTCTTATCTCTACTGCAAATGAACATAATGACTTTCTAGTATATACATCAGTCTGTGAGTCCAGCTAACACGACTCAGTTCCCAAGACCAGTTATCTCTGAGGCCATGGATACATATAGTTTTAAGACCTGTGAGGCTGAAGGCCAGAGAGACCCTAGATCATGCCTGGCAGCCACCAGAGGCTCTATCTGGGCAGCCAGCCAGTCTCTTTCATGGCCATCCATCTGCTTTCCTGACCCTGAGGAAAGCCTCTCCTTGCTTCTCCTTCCAAAGACTGGAGAAGAAACAGAAAGATACTGGGGCAGAGGGCAGGAAGTTCCTCCCACAGCCTCCAGCTCCTGAAGATGGGCCTCGCACATGGAGACAAGTGTGTATCTGATCTAATGGAGGTGTAGCATGTCATGTGTGTGAGGACTACGGAATCAATGGATCACTCAACTCCAATGCAAGAATGCCTTATGAGACTTTGTTCCAAAAAAAACATATTTGATTTTTGTATAGGAATGAGAAGAGGTAATGGAAGAGGTAGATTTGACATTTTAATGCTTGCATAATGGAAGTGGCTGTTTTTATCTCCTCATGAGTCTAGCTGGGGAACAGAATCTGGAATATGGTAGGAGTCAAGAAATCATTACAGAAGGAATGAATGCCTGAATCAACCCCTTCTTTTTTAATATCATATCATGTAGATTTTCTGCTTTCTTGATCATTTAATACACTACTACCCTGACATAATTCTTTTTGGAACAAGGCAACTAAAAGCATAATTAAGTAGTAGTAATAACAACATTAATGTTTCTATTTTGCTAGCCTCAAATTAAAATTATTTGTTCTTGCTCATTTACCAATTAGCTGTGTGATTTTAGGCAAGTAATTAACCCATGCTTTTCCATCTCCTTGTGTGTAAATTAGGGAAATACCCTGCCCTCTCTTCTTTATTGGGTTGAGAACTGAATGGGTGAGTAAATCAAACAGAACTTAAAAAATGAAAAAACAAACAAACTCAAATATTCCAGCTATGTTAGGTGTGATTACTTGCACAGTTAGGCCCACCAGCTTGCAGTGACCACATCATGCCTTCTCTACATGACCCATATGACTTCTAGAAAACACAGGTACTTAAATCATGAAGGGCACAGAGAAAGAAAGACATGAGCTTCGAAGTATCTCTTATTCCCATAAACATGAACAGTGTCCACATGACCGTCATCCTCGCATCCCTAACTTGACTGAGTGCTTACTATGGCACTGCTGAGGCTTTACACGTGCTAATTCACCTTGGGGGTTTCCCTGGTGGCTCAGTAGTAAAGGCTCTGCCTGCCAATGCAGGAGACGTGGGTTTGACCCCTGGGTCAGGAAGATCCCCTGAAAAAGGAAATGGTAACCCACTCTAGTATTCTTGCCTGGGAAATCCCAGGGACAGAGGAGCCTGGCGGGTTACAGTCCATGGGGTTGCAAGAGTTGGACAAGACTTAGCGACTAAATAAGAGCAGTTCACTTTGACCTGTATGGGAGGCACTGTTTTCCAGAGGAGGAAGCTGAGGCATGGGACATACAAATGGCCAGAGAGGTGACAAACGAGAGAGCCAGCCATGGAACTAAGCACAGGCAACCTGGCTCAGAGCTGGACTCTCCACCACACACCATGCTGCCTCCAACTCACCAGCCACGAGACAGTTCTATTCACCATGGAATGAAGAGGGGGACCTCAGAGGCCCTCTGGCCCATCCTCTGCCTTTCATCAGGTAAGATACTATTACTCCCTTGGACAGAGGAGGGAGTAGAGCCCCAGGCACAGTCACTCACGGTGGGGTGGCAGAGGGAAGTACGGTCCCCTGGCACAGCAATCCCCCTCCTCCCCCGAGGATGTACCTTTAACCTGCACTGTATCCTCATAGTTGCCCTGCATGGTGGCGTCCGTGCTGGGGGTAGAGCACTTGTAGTGGCCCTGGTCGGGGTGCTGGACATTCTTTATGTGCAGCTCCACCGCGTCGTTGGCCGTCCGCCGCAGCAGGATGTCGCCCCTCTGCAGGCGCTCGCGGTACTGTTGGGCTGGGAAGCCCGCTTCCCAGGTGCTGGCAAGCTCCACGAAGCTGCTACCCGAGGCCGAGAAGCTCCAGTCAAAGTTCTGCTCGCTGGGGCCATCGTAGTCACTGACATTGCAGGGGATGACCAGCTCGGTGCCCACTACCCGCACCAGGCTGCCCGCAGGGACCCTCACCACGCGCCCTCGGCAAAGAGCTGCAACGACAAGAAGTGAAAAGAGGGAGGCTTGAATCCAATAAGCTCTTCCCGAAATAAATGTGGCAAGCCTGTGGGCACTTCAGCTCCCAGGCACATAATGGAAAACGTAACACTGACCAGCGTGCTGCCAGAGTCTGTGCAGAAGGTTCAGCCCACCCCAAGGACCCTGAGCCAGGAATAGCCCCCTGCAGTGAGCATCTCTCATGCACCAGTCTCCTAGGATCAACAGGGAGGAAGACAGGTACTAAAAGTAGGCTAACTATAAATTTGAAGAGCTTTCTCCCTCCCGTTACTATTTAACCTACTGTGATCACTCAACGTGATGTGGAAATATTTTAGGTTTTGTGTGAAAGAAAAGGACACAGCTAATCAAGTATTTACATTTCTGCCCACCCTATATCAACCCTCTTCCCTAGAGACCATTCCCCAGGGCTCCTGAGACCTGATTTACAATGATGGATGCCAATTTTTTAAATCCTGAAGCAGCCTGCTGATAAAATGATTTAACTCTGGTTATCTGACATTGCCTATAAATTAATTTTAAAATGTGACGACTCTACCAAGTATTAATTTTCTATTTTCTGGCTCATTTCCTTCTCTCTACTCTTCACCCTGATCCAGATGCAGAATGAGGCTAGGGAAGCACAAAGAGAGAGAGTGCGTGCTCTGGCCTGTTGCTGGGCATTGGGAGGAATGCAGCAGCTTACTGGGGATAGGCCGGGTGGACAACACCAAGAGTTCACTGGCATCTCCCGCCCCAAGAGCACAGACCTCTCGGGCCTCTGGGCGGGCCCTTGGGGCCTGTCATGGGTGTCCTTTAAGATAGCTTCTTTGTGATGAACTTTGGCACATTCTCTGTAGTGAGTTTACTACCTGTGTAAGCATTTCAATTTGGACCGAAAGAACGTGCATGGTTCTTTCCTGAGGTTCTATGAATATGCCCAGCATCAAGACATACAGGAGGAAGGGTGGGCTCTGAAATCAAGGGGTGTGTGTGTGTGTTAGTCTCTCAGCTGTGTCCGACTCTTTGTGACCCCATGGACTGTAGACCACCAGGTTCTTCTGTCCATGGAATTCTCCAGGCAAGAATATGGAATGGATGGCCATTTCCTCCTCCAGGGGACCTTCCCAACCCAGGGATCGAGCCCAGGTCTCCTGCGTTACGAGCAGATCTTTACCGTCTGAGCCACCAGGGAAGCCCTGAAATCAAGGGGACCTAAGTCGAAATTTGAGAGACTTCTTTTAGCTTTGGCTTCCTCAACAATAAAATGAGGCAAGGAGGAGTCATTGAGCTGATGAAATAAAACGGCTAGCTGAGACTCCATCATGTAAGAAGAGCTCAACCATAAGGGATCTTCTATTATTTATTTTCAATTTTGTGTTTCTGTCACTTGTTCTGGGTGGAGTTGTGTCTCCCTACCACCACCTCCCCATTCATATGCTGAAGCCCAGGCCCTCAGCACCTCAGAATATGACCTTATTTGGGAATAGGTTGTTGCAGTTGTGATTAGCTTAACTGTGACGAGGTCACGCAGAGAAGAGTGTGCCCCTGATCCAATGACCAGCATCCTTAAAAGGGGGGGAGAGTGCTAGGTGAGGCTCAAGGAAGAGATTTGTCTACGATCCAAGGAATGCCCTGCACCCCAGGCTGAAACCAGGTCCGAGTCCTCCTGGCTCATTTCTGCTGAAACTTCTCAGAAAGACATTTTCACCTCCTTTGGGATCAGGGTCTTAAAGGGATGCTTTGCTCTGAAACAGCACATGGGCAGCCCTCTTGACTAGACGAGAAAGCGGTCTATGGCAGAAGAGACTCAGGCCAACACCAGGAGAGGCACAAGGAATGTGTCCTCCTGACAGATAGCCTCATCTGAGCCACTAGATTTGGCCACACCCTCTACGTCATTCCACACTTGCCCATGCACACACATGGGCACGTCTTCTCCAGACATTTCAATTCCTTACAATTCCACTCACATTTATGGTCCTTAAGCTAATATCTGTCACTGGCAACTCAGGGCATTGAAATAAAACATACCTACCCAACAGTGAGGTCATCATCACCACAGTTCACAAAAGAAATAGGCGATCTTTTTTACATTTAATTTCAGAGATGACCGGATAATCCTAAATCTCACAGAGACCCTTCAGAAGGAAGGTCACAGTGGAGACCTGTAAGAGGGGTCACAGCCTAATGCTTTTTTCCTCGTGCCCAGTGTCCTCTTCTGTGAAGTGGACACATGACCCCTTAGGGCTTTGTAAGGCTTAAATGAGCCACAGAGCCCCCATGACAGGGCATGAAATTCGGTAAGGCTCTGCTTTGCAGGCGGCATCTATAATAAACTTGATCACATTCATTCACTCTGCTTCCCCAGCAGGTTTACAAAGGAATTTCCTGACGTGTCAATCTTTGCAATTCCTAGCCCTTGTCAAGAGGCTGACCAGGTTAATAACCAGCTCAACAGGGCCCTTCGGCATGAGGCTATAGTCCTTGTAAAGTCTCTGTCTTTATTCTTAGTGAGCAGAGCTTGGGGGACAGCCGGTTCATCTCAGCTCTCCAGTCTTGCTTCCACACACAGCTGCCCAAGTCATCTTTTAAGGCATAAATCATGTCACTTCACTGGTCAGAAGTCCTTCACGGCTCCTCATCACCTGCAGGATTCACTCTATCTTCCAGGTCCCCTCCTGTGATCCCCCTGCTTCAAGCTACCTTCCCTCTCACCTGAATTATTGCAACAGTCTCCCAACTGGCTGCCCACCTGCCCTCCACTCTCAACACGGCCAAGCCATCTTTTAACAACTCAAGTTGTCTGACACCTTTACTCTGTTCAAAGCTTCAGATAAAAGGCAAGGCCTCACAGGACCTTTTGCTTCTCCACCCTCCTGCTCCTCCTTCCACTGTACTCTAGCCATCCTTAACTCCTAAGACTCTTGAGCGAACAGAACCACTCCAACCTCACGGTTTCTGTGCATTGCTAAGTCCAGAACATTCTCAGATGCTCACCATGCTCCATCAGCAGCTCCACATTTCATTACAATGTCGCCTTCCCTTTCCTGACCATCTTAAAATTGCACATACCCATTTGGCCACCTCATGAGAAGAGTTGACTCATTGGAAAAGACTGATGCTGGGAGGGATTGGGGGCAGGAGGAGAAGGGGACAACAGAGGATGAGATGGCTGGATGGCATCAGAGACTCAATGGACGTGAGTCTGAGTGAACTTTGGGAGTTCATGATGGACAGGGAGGCCTGGCGTGCTGCAATTCATGGGGTCGCAAACAGTCGGACACGACTGAGCGACTGAACTGAACTGATCCTTATTCTTGTCGTATTTTCTTGTCACTTATCAATAATACTCTACGTGTATCCATATATTTTTACTATTATTTATTATCCACCTCCTCCCACTAGAATGTAAGGACTATATGAGCTGCGATTTTTACCTGTTTCCTTTGCTCCTGAATGCCAGTGCCTAGAACTGGACCTGATAGCAGATGTTCAGTAAACATTTGCTAAATGAGTAGATAAATAAAAATACACAAGATCCTTCAGCATTTGGACCATGGCTTCATCAGCTATCACTCTCCCAGCCCTTAGTGCTTAGACGCCAACAAAACAAATGGCCGTTCGTTCTCTGGAAATGCCATGCTTCTCTTGTGTGCCACAGACTCTGCTTCTAGGCCTCATTCATCTGGAATTGCCATTTCAACAACCTCTCAGCCTCTTGCAAGAAGCAGCTCCAGCCCCATCTCCCTTGTGAAGTCTGCCTCACCTCCCCAGGGGTCACTCAGGCACGCCTGCCTCCACATTCCAGCTCAACCTGCAGAAGTGCCTTCCATGCTGGCTATTTTACAGTGCCACTGGGAAAAGCCAAGCAGATATGAACAGATGCTTGAAAGACCAAATTCTAATCTAAAAAAGATAGAAACCTGAGTAGTGGCATACATGAAGATCTGGGCTGTCCTCTCATCTGTGCAAAGCAAGATTTTGAAGTTGAGAGAACAGAATTTCAACTTGCCAATAGCAAGCTGGTATTTAGCACATATTTCCTTTAATACTGTTAGATAACAGTTAATAATATTTAAAAAGAAATACAACTTGTGAAACATAGAGCATATGGCTCTTTCAGAATCAAAAAGAATATCTGTAAAGTCACACATTGCCAACTTTATTTAGTTGAAACCTCTTGTAACAGCTGATAACTAAAGGGAAAAAGAACAAAATTCTCCTCTGGTTTTTCAAATTCCACCAAATTTCACATGAAGAGTCCCAAACACTTTGGCACCTGAACTGGATTAGTTTCACGTTCTATAAAAATATCTTTATTAAGAAATAACTTAAAATTGTAGTTTCATTTGTTTTCAGAGGTCAATATAAGAAACCTTCACAGGAAATACATTTCTTTATTAGTCTTAAACGGACTATTGAGGGCACTACTGTGTTCAGTGACACAAGAAAACATGATAAGCCTCTTAAAATTTAGGACCTGAACTCCTGCTAATGGCCCACTGTGTGTTCTTTCCCCAGAAAATAAGAACTACATAGGCATCTCTCACCACTCAGGCCAGAAACCAAAGCCCAAGTACCTTTGAAACTCAACACAAAATTAGGGCACCTTAATAGCACATTTTGTGCGGTATATTAAGGCTCTGATGCTAAGGCTCTTCCTCATAACCCAATTACTAAGTGGACCAGTACCACATCACCATGCCCTGACTAGACGAGACCTTCTTACATAGGTCTCAGAACCCTGCACTGCTTCCTAATTCCTGTTTCTAAAATTTCTGCCTAAACCTCCCAGCAAACACACACACACACACACACACACACACACACACACACACCCCTGAATACAACTGTGACTACTAAATTCATCATCTCTCTTTTCTCTGTTTCAACTTCCAAGTCTTGTTTTCCCCATCATATATAAAATTCGTGTGTCCTTTTGTAATTTGGGCTTCCCTGGTGGCTCAGAGGGTGAAGAATCTGTCTACAATGGTGGAGACCTGGGTTTAATCCCTGGGTCTGGAAGATCCCCTGGAGGAGGAAATGGCAACCCACTCCAGTATTCTTGCTTGGAGAATTCCCTGGACAGAGGAGCCGGGCGAGCTATATAGTCCATGGAATCCCAAAGAGTCAGACACGAATGAGTGACTAACACTTTCACTTTTGTACCTTAGCTTCAAGGAAATCTAGTACTAAATAAGATAGTGAAATATGGAAACCATCACAACTTAACTTTCTAATAATTATCTCTTTCCTCTATCTCTATAACTGCTTTTGCCATCTTTTGCGTCTCCTGCACTAGCAGGCAGATTCTTTACCACTGCACCACCTGGGAAGCTGGGGAAACAAAACTTGAAGTTCTGAGTTCACAAAGGAAGGCAGACTGTAGTAAACACCCCAGAATGGATTACAGCCCTGGAGACGGCTATGCCTTTGGAGTAAGAGCAAAGCTGAAGAAAAAAACCTGCTCTGTTAATACTGAAATCTCATCTCAAAACATCTCAATTCCTCATTGGATGACAGTGAGTTTCTCTTACTCTTTAGCCTGCTAGGAAAAAAGGAAAGTACATCTTGTGAAGAAGATGGCATCATGCAGAGCCTCTACCACTTTTCAATATTTAATTAAAACCTACCAGGCACCCCATATGACAGCACCAAATGACTGAAAACAAAAGGCAACAAAACAGACAATAGAAACAGATGCACAGGGATCCAGACATTGGTGTTATTAGACACGGGCTTTAAAATAACTACAATTAATTTACCAAAGAAATAGACCACAGGTTTCATTTAACTTAATCTATTAAAACAATCAGATTAAAATTTAGAACTAAAAAAAAAAATCTAGAATTAAGAGCTCAATAAATGGGTTTGATATCAGATTAGATGCAGAGAAAAGAAGTCAGTATAAGATATCCAATCCTGGAGAAGGAAATGGCAAGCTACTCTGCCATGGCGAGCATTCCTGCCTGGAGAATTCCATGGACAGACAGACTGGTGGGCTACAGTCCATGGGGTCGCAACAGTAGGACATGACTGAGCACCTATCAGTCACTCATAAGATATCCAAACTGAAGCCCAGGGTGTAAAAAAGGTTAAAAATATAGAAAACAGTCTAAGAGACACATGAGAGATAGCAAAAAGGCCAAACATGTAACAGAGACCCAGGATGAGAGAGAAAGAATGCGATAGAATTGGGTGGGATTAATTTCTGAAAAGATAATGGCTAAGATGTTTCTCAAACCGAGAAATACAGCATGCCACAGATTCAGGAAGTACTATGTCTTAGAGGCGGGGCAAATACGAAGAAAACCACACGTAGGTGCACAGTAGTAAAACTGCTGAAAGGTAGAGAAGGGAGCAACAATGCAACGATGCTGACTTTCAGTAGAAATGATGCTCTTAAAACAATGTAATGACATCTTTAAAGTGATGAAAGAATGTAACCCCCAACTGAGAATTCTACACAGAAACGCCAAAATACATTTTAAAAGGCAGGCAAAATAAATATGCTTTCAACTAACTCTCAACAAGGGAAAGAGAATTAATAAAAAGAAATAGTAATGAAATACCCAAAAGATACACAAAAGGGCATTCTTCAAATAAGAGAAGAATGATCCCAGATGGAATCATGGAGATGTACGAAGACACAAAGGGCAATAGAAAGGTTACGTGTGGGGACTATATGATACAATATTAATCATGTCTTCAGGAATTTAAAATATATGCGTAATTAAAATATATGACAACAGCAGCACAAAAATGAGGGCAAGAATGAAATAAATGGAGCCTCAATGTTTTCTAAGGTCTTGCATATGGTAAAAGGATCATCGGTAGACACTAATAAATCAACAACATATGTTCTAATCTCTAGAATAATCATAAAAATAAAAGAACAGATAACAAACTAAAGAGAGAGGGATAATAAAAATTACTTGATTAGGGACTTCTTTGGTGGTCCAGTGGTTAAGAATCCACCTGTCAACGCCCAGGACATGGGTTTGATCCCTGATCCAGGAAGATCTCACATGCTGCAGAGCAACTAAAGACCTGCATCGTGACTATTGAGCCGGTGCTCCAGAGCCCTCCAGGCACAGCTACTGAGCCCATGCGCTGCAATTACTGAAGCCCAGGCACCCCCTCCAGTATTCTTACCTGGAGAACCCCATGAACAGAGGAGCCTGGCAGGCTCCAAACAGTCTAGAGGGTCAGAACCAGATATGACCGAAGCGACTTACCACTCATGCGTGCACACATCTAGAGCCTGCCAGCCACAACAGGAGAAGCCACCACATCGAGAAGCCCATGCACCACAATAAAGAGCAGCCCCTGCTTGCAGCAACTGGAGAAAAGCACACAGCAGCAAAGACCCAGCACCGCCAAAAATAAATAAATCAAGAAGAATCCAGCTGCCAATGCAAGGGACACAGTTCCAGGAACTCAGATCCCACACGCCTCGGGGCAACTAAGCCCCTGCCTAACAACTACTGAGCCTGCGTGCTCTGGAGCCCGTGCTCTGCCAGAAAAGAAACCACAACTGAGAATTCCACATACTGCAACTCGAGAAAGCCCGTGCACAGCAACGAAAACCCAACACAGCCAAAAATAAATAAATACTAAAATAATTTTTTTAAAAGAATCACTGTTCTAGTCCATTCTTAAATAAATTTAAAACATATATTTAAAAAAAACTTGATTAATCAAAGAATCCATAATTTCAGCTAAAACAACATAAGCATTTTTCAAGTATTTACTTTGTAATCTGTTCACTTTGATTCATCACCAAATTTCTCTTCACAAGGCTGAGATAGAGTAAGAGGAGGAATAATAACACCCTATGTCCTCTTACATGCCAGAACATCCCTATCACTGAACCAAGGAACCTGAGACTTAGCAAGTTAATAGCTTGCATGAAAGTATGAAGTGAGGGACTCTAGGTTTATCTGGTTCATGCACTGCCCTGTCAGGACAAAGACTGGCCGGGTTGGTTTTGTCTTCAACTGCATTGTTGATATTACCACCTTCTGTTGATTTTGTCTTTGTGCTGAGTGGGAAGAAGGAACAGCTTGACATTCTCTATAAAATATTTCAAATTCTCCAAGGACAATGTGAATCAGATAGGCAGCAAAGTAACCAAAATGAGTTACTAAAGAGGAGAAATACATATTCTTGATATAAAGTAGACAGAGGAGAAAAACAGAAAAACAAGATTATTAAAAATAACATCCAGTTTCTTAAAAAAATTTTTTCTGACAGACTATCTTCATTATTTTAAGTGATACTAACTCTATGTCTTACACTTTCATATTCAAATAAGGTGAAGAGAACTTTATTCTAAAAACATATAGGAAGGACTTTTGGAAGCCTACTGCTCTTCCTTGCAGTACAGACAATTAATATGCAAGTGGTAACTGTTTCCAGATTTCTATTTGCCTACCTCTGAAGTACTCAAGAAAATAATTAAATGCCTTCAACTTTCTTCCATCACATAGAATAGATGGGGATAGGCTTGCTCCTTGGAAGAAAAGCTATGACCAACCTAGACAGCATATTCAAAAGCAGAGACATTACTTTACCAACAAAGGTCTGCATTGTCAAAGCTATGGTTTTTCCAGCAGTGATGTATGGATGTGAGAGTACGACCATAAAGAAAGATGAGTGCCGAAGAACTGATGCTCTTGAACTATGGCGCTGGAGAAGACTCTTGAGAGTCCCTTGGACTGCAAGGAAATCAAACCAGTCAATCCTAAAGGAAATCAATCCTGAATATTCACTGGAAGGATTGATGCTGAAGCTGAAGCTCCAATACTTTGGCCACGTGATGTGAAGGGCTGACTCATTCGAAAAGACCCTGATGCTGGGAAAGACTGAAGGCAGGAGAAGGGGACAACAGAAGATGAGATAGTTGAGTGGCATCACCGACTTGATGGACATGAGTTTGAGCGAGTTTCAGGGATTGGTGATGGACAGGAAAGCCTGGTATGCTGCAGTCCATGAGGTCACCAAGAGTTGGACACAATTGAGTGACTGAACTGAACTGAGGCAAGAAAAATCAGGCAACTTTTTCAGTGCAACCATTCCTGCAATGTTCATTTCAATAAGTGTTATTGGCAACCATGAGGAATCATTAAGAGAGACCAGCTAATGAAGACGAACTGTATTTATCCAGGCTCTTTCACCCCCTCATGATAGCCATGGGAAATAGAGTTTATTTCCTGGGTTACCATCAACATTATTCTAAATCAAGACCTGAAGATACAGAAGATCTGCCAAGGATATTTGCAATTGTTTCTGTTATTGCTGAAATGTTATCACCTCACTGAGCAGTCTAGAAGCAAACAATCTGACTTTCCAATCAGAGTAAGCTCTAAGAAAAGTATTGAAAGTTACTGAATCCAATAGTACAGGTAGAACAGCAATACCGAAACTGAAGAGCTTGTGGTATTTTCACTTTGCCTTGTCAAAATGACACTGAAATCCCCCTTTCCCAGTGCTTAGAAGCCCTTTAAGAAAGACTAGGGGCCTGTGGATTTCTACATGAAGTTTCCAGTCCACACATGATTTAGAAATGGATATACAAGGTCAAACCTATAAACCCTCATAGGGCCTTCACTGCAGCATCTGACTTCACAAATGCAAAACCTTTGTCTCTGCATGACTGCCACTGAGAGGTCTGGCAAGAAGGGAACACACCAGCTTCCATTTAGACAGTCCCTATGTGATGAAAATGCAGCAATGTACACATTAGACAAGTTACAGCCAGCAGAGAATGTGTGATGAAGTCACATATGGCACTACTTCAAAACCCCATCCAAACGCAAATAAGGTTCTACTAGAGTAGGCCTCATAATCATTAAAAAAAAAAAAAAAAAAGATTTAGTTAAGACCTTACAGAGATAAACTAGACAAATACAATATGACTTTTTAAACAAACAACTATTGAGCAAGAAGCCCACTAGCTAGATGATATGTGAGAGAGGAAGGTAAATCAGCCTTGGACCTTCTTTTAAGAGACTTACGGTATATTGAGTTTTAGAGGCATATTGAGTTTTAGGGGCACGAGAAAAACTAACAGGAGGAAGGATATTTGTAACCAAAGAAAGGTACTAGCAAGTGCCAGGGGATCCACAGAAACTGAGGGTGCGTCCCTAAAGAGATTAGGGAAAAGCTTCGTGCAGTGTCAACATTTGTATCGGGCCTCTGAAAAATGGCTAGGGGTTGGGCAGGGGACACTGAGGAGAAAGGTGACCAGTGTTAAAAGCAGGAGCATAAGCAAAGGCCTAGAGGGAACATGCAGGTTGTGGTGAAGAGCAGGGCGAGTGGAGAGTGCAGTGTGAGCAGGCTGGAATGGACACACACAGGGGAGGCCAATCAGAAATCCTCAACGAGATGGGGGTGGGGAGGTTGGTGTAAGAATCAAAAGAAGAACAAGGGCGGGAGTGGAAAGGCAGCAGCTCTGAGAGCCAGGCTGCAAGAAGAATTCACTGACAGTCCTGACATGAGGGCGATGTCCCAGGGGAGCTGAGAGCTGCGGAGGGAATCCTGGGGAGAAAAGCAACCAGTGAGACTCAGACGAGTTGAAAGGTCCACCAGGAATGGAAACCCGCGATATGTGAGCCCCATAAGAATGTAGAATCACGTGCTTGGAGAGGGGACTGGGTGAAGATCTCAGAGATATGGAAGTCCATGGAGTCACCAGGGGCCAGGGTACAAACAAGAGGAAAGGAAGAAAACCACAGAATCACTGCAAATTTCTATTATTTAAACACAAACAGAAGAAAAGGACTGAAAAGGGACCAAAAAAAAAAAAAGGAAAAAGGAACAGCAGCCAGTGAGGAAGAAAACCAGAAAAGGCTTATGTTCTAGCAGCCACCAAGGGATGCAAGAATTCCAAGAAGCAAAGGTTGGGAGTGACATCTACTGTTTTCCTTACAGACATACCCATCTATGGGTTGTCCAAAATGTCTGCATTTTGCCATAAGACGTTATAGAAAACCTGGAACAAACTTTATGGCCAACCCAATACTTGCTCCTGGGAGGCTGCACGCTCCTATGGCAGGACCCGGCTCCTATACTACGTGCATCTCGCACAGCACCTAGAGCAGAGTCCTATTATGTTTCGGTTTGGGAAAAAGACGAGCAACAGTGTCAACCAAACCTGAGCAAAGTGTCGATCAAACCTGCAGAAAAGTCAAGGAAGATGGGTGCTGAGAAAAGACTTCTGAACTGATGATCAAGTAACCACTGGTAACCTCCACAGAAATGCATTTACAATAATGTGGTGTGGGACTTGGCGAGTAACAGCCAGGAGAAGGGAACAATCCAGATGCAAAGAAGAGAGGGTACAGCCACGAAAGAGACCGCAAAGTAGGCAAGTGGCAATGAAGGGCACAAGTGGCAGTATATCCTGGAAAGTCAGCCAGCTGGTCCTCTAAGCACCTTCTAGGCACTGCGGACATTCAGCCAAGGGTCCCTGCTCGCAAGAAGCTTGAGCTCCAGTTAAGGAGAGAGTGGGGAAACAAGTCAGGAGGGCTGACAAATGCTATCAAGATAAAACAGGCTGATGTGCTGGTGACTGGGGATGGGGATGGGGACGGGGAAGGGCTGATTTTAGCCAGTGTGGTCAGGAAAGTCTCCTCTGTGGTCACCAGTGATTGCAGACCTGAATAAGGAGGAGGCAGGGCCCGAACTCCGGGGTAAGACTGCTCCAGGCAGAGACCAGCGAATACAAAAACACCAAGACTGGAGCAAGCCTGGGGTATTTGAGGGGTAGAAAAACAGACCAGCGTGGTTGGATTATAATGAACAAGGGGGCAGAGGCCTTGGACTCTGGCTGAAACAGGAAGCACATAAACTAGGGAATGATAAAGATTACTTTATCATAGAAAGTCCACCCTGGCTGCTCTGTGAAAGATGGACAACAGTGCGGCTAACTTGGATGTAAGGACGCTGGAATGGAAGAAGTTATGATAAATCAAGCAAAAGATGGTGGATGCTGGGCCTCAGCTTGTAGTACTGGTGACTCTCAGGAGTAGTCAGATCCAAAACATGTTTTATAAACAAAAGAAAAAGATGCACTGCTATTTTGAGTGTGGAGAATGAGGAAGACAGGAATAGGGGTGGTACAGGCTCTGGCTGGGGCATATGCGTTCATGGTGAAGCCATTCACTGATACCGGAAAGTAACTGGCAGGAAGGAATTCTTATCAGACGAGACTAGAGCTCTTTTCCAGCCCTTTTAAGCTTGAGATGCTTATTGGACATGAGTAGGGAGATCCAACCAGTCCATTCTGAAGGAGATCAGCCCTGGGATTTCTTTGGAGGGAATGATGCTGAAGCTGAAACTCCAGTACTTTGGCCACTCATGCGAAGAGTTGACTCATTGGAAAAGACTCTGATGCTGGGAGGGATTGGGGGCAGAAGGAGAAGGGGACGACCGAGGATGAGATGGCTGGATGGCATCACTGAATCGATGGACGTGAGTCTGGGTGAACTCCGGGAGTTGGTGATGGACAGGGAGGCCTGGGGTGCTGTGATTCATGGGGTCACAAAGAGTCGGACATGACTGAGCAACTGAACTGAACTGAACTGAGGACTGCAGTGGAGTAGGCAATGGGTACATATGTCTGAAGCTCACAGGGAAGGTCCAACCAGAGACAATCAGAGTCTTCAGCACATAGATGGTATTCAAAGCCACAAGTGACATGGGAGTCACATACAGATACACTGCATACACACAGAGGAGAAAAGAGCCAAAGACAGGGTCCTTACTTTTTTCAGAATTTAGGAGAAAAGGATGGGTAAAAATACAGCAAGGTTTTGAGGCAAAAAAAAAAGCTTGAGGAGCCTTAGGCTAGTCTCCAGTGTCACAGAGAAGTAGTAGAAAAGGGATTAGATCCTGGAGACTGTGGACAGGTTTAGAATAAGAATTAGAAGGAATATAATGGCAAACCATCACAAAATTATTACAAGGTTCACTGAGATGCATTAAAGACGCCCTAGTTGGTAAGAAAATGAGGTGGGCAGGATTTAAGATTTTGCAAGATGATAAAGCTTAGACAGCTGGATGGCATCACTGACTTGATGGACATGAGTCTGGGTGAACTCCGGGAGTTGGTGATGGACAGGGAGGCCTGGCGTGCTGCAGTTCATGGGGTCACAGAGAGTCAGACACGACTGAGCAACTGAACTGAACTGAACTGAAAGCATAGACTTAGAGACTACGGTTGATGTGGGTTACTCAACCACGATATGAGAACTGGCAAAGAAATGAGGCAGAGGGTCCTTAGGATGTTAACAAGCTCACTGCTGACATGCTGACCACCAGGATAAGAGCTATGAGCTCAAAGTGGATTGGAGAAAAAGGAATTTTCAAGATCAGGGAATCACAGTGAGGATGAAGAGTAGGTTCAACACATATGAGGAAACTTGTGAGGAGTAAAGAGAAGCAATTGTGGTCACAGAGGGAAATATCAGCATGGACAATCAAAAAGGTGAGAGAATTCTGAATGATGACAAGGTCCAGGTGTGGCCATTAAATCTCATAAAATGTGTTATTTTCTTAGGGGCTCAGGTGACCATAGAAGGCATTTCCTTAGCCCTCACTGACCTAAGATGGCTGCAGAAACACGAGGAAGGGGCCATATGACCAATAGACCACAGGCGTGAAGAAGGGCGGAGTTATCATTCTGACTCTTTGTGACCCCAAGGACTCTAGCCCACCAGGCTCCTCTGTCCATGGAATTTCCCAGGCAAGAATACTGGAGTGGGTTGCCATTTCCTTCTCCAGGAGATCTTCCTGATCCAGGGATCAAACCCAAACCTCCAGTGTCTCCTGTGTGGCAGGCAGATTCTTTACCACTGAGCCATCCAGGAAACCTCGAAGAAGGGTGGTACAGGGATCTAAACTGTGTTCTCACTTAGCGTTTACACGACAGTTTCTGGCTCTAGTCTGCAATCATTCGCATCTGCAAATTTTCTTTTAGTCTTCGTAATGGAAGAGGAGAAAGAGTAAGTATGTGTTTCTCCAGGTCAAACAGGAACTAGACGGTAGAAAGATTTTGTGCTTGGGACTTCCCTGATGGTTCAGTGGTTAAGAATCTGCCTGCCAATGCAGGAACATGGATTCAATCCCTGATCTTGGAAGATCTCACGTGCTAAGAGGCAACAAAGCCTCTGAGCCACAACTATACATGCCCTAGAAGCTGTGCTCCACAGCAAGAGAAGGCACCACATGAGAAGCCTTGGCACTGCGAGTAGAGTGCTCTCTGCAACTAGAGGAAGCCCATGGGCAGCAACAAAGACCCAGAGCAGCCACAAATGAATAAATAAAACTTTAAAACAGACTTCACGCTCCCTGGGAATTGACAGGCTCTTCAGTCAGTGCAACTTTCCACAGCTTTTGCTGCTGAGATAACCATTCCCTCCAGCACTACAAGTAGGAAAGGCAAGGAAGACAGGAGATGCAAATGAGGAACACAGCTGCAAGTCACTTCTTAAAGACTGGATCATTAACTAAGTGAACTTCTTACCAGGGAAACCCCAGACCATGTAATCATGACATCACTCCAGCAATGTGGCCTTTGAGAGATCCTGAAAGGCCAGAGTCACCCCAAATCCTTAATTGTGCATTAGGACACGGTACAGGTTTGTCCTGAGTCAATATGGTTACATGGAACTACACCTCCAAGAGTCCTCCTTCCTGTGCAGTTCCAGGTTCAGTTCAGTTCAGTCGCTCAGTCGTGTCCGACTCTTTGCGACCCAAGAATCGCAGCACGCCAGGCCTCCCTGTCCATCACCAACTCCCGGAGTTCACTCAGATTCACGTCCATCGAGTCAGTGCTGCCATCCAGCCATCTCATCCTCTGTCATCCCCTTCTCCTCCTGCCCCCAACCCCTCCCAGCATCAGAGTCTTTTCCAATGAGTCAACTCTTTGCATGAGGTGGCCAAAGTACTGAAGTTTCAGCTTTAGCATCATTCCTTCCAAAGAAATCCCACGGCTGATCTCCTTCAGAATGGACTGGTTGGATCTCCTTGCAGTCCAAGGGACTCTCAAGAGTCTTCTCCAACACCACAGCTCAAAAGCATCAATTCTTCGGTGCTCAGCTTTCTTCACAGTCCAACTCTCACATCCATACCTGACTACTGGAGAAACCATAGCCTTCACTAGACGGACCTTAGTCGGCAAAGTCATGTCTCTGCTTTTCAATATGCTATCTAGGTTGGTCATAACTTTTCTTCCAAGGAATAAGCGTCTTTTAATTTCATGGCTGCAGTCACCATCTGCAGTGATTTTGGAGCCCCAAAAAACAAAGTCTGACACTGTTTCCACTGTTTCCCCATCTCTTTCCCATGAAGTGATGGGACCGGATGCCATGATCTTCGTTTTCTGAATGTTGAGCTTTAAGACAACTTATTCACTCTCCTCTTTCACTTTCATCAAGAGGCTTTTTAGCTCCTCTTCACTTTCTGCCATAAGGGTGGTGTCATCTGCATATCTGAGGTTATTGATATTTCTCCCAGCAATCTTGATTTCAGCTTGTGCTTCTTCCAGTCCAGCATTTCTCATGATGTACTCTGCACAGAAGTTAAATAAGCAGGGTGACAATACAGTCTTGACATACTCCTTTTCCTATTTGGAATCAGTCTGTTGTTCCATGTCCAGTTCTAACTGTTGCTTCCTGACCTGCATACAGATTTCTCAGGAGGCAGGTCAGGTGGTCTGGTATTCCCATCTCTTGAAGAATTTTCTACAGTTTATTGTGTTCCACATAGTCAAAGGCTTTGGCATAGTCAATAAAGCAGAAATTGATGTTTTTCTGGAACTCTCTTGCTTTTTCCACGATCCAGCAGATGTTGGCAATTTGATCTCTGGTTCCTCTGGCTTTTCTAAAACCAGCTTGAACATCAGGAAGCTCACAGTTCATGTATTGCTGAAGCCTGGCTTGGAGAATTTTGAACATTACCTGACTAGCATGTGAGATGAGTGCAATTGTATGGTGATTTGAATATTCTTTGGCATTGCCTTTCTTTGGCATTGGAATGAAAACTGACCTTTTCCAGTCCTGTGGCCACTGCTGAGTTTTCCAAATTTGCTGGCATATTGAGTGCAGCATTTTCACAGCATCATCTTTCAGGATTTGAAATAGCTCAACTGGAATGCCATCACCTCCACTAGCTTTGTTCGTAGTGATGCTTTCTAAGACCCACTTGACTTCACATTTCAGGACGTCTGGCTCTAAATGAGTGATCACACCATCGTGATTATCTGGGTCATGAAGATCTTTTTTGTAGAGTTCTTGTGTATTCTTGCCACCTCTTCTTAATACCTTCTGCTTCTGTTAGGTCCATACCATTTCTGTCCTTTATCAAACCCATCTTTGCATGAAATCTTCCCTTGGTATCTCTAATTTTCTTGAAGAGATCTCTAGTCTTTCCCATTCTCTTCTTTTCCTCTATTTCTTTGCATTGATCGCTGAAGAAGGCTTTCTTATCTTTTCTTGCTATTCTTTGGAACTCTGCATTCAGATGCTTATATCTTTCCTTTTCTCCTTTGCTTTTTGCTTCTCTTCTTTTCACAGGTATTTGTAAGGCCTCCCCAGACAGCCATTTTGCTTTGTTGCATTTCTTTTCCATGGGGATGGTCTGGATCCCTGTCTCCTGTACAATGTCATGAACCTCAGTCCATAGTTCATCAGGCACTCTATCTATCAGATCTAGACCCTTAAATCTATTTCTCACTTCCACTGTATAATCATAAGGGATTTGATTTAGGTCATACCTGAATGGTCTAGCGGTTTTCCCTACTTTCTTCAGTTTAAGTCTGAATTTGGTATAAGGAGTTCATGATCTGAGCCACAGTCAGTTCCTGGTCTTGTTTTTGTTGACTATATAGAGCTTCTCCATCTTTGGCTGCAAAGAATATAATCAATCTGATTTCGGTGTTGACCATCTGATGATGTCCATGTGTAGAGTCTTCTCTTGTGTTGTTGGAAGAGTGTGTTTGCTATGACCAGTGCATTTTCCTGGCAAAACTCTATTAGTCTTTGCCCTGCTTCATTCTGCATTCCAAGGCCAAATTTACCTGTTACTCCAGGTGTTTCCTGACTTCCTACTTTTGCATTCCAGTCCCCTATAATGAAAAGGACATCTTTTTTGGGTGTTAGTTCTAAAAGGTCTTGTAGGTCTTCACAGAACCGTTCAACTTCAGCTTCCTCAGCATTACTGGTTGGGGCATAGACTTGGATTACAGTGATATTGAATGGTTTGCCTTGGAGATGAACAGAGATCATTCTGTCGTTTTTGAGATTGCATCCCAGTACTGCATTTCGGACTCTTTTGTTGACCATGATGGCTACTCCATTTCTTCTGAGGGATTCCTGCCCACAGTAGTAGATATAATGATCATCTGAGTTGAATTCACCCATTCCAGCCCATTTTAGTTCCAGGTTAGAGCTGGACAAAAGGGAGGTGAGTACATGCAAGATTTGGGAGCAGAAAGGAAGCAGGAGCCATAATGCTCCGGGGGTCATCAAGGTTCAAGGAAGCTAGAGACAGATGCGCAGGTGTCAGTGGGCTCTAGTTTGTTCTTGCTCTTCTTTCTGCTTTGATTTTCTTCCCGAATGTTATCTTTACTGACCAAAGTGGCTCCAGGACCACCAGCTAGAAGCTATGAAGAAGCAATTGTCTTTGCATAAACTCTTATGTCAGACCATTCCCCCTCTTCATGGTCCTACTCTGCCTGGCTTCTCCATTCCTCGGCCAGCTTCAACATGTCCACTGCTACCAGTGCTTCAGGAGAGCTGGCTTTTCCCTGACCCCTTTTCAGACCTTCATTTACCCAGCTCCTCCCAAACCTATACAGTCTAATTCCTCTACTAGATGTCTTATTCCATAATATTCACAGCGGCTCTGCTCCTCTGATGGAGCCCTGATACATAAGCCAAGTATCGAGCAGAAAGCTTTGCCCTCAAGAACTCAGTAATTGACAGAAACCACCTTACATTTATAGCATGGCTTTACAGTTAGTAAATCCTGTCCACATGATTTAATACCCAACCTTGAGAGGATTAAATCAGGAAACTGAGGTCCGGAGAAGTTAGGTGACCAAAGAAGGACACAAAGACACAGAAAGCACTTTGAGACAATCCTTACTGGTGGGTAACCAAAATAACACAACATGATGTGATTGAAACAGTTCTCTGTCCAAGGACCAGAGACAGAAAGAGCTGAGGCAAGATCTACCCAAAAGGATTATTTTAGAACATTCTGTAAAATTAACAGCTGCTAGAGGCCTCAGCACTGCCCTGCACCCCTTACTACTCAGCCATTTTCAATCCTCCCTGTGTTCAAACAGGCCAACAGAGCCTGCCAAGTTGTGTGTGAACACCTGGTCCTCCTTGCAGTCTCAAGTTTATAGCGAATGGGAGAGTCACGTGAGTTTGAACATGCATCTGGGCGCAAATGCACCTGGGACAACTGTTGGTAAAATTCTCCCTTGCTCCTTTCCTTGGGCAGCTGTGTCCTCTCCTTCCTGATTTTACCGTTTCCCATTTTCTGCTCTTCCTTTGTCTCGTCCATCCCTCTCCCCCAGCAAGGCTTAAGCCTATCCTTGATATTTACAGACACACCACCAGATGCCATGGGTGGTGGAGAGGCCCAGAGAGGGGTGCAGTGTGGTAGACTGACTTGAAAATGACTCTGAGTTCACATGCCCTTTAAGGAAAAGGCGGACTCTATCGAGCTGATATCTCATTCCTTCATTCAGCAGTTCTTTATTGCACACCTGCTGGGTGCAGAACCACATCATCAGGTGAGTCAACACTCGGCCAAGTGTCAGCGTCAAGGGTGTTGGAACAATGTGGCAGACTGATAGAAAATCTCAGGGCAGGGGTGGGGAGGGATAAATTAGGAGTCTGGGATTAGTGGATACAAACTACTATATATAAAATAGTTAAACAACAAGGTCCCATTGTATAGCACCGGGAACTATGTTCAATATCCTGTAAGAATCTATAATGAAAAAGAATATATATATATGTACACACACACATACATGTGTACATATATGTGTACATGGGCTTCCCTGGTGGCTCAGGGGTAAAGAATCTGCCCGCAGTGCAGGAAACACAGGAGACTCAGGTTTGATCCCTGGGTCAGGAAGATCCGCTGGAGGAGGGCATGGCAACCCATCCAGTGTTTCTGCCTGGAGAATCCCAGGGACAAAAGAGCCTTGTGGGCTACAGTCCATAGGGTTGCAAAGAGTCGGACGGGACTGAAGTGACTGAGCTCACGCACACATATGTGTACACACATATATATGTATAACTGAATCACTCTGCTGTGCACCAGAAACTAACACGGGCTTCCCTGGTGGCTTAGACGGGAAAGAGTCCATCTGCAATACAGGAGACCTGGGTTGATCCCCGGGTTGGGAAGATCCACTGGAGGAGGGCATGGCAACCCACTCCAGTATTCTGCCTGGAGAAACCCCCTGGACAGAGGAGCCCAGTGGGCTATAGTCCATAGGGTCACAAAGAGTCAGACACAACTGAGCGGCCAAGCACAGACCAGCACAACACAGAAACCAACACGGTATAAATTAACTCTACCCCAATAAAAAGAGAAAGAGAAAAGGAGATGAGTCCTCCAACAAGGAGAGCCTTTTAAAGTATCAAGTAAATAAAGGACACAAGGGACTCAGGACAGGCAGAACTAGTAAAAAAATAGACGTTCACTCACAGTGAACGTGCGCTGGTGCACAGCAGAGTGATTCAGTTACACATATATATGTGTGCACGCATGTTTGTGCATGAGCTCAGGCTTAAACTCCTTCAGGTGACATTCCAGGCTCTTTCCAATCTTACGACTTTCTCTCCTGTCTCAACCCTTTCCTTCTGAAGCCCCTACAACTTACCCCCAACTCAAGCCACCGAAAGGTTTTCTTTAGGTAAGACCAGTTTCCTTTCAAAGTAATTATCCTCTAATTAAAATAAATACATTTCAAAAAAAGAAGCCAGTTCTCAGCACCCAGGAAGTGATCACTCAGGAAGTGGTATCATCTCAATAATCTAAACCCCCAAATCTGCCACATCAGTTTTATTTTCACTCTTCTTTGGGGCCAGAGAAGCCAATGACCTGGATGCTCCGGATCCTTACAAAATATTCCCAATCCAGGCATGGCACTAAAACCTAAAAAAAATGCATATTCTGTACAGGTAGAGAGGATACAGGTAGTGATACAAACAGGTGTAAAGGATTATGTCCGCTGTCCCACCTTTTCTGCAAGAGCACCTCTGTCTAAATTAGCCCAGAACACTCTCCCTTTTTTTTGAAGTTGAAGCATTTTTTCCCTAACACTCCTTAGACACTCTTTATTTTGGCTGCACAACACTGCTTGCAGGATCTTAGTTCCCCAACCAGGGGTCAAACCCGTGCCCCCTGCAGTAGAAGCACAGAGGCTTAACTGCAGGACCCGCCAGGGAAATCCCCTTGGACACTTCTTCCAGGCCTCCACATGAGACCGGCAGCTACAGCAGTTGAGGGTCTGTGACTACGTCCTTATATACCCCCGGAGCTCAGGTCTAATGCCTGGCACAGAGTAGATAATAAGTCATCACAAGCCAGGTCAACACATGCTACAGGCAGCAGCCCCACTGCCCCTTCCTGCAGACGTGCCCAGAGCTTGCCATCTATGAGAACAGTGGTGGCAAGGAGGCAGTATGTGGTTTGGACTAACCCAGCCACCAGGCCCTTGAAACCTGTACTGGAACTGAACAAAAGTGCTTCCCCACTCTGTGAGCAACTAAGATGAAGCCTAGGAAGAAGCAGATGCCAGTCAGGGATGGGAGAGGCTGTGTCAGTCCCACAAAGGCCAGAGTAGGTGGAGAGATGATAGTGAGAACACATGAATCATTTGTCTTCTACAGGAGCTGCAAGGGGAAAAACTGAGAAAGATGAGGAAGAAAGAGGACTTCCTCCTCACCTCTTCCTCTTCGTGGGTGGACTCCATTTTTTTCCTCCCCTACCCAACCCCGCTCAGTCGTGTCCGACTCTTTGTGACCCCATGAATCGCAGCACGCCAGGCCTCCCTGTCCATCACCATCTCCCGGAGTTCACTTAGACTCATGTCCATCGAGTTGGTGATGCCATCCAGCCATCTCATCCTCGGTCGTCCCTTTCTCCTCCTGCCCCCAATCCCTCCCAGCATCAGAGTCTTTTCCAATGAGTCAACTCTTTGCATGAGGTGGCCAAGGTACTGGAGCTTCAGCTTTAGCATCATTCCTTCCAAAGAAATCCCACGGCTGATCTCCTTCAGAATGGACTGGTTGGATCTCCTTGCAGTCCAAGGGACTCTCAAGAGTCTTCTCCAACACCACAGTTCAAAAGATTCATGGAGTCGCAAAGAGCTGGACACGACTGAGCGACTGAACTGAACTGAACTGACCCAACCCTATAAACCTCTGTTACTGGCAATTACTTTAAAAATGCTATGGTAGTAACAACAAAAAAAAAAAAACCCAGTAAAATACATAAACGGAAGATAAAGATACTGAGGACACATAGATAAGCTCCATCCCCTTAGTGACTTAAGGCCCACAATACAAATTTTATACATGTATCTCATATATTCTTTGTACATGTCATATGTAGTATATATATATATGTATATGAGATATATACACATTTTCTAAATACATAATTTAATCATTCAAAGACTCAAAGTCCTAAGACACTGGAGTAAACAGAAACAGACCTGGCCCCGCTTTTATGGTGCTTGTAGTCTGGGGTGAGACAGACACTCAACCTAGTAAGCAGATCATTATAAATCTCCGGCTGCGCTCTGAAGGAATGGGGCCAGTGAGAGCCCAGGACACAGGAGAGGACGCAGCTGCATGCCTACGTTACAGGCAGTCTTCCCCGGGTCAGGATGCGTGCTCACCACTCCCAGGGCATGAGGCTTGAACCGGGCTCCAAAGAATCAAACAAATAGCAGTAACTCCAAGACAATTTATAAACATAACAGGGGCAATGTGTGCGCAGATTATACAGCTGTTTCTAAGGGCATGAAATGAGGGATGTTTGGGAAGCCTTCCCTTGTCGTCCAGTGGCTAAGACTCCATCATCCCAATGCAGGGGGCCCAGGTTCAATCCCTGGTCAGGGAACTACATCCCACATACCACAACTAAAGATCCTGCCTGGTGCAACTAAAACCCAGCACAGCCAAATAAAATTTCTTCTAAATTTGATTATATGCTTCTTTGTTCTGAGACTTAAAACACTGTCAGTGAACATACCAGAGAGAACACAGAGCTTGTCTTACCAGTGCCATTTTCTTAGGACCACAGTGCTGTGGGATAATTCCCATTAGGTCTGTGGATCCTGAAGGTACAGTTGGGCAGTGTATACCACCTCCTGCCTCTGAGACACTCCACAGACCCAGCAACAGAAGCACCATCCCCAGGTACTTAGAAGCCAGGTTCAACACTAAGCTTTCTGGGACTCATATTGATGTTCAGAAAGAACTAGTTTGTGGGATAAACTGTTATTAAAGTGGGACTCTGATGAAGAGACCACATGATTGCATTAACCTTGGTCCCAGAGAGAGCCATCTCTAACTTCCCATCCTTCCTCTGAAACTTATCTGTGTCTCTTATCAGGCAACAGTCCTTTGAAGAAATGCTCTGATACACTACCTAAGGGGAACATCGGCAATTGTTTTATGAGCAATTTTCCTCATAAGAAACAACCAAAAATAAGATTATGGCCTGACTTACCACCTTAATTTAGCAGACTAGCTTCCTGTGGGCCCCAGTGGACCTTGCCAGCCTCATGTATGTGGGTTCTTAGCTGCTCTGGGAGCACCAAAAATGCTGCTGACACCTATCAGGGTGATGCTGCTCCCGTTCCTCCCCTCTACCAACCTCCTGGCCCCAGAGTTTAATTCCCACAACCCCTGAGGTCTGTTTTCCTGTTCCACCTTAAGTCAGCTAATCCCCAAACAGAACACCACGCGCACATGCTGATTTGCTCCCCATATCTGAGATGCTGCGCCGGTCATTTTCTCACCTGGAATGCTTTTTCCTGCTCTTGGCTCAGACAGCTTTCCAGACCCACCTGCTCCATGGAGCTTTATGATAAAGCAGCTCCCGGCCTTGGTCTGATCCCTGTAATTGTGACAGCCCCATATGCACAGCTGTCCAGTAATCCATCCACTCAAGATTTTTAAAAAGCACCCATAATCCATTCCTGCTGTTCAGCTGTACCTGGTTCAGTTTCCACTTTGGACTCCACTTCCTAATTCCTGCGTCATTTTCACAGTGTCAGAAACATGATAGTGCTGGCCATTCAGTTGTGTCCAGTTCTTTGCAACCCCATGCCCACCAGGCTCTTCTGTCCATGGAATTGCCCAGGCAAGAATACTAAAATGGGTAGCCATTGCCTTCTCCAGGGGATCTGCCCAACCGAGGGACTGAACCCAGGTCTCCTGCATTGCAGGCAGATTCTTTATCATCTGAGCCACCAGGGAAGACCAGAAACATAGGAAAGAGTCCTGAAATGCTGCTGAAGTATGGAAAAAAATGAGGCCATAAGAAAAAGCAGGAGTGTTGTATATTAACAGTTGGGCACAATGTATTTATTCACAACTGTGTTCACTTGACCAGTGTGACCAAGCGCCTGTCATGTGCCAGGCTCTGGGCTGGGCTCTATGGTCTTCAGTTGGAACTTCCTGCATGGATTTCCCAATCAAAGATGATGGACTATAATGCCTTCTAATAAATAAGAAAACATTTGGGTGTGCCAGCCTTCAGAAAATGGAAAGATGAAAAGCTGTGCCAAAAGTGGTTTGGTTTTGCTCTTTTTAACTCCTCACCACAGCATAAGCCAAGTAGCAGCATGCAGGACAGACATTAAACCAGCTAACATTCTGTTCTGAGGACATCCTAGAGGGACAGTGCATCTATAAAGCACTATCCTCTGCTTTGCCTCCAGGATAGCTCATGACAGCAAGCCACTTCAAACACAGTGGAGAATTCACTCCCAGAGGGTCCTTGCTTCAGTCGTGTCCAACTCTGTGCAACCCAATGGACTGCAGCCCACCAGGCTCCTTTGTCCATGGGATTCTCCAGGCAACAATGCTGGAATGGGTTGCCATACCCTTCTCCAGGGAATCTTCCCGACTCAGGGATTGAACTCACATTTCTTATGTCTCCTGCATTGGCAGGCAGGTTCTTTACCACAAGCACCACCTGGGAAGCTTGATGAGGGTCCTTGATGAGCCTCAGAAAGACCCACATCCAGGACATGGGTCAACACCACCATCCACAGGTGCACCTCAGAGTAGCCAGGAGGTCTGGGCAGCAGCCAGCATGCAGTGAGGACTGAGGTCGTAACACAAGCTCCTACCAACAATATGAAGTTTGTGATAATGTATCCTTTTCATTGCTATTGTAGCCAACATCATTTGCATCTTCCCCCTATCAGACTAAGACGATGAAAAGGAAGAAAGTCCACAAACTTTAGAACACATTGCTCAGCCAACTAAGGCTATGGATTGGAGATGTTGGAATTTCAACTCTCATACTCTACAGGAGTGTGGAAAACTCCAAAGTAGTGTCAACATTTGGACCCAGCGAAAGGTGTCTGTGTCTCTTCTTGCTGTGGTTTGGGGGAGTCAGGAAAAGGAAAACCAGTGGTGCATAACCATCTACTGATTCAAGGTCAGTTCTAAATGGGGAAGAAAACACATATTCCTCAACTGAAACTTACTTGTGGCTGAGGTCCTCAACAAAACTTACACACACACACATAAAATCAGTAATAAGGAACAGTTTGCTGGGAATGAATGAAGGCAAAAGGAGAAGAGGGCAACAGGGGATGAGGTGGTTGGATGGCATCACCAACTCAATAGACATGAGTTTGAGCAAACTCTGGGAGATGACGAAGGACAGGGAAGCCTGGTGTGCTGCAGTCCATGGCGACTTAGCAACTAAGCAGCAAACTGCCATCTAGAAACCTTGATCAGTTTTACTGTTTCTGTGGCTCTTCCCAGAGGTCCACTAGGAACCACAGATGGTCCATGGTAGGGACATCTCAGTAGCCCAGAGCACTATGAGGAGAGAGCCCAGTTTCAGGGCTAGGAGGACCTAGCTGCTGCAGCAGTGACAAACAGCAAACAGTTCCCAAGCCCTCCGAGGCACCACAGCCCCGTTGTGGAGAGGTGCCAGGCAGGTGAGAGATAAAAGGCCTAGGCTGCAGACAGGAGCGGTGGGAAAGACAGGCGAGGACCCAGGGCTGGACCAAACAGCCCATCTGGCCCACAGCAAGGGTCAGCGTGAACTCAAAGAATTCTGGAGATGAACCGAGGCCTTGCAATCACCTAGCCCAGCCTCTTACTTTACAGAAGCTGAGAGCTATTCATCAACTTGTTCAAGGTCACAAAACCAGTGAGTAGAAGATCAAGGGCCAGAATCCCAGCCTCCTGTTTTAAAAGACGAGGACACAAATGTTGTCACATCTTAACTGCATCAATTCCTTTCTGTGTTTTCAAATATGTGTTTGACTGAGTATCTGGACTAAGACAGAGAGGGGGAACAGTGCGCCGCGATGATGAGCCCAGACCCTGGAGCCAGGCTGTCTGGGCTTGAACCACAGCAGCTCACCCACTTACTGTGTGACTCTGAGTAAGTTACTTCACCTCTCTGTGACTCAGTTTTCTCTTCTATCAAATGGAGGTCATCATAGTTCCTACCCCATCGGGTTATATACCCACCCCGTTGGGTTAAAAGACCCTGATACTGGGAAAGATTTGAGAGCAGGAGGAGAAGGGGGGGCAACAGAGGATAAGATGGTTGGATGGCATTATCAACTCAATGGACATGAGCCTGAGCAAACAACAGGAGACAGTGGAGGACAGGGAAGCCTGGCGTGCTACATTCCATGGGGTCAAAAAGAGTCAGACATGGCTGAGCGACTTAACAATAATGGGTTATGAGGCCTACTGAAGAAGTTAATGAATGGAAAATATAGTGCCTGGCACAAAATAAGGGCTATATAAACGGCAGGAAGAAATTTTTTTTTTTTTAATTTTGTATTGGAGTAGAGCCGATTAATGGGCTTCCCTAGTAGCTCAGGTGGCAAAGAATCCACCTGCAATGCGGGAGACCTGGGTTCAATCCCTGGGTCGGGAAGATCCCCTGGAGGAGGGCATGGCAACCCACTCCAGGATTCTTGCCTGGAGAATCCCCATGGACAGAGGAGCCTGGCGGGCTAAGTCCATGGGGTCACAAAGGTTAGGACTAAGCAACTAAGCACAGCACAGCACAGAGCCGATTACCAATGTTGTAATAGTTTCAGGTGGACAGCAAAGGGACTCAGCCATATATATACATGTAAGGAAGGAATTTCTTGAGGAGGAATAACCCTCATCCTAATGTTGGTTCCTCCCCAGCACACCTGCTCCCAACGCCCATTCATCTTCCTCATAGGTTAAGCCTTTGTCCCTACAATACTTGGGACTAATGCTTCTAAAACCTCACACCTTTGTCTCTTAATCCATTCAGCCCAACCCAATCAGATGTTAGAGATAAACTGGCCAAAATGATGTGAGAAGTGAAGACTTTGGCTACTACCCACGAGGCCTACTGCCCCTCAGATTTGCATTTCTGAGACCCTGAACTCAGAAGTTACCTCTTCCAACCCTCACCTCCTACCTTCCTGGCCCACTCATGCCCTTGGACCTCAGAATCTCCTTTTTTTTACCATCTTGTCCCCCAGGCCCTCAAACCTTCTGTGATTCACCAGGCCTTCCAGCCTGTCAGCTGCCAGTCCCACCTGGACCCCTTGGCCAATTGTCTCTGTGATGCTATCAGGACTTTTTATGAATTCCTGCACCCTCCTCTCATGGAGAGATCACACCATGTCCCTGTCTTGCTCCTCAGCTGCTGAACCTGGTAGAGAAGGTCAGGAGACCAGGCTAAGTGCCTCCACTACAGACCTTCTTTCATGGCTAACTGACCACCTCCTTCATTCCCATACTCAGAGCCCACCCCATCCCATACTCCCATACACCCATACTCCCCCTTGTGGTCTGATGCTCTGACCACGGCCTTTGCCCCAGAGTTCACCAGGGATGTCCAGACCACCAAATAGCCCATGTGTCAAGCAATCTTCCAGATAAGGCTATCTCAAAATTTAGAGAATCTGAATCCCTCTAAATCCCTCATTTGAATCCCTTAGGGATATGGTTAAACCACAGACTCAAATTCAGCAGACTGGACCAGGTCCTGAGATTTTTCTCAGGAGCTGTTGACACTCTTGGTCCCCAGACCCCACTTTGAGTAGTAAAGTTCTAGGGATTAATATGTTCTTGTTGTCGTTTTGGTCCCTAAGTTGTGTCTGATTCTTTTGCAGTGGACTGTAGCCCTCCAGGCTCCTCTCTCCATGGGATTCTCCAGGCAAGAATACTGGAGTGGGCTGCCATTTTCTTTTCCAGGGGATCTTTCCCACCCAGGGATCGAACCCACATCTCCTGCGTTGGCATGCAGATTCTTTACCATCTGAGCCACCAGGGAAGCCCAAGGATTTACATACATGAAGTTTAACATGTATATTTTCCTAGACATATTATTTTGTCTTCAAGACAAACCTGCAAGAGAGGTATTAGTGCCTTTTTACACGTGTAGAAAATGAGGTTCAGAAACCACTGCTGGAGGGCAGGATTCAAATGGAAGGCTGATTCCAAAGCCTGAGTCCTGTTTTTTTTTTTTCCTCTCCCTAAGTGACTTTGAAGAGCAGAAGTAGCTTAGAAGCACACATGTAATGCATTTATTTGTAATACAAATTATTGAAATCTTAGCTGATGAAGATGGGAGAAAGATGCATTGTAAAACTAACCCCAAATCCCCATGCTGGACATTCCAACTAAAAGCTGAAGGCCTCAAAGCAGCTGTCAGAGAGGTTAATTCCACCAGTCAGCGTGGACGAGGACACCCAGTGGGACACGAGACAAACTTTTACAAATGTACACAGAGAATGGAAGGGGACATATAGTGACCTCTAGCTTACACGTCTGGGGACTCTGCGGCCGCTCTCAGGGCTAAGCAGGCTGAAAGCATTGCAGAAACTAGGCGCCCCACACCTTGCGGCTCCCGCCCCGTCCCCACCACCTCCTCATTTCCAGACTCTCCACACACTCCAAAGCTAAGGCTTCTCTATCTCTCTGGTTTCCTGCAGCACTTGAGCACTCTGTCCGTGTATATGTTGTGCAGTGCTCAATCGCTTACGCATGTCCAACTCTTTGTGACCCTATGGACTGTAGCCTTCCAGGCTCCTCTGTCCATGGGGATTCTCCAGGCAAGAATACTGGAGTGGGTTGCCATGCCCTCCTCCAGGGGATCCTCCTGATCCAGTGACTGAACCCAGGTCTCCCTCCCGCATTGCAGGCAGATTCTTTACCAGCTGAGCTACCAGGGAAGCCCATATACATATATATATTTTATTTACTTGTGGCTGTGCTGGGTCTTCATTGCTGCATGGGCTTTCTCTAGTTGCAGTGAGCGGGGGGTGTGGGGGTGGGGGGCTACTCTTCGTTGCAAAGCGCAGCCTTCTCATTGTGGCGGCTTCTCTTGTTACAGAGCATGGGTTCTGGGGTACGTGGGCGTCAGCAGTTTTCCTTCCCGGACTCTAGAGCACAGGCTCCACAGTTGTGGCACGTGGGCTTAGCTGCTCCACGGCATGTGGGATCTTCCCAGATCAGGGAATGAACCCGTGACTCCCCCGCTGGCAGGCAATTCTTTACCACTGAGCCACTGGGAAGCCCACTGACCATTTGTCCTTTAACAAATCTACAGCACCCACCTCTGCTTGGCTTCTGACAGTGATCTCCTGGTTCTCCTCCCTGGGACTACTCCTTCGAGAACTCCCCCTCCCATTTCCTGTCCCCTTGCTACAGGTATTCCCATGAACTCGCCCTTGACCCTTGCCTCTATTATCCAGTGCAGGTGGTGCTGCACTTTCTGGGGACACCACCAGCCACGCATTGAGTCCATCCTGTCCCACCCTTGGAGGGCAGAGCTGAGCTGGCTCTGTCCGATGCAGCATTCCCAGAGCTGAGAACAATGCTTGGCCTGGAACTGGAGGTACTCTCTCAATATTCGCTAAATAAACCAATGAGTGACATGCCATGTCACTTAGCTTCTCATCTTCCACCTTGAAAGTACTCATCCCAAGGCCAGGCTGGGGCTCAGGGGCTGCAAGGCTCTCCCCCAGGTAAGAGGGAGAACAGCCAACCTCATCTGATCATAGCACATACAGGAAACGGTACTGGCTCTACGGCTGTCAGGGTAGACAGGGCTTCTGGTTTCGAGGCAGCTCTGACCTGTGAGCTCCAGGGGCTGAGGGTGTTAGTATCATGATACACCTACAACCCACTTGAAGCTTCCCATGTGGGTCCCTTAGCATGACCCACAAGCAGGGAAGTTTGGTCCAGTCTAACCCTAAGTAACAACAAGGAAGAACCATTATAAGGATGTTCTTGGCTCAGTATCACTTTTTAAAAATTATTATTTCTGGCTGTGCTGGATCTTCGTTGCAGCTTGTGAGCTA
Organism: Ovis canadensis; assembly: GCF_042477335.2. NCBI lineage: Eukaryota > Metazoa > Chordata > Mammalia > Artiodactyla > Bovidae > Ovis > Ovis canadensis. Next base: position 94,957,203 of record NC_091245.1, on the reverse strand, counting down.
CTCTCTAGTTGTGATGCTTCTGCTTCTCATCACGTAGGCTTCTCTTGTTGCGGAACACGGACTTCAGCAATTGTGGCCCCTAGAAGACAGTCTTAGTAGTGGTGGCACACGGACCCAGTTGCTCCGCAGCATGTAGAATCTTCCTGGACCAGGGATGGACTCATCTCTCCTGCATTGGCAGGCGGATTCTCAACCAGTGGACCACCAGGGAAGTCCTGCTGTCACTTTTAAGGTCTGAGAAGTAACCCATCTGTCTGCATTGCTGCCTCTATTTCATTAGGATTCCAAGGTAGCACTCATTCTGAAAAGTCTCCTGAACCCTTATGTACAATGCTGTTCTTCACAGTTCTAAGGCAAATTCATCCTAGACAAGAGCAACTCTAAGCCAAACACTGTTTCTCCAAGGCCCTGCAACATCCTGAGAGATGTCAATGCCTTCACATTCAGCCACTTATAATAGTGCAAAGCAGGATGCAGTTGAGGTCCCAGAACATCATATTTAAACTTGAATCCAGCTGCTTAGCGACCGCATAAGCCAGTATGAACACACTGTGAGTGTTGGGGGGAAATCAACACTTCGAAGAACACAAATCTGCCCACAGTGCCAGTATCTCTAGATCCTGGAAATTACACTGTTGGTCCATGAGAGTGTTAGCTACTGGGTCTAATTCTGTTGCTTCACAAAGACTACAGTTGGTATGGAGGAAAATATTCCAAGATCTAAAAAGCACTGGGTGTGCCAACTACAGCACTTTGCCTTTTCCAGAAGATAAATTATGACGAATTTTCTGCCAGTTCAAGTTATTTTCCCAAAGCAGAGCGTCAAATGGCCTTGCTACCCTGCCTTTAAGGAACCAAGGCAATTAAACCAAACAGCTATGAACTGCCCTGACAGCTTTCCCCAACTTCATGTGATAAAGTGAGACACAGACGCGCACTGACAGATAAGCACACACCTTCTTCAACTGTGAGACACAGCGCCAGTGTGGAAATGTACATTGAGTCTATGGGGTAGGAATCAACTCGGCAGCTCGGCACAGCAACAAAGTAGCCCTATACATGCCGACTAGCCAGACTGCCTTGTAAGGAATGATTGCCGATGACTAGAATTCCTATTCGGCAGGCTAATAAGAATAATTATAGCCAGGGCAGGCATTCATCAGCTTGGCAGATACAGGAATTCTGTTAACAAGGCTAAAATGAGAGCTGAGGACTCTCTGAAGGCCACAGCACTTCAAAGACCGTGGAGCTGGACTGATTGACTCGGGTTCCTCCCACCAGCCTTCCTCCTCCAGGGCTTTCTGGAGGAAGCCGTAGTTTGGTCCGTGTCCTCAGAGCAGGGTGGCGATGCCTTAGGGATTACAAAGCTGCCACATCTCTCAGGTGCATCCTGACACGGCCCCTCCCTTCAGGAATCCTGCCTGAGCTGCACTCACCCCAGACCTTCCTCTTCGTAACTGTACTTTTGCTTTCAAACCACTTGCATCCTTTTTCACTTAAACTAATCTTGCAGGGTACACAGCCTAAGATGATGGCGTACCTCAGTCAATCCTAGCTCAGCAGAGACCAAATTTGGGTCCTGCAGTCAAATCCTGGCTCAACCATGGATCAGCTGTAGGAATCCAGACAAGTTATTTAACTTTTCTGGCTGGCAGTTTCCTCATCTGAAACATGGAGAAAATAGCAGTACCTTTCTCAAACTGTTGTCAAGAGAATTCAATAGTCTGATGCTTGGTATGCATGTTATAAGTAGCAGCTATTATTACTCTGTGCCTGTTCTGAGTGGAACTCTGTGCAGAAGCTATGAAAAAAGCCCAAACAGGGCTTCCCTGATGGCTCACTGGTAAAGAATCCACCTACCAACGCAGGAGACACACGTTTGATCCTTGACCTAGGAGGATCCCACATGCCACAGAGCAACTAAGCTCGTGCGCCACTACTATTGAGACTGTGCTCAATAGCCCTAACTACCGATCCCATGTGCCCTACAGCCCAGGCTCCACAAGAGAAGCCACCGTACTGAGCAGCCTGTACATCACAACCAGGAGTAGCCTGCCCACTCGCCACAGCTAGAGAAAGCACTCCTACAGCAACAAAGAGCCAGCACAGCCATAAAAAATAAAATTATATATATATAAATCAAACACAATATTTAGTATATGGATACATGTACATTATATATGAGTGGCTATGCCTGGGCAGCGGGAGGGTGGGCACGTTCATCCTTTTACCTCATATTCTTTATAAGTGACACCGAGACAGCCAGCTGTCCCCCAGATCTGTTCTTCTCGTCTTCCACGGTGGTCAGCACACTGCTACCAGCTTCCTCTGCATTTCCCAGCCTCCCTGGCAGCTAGTGTGGCCTGGATCAAATCCTCTGCCATGAAGTGTATGCAGAAGTGGTAGGAGCCACTTCTGAGCTTAGCCCAGGAAGCCTCTAGATAGCCCCCTCCATGCTCTTTTCCCTTTGTGCTACGCGCTCAGTCACTCATTGTGTCTGACTCTCTGCAACCCTATGGACTGCAGCCTGACAGGGTCCTCTGTCCAGGGGATTTTCCAGACAAGAATACTGGAGTGGGTTGCCATTTCCTACTCCGGGGGATCTTCCTGACCCAGGGATCAAACCTGCATCTCCAGTGTCTCCCACATTGGCAGGCGGATTCTTTACCACCGAGCCACCTGGGAAGCCCCCTATTTACGGGGCTGGAAAGGGGATGATGACAACCCAGGTGAACTTAGAAACTACAGGCTGAAGACAGCAAAACCACCATCAGCCTGGGAGCTCAGAATGCCCATGTGAAACAGCAGTCCCACCCAACCATTTCACTGGAAACACCTCCAACCCACTCCCCGGCCCCCCAGGAATGGCTAGGAAAGACACTTCTGTTGTTCGAACCGCTGCGCTTTCAGTCTATTTTGTGAGAACAATTCAGCCTACCCAATAGAATAATACAGTACCCATCTATGAAATTTGGATTTTAAAACAGATGCAATGTTTTTGTTGTTTAGAAACTATTTTGATGGGTTTGCAACTTTTTTAAAAAAGATGCACACGAAGAGAGAGAGTATCTTAATCCCTCTCCACAGTCTTCATACCTCCCACTCTCTAATTCACGCTGCACACTAGGACTGACCTCCTCAAACACATCACTATGCTGTCTCAATCTCACACTGCGAATCTGCAATGGCAGACCATAACCCACAGATGAAATGATATATACATGCCTTCATCCAGGCAGCCAGGATTTACCAAACACCTGCTCTGTGCTGGACACCCAGTATGAGCAATACTACAGTGAACAATACCAACCTGGTCCCTGCCTCATGGGATATAATCAGAGTGGGGATTTAGAGCAGGAAAAATCATCCACAGGGAGATAAATAAGTACTCTGATGGGAGAAGCACAGTTGTGCAGCAGCACCCACAAGGCCAACAAGCCCATCCAAATGGCAAGGACCTCAGCACTGCAGGAACAGCTTTGAGAATCCAACCCAGACCCACGTTTCCAATTTGCCCTCCTAGTGTATCCTCTGCCCTCCTCGTTTCATGGTACTTCCATGCCCTTTCTGAATGAACCATGTCCTTCCACTTATCCACGCTGGATGCCTTTCCCCGGAGCCTGGAAGCCTCTCCCATCTTTTCTCTCAAAATACTAATTATCCTCAAGGCTCAGCTCAAATGTCACCTCTTCAGCAAAATCAACCTCAATCCCAAGTCAAAATTAATCATCCTCTTCCTTGCTTCCTACCAGCACCTGGTTTCTATGTCAGGTATGTCATTCTGGCTTGCAGTTAGCTTTTATTATTGACTGTCTGCCCACCCCAACTGACCACTCAGTGAGACGCTATGTCTTGGTCATTTGTCTGGGACACTCTTATTGCCACAGTGGGGATTCAAGAAATGCTGTATATACAGATGGATGAGACATAGGCCATGGAAGTGAAAACCTGAAGCTGAGTGTGTTCTGCTGTGATCATGATAGGTAGACTCATTTAGAGAAGCTTTACGGAGGAAGCAGTTTTAAGGGGGAAAGGAAATAGGTAAGAGGGAAGAAGAAGGAGACACTTTCCCAGGTCATGAGAAATGGAAAGACCAGAAGGTCTACATACATTCAATGTAAAGGGTAGCAAACAAGTTCCTTAGAATGAGAAAGGCCCTACTCAGAGAGAAGTAGCAAGGAAGAGAATACAAGGGGCAGAACATCCTCAGAAGAAAATCATAAGGGATCATGGAATTAAGGTGCACCTCCAAAAACAATCCGAAGGGAGGCTGGTAGGAAAAGTCAAACAGGAAGATGTCAGATCTGTGTAGGGAGCTGTCAGAACTGGGGCTAGGACAGTAGCTTTAGATAAGGATGAACAGAAGATGCTGGAGTCTGCACCATGGGAAAAGTGACAGAGCGAATGTGGAGGTCAAAGAGAGGGACAGTAAGATTATGCCCAGGTTGCAATACAAGAGGAAAGATGATCTAGCTTATCAACATACTGGGTGGCAGGAATCAGTACAGCGTAGAGTATCACAGGGAGGGCATCTGGGAGGTCAAACTGAAGCCACACCAAGTGAGATTCGGTATGGCAGAGTTATTACATAAACATGAAGTTCAGTAACTGTTAGGGGACAAGGCATTCACTGGTGACACCAGAGACATTCCCGATGCATAGGTGACATGAGACGTCCAGCCAGGCAGGGTGCACTGGTATACCTCAAAGCTACCCCAAGCCGGGCTTTCCCCACTTCTGTTTTTGCTTTCGTTAGTCTCTCTTTGCCCTTTCTCTCTTTTCCTCTTACCATAGTTACTCAAAGACATTCTTTTCAAATTTCTACCTGGCCGCACCCACTTAACTAGTGCAAGGGTTGTGAATCACACAACTCTAGGGAGGGCCATTCACACAGGCAGAACGTGACAGCAGCTCCTAGAGTTGTTCCTAGAGTTGAGCAGTGTACAATCAGTGCAACCAGGGGCCGCGGCCCTGCCTGACCCAGACACATCAGCCAATTACGTAAAGGGTGTGGACTATCACCAGCAGTGTGCACCAGAGGGAAAACCTACAAGGGTCCCAGAGTGAAAGGAAGAGAATAAAAGCACTAAGATCTGAGAGCACAGAACAGATGCCACAAAATCAAGTGAAAGACGTGCAAGCTTTCTGCACCTGGTGGCATCTAAAGCAATGTGGTGGCTGGGTGAGCTCTCTTAGGGAGGCAGTTCCAGAAAACCCCTCAGAGGGGAAGGAAGAAAACACAGTAGCAGCTAGGAAGGCTGGCCCCCACCAGCGGCAGGAGTCACAGGGGTGGGGACAGTGAGAGACCCGATGCCAGGCTGGGAGTGGCAATGGAAGGCCTCCACTGGGACCCTCTGGCCGTAAGTGCAGTGTAGTCACTTAGCCTGTGTGCAGCTGGGGCCTGGCTAGGATAGACACCACACACTGTGTGGCTTTATAAAAGATTCAGTTCTGCCATCTCCAGGGGTGAGGAAGAAAATCCCCGCGCAGGTCACAGGATTCCTTCTGTTCTGGTTGACGCTGACTAAAGGCTTCAAGTACAGCTTTTAAGAGTCAGCCTCCCTGATCCACGGTGGGCACTTATTAAGCAGATGATTTCTGTGGCTGATAACCACTTGGTTATACTAATATAACCACATTATACGAGGTGAAGATGGTGTCTGTGACTATGGAAGATGGGGGCGGGGTGGGGGGCAAACACCAAAGATTCCTTGGGTTGGGTGGAGGAAGCTGGGTCAAATGATCAGGAGGCACCGAGGTTTAGAGAGTGTGCAAGACAGGGGACATCAAGGGAGAAAAGTAACAGGTAGGAAAAGTTGAAGAAGCCAAGGCACCCAGGTCTTTGTGTGCAAATATGCAGCGAGGCAGCTTCTACAACCGCTGAAGGAGAAGACTGAGGCAGAAAAGCTAGTTACAGCTAACACCACGGAGGGCCCCGCACACCCATTCTGACTGTAGCGCTCGGGGCCACCCGGTGACCTTCGGAGAAGGAAGTTGGTGGATCCTCTCGCTTCCCTGGAAAGGCAGCTGGGCGCGGGGTAGGGTGTGCGGAGCGCGGTTCTGCCGCTCTCGGCCATGGCGGGGCAGATGAAAGCCGCAGATTTCCGCTCGCAAGCCCGGGACTAGGGCCGGGACCGCAGGCACCTTCCGGGCCGGGAGTTCAAGGTGAGCCGGCAGCTGGCGACTAACAGGTAGGGAGGGCCGGGGGAAGCCGGCCGCGGGCCACTCCCCCCCTGCACATGGGGGCGAGGCTCGGCCTACAGGACGGCGACTCGCACCCCGCGCCCGGCTCCGGGCGGCCCCGCGCCCTCTCCCCAGCCGGGCCCTGCCTCCCGCGGACCCCGGCCAGGTCTCCCGGGAGCGGCCCCGGCCCCGTTGGCGCTCCAGGCCGCGCGCGGCAGCCGCGCCCCGCCAGTCCCCCCGCGCCCGGCCGAGCCCCCTGCGCCTCACCGGGCCCCGCGCGCACTCACCCAGCGACAGGAGCGCCAGCAGCAGCGGCCTCGGCGCCAGGCGCCCCATGCTCGCCGGGCGGGAGCGACTCTCCCCCTCCTCCTCCTTCCCCGCCGCCTCTCCTCCTCCTCCTCCTCCAGCTCCGGCTGCTCCAGAGTCAGCGCTCCTCCGCCTGGGCCGCGCGCCTGCTCCGCTCTCCTCGCGAGCCGAGAAATCCCAGCGCTGGGGCCGACGTGCGCCCCTCGCTCCGCTCGGCTCACGCCCGCCTCTGCCCGCCTCCTCCAGCCGGCCGGGCACCGGGAGCCGGGCGCCAAGGCCGCCCCGCCGAGCCAAGCTTGCAGCCCCGACCGCTTCCCGAAAGCAGGAGGGAAGAACCGCAGCACCCGCCCGCCCGCGCCTCCCAACCGGCGCTTTGCCAGCAACAAACACAAACTTTCCCAAGCCCCTCCCCGCTCCAGGTAACGGAGGCAGCGCTGGGACCACCCGCTTAAAGGGGAGGAGGCGTCGGAGCCCACCCAGCTCTCCCCCCTCGGGGCCCCCGCCCCGCCACAAACTTTCCTCCGACCTTTAAAAGTTGGCCTTGGAAAGACTCGTTTGAAAATCCCATCGCTTGAGCGCCATTCCTAGCCACCCCGCGTCCCACCACTCTGGAGTCCCCACGTGGGCCTCCGGGTCCCTCTGCTAACTCCCCGCACGGTCACCGACTCGTCCCGAACGAAGCACCCACCAACCAGCCGCTAGGACTTGGCTAAATATTATCCAGATAGGACTGAAAGAGATGAAAGGACTTAAACGCCGGGGATGCCAGCCTCCAAGGTGCAGAGGCGTGAAGTGTTTGGGTGCCTTGCCCGAAGATTCACAGCGAAGTGTCAAGACCAAAACCCAGATCTCACAGGCTCTGCTCACTGCCCTGTGGTTGGGTAGGCCTCGCCTCCCGTCGCCCACCTCCTTCCTTCCTTCTCCCGGGTGCCTATGGCACTGATTAACACTTACCACAAATAGACCCATGGTGGGGGGGTGCGGACGCTCAGAACCCAAGTGTATTAATAGCTTCAGTACTTCACATGGAATGTACTCTTTAAACTTTTTATTTATTGCTTTAAGTGGACAGAACTGGTTGCCAATAAAGATTCTTTTCTTCCCCTACAATGGGGCTTTGTGCTTTTAATTTGAATACAAAAGACCCAGTATTAGGGAGAAATTTTTAGTGTTCATTGTTTAAAACTTCTCAAGGATAATTCAAACACAGCACTGGTGTCCCCCACCCCAACCCCCCAGTGCCACAGCCTCTCATTAATAAATGCAAAACAAAGCACAGATGTTAGTGGGGAACTGCCCCAACTAGGGAGAGGAACTTTGCTTTTGCCTCAGTACATCATTATTTCCACTAACAAGTGTCTCTTATTTCCACTAACAAAAGTGCCTTTAGCCAGGTATGAACCCATCTGCAAGAGACTTAAAAACTTGTCCCTGATGGGCCAATAATGTGAGTGTACTTAATGCCATTGGACTATAGACTTTAAAAACAGTTAAAATGGTAGATTCTGTGTTATATATGGGACTTTCTAGTTGCTCAGTGGTAAAGAATTTGCCTTCCAATGTAGGAGATTCCAGTTAAATCCCTAAGTTGGGAAATCCCCTGAAAAAGGAAATGGCAATCCACTCCAGTATTCTTGCCTGGAGAATCCCATGGACAGAGGAGCCTGGCAGGCTACAGTCCATAGGGTCGCAAAGAGTCAGATAATACTTAGCAACTAAACAACAACAAAAGGTTATATATATTTTAACATGCTAAAAAATTTTTTTTTTAATTTATTTTTGTCACAAGCCTTTCTTCATGCTATTCACCCACCCAGCAGTTCCTTTGCATTTCCCATCCCATGGAATCCTCTAGAATTTCTCTGGGAAGTCTTTCAATTTAATTCAATCAGCCTTAAATGCAAGCCTCATGTTAGGCCTTGAGAGATGCTGAAGCTACAGAGAAGAGTAAGACCTGACCCCTCCAGAAGCTCAAATCTTTCCCTTTCTTAACTACCCACAGTGCTTTAACATCTGAAGCACACATTCTGGCACTTGGTCACATTCAGTTTAGCCCATGCTATGCACTGAATGTACTGTGTCCCCCAACCAAACTCATATTGAAGCCCTAATCTCCAAAGGTATTTGGAGGTGGGGACTTCAGGGCGTAATTAAGTCCAGAGGATGGAGCCCTCATGCATGGGATTAGTGCCCTTATAAGTAGAGACGTGAGAGGCATTATGCCTACATCTATGCTGTGTGAGGGTATGGCAAGGAGGCATTTGTCTGCAAACCAGGAGAGGGCCCTCACCAGGTACTGAATGGGCCAGCATCTTGATCTTAGACTTCACAGCCTCCAGAAGTGGGAGACATAACTGTCTGTTGTTTAAGCCACCCAGTTCATGATATTTGTTATATCAGCTCAAGCTGACAGCAAACACGGTGCTCCCATCTCTGTCTAATAGTGGGAGAAAGAGACTGTCATGTGCTCGTTTTATGTCTCACATCACTGTAGAGTCGATGTTTGCTAAAAACTTTTGTTTAACAAAGTGCAAGTCAGGAAGTGTGCTGTCACATGGTAGGTCTTCAGTAAATATTTGTGGAGTAAACTAATGCCACTTACTGGGCTCGAGCCTGGGGAAACAGAGGTAAATAAAACCGTTCCTGCCCTTGAGGTGTGTACAGTCTGTGCATCCTGACTCAGTACGTGTGACAGCACTGCCAGATGCAGTTGTCAGTCCTGAGGAAGCTTGTTCAAAAAAGCTCAGTGGGGATGACTGTGAACCGAGTCTTGAACGACCAGCAGGTCTCTAACTGTGAGGAGGACGGATGAGCCAGCAATAGCCATTGTGTGGAAGGTATTCTTCTCTCCTCCCTTCCCCACACCCAGATATTATTAAATTAATGGTGCATCTTACAGTCACTGAAACAGCAGTAGTTGGTTGAAATGGAAAGAAGAAATAAGACTGTCCAGGCAGGGCCAGAACAATGAGGACAAAAGTGGATGGTTTCTTGGTAGTGGGTAGTCAACTGTGTCATGTCATGAGAGTCAGCCCTAGATAACCGTTTAAGTAGCAGAAAATGAGGCTAAATTAATCACTACAGGTGCTTGGACATAGCACCACACCCTTTGCACAGCCCTGACTACCAGAGGATGGAATATGTTTCCAGCTAAAGGAACATAGCACCTGAAACCGACCGACACAATGTGTTAAGTCATAACTCTGGAATGTGATGATGCTTTCATTATAAAAGACTTTTATTAACATTTTCCGAGTCAGTAACCCCATGTATAGGTAAGGCTTTTGCCCCAGACAATTGTTCCCAGTTTGCTTAGTCTGTAGGCTTGCCTGGGGCAGGAAGGCTCACTCTCCAGTAACTGATCCACACCCATCCCCAAGGAGGGGAGTCCCGCCTCTGTAGGTTTCCTGCCAGATCACGGAGACCCTCAGAGGCTCAGGTTACAACAGCCAACCCTTACAGTCTTTTGATTACTGGGATCTGTCTGCAGGCGTTGCCCCTGAAAACCCCTGAGGGTCCCACATTCTCACTTGTAACAGGTGTTCCTGCTGAGATCAGTAAAATCACCTTACTGGTTAAAGGTGAACATGCAAATGTCAAAAGGTCCCAATGAATGAATTTGCCAGATTATCCTAAGAGTCACCCAGACCCTGTGAGTTACCTGTGCTGCTTCCGTCAGCCCGTTCTCTCTCTCTCCTTCCCTCGCTTTCTCTCTGCCTCTGTTTCTCTACAGATGACCCTGATGCTACTTTAGCAGAATGGCCAGCAAAAGAATATGCCCTACAGCATCATTTCCTTCCACTAATCATTTTCACTACGTTTCCTTTGTATTGGTTCCAGGTGTCTATTTCTCCTATTGAAGTTAAACACGGGGATTCCTAATCAAAAAGAACTTTAAGATTTAATCACAGAATTAGAGAATGGAATTAAGAGTTAAAAAGGTAGGGGTTGGGGAGAGGAAGCCTTCATTTACTGATGAGTGAAAGTCATTCAGGGAGGCCATGAGGGAAGTTGTGGAATGCCCATCTGACAAGTTTCAAAAACAGAAAAGGGCCTTATGTGCCTGGAATGGGTTAAGTATGATCCTGCCAAAGGCTGTGCTCTGTGACCTCTGGCCTCAAAGACCAAAATGGGAGATAACAGAGAAAGTGTCCTTAGATGTCTAGAACTGGCCCTGATTCCAGACCAGGAGTGACTTCCAAGCATTTACTCCTTCAGCGACGCTGGGGTGAAAGTGTGAGGAGAAAAATAAGAAAATGGAATGAGACAAGGCTTTTGCAATAAAAGCTTTCTACAAAAGTGAGGCATTATTACTATATTAAGAGTATGCATAGCCCTTGCCCTAGAGGAGTTTATAATCTAGTTTAGTGTATCAAAAGACCTGAAATGCTATAAAGGAAGGGGGAGAAGATTGATGCCAAAAGAGCGAAGGAAATTGAAGGGGAGTAAGTAGAGAGAGAGGCACCAGTTATTGTGTGTAGTTTTGTGCCAATATGCTATCATCTGGGCTGAAAATACCTCCAACAATGAATAGAGACCGCAGAGTCCATTACGGGAAGGAAGTGCGGCCACATCACAGAAGCTGGAAATAGCTAGAGGGGGCTTAGGGATGCTGGAGGAGATACTTTACCAAGTTAAAGCTGCCAAGCATGATGCCCACCTGGCCTGACCTTGTGCCCTGGTCCCGAGATGGTATCCAGGGAAGGGGCTTTCTGCCTTTCCTGGAAGGCACTTTACCCTGTTCTTCACACAGAAGCATGAGTGAGGGTAATGGGGAGTTGGTCAAGGGGCAAGGGGTCCCCGTTCCTGCATCAGACTTTCTCACCCACCTTGAGCTCTGCTTGAAGGTTCAAATGGAACAATGCTTTAAGTTCTAGGCACTACGTTTCAAAAACATTTGCAAACTAAAGTGCAACCAGAGTAGAGCTGCTACCTAAAATACAAGATACCCGGTTGAATTTGAGTTTCAGATAAATAAGGAATGCTTTTTCAGTGTAAATACATCCCAAATATTACATGAAGCATACTTATACTGGAAAAGTATTCCTTATTTATCTGAAACACAAATTCAGCTGGACATCCCACATTTGTATTTGCTAAGTCTGGCAACCCTCATCCAGAGAAGAGTTACCTTATATGGAAATAGGCTCTTATGGAAGACTTGGAGAAGACAACAGGGAGCTCTGAGTAGTTATCTTTGGATTATGTGGAAGTTTGGCCTTTCAAAGGAGGAATACACTTGGTTCGGATGTTATGTTGAGTCACTGGGTAAAAATTGCTTAGAGACTGAACTGGCATCATTTGTCATTAGCAGTTAGTCATCAGTGATGAGGGGAGCTTTATTATTTGGTGTTATCCTCTTCTCTCTAAAAACCGTTCAGTGGAAAGTTACATGCCTACCTGTAAGGGGGGCTGTGAGGGGATTACTGTACTGGGTGGGGACCCAGACAAGCTGCCTTGGAAGGAAGTCCTCAAGAGTGTGATTTATCTAAATCCAGCCAACTGTCTTTTCTAGTTCCTCTTCCAAAGTTAAGGCTTTGTCCCTGCTGTTTCCTTTTCTTGAGCTTCCACCCCTTAGGGCTGGGCTGGTGTGTGCCCTTGCAGTTAGAGAATAGAGCAAAGTCTGTGGAAGCTTTGCACAAAACTAGGTCCTGGTAGCTCAGACGGTAAACATTCTGCCTGCAATGCAGGAGACCTGGGTTCAATCCCTGGGTCAGGAAGAGCTTCTGGAAAAGGAAATGGCAACCCACTCCAGTATTCTTGCCTGGAAAACCACATGGACAGAGGAGCCTGAGGGGCTATAATCCATGGGGTCACAAAGAGTTGGTCACGACTGAACAACTCAGACAACAAGGAGGATTACGACCCCTGCTACCTACCTACTCTATGTGGGGATTCTGATTAGTGATTTTAAAACCAAGCCACCAGTTTTGATAGACATCTTCCCATTTTCATCCACTTCGTAGCTCATAATCACCTTCTGCAAGTCATTTAGTAGAGAGGTACTTTTTTTGATAACTTTGTCTCTCCTGGAAGGTGTGTAGGGAGTGGCATTTTGACAGCAAACCACTTCAGGGACACTTTACTGAATCGCTTTTCTTTCCCTGTGGCAGAAGCCTTCGGAGTCCCTGCTTCAATATGTTTTTTGGTGGCCTAAAATTGGTACATCCATGCTTTATGATGTAAAGCTTGTGGGGCCTAGCTCACCCATTTGCGTCTGAGTTAGAAAGAATACAAAGTTACTTTCCGAGGAGAATCTTGGCCGCCTGCCCACGGAAACTGTGGAAGTCTGCATCCCCGTCACAGTGGGCGTCTGGGGCTGGCCCCAGCATTTCGCAAGAGGATGGCAGACCCGCCCCAGGTGGGCTGATGGATGGCTGGAGCAGGTGCTTTTGTGCTTAACCAGCCACCTGGACCAGCCACCATCCAGATGATGATTTCAGACTTTCTTCTGCCCGATACTTTTAAGAGCTCAGCTGCATGAAACAATATTTCCGGAAGATTGCCTGACGTGAATATGGTCTATATGTTCCTTTAGGTACCCTGAGAACCTACCCCTGAATTACGAATTAAGTAGACCATCAGCGAGTGTGACACCTAGCTCTATCTTAATATCACCCCCATAGAGTTGCTCTTACTGAATTGCACTTTCGTCACAATGCCATCAGTCTGTATTGAGGGACGTCCTAAGGAGCAGCCCTAAGGACAGGTTTACAGACGCACTTCATCACTTCCGGCAGCAGCCTCTCTACTTAGGACCCATGGAGAAATTTTACCGTGGTCTCAGTGCTACAAAAACTTGTGCCGTATCTCAGCAACTGGTCTTTTTCTACCTTGTTGTTGTTCAGTTGCTCAGTCATGTCTGACTCTTTGCAACCCCATGGACTGTAGCACCCCAGGCTTCTGTGTCCTTCACCACCTCCCAGAGCTTGCTCAAACTCATGCCCACTGAGTCAGTGATGCCATCCAGCCATCTCGTCCTCTGTCATCCCTTTCTCCTGCTGCCCTCCCTTTCTCCTCCTGCCCTCCATCTTTCCCTTATGGAGTTTGTAACTGCTGTAACTGGCAGTTTTCCTTTTCATAACAGTGGTTAGAAAGCTTATGGTCCAATCCTCTAGCAGACAGGAATAGGACCTCCCCCATGAATTTTGAATTGCCTCACTTTCAGCTCCTCCTTATCACGCCACTGTAATTGGCAAGGGAAAGGAACTCCCTTTCCCTCATTTTACCTTTTTTCCTTTCTCTTATTATGTTCAGGTAGGGGCACAACATAGGAAGTGGTTTTCTAGTCTCCCTACTGTAAAATTCTATGCCACACCTCCTGCTCTTCAAGACACATTCTAACTCCTCATTTGCAGATTAAATACAATGAGGTAATAATCACAAGGAATGAACTCTGCTTCCAGGGAAAGGCTGGCTAGTGATTTGCCTGTGTCAGCCGCCCTTCAACTTGAGGACTGGTGGGATGAGGAGGGCACTGCAACCCATCAGAGTCTCGGGAGCTCCTGAGAAAGGACACCATTTTCAGGAGCAGCTGGCAGTTGGCCTCTCCTCTGCTAACCCTTGAAAAGTGCACTGTTGCTTGTCTGCCCTGATTAGCAAATCTTAGAATGAGCTTGCCCTCTCCAAGCACACAAGGGTTGGAGGGTTGGAGTGGTCTGAGAGCGTCCTGGGCAGATGGATGGTAGTTGACCCCAGGTTCTGTGCAGACAACAGCTCGAGCTCAGATGTGCTGGGCCAGCCAGACCCTGATCTACTCCGCGGCGTCTCATTTCTCAGTGTTGCCGCCCTGTCCCAGCTCTGCACTCTCACACTGCAGCACATGGCCACCCCTTTAGGTTAGGTTCCCTTGAAAGCAAAACTGGAGATGTTGACTTGGGTGTGAGTGGCTGATTTGGGAAGTGCTCTCAGAAAGTAGTGCTGAGGGAGCAGGGGGGTAAGTCAGGGAAGGAGAGAGAAAGAAAGTGTGTTCTTCGAGGAGGCCCTGCTGCGGGCCCTCTGTGTCTCTTGTGCCTCAGAACCATCCTCTGGGGGACAGAAGGCTTAAGCACTGACCCTCTGATCCTCATGTCTTCACAGCTGAGATGCCTCTGCAGCTTCTGAGCCCAAGTCCTGATGCAGGCAGGTGGGCAGATGCAGGCGTGCTTGGGCTGGGCCACTGGCAGCATGCACTGAAATGCCCCACGTGGCTGTGTGGAGACCACGGGGAGCCCAGCACTGTGCCTGTCCCCCCAGGTTGCTGTCCCCCGCCCACCCGTGCCCTGTGCCTCTCTCTATCTCTGTATCTGAATGTGTCTTACAGTTGCACAGCTGTCCTGTGTTTTCCTCCGTCTCCCTCACCAGAATGAGAAAAGAAGCTATGCTCGACTCACCCAGCACCGGTATTTGACACTTGGTAGGCCTGTTTAGCAAAGGCTTCCGCTCCAGCTAGAGCTGGTGTAATTTTATCCCTTATGTATTGGAACGCCACGTAAAAATTTTATTTGAAGGAAAAATCATCCAAAACCACTATCTACTCTAACCCCCTCATTTTACAGACGAGGCATTTGAGGCCCAGAGAGCCTAAGTAACTTGTTCAAGATTACACCATGTATTAAAGTGATTATGGAATATTAAAATGATTTCACAAAATATGCCAGATGCAGACAAGGGAACCGACTGGAGTTACAATGTGAGTTATTAGCACTTCAAATGGAGGGTATGACCACCTCTGTGCTGGGTTTCCAGGAGGAAATTGTTTAAAATAAATTAACTTGGAAAGTTCTTGAGCTCTGATTAAAGAGGTGAATGGCTGGAATGAGGCTCTCTCCTCGAGGAGAAGAAATTCATCCTCGATAAACACATTTTCAGGTAACGTACCAAGACTTTGAGTCTGGAGGAACTCATTTAGCATTTTCTTCCTCCACCCTGTTCATCTCACAGTGGCAGCAGAGGGAAAATGCTGTGTTTGTTTTTAATTTAAAAAATGAGATGTGGACGGTACTACCATTCGAATAAATTGGAAAAGCTTTCTGTCAGCCCTCCCCTTTGCCTGAACATCCTTTCTCCTTCAAGACCACACCTTTGCTGCCATCTTGGGTATGTGTGTGACATGCAGAATGCCAGGCGTGGTCCAAGATTATGATGAAAACCAAGAAAAGTAAGATTTTATCACTTCTCACTGCAGGCTGGGCTTCCCTGAAGAATCTGACTGCGATACAGGAGACACAGGAGACTCGAGTTCAAGCCCTGGGTTGGGAAGATCTCCTGGAGAAGGGAATGGTAACCCACTCCAGTATTCTTGCCAGGAAAATCCCATGGACAGAGGAGCCTCAAGGGCTACACGCTGTGGGATCGCAAAGAATCCGACAGGACTGAGCACAGAAACTCAGGCACTGCATGCTAGTATAAGAAAGAGAAAAGAGTGAAACTTTATATTTTGTGGGGAAAGAATAGGGGTTGTCATGAGAACTACTTATTCCTGACAAATGAGAGAGTTAGGGTTTATTTGAACAGCCCTGCTTGTACTACACTTTTCTTATTTGCCCAGACATGGGTCAACATTACTCTAGAAAAGAAGGGCTGGTGTAGCATTTACATGGTCTAAATTACAGTGACAAAAAAAGAACTTGATGGGTGTACGGCAGATCCCTGCCCCTCATCTGTGTGGTCCATTCTTAAAAGTTTTCTTCTGACATTCATCTGAGCCAGAAGCACTGGAAGTCACAGAAGAAAGAAAGAAGTGGTGGTGGGTTTTTTCAGGTGATGTAGGGACCACATTGGAGTCACACAACATAGATGAACATTCACCCTCTGCCACTTATAAGAGCTCTCTGACCTGGCACAAATTGTTTAACCTCTCTGGGTCTTTTTCCACATCGGTAAGGTGGGGACAAAAATAATATTGTTTGGGGCATAACTGAGAAAGCATAAATAACATTTCCATGGTAGATACTGTTGGTTTGTCACCCAACAGTGAGTGCCCCCACCCCCCACCCCCACCAGAGCGGACACCCAGCTCACCACCAAAATGTATGCCACATTCCGCAGTGTGGAGTTATCACTGGCTCTCCTACAAGGGACTATATTTCTAGCTCCCTTTCCAGGTGTTTATGTGGTGAGTGAGTATGAGTAGAAATTCCACATGTAACTTTGAGGGAGCAGCTGAAGTAATTCTGTGGGGTCTTTACAGTCTCTTTCCCTCATCTGCTGGATGGAAGCAGACACCTAAGGTGTCAGGGCCACAAGAAGGGGAGGAAATAAGAGTCCCTGAGTCTCCCCATGGAGGAAAGCTGCCTGCAACCAGGAACATCTGTATTGTCCTGCCAGGCTAGGTAGGAATTAGGTTTGAAGGTGTTTAGTCCCTGAAATTTGAGGGCTTACTTGTTAAAGCTGCTATAGTTACCATAAGTAATGCCCCTCCCTTCCTCATTTTCTAATAGAACCTCGCTGTTGCTGAGGGGCCCACCCACTTCTACTGAACCATATACCTCAAGGGAGACCGCCTCCATCCCCTCAGGTCTGATAGGTAATTCCCGGTTGCTCTATAACAGGAGATCTCCAGAGCTCCAAGGTTAAGGTTCATAAATTCCATTCCCTTATCAGTGATTGGTTTAAGCATGAAAGTGAAAGTGAAGTCACTCAGTCGTGTCCGACTCTTTACAACCCCATGGACTGTAGCCTACCAAGCCCCTCCCTCCATGGGATTTTCCAGGCAAGAGTACTGAAGTGGGTTGCCATTTCCTTCTCCAGGGGATCTTCCCGACCCAGGGATTGAACCCAGGTCTCCCGCATTGTAGGCAGACGCTTTACCGTCTGAGCCACCAGAGAAGTGGTTTAAGCATGAACATGAGCAAAATCTGGTCAATGAGATGTGAGGGGAGGTCTTCTGAAGGGGAGCTGTTCTTGGAAAGGTTTTCTTTTTCTTCTATTAATATAGATATTTTAGCTTTCTTCTCATTACAGGGTTTTTTGGTTTGTTCTGTTTTATTTTCATTTTCTTCTTAAGATTTAGTGAGATGACATATAATAAAATTGACCAATTTAAATACACAGTTTGATGAGTTTTGCAGATCTAGACAGTCATATAACCGCAACCACCACAATCCTTATAAAAATTATTTCTTCTCCCAGAAGTTTCCCATGCTCCTTTGAGGTCAGTCTCCTTCCTCTGCACCCTGGTTGCTGGCAACCACTGACCTGCTTTCTATCACTATAGTTTCATATTTTCTAAAATGTCATATAAATTGAATCATACAGATATAGTCTTACATGTCTGGATTCTTTCACATAGCATAATGCTTTTGAGATTCATCCATGTTATTATATGTGTCAGCAGTCCGTCTTTTTTTTTTAATTGCTGAGCAGTATTCCATTATAGATGTAACACAATTTGTTATGCACTCATCAGCTGATGCACACTTATGTTCTTTTCAGTTTTTTTGTCTATTATGAACATAGTTACTATGAACATTTGCAAGTGTTTATGTCGACTTTTTTTTCCTCTTGGGAAAATGGCTAAGAGTGATATTATTACATCACATGTTAGGTTTATGTTTAAATTTATAAGGCACTCCCAAACTGTTTTCCAGATAACATTTTAAAATATGTTATTTGGCATTTTTACCTGAAACATATGAGAGTTTCAGTTCTTCTACGCTCTTGCCAACACTTGGTTTTGTCAGGAATTTTTAACTTAAGCTATCCTAGTGAGTCTGTAGTAGAATTACAATGTGGTTTTAGTCTGTATATCTCTAGAGACTAATCATGTGAGGTATCTTTTCATGTGTTTACTTGCCATCTGAATTTTTAAAATATGGTTGTTTCTCTTCTTATGAATAACTTATAGAATTTCATTGTTTTTGAAAACAAGTCCTTTATCAGCTACCTGTTTTGCAGACATTTTTTTCCAGATTCGTATTTGGCATGGTATATCTTTTTCACCTTTTATCTTTACCTATCTGTGACTTTTTATTTAAAATGCAATTTTAACAGATTGTGTCTAGTTGGATTTTGCCTTTTTAATCTGTTCTGACTATCTCTGCCTTGTAATTGGATTGTTTGAAACATTTACATGTAATGTAATTTCAGTATGGTTGAGTTTAATTCTATGATCCTAATGTTTCCTATTCATCTCATACGGTCTTTTTTTTTTTTCTGCCTTTATTTGATTGAGTTTTGTTTTGTTTTTATGTGTTCTGTTCTATCTCTTCTTTGGGTTTTTAGGTATGCCTCTTTGCTATTCTTTTTAAAACTGGTTTCTGTGTTTACAGTCTGCATCTTGAACTTGTCACAGTCTACCTCATGTTAATATAAGTTACAAACTACTTCCATTTTCCTTTCTCCTCCCTTGTGCTATTGCTTTCATTAACTTTTTCTACCTTTGTTATAAATCTCAGGCTACATTATTATCATTCTGTGGTTAGACAGTCAGTTACCTTTTAAAGTAGTCTTAAAATAAGGAAAAATGTCTCTTATTAATCCACACAATTACATCCTAGAGCTCTTAATTCCCCTGTGTGGTTCCCAATTTATATCTAGTATTGTTTTCCTTCCACTAAAAACTACCTTAACATTTCTTATTTGTGTTCTACTGCAGATGATAAATTCTCCAGCTTTTGTTTGCCTGAAAATGTCTTTATTTTGTCTTCATTTTATGAAGGATACTATTTCCCCTGGATGTAGAATTTTAGATTGTAAGTTTTTCTTTCAATACTTTAAAGATGTCATTCATTGTCTTCTGGTTTGCAGTGTTTTTGACAAGAAGTCAGCCCGGTCAGCCTTATGTTTGTTTTCTTGTACACAATGTATCTCTTTCTGAGGCTACCTTAAAGAGTTTCTCTTTACCATTGGTTTTCAATAATTTTTTTTAAGAATTTTAAAAATATGTATTATTTAATTATTTTTGGCTGCATTGGGTCTTCATTGCTATGCATGGCCTTTCTCTAGTTGCAGAGAGAGGGGGCTACTATCTAGTTGTGGTACATGGGCTTCTGTTTGCAGTGGCTTATCTTGTTTCAGAGCATGGGCTGTAGGGCACTCAGGCTTCAGTAGCTGTGGCACACAGACTTAGTTGCCCTCATGGCACATGGGATCTTCCTGGACCAGGGATTGAACCCATGTCCCCTGCATTGCAAGGCAGATTCATAACCACTGGACAACCAGGGGAGCCATCAATAATTTTATTATGATGTGTTTGGCTGAGATTTTCCTTATATTTATCTTCTCTTGAGTTTATTAACATTTTAAGACCCATGGCTTATAGTTTTCATTAAAATTTAAAAAAATTGGGCCACTATTTTTTCAAATATATTTTTTGACTGAAATGCCCTTTTTGTGCTTCTGAACTCCAGTTGAATGTATGTTGGTCACAATATTATCCCAAAGGGCACTGTGACTCTGCTCATTGTTTGAAAAACATCTTTCTGTCTGTGCTTCAATTTGGATAGATTTCATTGCTATGTCTTCAAGTTCATTGATCTTTTCTTTTGTGGTATTGATTATGCTGGTAAGTCCAATCAGCAAATTTTTCATTTCAGATATTTGTATTTTTAGCTCTGGAAGTTTCTTTATTTTTGTAGTTTCCATTTATGTCTTCATTATCTTCATGTTTTACTTTGAAATCTTCAATATATTTATAATAACTGTTTAAATTCTTTTTTTTTTTTTTTTTTTTTGGCTGCACCACACAGCTTGCAGGATCTTAGTTCTCTGATCAGGGATTGAACGTGGGCTCCAGCAATGAAAGCACAGAGTCTTAACCACTGGACTGCCAAGGAATTCCCTTAAATTTCTTTTTTTGAAAATTTCACCATGATCTCATTTTTAATGTTTCTGCTGATTTTCTTCTGGTTAGGAGACACATTGCTCTGCTTCTTAGATGTTAGGCAATGTGAACATTATATTCTAGATTTTGTTATCTTCCCTAAAAGAGTGATAGTCTTTATATGGACAGGCGGTTAAGTTACCTGCCGATAAGCTTGATTTTTTAAAAAACTATTTAAATCGTTTTAATTCTTAGAAGTAATATATGCTTATTAGACAAAAGCTAGAAGTCTAAAAATTATATTAAAAAAATAAAAACAACAGAGAATATAATCTTCCACCTATAACCACTGTTAATATTTATATATTTCCTTTCAATGTTTTTTTACCCTTTAAGGATACATTTCATTAAAAAATATATAAATAATACCATAATGAGCACACAGGTAAGTTTCCTGCTTTTTTTTTAAACACAACATTCTCTCCTGTAATTAAAAATTTTTTATAAACTTACTTGTTTAGACTTTTATTTTGAAATAATTTTAGATTTGCAGAAGAGTTGCGAAGGGAGTACAGAGTTCCTATGTCTCCTTCATTCAGCTTCCCTTGATAGTAACATCTTCTGTAACTACAGTAAGGCATACCTCACTTTATTGTATTTCAACTGACTGTACTTCACAGTCATTGAGCTTTTCACATTGGAAGGTTTGTGGCAACCCTGGATTGAGCAGATTTATCAGTGCCATTTTCCAATAGCATTTGATGAGTTCATGTCTCTATGTCACATTTTGGTAATTCTCACAGTATTTCACAAGTTTTCATAATTATTATATTTGTTATAGCGATCTGTGATCAGGATCTTTTATGTTACTATAGCAAAAAGATTGCAACTCACTGAATAGTTTGATAATATTTATCATTTTTAATTATTTATCAGATAGTAGTTATCATTTTTTAGCGATAAAGCATTTTAAAATCAAGGGGTGTGTGTGTGTGTGTTAGTTGCTCAGTTATGTCCAACTCTTTGCAACCTGTGGACTATAGCCCACCAGGCTCCTCTGTCCATGGAATTCTTCAGGCAAGAATACTGGAGTGGGTTGCCATTCCCTTCTCCAGAGGATCTTCCCGATGCAGGGATTGAACCCGGTCTCCTACATTGCAAGTAGATGCTTTACTGTCTGAGCCACCAGGGAAGATAAGGTATATATATATTTAGACATGACATTATTACATACTTAATAGAGTACAGTATAGCATAAACATAACTTTTATATGGGCTGGGAAACCAAAAAATTCATGTGACTTGCTTTATTGTGATAGTCACCTTATTTTGACAGTCTGGAATTTAACCTGTAGTATCTCTAATATATGACTGTACATTTTATCTTGAGTTTCCAGCCAGATTTAGCAAATAGAAACACAGAACACCTAGTTAATCTTGAATCTCAGACAAATAGACAATGTATACACACACACACACTTTTTTTTTTAAAAAAAAGATCAATTCTTTTAAGGATTTTTGAATCTTTGTTATGGCAGGTAACCTTTACTCTAGGGTTAGTTTAGCCTTACTACTAATGCAAGATCCTTCCGAATCTCTATTGAATGCTCAGATATCCAGAGAAGACCCTCCAGTCCATCCAGCTGCTATACAAACAGCTGTTTTTCCTGTGTGAGAACTGGGAACTGTGCAGCTTCAAGACTTGTTTTATTGCCCAGTTTTGTACAGTTTTATTCTGAATTTATTCAGCTTAGTATTCAACCAAAGACTCAAAGTTTTCCCTGAAGCTGATCACTGGGGGTTCTTTCTCTCTGCGGCTTTTGTCTCTCTAACACTCTGCCCCCCATTTCAAACCCTACATCCCAGATTCTGATTGTGTCTCCCAAACTCAGAGAGGCTACCTTCTCTGCATGGGTCCCCTTCCTGCTCTGTGATCCAGAAATGTCTGCAGGAAGAAAGTCAAAGCAATTGCAGGGCTCATCTATATTTTCCCTTCTCTTGGGGATCACTCTGCTCTGCTTGTGAATGATGATGGAAAACAGTTTTTCATATATTGTATCCAGTTTGATAGTTGTTTGTGACAGAAATCAATTCCAATGTCAGCTACAGTTTCATAGCCAGAAAGAGAGAAGTCTCCTTTTTCTTATTAAAAAAACAAAGCAAAACACATACACACATGGTGTCTTCTTTCTTGGACGCTGCTGTGCTTGATCGTGATGATGGCTGTGTTAGCCAAGTTATAGACGTGAGAAAAGCTGCCTTGCAGACAAAGCTAATATGACAAGAATGGCAGGGACTTCCCCGGTGGTCCGGTGATTAAGGGCCTGCCTGCCAATGCGGGGGACATGGGTTCAATTGTTGGTCCAGGAAGATTCCACATTGCAGGGCAACTAGCCCCGGGCACCCCAACTACTGAGTTCACGCTTCGGAGCCCATGCTCCACAGCAAGACAAGCCATTGCAATGAGAAGCCTATACAGTGCAATGAAGAGTAGCCCCTGCTCACTGCAACCAGGGAAAGCCCGTGCACAGCAACGAAGACACAGCACAGCCAAAAATAAATAATAAAATAATATTTATTTAAAAAAAAGTATGGCAGGGACAAAGAGAGAATGCCTGTGTCCTTGGTAACATCATCATTCCACTGAACTAATCAACCGGGAAACCCCTCCCAAAGAAATATTGGTATATGAACAAAATTTTTTCTTGATTTTTAAGCCAGTTGGGTTGCAATTTTTGTTATTTGACGTCAAAAGTATTGTAATTAATACAAATTAGTGTACTAATGAAATAGCAAATGCTCAGTACTTGTTAGTAAGTAATAAAAGATATACAGTTACAGAGCACTGTGTGCCATCTAGGTTGTGCACTGAGAGATTTATATGTATATTATCGCTCTTAGGGCTTCCCTAGTAGCTCAGATGGTAAAGAATCCGCCTGCAATGCGGGAGACCTGGGTTCCATCCCTGGGTTGGGGCTCATCTCCAGCTGTCCCTGGAGAAGGGAACAGTATTCTGGCCTGGAGAATTCCACGGACTGTATAGTCCATGGGGTTGCAAAAAGTCAGACACGATTGAACGACTTTGACTTCACTATCTCACTTCATGTCATAGCCAACTTAGTAGGTAGTGAGTACCAAGCCCACTTTACAGATGCAGAACTTGAGGCTGAGAGAAAAGCACAGTTTTCAAGCTTGCAGATTTAATCCAATCTCTGGCTTCTCTGACTTCAAAGTTACACTGTTATTTAGTCTTTCTAATACTGGTTTTTAAGTCCCTAAACTTAATCTAGACCATAGATCTTTTCATTAAAAGGAGAAAACTGATCAATGAAAAAAAGTGCCATTCAAAATGGGAAACCAGGACACCCAAATGTTGGCTCAGTCAGAAGAGAGAAAGTTCTAATCTAGTCCTGGATCCTAAATTCCCCTGCCTGCCATTTCTGAGGGTAAAGTTTGAGTGCTTTCTGCTAAGTCAGGACAGCTGGCCCAGTCAGAATAAAGACCACCTGAAGCAGGCAAGCATCTGGGAATCAGAGTTAGGTCCCCAGCAGCAAAAGATCAGATGTGCAACATGGCCGAAACAGCAACCAGGGAGCATTGTCAGGGCCACCCAACCTGAAGGAAGTTTTCAAGTCAGAGTCAGGGATACAGGAGGTGGGAAACAGAAGTTGCTGGGAAAAGCCCAGAGTCCCATGTCATAGCCCTGCTATCAGGAAACTGAACGATGCTTGTTTAGAGATGCTGGAAAGAGGGAAAGAGCCACAGCCCTTAAAGCTTACTCTGTTTGTGCTAGGAATGCCAAAGTGATAGTTTTAAAACTTTGAGAGATACAAAAATGGACTGCATTCTGGTGGATACAGAGTAAATCCTCTAGGAAACTCTTAATAAGTCACTTAGTATAAGTGAAGTTTCTGAGAGCTGCTATCAGCAGAGAGAGAGAGAAATATATATACATATATGAGAGAGAGAGAGAAAGGTGGAGAAACTCAGGAGCAGGCAAGATGAGCCATACTGAGGCAGGGCAGCAAGCCCAGCCCTGGGGTCCAGTGGGTCAACTGCACAGGATCCAGTCGATCCAGTAGATCATTGCAGAATCTGCAATGACTGACTCTAGGCAGACTCAAGATGAGAATGGGCATGAGGCTGAAAAAGCACATTTCTGTTCCTAACTAGTGCCTTTCCCAAATAGGTTGGGCAATAAACCGGCATGAGTCATCAAGGCAGTGAAAACACGTCACCAACAGAAAGGAGGGTACCTGGAGGGATGGAGGGAGTGTGTGCATGTGTGTGTGTGTGTGTGTGTGTGTGTGTGTGTGTTGTAGGGATGTAAGCCAAGAGACAGAAGGAAGGGGACTCATCTTTCTCCCCAATGCCAAGAAGTCTGAAAATGACAATAATTTGGGTAGAACTGCCTTCAGAAGTGGGGAGGAGAGAAGAGACATCTAAGGCATGACAGATTGAGTAAAAAGAGCAATAAAAATTGCATTAGCTATGGAGGAGAACAAGGAAAAATGAAAACAGCGAATTTGCTGGTGGGGGAGGGTGGGACGGTGGATGCTTTTTAAAAAAATCTGTTATTTCAATACATAGCTTTTAAAAACTGACATCCTGTGTTTGAGAGTCAGGATTTCATCTGAATAGTCCTAAATCCCTGTCTTGGAATTTAACTTGCTGCCCCAGGGGCTGGTAGCACTTTAAATTGATCCTGAGAACAAAGAAGGGAGACTTTGCCATATTTTAATGGCCTCCAGCTGCCGGGCCAGCCCCTCCCAGGCCTTAGCCCTGACCACACCCTCAGAGCACTCTGCTTTTGGGCAGTCTGCGCTCCCTGAGGTTTGGCTGTGGCGGAGTTAGATCGGCTCCCTGGAAAATGTTACTGCCCATGTCACTGGTTGCAGAAGGCATTCTGCCTTTGGCATGAGGACCCTTGCTGGCTTTAATTTCTTAGGCTCTCCCATAGGGAGGGGAGGGATGGGGATGAGGGGAGCTCTGTTCTCCGCAACAGCAGTGTGGATAGGGAGACTTGCTGGAAGGCCTGTCCTGGTTGATCAATGAAAGCCTGAACTCCCCTTGCCAAGTGGTCCTTCCAGCCTGGGTAAAATGATGTGACATGTAGCCTGTCACCCAGCTCTACCTTCGTGGCATCTTACAGGGGATGTTCAGCCAGTTAACCCATTTTACAAATCATCAGATTTGAAGGTCCCTCCCCCCTTAAGCCCAGCAAGGAGAACCTGGATGCTTAGATCGCCTTTGTCCTGTATTAATTAAAATTTTTAACTTTAAAATTAAATGAAACACTGTGAAGGTTTCTCAAAAAATTAAAAATTATCATACCACCCAGCAATTCCACTTCTAGATATATTCCCCAAAGAGCTGAAAGCAGGTACTCATACAGATGTTTGTGCCTCAGCATTCACAGCTTCGTTATTCACAATAGTGAAAAGGCAGAAGTAACCCACATGGCCATCACCAGGTGGGTGGATAACAAAACCTGGTACATAGCGACCATGGAATATTATTCAGCCTTAAAAAGGAAGGGAAAACCTGACATACGCTACAACATCAGTGAACCTTGAAAATATTATGCTCAGTAAAAGAAGACAACCACAAAAGGACAAATAGGATCCTACGTACATGTGGTACCTGGGGTAGTCAAAGTGATAGAGATAGAAGAACGGTGGTTGCCAGGGGAAGTAGGGAATGGAGAGTTAATAAAGACATCGGTTGTGCTGATGCAAAGGTTCTAGACATGGATGTTGATGCTCATTGCCCAACAATGTGAATGTGCCTAATGCCGCGGAATTGTCCACTTAAATGGTTCAGATGGTAAATGTCTGTATATTTGACTACAAAAATTAAATGGAACGCATTAAGTAACTTAGTTATTCACTTAGTTAATGAGCATTTATGGGGAACGCATGTGCCAGTGTTGTATCACTAGACAGAATACAAAAAGAGAGTAAAACCTGTTACTGCTCTCAGAGAGGTCACCATTCAAGATGCCAAATACAGTCTAGCCAAACTAGACTCATTTCCTTCCTAGACACTGTCAAGGGAATCCATAGATAGAAATCCATCTTTTTTTTGCCAGACCTTTTAAAAAAATTCTTTTGTCTTAGTCCTCTCTACCTAGTCCCTTTCTCCCCTGTACTTACACACACCTGTGTGCCTTTACGAACCCTTAAAACATCATCGTGGAATCACCGGCCTGCCTATTTATCTCTTCTAGACTCTGATCTCCCTGATTCATCCCGCCCCCTAACACCAGAAATGCTGTATTCATGTATCAGAGAATGTGGGATGAACGTTGCTACTCCAAATGCGGTCTGAGAACCAGCTGTGTCAGCATCACTTGGACGCTTATTAGCAGTGCAGGCTCTGAGACCCCACTCAGACCTATTTAATCAGAATTTGCATTTTTATAGGTGCCCCAGATGATCTGATTGGATTCCCTGAGGGCTCGATGTAGAGTCTGCCTGCAATTCAGGAGGCTCGGCTTCGATCCCTGGGTCAGGAAGATCCCCTGGAGAAGGAAATGGCAACCCACTCCAGTATTCTTGCCTGGAAAATCCCATGGGTGGAGGAGCCTGGTGGGTTACAGTCCGTGGGATCCCAAGAGTCAGGCATGACTTTCACTTTCAGATGATCTGCGCAGTGCGTTCCAATTTGAGCAGCCTGGGGGGAGGGGGTAGAGGTTAACATGGGTGGGTGGGGAGCATGCACTTGGGTGTGTGTGTTCACACACACTTTTTTGTAGGGTCTGACCACCCCCCTAAGGAGACCCTAATTGTAGCCTCTGGAAGCATCCCCTACAATTATTCAACCCATCTCTAGATAGATTAACCGTAACTTTCTTCCCAAACAGTGACTGAACAGAACTTAAGCGAGAGGTAGAAGAAAATGAGCCGTAATACAGAGAATTCCAGCCTGCCCGGATGAGACTCCATTCAGCACAATGGAACAGTTACAACTTCCTCCCGTTAAATCTTAATACCACAGCAAAGTTGACATAGTAAAATCCCTCACCCAGTAAACATTTCTGCTTTCCGGCTGACTGTTTATTTCTTTCAAGGAAGAATTTCAAAGAGTCACATGGTTGTAAAGGTAAAATTTTAAGCTTCTACTTTAATACCTCCATTTCACAGGAGAGCAAACTGAAGACCAAGTGGCCCCTAGGATCAAGGCTAGGCTGAAGCTGTGAGCAGCCGGCAGATTAATGAATTGATGTCCCTTCAACTTGTTATTTTTGAAATATTTCTTCAACACTTATCTGGTGTTCCATGGATAAACTGATCTTCTATTAATAAAAATTATGTACAGAAATGGATCCTATTGTTAATTTATATCTACTGGCCGAAACAGAGTCTTCATACCAAAAAAACCTGGTAAAATATTTTCCACTTTTCTGATGTTCTTATTCTCACTTCTATTTTCTTTTATAATTTTCTAAACATGACAACTTCATCATGGGAATATAAAAGGGTTTGCAAGTTACATAAAAAGAATTAGACTACTTGATCTTAGTAAGTAGCACTATTTGCCCCTGTTCAGATTCAGTATTCATCTAATTGTGACTGCTAACTTCAGATATGGTTGCATCAAGCATATGGATGTGGGCCTTCTGTGTACAGTCCACAGAGGTAGGTCAATTTGGTAGAGTGGGTTTTTGTCTTTTTTAAAAAAATTTAAGTGTAGTTGATTAACAGTGTTGTGTTAGTTTCTGATATACAGTAAAGTGATTCAGTTATATATATATTTATTTATGTATATTCCTTTTTATATTATTTTCCATTATGGCTTATCATAGGATATTGAATAAAGTTCCCTGTGCTACACAGTAGTACTTTGTTGTTTATCTGTTTCGACAGATTGTTTTTAAATTTGCTACTCAAGGGTGTTGTGTGTTTTGAGGAGACAGACCAATAGTCACATGACTTCAGGGGAAATCTAAATTAAGTGGCAATCGTTCCAATTTATAATAGCAGTGTTCTGTTATCCTGGGCAGTTGCTTGGCTGGATCTTATTAATCCAGCTCTGACTGAAATCTAGGCGTCTGGGCATATCTGGAAGATTAAAGGGACAGGCTTCCAGGAGACTATTTGCATGAAGGGCCAAGAAGGGCCATGGAAGAAAGGATTACTGGAAAAAGAGGCATCCTGATGAATCAGACCCACAAACTTGCCTCAGCACCTCCCATTTTCTAGTGGCAGCTCCATTTGCCCTAGGGACCTTTGGAATATTCCCTGGCTTCTCCCGCTTCCTCTCCTGTTCCAGAATGCGGCTCTGGCACTGAGGAGTAGTGAGCTCAGTGCTCTTTACCACAGGTACCAGGAGCAGGTCCCCCATCAGGGGACCCATGGAGACCAGAGAAGGAGAGGAGGAGCATGGAGGACGTCACGTGGGACTTGGAAGGACTTGTTGATGAGCACAGGCGAGCCTTCTCAGGGAACCCAGAATAGGACCAGAGAGCCAGCTATAGCACTATTAGGGTTAGTCTATTTATTTCCTACGCTCTCTGTTCTGATGGAAGAAACAATAAACCAGGAGTCAGGACCTCTGCTGTTTCCTACTCAGGTGACCATTGGCATTTAGTGATCTCTCTGATCCTCACTTTCCTCTTTTGTAAAACAGGACTGTAATAATTGCCTGATCCCTTTCCAAGAATATTGAGTTTCATGTGATATAAAGGACTTAAAGGACTTCCCTGGTGGTCCAGTGGTTAAGAATCTGCCTGCCAGTGCAGGAGACATGGGTTCGATCCCTGGTCTGGGAAAATTCCGCATGCTGCAGGGCAACTGAATCCACTGACCCTGTGCACCGCAATTACTAAGCCTGCTTTCTAGAGCCCACAAGCTGCAAGTACTGAAGCCACACACCCTACAGCCTGTGCTCCACAACAAAGGAAGCCACCACAGTGAGAAACTCATGCCCCACACCTGGAGAGTAGCCCCCACTCACTGCAACGACAGAACGCCCGTCACAGCAACCAAGACCCAGCACAGCCATAAACAAACAAACAAACAAACAAAAACCTGAAAGTGTTTTGCTAACTATAAACAAAAGGAATTAACCAGAAGAAAGTCAACGCCCAAGGGTAGGGCCCAAGAGAGAAGGCTGTGGACTAAGATGAGAGAGGCACCTAGGAACCCAGAGTTAGAGATTTTACATTTGTGCTAAAGGAACAAAGAAATACTATGATACAGCTAACACCAGCTGCTTGGCAGAGGAGCTGACTGTGAACGGTGCCCCTGGAATTGTGTGACACAGAGCTCAGGTTCTTTGGGCCCCCACAACTCCTTGTGTTGCATTAAAACTTGATTGTGTATTTGAATCACCTGTACTAGACTTGATTTTATTTGACTGTCAGCAGAGGTACTTTTGGCGGGGGAAGAAGCTAAGGAAGAATTATGAGCAATGGGCAAAATCTCTGAGTGGACATGCCTATCTGCATATTATCCTGGGTGGTGGCCGAAAAAAGCTTAACCCAAGATCTTGCGGAGCCACATGTCACATCCTGTCCAGAAGAGGGCTTTCCCAGGCAGGCAGGAGGCTCTCAGCATTCCGTAGTCATTGCCATTATGTCATAGTCTCGGGTTCTTTGAGAGACAGGTAACGTACAGAGAAATACAGGTTACGGCATGCAGTGCTCCAACAGGCTCTGGGCCACACAAACCTAAGTAGTGACTTGAATGGTAGAAAACCTTCTGTAAGAAGTTAAAGTGGCCTTGGTTATGTTAGAAATCATTGTTAGCCTCACCAGTGGATCCTATCACAATGGAAAATTTGGGTGTTCTTTCAGGTTAGGAAGGGTATCCTTTCCTTGGGAAGGAATACTACAGAACGCTGTGCTAATCACATTTGGACAAAAAGTATTGCAGATATTTCCGTGTTCCACACAGAAAGCCTCAGCAGTGAAACCAGAAAATGCAATCTTGGCAGAAACCGCTGGGGTTCCTGGAAACCCATTCAGTGCAGACACCTGGGGCCAGATCCTTGGAGCAAAAGAGGTATTCCCTTCTTATGCTGGCCGGTGACAGCTGCTTTGTGGTCCCCTGCCCAGGGTCTAAATGGTTCAGTTGTCAATCAAACAACCTTTAATCAGTCGTCAAGCTCTAAATTTCCATGAGTCTGTCATCAAATTCTCCGTTTGTAACTAAGTATCCAAGGGTCTCTCCCTGACGCTATGGAAGTTACAGGGTCTCTTCTTCCCATTCCCCATTCTCCCAAGAGCTTATCTGTTTGAAAAACCAGTGAATAAAACTAAAGAGCATTCACATCTACTTAACATCTTCTGTTAAAGCCTTGCAAGCAAATTACTTTTCCAGATAACTGCAACTTACTTCATTAAGTGCCAAGGCTTTATTTGAATTTGTTTTGATGGAAATCTTTTCAAAATGTATCATACAGCTCTCTATTTTCTTTTCTTTTTTTTTTTTAAATTAAGATTGGGGAGATTTATTAATCTTTTCAGGAACTCTGATATGAAGCACAGTAAAAGGCCACAGACCAGTAAATAAACATCACGGTTTTTGGCTCTTTCACGACTGCTGCTGCGGCCATAAGAGCAAAACACCCTTTTTCATCACTTTGAACAGAGGAGTACAAATGGCAAATGAAAATCGTTAGTCACTTCTCTGCTTTAAAAGTTTAATAAAGCTTTAAGGGTTTGCTGGTTTAAATACTACCCATCTAAAAAAATAATAATTAAAATAATTTTAACATGAGATTTATATAGAAAGTGACTTGGTTTTGAAGGCAATGCAGTTGGTTCCTATGCCATAAGAAAGTTACCCTCCAGATTTATGAATTAGTAAAGTAACAGATTGTATTATAGGCCGAGTCACATAAATTTATGTTATTAGCATTATCTTTAAATTTATAATATAAACAAAACTGTAGATATATATTAGCTTTGTTTTCTAAAATAATAGGCAACTCATTAGCCAAAGACACCATAGTATACAAAACAAAAAGGCACATCTGTATAGACTCATGCTCTTATTCCCTCTATGATTGGGTTAGGTAGTCTACATTTTGACCAAATAATAAGTACAATGTATTCTATTATTTTCATTCTATTTTTCACTTTTGTCTTCAGCAGCAAATTCTGGCATTTAAGACATGACATTTAAGAGTTTAAGAACAGTGGGTGTTATTTACAATTTTCCTAAATCTAAAAACTAGAAGATGGTCAAAGAGGCTTAAAAATCTGTATCACCACGCACCCCCATATGTGTGTAAATTCAATGCCTTAAAAAGTCTTGAATTCTACCTCTATTTTCTTAAAGTTATGCTACTGAACATGATGTAGTCTTTATTTTTTTAATGGAAACAAGTCTTTATTAAGTAACTTTTAACATCATAAAAATAAATAAAACTCTTGCAGTTCTCTTTACAGCAAATATATCATATCAGTGCTTTGGCTATCTTAAAAGCCCTTTACCATAAAATATTTGGTTTTAAAGTTTACTCAAATAAAATGCATAATCCCTATGACTCCCACATATACATAAAAAAAGAGTGCAGTAAAATTAGTAAATACTGTTCTGATGCTGGGAGGGATTGGGGGCAGGAGGAAAAGGGGACGATAGAGGATGAGATGGCTGGATGGCATCACCGACTCGATGGATGTGAGTCTGAGTGAACTCTGGGAGATGGTGATGGACAGGGAGGCCTGGCGTGCTGCGATTCATGGGGTCGCAAAGAGTCGGACACGACTGAATGACTGAACTGAAACTGTATTGATAATTTATCATTCTCAGTTTGTGGTTTTTAGAAACAGTACAGTTACCTAAACACATGTCGATTCCTTGGCTTATTAGTTGCCGTATACAGTGCAACAAAATACAAAATACATACTTGGTGAATATCCGTTTTATCTACAAGACAGCAGCTAAAGATTAGGTTTCAGTACTGACATTTAACTATCCTACAGGCAATTAGCATTACCTCAGAAATGTAGCCTTTCTTTAAGTTACTATTCATTTGCAACCATTTGTTCAACAGATGTTTTGTACGTAGCTAGTATTGATTACACCCTCCTAATTCCTGGGAATACAATGCGCTGTACATAAATCCTGTCCTCTAAGAGCTTTCAGGCGATGGAGGAGATAGAGAAGTTAATAGGCAGTTGCTGTACATCAAGCTACTTCCCTGGTAGGGTTCAGGGAGAGGAGGACTTTAATCTCGAGGTCAGGAAAGGCTTCCAAAGGCCCTTGCAAGTGGAAACGGAAGTACCAGCAGAACTTAGTTGCAGCAGGAATGAAGCACTGAAGGGCATCTTTCAAGAAGCTGCTACTGCTGCTAAGTCGCTTCAGTCATGTCCGACTCTGTGCGACCCCATAGATGGCAGCCCACCAGGCTTCCCCGTCCCTGGGATTCTCCAGGCAAGAACACTGGAGTGGGTTGCCATTTTCTTCTCCAATGCATGAAAGTGAGAAGTGAAAGTGAAGTCGCTCAGTCGACTCTGAAAGTGAAGTCTGACTGTGTGACATTATGAACAGCAGCCCACCAGGCTCCTCTGTCCATAGGCCTCTCCAGGCAAGAGTACTGGAGTGGGTTGCCATTCCCTTCTCCATCGTTCAAGAAGAGAGAACTGCAAAAGCAAATGCCAGAAGTGCTATGAAGTTGGAGGGAAAACGCAGAGAAGACCAAGGGGGTGGGGGGTGGGGGCATACAGTAGGGGGGATGTGCTGTGATGAAACCACAGGGCATCTAAGGCAGAGAAGGCTAGAGTCTGGAGACATGAACAGAACCAGGACACCAAGAGCTTCCTATGTCTTTGGATACCAATTGGATCTTCATCTTCTTTTCAGTCTGTGCACAGCACAGTTTGACTTATCAGCAAACAAACGTTAATTGGCCGCCTACCAGATGCCAGGCATTGATAATAATGATTGCTAACCATGAGTGCTTACTATATGCCAGCCATGTCTCTATGTACTTTAGAAGGTTGCCTTTTTTAATCCTCAGGAAATGGGCATTACCCCCAGGGGATTTCCCTGGTGGCACAGTGGATAAGAATTCACCTGCCAATGCAGGGAACCCAAGTTTGACCCCTGGTCTGGAGAGATTCCACACGCCAAGGGACAGCTAAGCCTGTGTGCCACACTACTGACCCTGCATGCCTAGAGCCCGTGCTCTGCAACAAGAGAAGCCGCCACAGTGAGAAGTCTGTGCACAGCAATAGCACCCACTCACCACAGCTAAAGAAAGCCTGTGCAAAGCAATGAAGACCCAGAGGAGCCAAAAATAAAGTAAGTAAATAAATAAAAAGTTTAAAAAAATACTGTGCCCATTCTACAGATGAGGGAAGTAAGATTCCAAGAATTTAGGCAGCTTGCTTATAGCTACCCTGTTCATCTGGCCCATGCCACAGTAGGCGCCACAGATAATGAAGACCTATCTAGGCAGATTTTTGTAAAAGTGCATGGCAATTTTTTTACGATCTCCACCATCATTTCTGCCTTACTCTTTGGATCAAAGCAGTCCCAAAGACTCTCCCAAGTAAAGGGGACTTTGACCTCACTACTGGATGGGAGGAGAACAAATGTCACATTGTCAGAGGAGCATGAAGGGTAGGAGATATTTTGGCTCCCATATTTGGAAAATGCAGTCTGCCTGGGAGTACCTTGGGAAAGGGTCCACAGATGGAAGGGCTTGACCCACTGCCTGGCCAGGCCCATTGTGCAGTGCACAAACTATAGAAACCCATGCAGCAACCTCGGGCCCATCAGTTTTGTTTTGGGAGACCCTGACCTGGGTGAATCACCGAGGGAGGGAGAGTTTTCTGAATTTCCATACTGAACCACCTGGGATCATTTTTACCTTACGTTGCCAAGGTCTTATTAGCAAGACTGGTGTGGCTAGGTGCACAGGTAGAAATACTCAATGATGTGAAGGTCTCCAGTCTACCAAGCAGTGGGGGAAGCTGCAAGTGAGGGGCGGCTATCGGGGGGTGGGGGCAGATGGTGGGCAGTAGTTGTAGTGTTTGTCCCTGAGGGTTGATGATACCTGAGTCACTACCTCTCCCCAGTAGGTTGTATTTCATTAATTATGAACATAGTGGTTACCCTTCCAGAGCCTATTTGGGAAGGAGTATCTGGAAAAGACTGGAATTGCTGGTAGTACAGATGGAGGCTCAATGTATCCAGGTAAGCATTGTGTCAGCTGCTGATTTCTAGCCAAGATAAAAAAGCAAGAAATTGTAAATACACACACACCCAGGACTCACTGGATGGCTGAAACTGTTTTATTATAGTGAGTTGTCAGAGAAGTGAAATAGTGGAACAGAAGCTCAGATAGGTAAATTGCAGAGGCTCCTAAACATCAGGCTAGTATCTTCTTACCTAGACCAGTCATTTCCAAACAGTTTTGATCATACAATCCAATTATATGACATTTTTTTGAGCACCCCTTGTTGAAATGAATACTTATCATGTATATACTAATAAATGGTGTACATTATACAAGAAGAGAATTAAAGCAGAGGCCAGATAATTATTAAAGATAATCCTAATTATCTTTATTTAAAAATTTTTTTCTAATTAATTTTTTTCTGTATCCCAGCAGAGGAGCACACACACTTAATGTTAGAGGCCGCTGGCTCAGACAATGGGAAAGCTTTGAAGGGTCTTGATCCTAGAAGAGACGAGGTCAAGGTGGCATAGGAGGAAATCTAGCCCGTGCCGTGGTTTTGTTACCAAAGAGAATCTATTATTCAAGTGTGAACTCACCTGGCTCCCTCCTGGGTTTCCTCATCTCTCTCCTTTCCCAGCTCTTCAGGGTTGGAATACTCATTGCATTGTTCAAGCCGCTGAACAAATTGCATGGAGATCCATAGACCTGCAACATATCAAAGAAAGGAAAATTATGTCTCATTCTGTCAAAGTTTTTTCCTTGATCCAGCCTGAAAAGATACCCGGTCTGTCTTCCTTTGCTACCATGTGCTACAATTTCTCTCATCACCAAAATCTTGATAGTTCCCTTTCTCTGGCGGCTTGTGTTGGAACCTTGTGAATCACCCGGTGGGCCAATACTGCTGTTCTG
Source organism: Ovis canadensis (assembly GCF_042477335.2). Taxonomy (NCBI): domain Eukaryota; kingdom Metazoa; phylum Chordata; class Mammalia; order Artiodactyla; family Bovidae; genus Ovis; species Ovis canadensis. The sequence goes on along the minus strand of NC_091245.1, from coordinate 94,921,922 downwards.
CGTAGGCGAATGTCTGATAATATTGTGTAATATGAGTTCAGCAGTGTGAATACGCACAGCTGTCGAATGTTAATTCTCTCGGCAGGCTTTAAAACACAAGCACCAGTTAGTCCTGAAGTCAAGCTTTGGGATGTCTGCTCCTCTTGTTTGTCAATAACCCCAAGGCTAGGGGGTTGGTTGGAGTCCATCGGCTTACACTTTCCAACCAATCGTGGAAAGCCTGTCTGCCTGCCCTCTTTCATCACTGCTACCTTTTGGAGGATGTGGTTATTTATTTATTCATTTTTACTGGCTGATGTTGGGAACCCAGGTTTAACTGGTTTTTCAGAGTCTCTTAGGGAGGTGGGCTTAAGGTGGGTGGCAATGAATAAGCCACAGCCTTGCTGTGGTTCTAGGACCAGATTAGGGTGAGGCAAGTGAGGTGCCCAGGGTGCTGAGCTTTAGGAGGTATCAGTCTTAGCATCACCTCCATGCAGGGCTGACATCTGAGACAGATGCCTCTTCAAATCTTGCCTTGCTCTTGGAGTCCTTTTCCTCTCCAGAACGACTGTTTTTGTTCATTGTTCAGTGACTAAGTCGTGTCTAACTCTTTGAGACTCCATGGACTGCAGGACGCCAGGCTTCTCTGTCCTTCACCATCTCCTGGAGCTTGTTCAAACTCATGTCCATCGAGTTGGTGATGCCATCCAACCATCTCATCCTCTGCCAGCCCCGCTTCCTTCTCCCTTCAGTCTTTCCCAGCATCAGGGTCTTTTCCAATGAGTTGGCTCTTCGCATCAGGTGGCCAAAGTATTGGAGCTGCGGCTAGACTGACTTAGTGCCTAGGATAGAGCTGCTGAGATGTGAGGAGATGGATAATTTTTTTTTGCCAGGGTTTAAGCTGAATCCCATCTGGTCTAAGTATACACCAGACTCTGAGGTTTTAGTCCAGAGGGGCTGAGCCCAGATGGAGTTGGGAATGTAGCCCATGGTGATTCAGAGTTTTGAGTCTCTGAGGCTAGGAAAAATGAAATCGCAGAGATTGGGGGAGGAGAAATAATTCATGTCTCTTGTATACACACACGTCATTGTGGCCCGTGGTAAGTGGCTGGTGGCAGTTCCTTTGCTTGTGGGGAGCATCTGAGTCATTCACCTGCATCCTGCTGGCTTAAGGAGCCCTGGCCTTTTAAGCTCTGACCAGTGAGCCATCTGTTGCTGAGTTAAAAATGTTACTTCTGCAAATTGGCTGCTCTCTCTGCTTGGTTTCTAGCACATTGGCACCAACAGTTTGAGTGTAATTCCGTTTGCTCTTTCATTCCTTCCAGGTCCTTCAGTAAAGAATAGCATCTCATGAAATCCTTCCAGCTCACACACTTTTAACCTTTGAGTCAACTTTGATGGTTGGTCAAAGGGTATCAAAATGGCTCCAAATGCACAGATTAAGTAGCTCTTCACTGAACAGTTGAAGTATCCAAGAAAAGGACAAAAATGGAAGCAAAGATTGTCTTCTTTGCTTTGTTTTCTTCTTTTGAAATGGGGACAAGCTGGAAACAATCTAAATACCCAAAACAAGGAACTGTCTAAGTCAATCATGGTGCAGCAACTTGAGGGAATGCTATACAGCAATTAAAATAAGAAAATGACCTATGAAAATATCTTTATAATGTTAACACTTAAATCCAGGATACAGAACTATATGTTCACTGTATGAAATATGTGAGTGCATGAACAGAAGGAACATGCATGGATAAAATTGTTTGCATGGGTGTGGTGACATTTTTTTCTCATTTAAACATACTTTTAACGATGTTATCTATATAATGATATTGGTGTCCAAAAAATTGCTAAGTACTCTGAAAAAAAATAATTTGATGAAGACTAGGGATTAGTGTCATTCAGTGAATGTCCAGACCCCAGTGTGACAGGCTGGAGTGTGGGCTCTGGTTTCTTCTTCTTCTTTTATTTCTTTTTGTTTATTTAATCAATTTATTTGGCTGCACCAGGTCTTAGTTGAGGCATAAGGGGTCTTAGTTCCCTGACCAGGGATTGAACCCAGGTCCCCTGCATTGGGAGCATGGAGTCTTAGCCACTGGACCGCCAGGGAAGTTCGTGGGCTCCGGCTTCTACTGGTCTGGGTTGAGATCCGATTTTGCCACTTTGTCGAAACATGACCTTGAGCATATTCTTATCTCACCTGTCAAATAGAGATAAGAATGGTGTCTGTTACATAGGCTATTACAAGTTGCTGTGAGTTAGTGTATGTAGAGTGCTTAGAAAAATTCCTGGCCCAGAGTGAGCACTCAGCAAATATTAGCGCTCGTGATTATACTGTGGATGCAAGAAACATCAGTCTGGGCAGAAAGCTTAAGTCAGAGGAATTTCTCTGGCTTGACCATGACCCATTCTCATAGGTCGTCTCTGCCTCTTTGCAGGATGATTCATGAGTATTTGGAAAGAGAGGGGGTCCTGGCTGCCTCAGCTGGCTGGCAAAAAGAAAGCCTCCCCACTGCCCCTGACTACCACTCGTGCTGAGTCCTGCTGCCCACCGTGGAGAGGCTGGTTATCCCTTCCAAGGACAGAGAGGCAACTGCTGCTGAAGCTGCAGGGCTGGCGGTCAGGGTGGCAGCTACTGCAGACGCCCCAGCTGGGTCCATCTCCTGTGGATGCCCAGAGTCACATGCTGGCTGCCCCCTGTGAGTCTCCTGTGTGCGCCGCCACCTTGTCCTGGGGAGAGCATGGCTTTCACTTTTCATGTGTGTGCAGCCCACTCACCCTCAGTCCATGGGGACGGGGACAGGTCTGAGTGACAACACTGCTACTCTTCACCCTGCCCCTCCTCCCACCGCTGAGTCAGTGATGAGCCACGGACTGTGTGGGGCTGACTCTCCCTTTGTTCCCAGGAGGCCCCACCTGTCTTCTTTTCAGCCACCTCGCTCTTCCCAGCAGGACAAGCCCAGACCTGACCATATCCTCACGGGAGGACAGTTCTGCTCCAGTTGGGACCCCATGCAGCATGACACCGGACTGACATCCAACCTGGAGAAAACATCTGGAGGCAGGAATGAGGAACAGATGCCCAGACAGACCAAGGGCAGGGATGGTCAGCATGGGAGGCGAGTGACTGAGGCTGCTGCTGACTGGACACGAAGGGTGAGGAGAGGAGGAAGGACGAGAGGCAGCTGCTGAAAAGGAACAAGGGAGGTCCCCAGCAGATGCTAAAAAAAAACCCAAAACAAAACCTCAAGCTCATTTGCACACATCAGCTTCAATCTCCCCAGAGTATCTTCCTCAATCCTTACCTCTCCACACACCACCACCCCCCCGCAACCCCCAGATTCTGGCTTCTAATCTTCACAAAAGAAGAGTGTCTGAGGTTGAGGAGGGCAGGGGCTGTTCACTAGTGTGACTGTCTTACATACGTTGTGCTAGAGACAGACCTACTATTCAAATAATGCTTTCTTTCCCCTTCACCAGAGTGGGATTAGAAATGGGGACAAGTTTCCTTACTAAAGGGGAGGGGGTGTGTTTGAGGAACGCTGGATGTTGTGAAGAGGGAAGAAGAGACAACAGTAAAAAGCCCTGGTGGAAATAAAGTGCTTCACCAGGCCTGTATCCATTAAAGTAATACCATCGTTCCCTGGCAGGTTTATCACTCCCTTACAGCTCCTCAGCGTGGGAGCTGCGGCTCTTTTTAAAAATGAGATCGGAGTGTGAGCTGCTGCTCCAGTGTGGAAGGGCAGGCCTCCCTGTGTCTCCCCTTCAGTGACCCTCCCTCACCACCACCCCCAACCTTGGACTTCTCCCAGCCTCTAGGACCATCACTAAAATTCATTTCACTCTTTAATTAGATTTCATGGAGTAAGGGATTGGGAGGGGTGCTGGGAAAGGCATTCATATGACCTCTTTCTGTAGAGAGGGGTAATGCTGTTGATAGGGGAGGTGGGACAATGGTTGCCATGGAGACATATTCCCAGACATACAGACACACACTCATTTAAATGCCTTTTTTTTTTTTTTCCAGCGGGGAAGGATCCGGTGCCCTATTTTTAGTGTCAGATTTCAGCAAAACAATTCACTTTCATTTCATCACACACACACTGCTGGGTTTTAAAGTAGGTCACATTTTCTAACCATATCAAGAGCTCAGATCTGTCTTGCTCAAGAAGCGCAAGGTTCCACTGAAGATTTTACTGATTGAGACGGAGATCTCAGACTTGCCTTGATACAGTTTCCTTTCATCTCTATTTGACAGGCATTAGAATAGGCAGAATGAAGAGATGTAGGTAAATTTACATTTTAAAGACTAATACAAAATGTCTAAGCAGTGATGATGGTAAGGGGAGGCATAGAAATTAAAAACGACAAACTGGTCTGTTATTCTGTTATCAGATTATCACTGATAATTATAAAAAATATTCCTTGAGTGCCAATGTACACAGCCCATTGGGGAAGAAATAAGTCCTGACTGGTAGCTGCCCAATTTAAATCTTTAATCTTTATTCCAGCTTGACAGGGTATGCTAGAATATGTAAATCCAGAGTTTGGGGTTTTATTTCTGCTCCATGCCAAATTGCAGTTTTAAAGTGTTTTCGTCTGCATTTCTTGTTTCGTGCTCTTTGCCAAATTTCACAGCCCCTTGGTGACCAGAATACCCTATTGACTGGAATGAACGGGACACTCCCCAGCAGAATTAGCCTGAAGCAAGACTGTGAATTGGCCCAGAATTTCCGGTCGCCCTAAACTCACCCACTTCCCCAGATGGTGTCAGTGCCTCCTCTTCCTTGGGTTTGGTGCTTTCCGAGGTGGCAATAAATCTACAGTAATTTAGGAAGGATATCCCTCTCTTTCCTTGAAACTGGTTTTATATCGAGTCCTTTTGTTTCTAATGGGGGAGTTATTTTTACACTGGCAGAGAATGCTGGCATCCCTTTCTTAGCACGGAGTGGGGAACTGCCTGTGTGTAGAATCAAAGGGTACCCTGTGGTCCACAGTCTTCAAAATATAATAGCCTGATAGAAAAAGGAAGACTGAAATGAAATCATCATGATAGAATACTAACAGTGTTATCCCAAGTAGAGAGAGATCAGTTAACTAATTTTCTCCTTCCTAACTTTTCGTATTTTCTAAACTTCGTTGAGCATACACTGCCTTATTAATCAGGAAGTAATAAAAAAATGATAAACTCATACAGGCACTGGCTTCAGCACCCCAGGCTATGCAGTCAGCTATGCCAGGACCCAGTCTTGCCCACCAGTGGGCCAGCAGCCTTTGCATCACACAAAGCCTGGCAGCCAACGGTGCCAGGGGCCAGCCCCACCCACCAGCACACTCACAGCAGTCAGTCCTGCCACCATAGCAGGGCATATGCACCCCACATATGGGGTACCCCTAAAGCATATAGTTCTGGTGACCAGAAGGGAGTGTGCTACTAGACCCCACAGAACATCTACCTAAAGCCACTTCTCTAAGACTCAGGGCTTCCCAGGTGGCTCAATGGAAAAGAATCCACCTGCCAATGCAGGAGATGCAAGAGATACAGGTTTGATCCCTGGGTTGGGAAGATCCTCTGGGGTAGGAATTGGCAACCCACTCCAGTATTCTTGCCTGGGAGAGCCCATGGACAGAGGAGCCTGTCCACGGGAGCCAGTCCATTGGGTAGCAAAGAGTCAGACACAACTAAGCGCGCAAGCACACAGAAGCAGCAAGATCAGAAAATGTAACCAACCTACATTCTACATACAAATAAACATAGAGTATTAGGCAAAGTGAAGTGACAAGAGAATATGCTCCAGACGAAAGAATAAGATAAACCTCCAGAAACAGAACTAAGTAAAATAGAAATAAGCAATCTACCTGATAAAGAGTTCAAGGCAATGATCATAAACATGCTAAATGGGTTGCCAATTCCTACCCCAGAGGCTCTTCCCAACCCAGGGATCAAACCTGTATCTCTTGCATCTCCTGCATTGGCAGGTGGATTCTTTTCCATTGAGCCACCTGGGAAGCCCTGAGTCTTAGAGAAGTGGCTTTAGGTAGATGTTCTGTGGGATCTAGAAGACTGAATGAACACTGTGAGAAGCTTAACAAAGAGAAAATATAAAGAAGACCTAAACAAACTGAAGAATATAATAACTGAAATGAAAAATACAATAACAGGAACCAAAGGTAGATTAGATGAAACAGGAAAGGATCAACAAGCTGATCTGGAAGACAGACTCGTGGAAGTCGTCCAAGCTAAACAGAAAAAAGAAAAGAATTTTAAAAAGTGAGGATGATTTAAAAGACTAGGGGGACAACATCAAGCATACTAACATTCACATTATATGTGTCCTAGAAGAAGAGAGAGAGAAAGGGGAAGGGAACTTATTTAAAGGAATAATAGCTGAAAACTTCCCTAACCTGAGAAAGGAAACAGACATCCAGGTCCAAGAACTACACGCAATTCCGAACAAGATGAACCCAAAGAGGTCTCCCAAAGACACACTGTAATTAAAACAGCAAAAATTAAAGATAAAGCGAGAATCTTGAAAAGCAGCAAGGGAAAAGCAGCTAGTTATGTACAAGGGAATTCCCATAAGGCTGTCAGTTTACTCTTCAGCAGAAACTTTTCAGGCCAGAGGGAGTGGAATGATATATTCAAAGTGATGAAAGAAAAAGCTACAACCAAGAATACTCTAGCATTCAAGCAAGAATACTAGAGTGGGTTGCCATTTCCTTTCCCAGGGTATCTCCCTGACCCAGGGGTTGAACCTGCCCCTCTCTCATCTCCTGCAATGCAGGTGGATTCTTTACCACTGCCATTTAGTAAATACTAAATGCCAAACATTGTGTGTGTGTGTGTGTATATGTTAATATATACATTATAAAATTACTATGCCCATTCTACATGTATGTATATACATATATGTATATGTGTATATATAATCATATCTGTACAGGTAGTTTTATTTTTTAATCTATATTCTATAGTTAAGAAAACTGAGATTCAGTAAGGTAATTTCCCTAAAGTCACAGAGGTAGTAAGTAATTGGAGTAGGGGATATTTGATCCAGGTTTTTGCAAAGCTTATGGTAGCTCCTTGGGGCTGTGGGGTTGAACTAGGGTATTGGACATCTGGTCCAGTCTCTCAGTTAAGGGATGAACATTGTCTAATATAGATACACTATTGTCATACACGTAAAACTCTATTCAATGAAAACTGAGTTTGACTACCTAGCAAAATGTATTTTTCTGCTGTGTAGATTGCAGGTAGGCTCCATCACTCTTCACAGCAAAAGGTCCTATCCTATAGGTTGTTGTTGTTGTTTAGTCTCTAACTCATGTCCCATTCTTTCACGATCCCATGGACTCTATCCTGCCAGGCTCCTCTGTCCATGGGATTTCCTAGGCAATAACACTGGAGTAGGTTGCCATTTCCCAGCCTATTCTCAGTAATGGCTGCTTTGTTTATGACCCAGCCTCAGGTGGTCTGAAGCATGCTGCAGCTAAGATCTGGCACAGCCAAGTAAATAAATTAAAAAATATTAAAAGATTTATCCTAAAAGGTGATGCTGTGAAAGTGTTGCACTCATTATGCCAGCAAATTTGGAAAACTCAGGAGTGGCTATGGGACTGGAAAAGGTCAGCTTTCATTTCAATCCCAAAGAAATGCAGTGCCAAAGAATGCTCAAACTACCGCACAATTGCACTCATCTCACATGCTAGTCAAGTAATACTTAAAATTCTCCAAGCCAGGCTTCAACAGTATGTGAACCGTGAAACTTCCAGATGTCCAAGCTGAATTTAGAAAAGGCAGAGGAACCAGAGATCAAATTGCCAACATCCGCTGGATCATCAAAAAAGCAAGAGAGTTCCAGAAAAACATCTATTTCTGCGTTATTGACTATGCCAAAGCCTTTGACTGTGTGGATCACAATAAACTGTGGAAAATTCTGAAAGAGATGGGAATACCAGAGCACCTGACCGGCCTCTTGAGAAATCTGTATGCAGGTCAGGAAGCAACAGTTAGAACTGGACATGGAACAACAGACTGGTTCCAAATAGGAAAAAAAGTATGTCAAGGCTGTATATTGCCACTATGCTTATTCAACTTCTATGCAGAGTACATCATGAGAAACGCTGGGCTGGAAGAAGCACAAGGTGGAATCAAGATTGCTGGGAGAAATATCAATAACCTCAGATATGCAGATGACACCACCCTTATGGCAGAAAGTGAAGAAGAACTAGAACCTCTTGATGAAAGTGAAAAAGGAGAGTGAAAAAGTTGACTTAAAGCTCAACATTCAGAAAACTAAGATCATGGTATCCAGTCCCATCACTTCATGGGAAATAGATGGGGAAGCAGTGGAAACAGTGTCAGACTTTATTTTTCTGGGCTCCAAAATCACTGCAGATGGTGACTGCAGTCATGAAATTAAAAGACGCTTACTCTTTGGAAGAAAAGTGATGACCAACCAAGGCAGCATATTAAAAAGCAGAGACATTACTTCTTCAACAAAAGTCTGTCTAGTCAAGGCTATGATCTTCCCAGTGGTCATGTATGGATGTGAGAGTTGGACTATAAAGAAAGCTGAGTGCTGAAGAATTGATGCTTTTGAACTGTACTGTTGGAAAAGACTCTTGAGAATCCCATGGACAGCAAGGAGATCCAACCAGTCCATCCTAAAGGAAATCAGTCCTGAATGTTCATTGGCAGGACTGATGTTGAAGCTGAAACTCCAATATTTTGGTCACCTGATGTGAAGAGCTGACTCATTTGAAAAGACCCTGATACTGGGAACGATTGAAGGAGGGAGGAGAAGGGGTCGACAGAGGATGAGATGGTTGGATGGCATCACTGACTCAATGGGCATGAGTTTGAGTAAACTCAGGGAGTTGGTGATGGACAGGGAGGCCTGGTATGCTGCAGTCCATGGGGTTGCAGAGTCGGACATGACTGAGCAACTGAACTGAACCGAACTGAAAAAAGGGAACAAAAGAAAGAAAAAGAAAAACCATCTCTCTCCCAGACAATAGGTGATAGCTTAGCTATGTTTAAAATAAAAAAAGTGTTGCTGTCTTTCCAAAATTTACTATTTCAGATAGCCTCAACTGAGTATCATTAAACCAGGGGAGGGATGGAAAGAGGACAAAGGTCTACGATTCAAAGATCTAAGTCTTCAGGTTTAAAAGCTAAGTTTAGATGAGATCTTTGGTTGATACTTGTGCATGGAACTGATAGAAGGCACATGGAGGAGATGCCTACTGAGTTTTTGAGGGAATTGCATGGCCAAACACACCATAAGCCTAACATGCAAAAGTCTGTGACTGTTCAATGCCTGAAACAAAACTTGTGTTTCCACATCTGCACCAGCAGGAAGTAGACTCTGAAAGCAGAGCAGCCCTCAAAAGGCACACTTGCTGTTTGCTGCCCCAGCCATGGCCATGGAGCGTAATGGACGCAAGAGAACCTCCCAGAGGCCAGTTGGCTGACCTATTCTGTTTCAGAAGACAGTCGCCTCTATTTTTGCTCAGAAGGATTTGATCAATGTTTTAGACTGTGACTTCTGAGGGTTTCCTACTTTCTGAATGGCAGTTTTAATTACAGGTTTCCTATTCTTACTCCAACACTGTATATGTAATGTGACGGGGCCAGATAAGTAGCCTTTTAGTTTCTGGTTTGCAAGATCTTGTAACATCACATCTGGACTCACACAGGGAGATTACATATCACCCAAAATCTTGATTCTGAGCTGGAGACAATCCCAAGATAAGATTTGAGTGTACCTTCTTTTGGGGACAGAGTGCATCCTATGAAGAGGAAGAAGGGTACAAGTTTACTTTTAGGAGGTCAAAGGGGTAAATCATGGTAGAAACTGCTTAATTGCCCCAAAACATTAGTCTTCTTCAACTTTATAGCATTAGAACCCTTAATATTTAGCCAGGAGAGATGATCTCTTCTCTTTGTTTCTGCCTTCTTTTTCCTGGCTGAAATAGGGGTGAAGGGCTGGAGCTAAAGCAGCCATTTTGGATCATGAGATCATTTGGGAACTGGAGATTATGCCAGGCAGAAACTTAAGGAAAAAGAACCCAAATCCCTGCTACTGTGTAACACTTTACAATCTATGAACCACTTATCTAGCTTTATATGAAAGAGAAATAAATTTCTATGTTGTTTAAGCCACTGTTTTTGTTTGTTTGTTTGGGATCAGGAGAGAAGAGCAAGGATAGTTCGGCCTCCTTCTCTGAAACCTAACTAGTACATGAGAAATTACTTTCTTGAGTTATCTCAATTTCCCCGGAACAAGCATATTTTAGAGGCTGAAGACCAAGAAAATTCAGAGACACTATGAATTAAAGTAAATATGATACCACCTTTCCTTATGATACATAAGTTAGAGGAGGGCCCCATGCACAGAGTGTTCACATTCTGTTATACTACAATTTACATCATCATCAGTATCTCTAGGAGACACAAATACAAGTATCCCTTGGTCTCAAAAATTTGCTTCACACCAGTTCACTTTTAAGAAAGACCTACATTAGTACCTGTTTTCCCTAACCAAAAGAAATCTGAAGAGAAGTTTTGCTTTCTTGAACAATTATTTTACAGTGAGCTGTTTTAGAAGCAGCGTACACCTGTAGGAATAAGAATGGCACTGCCAAGCTCCTTCCAGGGGATCTGCACTCAGCACCAAACCACCATGGATGTGAACTGTGAGCATCTGTGCTGTATCTCAATTTATTTTGTGCATCTATTAGCAAGATGTGTTGTAGAGTAATTGGTTTTTGCTTCACACCACCTTAACTTAGGAAAGGTTTCTAGGAATTCTCTACTTTTGGATAGCTGGGGACAAGAATACCTATCCCTCTGTATTGAGACACTGGAGCTTCAGAAATTAAATTTATTTACTTCTCTGAGTTTTAGCCAAGGAGCTTGTCTGCAAAGCCCCCTTTTTAGATAATTGTCTGCCAAGTTGGTTTAGGAAAAATTGCCCAACTGGCAAGGAATATCTGTGCCTCTGGAAAATGACTCAATGATTCCAAACTGTTTAAAAAGTAAATCCATTCTTAATATCCCAACAATTGTTTAAATTTTGTTCCCATCTAGTTTGGTATAAATCTATTTTTACTTAACTCCTAATATCCTCATTGACTTCAGTTTTTGTTTAGAAATTTTAATATTTGATTTCTTACAAATGATATCTTATTAGTTCGATGCTGTTGCAGCTTGCCTCTGATGCACATCATTATTTAATCACTTCAGTATAGCATTGATTTAATGATTTTGCTCTTGGTTACCAAAATATTGGGGCTTCCCTGGTGGTGCAGAGGTTAAAACATCTGCCTGCAATATGGGAGACCTGGGTTCGATCCCTGGGTCAGGAAGATCCCCTGGAGAAGGAAATGGAAATCCACTCCAGTATTCTTGCCTGGAGAATCCCATGGACAGAGGAAGTTGGTGGGCTACAGTCCACGGGTGGCAAATAGTCGGACATGACTGAGCGACTTCACTTTCACTACCTAAATATTACTAGTTTCCTTCCATTTCCTCTCTTGTACAATGATAGTGCTTGTTTATAAAATTTCTTTGAAATTACTAAGGGGAAAGAGCTACGTCAGGATAAAGTGCTGTGTTGTTCTTCCCTTGGAAATATGCCTGGACTCAAATTTGAACTTGGGGTATAAATTGTAAAAGATTCTGCCAAGAGAATTCCAGTTCTGATAGGCAGTGCTAGATGAGTCTCTGCTTCCAAGCCAGGTCATTATGCAACTTGAGGGAGAGATGGGAAAGGAGAGTCAGGCAGGAGAAGGACAGGGTTTTTTATTCTATCATGAAGAAAAGGAAGTTGAGTTCCATTTTCCCCTCTCTCCCTCCTTTCTCGCCTCCTCCTTTCTTCCTTTTTCCCTTCTTTCTAAAGTATCTAATTTCTTCCTTCCCACAACCTCTCCTCCCTTCCTGCTTTCCTTCCACCCACAAATACTTAGTGAATCTGGTGGCAGTTAATCTTCAGAGATGCTATCCACAGTGAATTGGAGAGGTCATATGCAGGCACTCCGGACCACAGACTTAGCTCAACTCGTAGCCAATAGCCAGCCATACATGTCAATCATGTCTTTTAGATGACACCAGCCCCATATGCTACCTAACTGCAAGCATGAAAGATTTCCATTGAAGAACCACGCAGCTGAGCCCAGTCACATGGGATAGTGGGATTTTAATGAACTGTTGTTTAAAGTCACCATGTTTTAGGATGGTTTATGGTGCATCACAGATCATTAAAATGAGCATTTATTTACTATGAGCCAGGTGTTGTTTTAGAATCTGGAGGTGAACAAAACAAAAATCTGTTCCTTTATGAACCCACATGCTAGTGGGAGAGATAGGCAATGAAAAAGATAAATATGTGAATAATGAATCCAATAAGAGAAAATAAAGTATAGTAGAAAAAGGGAGTATGAAGTATGGGAGTTTGGGAAAAGTTTGATCAGGTTTGCTAAGGAAGGCTCACTGAGAAAATGATTTCTGAGTCATGAACCAAGAGCAGGGCAGGTGTAGCTGGTGCAGAGTGCAAATGGCTGGTGATGAGGTTGAAGAGGGTGGGGGCACACAAATTTGCAGGAGAGACATGATGGCAGCTTGGATCTAGGTGGTGGTCACAGCAAATGGTGAGGAAGAGGTTGAATTCCGGCTTAGTTTGAAACTATCAGTGATGATGGACTGAATTTGGGTTGGGAGAGAAAGAGAGGCATCAAGCATGATACCACGGTCTCAGCCGCTGGAAAATGAAGACACTATTCATTGAGATGGAGGACAAAATAGAAGGAGCTGTCTTGGGGAGAATATTTTGTGTTTATTAATTTCCTAATTTGTGCCCTTCCTCCCTCCTTTCCTTCCTTTTTTCGTTCTTGTTGAAGTGGGATGTCTCACTACCTAGTTTGAGATGCAAATTGTGTGCCCAGTCAGTTGACAGAGCACCTCATTGTTTGTATTGGCAATAGCAGGAAGCCCAAAAGGAGAAGCCGGTCTTACCCCTCTAAATCTGTAGCCACCATTTTATGTCTAAGGATCTCAAGAGTGTAAATAAGAGTCCAGTCCAGTCTGGGCCTCTCTTAGTATGCTCTCTGGGCAGAGAGATGCTGGTGGCTGAGTAAAGTTTGGCCAACATGGATCCTATTCAGAATCTGGAAACTACTCAAAGTCCTTTCCTCTAGTATCAATCTCAGGTCCTTGGATGGCCTGCCTTGTCTTGCAAAAGCATCTTTCTGAGGGCTAGCCCATTCAACCAGAGCTATGCTCAGTGATGGATACTTTTGACCAAACTGCCAGGACAGTTCAGAACACCTGGTGCCCCTCCTTCTGTTGCTCCCCCAAGGAACAGTAGGCATCTCATGGACACCCAGCAGCAGAGATTTGGACTAAGGAGCGATATTGCCACAAGCTAACTTAGAAACTTGGCAGAGGAAAAGTTGGATCAGTGGTTGAGTCTCTCTGATGGAAGGTAAGAATTTCAGGTCCCAGGTAGTGCTAATGGTAAAAAACTCACCTGCCAATGCAGGTTAGAGGCAAGACATGCCAGTTTGATCCCTGGGTCAGGAAGATCCTCTGGAGAAGGGAATGGCAATCCACTCCAGTATTCTTGCCTGGAGAATCCCATGGACAGAGGAGCCTGGCAGGCTGCAGTTCATAGGGTTGCACAGAGTTGGACACAACTGAAGCGACTTAGCATGGGAAGCAATTCCAGAGTCAGTCAAGCCTGGAGAATAGTGGTAGTACCTGAACTGCTCCAGATCCTCCAGTGTACGCTCTCTGAGTGTGCTCAGTCATGAGGACCTTACACCCTAGCTGGTTTCAGGGCTACAGGGTTATAGTCCTGGATGTATTGCTAAATGTATAACAACTGGCTCCCCCAGGGAGTGGGGGTTGGGAGGAAGCATTGATTAGTAGAGTCTATCCATTTTTAAGGCGTAAATACTCTCACTATGATTGATTTCAAGCTAACAATGTGGACATCACTGAAGGCTGAGTTGGTAATCCATAGTGGCTCACCATTATGTACAAAATTTCCCCCATACAGCAACAATAGATGTAGATAACCTCCGGAACATAGATAATAGTAAAATGTGAGAAAATAATTAGTAGGTGATGACTTTCAAGGGTTTATTGTCTTTGTTTTTAATATAATTATTTAATTAAAAGTTTACATAATTCAATATTTAATGATTATAATTGGCTTGCACAATTTCTGAAAAATTTACCATCAATTCTTGCAAGCCATTATGAGTGACTTCCAAAATACCATGGGTTTATAGCTATTACCAGCCAACTCTTTCGTCCACATACACACACACACACCCATACCCACTTCCCTGGTGTCAAGCTGGCCAAATACAGTGAGTTTAGGACTGGTGCCAGCCTCATCTGACTTGCTGGGGATCTGACCACCTGGTAACGCTTTCTATCAAGGACAAAGGAATGCCAGTTGCTCTCCTGCCTCCTGGGAATTTTATTGTCCAGACCCTGAGTCAGGCCACCATGAGATAACTCAGGGAGGCTCAGAGAGCAGGAACTTGAACTTTAATCCTTTCCCTCCCAGGAGGCATTGAACTCTCAGGCAAACAGGTCTTCTACTGCCACAAGGCCTAAGTCTGCTTATGAAAGAATGGGGGAGGTTTTCACCAGGAAGGGGTGAGAGAAGGGAGAAGGGAAAAAAGCAGCCTACTAAAACTTCTTCCCAAGGGGTTTCCCTGGTGGCTCAGATGGTAAAGAATCTGCCTGCAATGAGGAAGACCCAGGTCCAATCCCTGGGTTGGGAAGATCCCCCTGGAGAAAGGAATGACAACCCACTCCAGTGCTCTTGCCTGGAGAGTTGCATGGACAGAGGAGCCTGGTGGGCTGCAGTCTATTGTGCTGCAAAGAGTCAGACACAACTGAGCCGGCTAACATACAGACAAAACTTCTCCTAGGACAAAGGGCCTAATTGTCCTACATTTATGCAACTAAGGAAGATGATGAGAGACTTGTCACTGAGCAAGGAGTACCTGCTTCAGGATGATTCACTAGGTCCAATACTCCTACGTTATGTAAGCAACTGCAGGAAGCTACTTAGAGGTTCTTCAGAGAATAAAGACACACTTTAATGCAATTTTCTGCCCTTGACTATAGAGAGAAGCAACTCCTGCTGCAGAAAAGCAAAGCACAAGTTTAATCTCTGTTGCCTCCCTGTGGGGAAGCCTCTGGTCTCCCTTCCCCTCTCTTTATGTCTTCTCCCCTCCACGACTTCCTTCCTTCTCAAAACATTTACTTGGTGCCTTTCTCAAAGCATGCTGCTAGGAAGGCCAAGAGGAGGAAGAGGACAATCCACTCTGTTTCCCTTCAATTCTTTCTCGACAAATCTGCCTGAGTGCTCTTTTAAAAATGCAAATCAAAATCTAACCCAACTCTTTTGCTTTACATTTCTATTCCATTTCCTTATCTTATTTTTCTCTTTTTGTCTTTGAGAAATAATGATTGGCTGGCTTCCCTTCTTCAGAGGTTAAAGCATCTGCCTGCAATGCGGCAGACCTGGGTTCGATCCCTGGGTTGGGAAGATCCCCTGGAGAAGGATATGGCAACCCACTCCAGTATTCTTGCCTGGAGAATCCCATGGACGGAAGGAACCGGCTACCGTCCACAGGGTCGCAAAGAGTCGGACACGACTGAGCGACTTCACTTTCACTTTTCCTTTCTTCAATAAAAAGTCTGAACAAAGTAGGTAGCCAGTTTGGAGGAAGCAAGCTGGAGGAGCAGTGAGCTAGGGGGCATGACCTGGTGAGGTAAGAGACTGACTACGTAGAGGTAGTTTGGGATGGTGGGAGCAAGTTTACCACTGTTGAAGAAGGAAGGCACAAATATGGCAAGGGAAAAACAAAAATAAACCTCACAGTGCTGGAGTGAAACTGAAACTTGTCCATGTTTACTACGGTTTAGGGACATACATAGGTGGAGAGCTGAATGGAAAGAGATGTAACTGTGTGTATACATGTCCATACATTTTTCTAGCTCTGTCCAGTGAAAGAACTGGGATGACTGACACTGCAAGTAGCAACAAGTATTCTTAGTGCTCAGAACAGTGCTACTCAACACCGCTCCTTATAGGAACCGTGGTTTCCTTGGACAAATGGCTGATTCCAGGGTTGGGGCTGGGAAAGAACAAGATTGACCTGGAACATCTTGTACCACAGTGGAAGGAATTTCTCTAAGAATGATGATTACATGTTGAAACAACACAGAAATAATCTTGCTGCTGCTGCTGCTAAGCTGCTCCAGTCGTGTCTGACTCTGTGCGACCCCATAGATGGCTCCCCTGTCCCTGGGATTCTCCAGGCAAGAACACTGGAGTGGGTTGCCATTTCCTTCTCCGATGCATGAAAGTGAAAAGTGAAAGCAAAGTCGCTCAGTCGTGTCCAACTCTACGATCCCATGGACTGCAGGCGACCAGGCTCCTCCATCCATGGGATTTTCCAGGCAAGAGTACTGGAGTGGGGTGCCATTGCCTTCTCTGGAAACAGTCTTGAAGGGGCTTCTATTGATCAAATCTGGGACAATTTGAGGGTCAAAATGAATAATGATAACCCACTGAATAAAACAGAAGCTATGAGCCTGTAGATACAGTCATGTGTATGGGTGTTAGTCCCTCAGTCATGTCTGACTATTTGTGACCCCATGGACTGTAGCCCACCAGCCTCTTCTGTCCATGAGATTCTCCAGGCAAGAATACTGGAGTGGTTTGCCATTTCCTTCTCCAAGGGATCTTCCCAACGAGGGATCAAACCCAGGTCTCCAGCATTGCAGGCAGATTCTTTACCATCTGAGCCATCAGGGAATCCCCAGATATAGTCATGGACATTAACAAATAAATGGGAAGAAATTTCTTACAGTAAAAAGTCAACCACTAAATGTAGAAGGAATAGTGGTATTGAAATACACCATTTGAAAATCATCAGTGTTAATAATTTAGGCAAGAAACATCAGTGGGTGGTGGTGAATATGGGTAACAGTCTGGTGAGGAGAGGACTCAAGGCACATCCCACATCTCCTGGGCATTCCTGAATCAGTGTGGGTAGCAGTGCCAGGCAAGGTTCTCTCAGAACTGTACCTTCATGGCTGACCTGGGTGTACACCTTTCCCTGTCTTCTGGGCTTTGCTTCTTTCCTTATTGCTTATGACCTTTCTAAATCACAAGGTTGAACTAAATTTTATATGAAGATTAAAAAAAAATGGTTGCTGGGAGTTAAGCATCATATTGTAATCTTTTAATAAAGTAATGATGAAACAATAGCTAAATATTTATTTCACATGTGTTCTCCCATTTAATCCTCACAATAATTCCAGGGAGGACTACTCTCATCCATACTCTACATGTGAGGACATTTGGGCCCAAAGACATGAAATGATAACTTAATGAGAAAAAAAAAAAAAAAGAACTGCCTTTTAAATGCTGATAATGTGACTCAAGAAATAGGAGTGAGAGACGTGCCTTAGACAGGCCCCCAAAGATGAAGTTTAAGCAACTAAGATTGCTATTGACCTGCCAAAAGAACTGATGCTCACATAGCTATGGGCACTTGTTTTCCAGCCACATTCATGTCTTCAAATGTAAGCTTTTTCTCTTGCCCCTTGTTAGAATGCCTATGATGGCCTAAACTAGGGGAGTGACTGGAAACAGATTATGGTGAAGGACCAGCGGGAAAAGTCAGTCCAGGTGCAGGCAAATAAGGTATGTATTAGTCTGTAGAGAATTTAAAAATAATAATAAAACCAACTAAAAGCCATCTGGTTTGTATTATCACCATGCACCGTGGCGATTCTAAATAATGTCATTGACAAAATGCTCCTCCCAGCCAAGGGCTGACTCTTACCCTCCACCACCTTGGAATGCCACTGATTGGATGAGATTCATCTTCTTCGATAGTAAACTTGATCCAGTTTTGATGTTCCAGAATCTGTAGTGCCTGGGTATAATAGATGCTCAGTAAACCTCACCACACACAGAAAAAAGTAACCTTGAACTCAGATATGTATGTGGCCCTTTAAAACTAGGCTGATGTTCCCCCAAAGACTGGCCTGGGCGTCACCTATCACAAAGGAAACTTGAGGCAACACAAGCCCACTCAGTTAAAACACAGAGGAAAATTGAGGCAATCACCCAAGATCTGTAGGCGAAGCTGGAGCTCTGCCCGAATGATATAGACAGCTGCCTTCATTTTTCACTCTGCGTTGGCAGTGGTTATCAGGCACACCACCAAGTGATTTTATTCATATATTTTATTTCCCTTCTTTGGAAAACCAGTGAAAATCACCTCATAATTCAGGCTATTAAAGGATCCATTAGTTCTAGTTGGGTTTAGGGTCCTAAGGGAAGCTAAGTGCTTAAGAAAACCCTCCTCCTACTGCACAGACACCCTCCAAACTCTCAGATTACCAAACCAGCTCATAATTGGGACCAGCTGGCAGGATGAGAAAAGAGGCCCCTTGCACCAAGCCAGGAATCATGTTACAAATTTCATCCCTAGAACGGAGTTCATCTTGTTCCCTTAAGGGTTAAGATGTGGGAGGTCAGAGGAATAGTGCTTAGGAGCTGGAACGGAAGTTGGCCAAACAGATCCTGGAAGCAAAGGGTGCTCAGAGTAGCAACTATAACTCCTCCATTTGGCGAGGACAAAGCATGTATGAAATAACTTAGCTGACTCTGCAGGGCTATAGCATCAGCTGAATTTCACTTTGTTTTTCCAGAATTGGTGTAATTGATATGTTAACAACCCAATAGCTTTCCTTTTCCCTTATGCCCACTCAGCTTGGAAGCACAGACCTTCCCATCTGCAAACCAGGAATGGGGAGGATTTGAAGCGAGTGATGACTATGACACCTGGTATCTCCTGATCTCAAGTATTTCTTGAGATCTGCTTTTGCCTGCTTTCTCGATAGACTACCAGCACCTGGGCTCTGCGCCCCTCATCTCACTCCAGCCTGAGCCAGAACTACAGCTCTGCTTTCGGCAGCAGCTCATGAGGGCTGTCCTTCCAGCACTGGCACTGGGTCCTCCAGCCTGAACTGGGAATCTGGAGGAAATGAACCAAGCCCTTGGAGGGAGAGCACGCTTTTTGAGTACAGTCCAGTGGCAGCTGTGGCTGGTAGCGGCTGGTGGCCGTAGTGCTGGTGGCACTGTCCCAGCTGAGTGGTTTTCAGTGGTGTGACCTTGGCTGTCCTCTCTGGTGCCAGTCTTTCTTGGTTCTTGCCTATTGGCTGAGTTAGATTCTCCAGGCTTCCTGTCGATTCCACTAACGACTTGACGGCTTTCCGGTATTTTTTTTTCTACTTAACAGAGTCAATTTCTGGTGTCAGAAACCAAGAACCCTGACTGGTACAGCATCTGTCCCTGCACAAGACTTAAGAGACTGACGCCAGCACTCAAGAGGGAAAAGGAGAGATCAAAGGAAACAGGAGAATCAGAATAAAGAAGGGGCGTTAGGCAGCAGAAAAGGCTGAGGCTTCATGGAGTGTGGGGCAAAGGAGGAGTCATACTAGGAGGGGAAAACGGCGGGAGGCGGAGGGGCGGGAGGTGGGGATAGGGAATTGGCAGATGAGGCAGAACAGCCTAGAAGGGGTCAGTCACCTTGTTAATACTTGTAATAGCAGCCTTGAAGGAAATTGCCAAGCAGCCTCCCTGAGGTATTTCTACATTTCTATTTCTGGCAGACAGTGTGGTTTAGATGGTTTTCTATGACTATTTCAGGAACAACAATTCCTTGATTTGGGTTTGCTTGTGGAGATAACGGAAGGTGTGAGGTTTTACCTCAGACATTTATCAAATGCTCTGCGTGCTTGGAAGCACACAGATGTATGGGCATGCATATGCATGCTGTGATGTGATAAATATATGCATGAAGAAAATGGGTCTCGGGCTAGTTATGTAGGAGGGGGCATTTTATGTAACAAGCCTATTGAATACCTCAAAGGGAAAACATTACTTACTATGCCATATTAGCATATCATTCATCTTCCTGGGAAGACAGAATGAAAAAATATTTAACAATTAATAGAAATCATAGGAAAAATTATGATTAAGTGCCATCTGCTGGCTTCTGTGGGTTTTATTTTCATACAGCTTCAAGCCTGTTCGCGTAATCATTGGATGTCTCTGTTGCTGAGAGTGAACTCGCTCATTGCATTATTTGGCCTATTAATAAATGCCTCATTGTGTGTATGTGTGTGTGCCTGTGTGTGTGAATGAAATTAATTTGGGAGAACAAATTCGCCCTACAAAAATCCATTTTCCTCTAAATTCTTATTTGAGAGAGCAGACGAGGGTTTATTTTAAAATTCTGTTTTCGTAGCAGATTGCAAAAGCTCTGTGTGCTTAGCATGTGTATGGAAGGGGAAGGCAGGGGGGATGGTTCTCTGAAAGTGACTTCTCTCTTCTATTCTACTGCTCTCCTCTGAGAATGGCTATGGTTTGCATCTCAAAAGCTCTGTCTAGCTTATGGCAGGTGAAAAATCTCCATGTCTCATTTTGATGACATTGCAACAAGCAAAGCGTCTCATTGCTCAAAAGTTAGTGGAAAGGGAAACAGGTTACATGCTAGTATATTTGACCTCTTTCCTTGTGTCTAGTTCTGGAGACTGGACTGGAATTCTCAGCAGGAAATAGGTCTTGCTGTTAGTAAATTACCATGACTTGTGTTTACATGGTGAGTCAACAGGCCTAGATCAGCTCTCCTCTCCAAGCAGACCCTTGAGCTGATTATTTATCCTGGAAACTCACATTCCAGATCCACTGTTTGCCTGTGATTAATGAGATTGAGTATCAGGACTTCCCAAGCAATAATAGTTACCATTAACTGAGTGCACACTATGTACTAGAAACTGTGGTAGACCATTTAGAAATATATATACATATTTATATTTAAAACATTTATATAGTCAAATACTTTGTTGTTATTCAGTCGCTCAGTCATGTCCAACTCTTTGCGACTCCATGGACTGCAGCAGGCCAGGTTTCCCTCTCTGTCCTTCACTATCTCGGAATCTGCTCAGACTCATATCCATTGAGTTGGTGATGCCATCCAACCATCTCATCCTCTGTTACCCTCTTCTCCTCCTTCCCTCAATCTTTCCCAGCATCAGGGTCTTTTCTAGTGAGTCAGCTCTTACATGTTTGAAATTCATCTAGGAATTTCAATAATATGTAAAATCAAGCAAGTGTCCTTTACTATTTTAACATTACATTTGATACATAAAGAGTATAGATAATATATGTGTGTTATTACATATAACAATAAAATGAATAAAAATGAAACTATCACATGATTCAAGGTGGGAACCCAGAATATTACCAGTACTGCTACGTTGTGGTACATTCTCTATGTGTCTTAGTCCCATCTATCACATTTTTATGACATACATGTTATTCTCCTCAATACAGTTCAGTAAACTGAGGGTCAGAAAGATAGAGCAACTTCTAAACATTATCTATCAGGTGGCACTAGAGGTAAAGAACCTGTAGTAAACAGGGTCAGAGAGATAAAGTGAAGTGCAGTCGCTCAGTCATGTCTGACTCTTTGCTACCCCATGGATTGCAGCCTACCAGGCACCTCCATCCATGAGATTTTCCAGGCAAGAGTACTGGAGTGGGTTGCCATTTCCTTCTCCAGGGGATCTTCCCGACCCAGGGATTGAACCCAGATCTCCTGCACTGCAGGCAGATGCTTTACTGTCTGAGCCACCAGGGAAGCAACTTCTAAACATTATCAGGTGGCACTGGAGGTAAAGAATCTGCCTGCCAATGCAGGAGACATAAGAGACTTGGGTTCGATCTCTGGGTCTGGAAGATCCCCTGGAGGAGGAAATGGTAACTCACTCCAATATTATTGCCTGGAGAATCCCATAGATTGAGGAGCCTGGTGGGCTACAGTCCACCAGATCACAAAGAGTCAGACACGACTGAAGTGACTTAGCAGGCAAGCAAGTATGTTGGATTAATGGTTCTAATCAGTTTATGTCGTGTCCTCAGGCTATGTCATTATTTTGTGCTTCCCAGGTAGCACAGTGGTAAAGAATCCACTTGCCAATGCAAGAGATACAAGAGACTCAGGTTCAGACCCTGCGTTGGGAAGATCCCCTGGAGGAAGGCACGGCAACCCACTCTAGCATTCTAGTCTGGAGAATCCCATAGACAAAGGAACCAGGAGGGTTATAGTCCATAGGACCTCAAAGAGTTGGACATGACTGAGTATTCATGAACCAAAATGTTATCAGGGTTCAGTAATACCCACCTCCCCTCCCTCTCTGGAGGCAAGGCAGCCTCCTCCTCCCTCCCCCATCATAGGAGTGCCAGGCCACTTACTCTGCCCTTGGGCTTGTGAATATGTCACTCCTGGACTGAGGCAACATAATGTCCCCAAGAGACTGCCCAGGCTCTCCCCTCCCCAGCATGGTAGGTTCTGTTAGCGCTCGACCCACATCTGCCCCCTCCCCGTCCCTGGTGCTCACCATCCCCATTCACGCCCTTGCTTCTTCCCACAGTCGCCTGCAAGTCTGCTCAAGTGAGCCAGGTACGTGGGAACTGCCAGGGAGTGACTGCCTCCAGGAGTGGCTCTGCGTAATGACACACAGGATTTGGAGGATAAATACAACTGCTTCTTTGTCCTTGGAGTAGGATGACGCAGGGCAAGTTCTAGTCTGTCTCACATGATCTTCTAGCAGCATCCTTAAAGCACTTTAAGCATTCCTTAAAGCACTTCACACTGATTTCCTTTCATTCCCTATCTCACTTCTTTATGGCCAAATAAGCTATTTGTGCTCACATCTTGGGCTGAGGGTCGGCCTCCAGAAGAGAATTCAAGTTGGGTCCCTCAGTGTCTGTTCTGAGGATGCAGCTACCATGTGAGGCGGATCCTACATGGTTGCACTGTTCGCATCCCCTTCTGGGAAAGGCTTGTCGCCCCAGGGGCTGGAGTGCTGCCTGCAGACAGCCTTCCACGCTCAGCCACTGCGGGGATCACCTCGGGAGAGCCTCTTTGTCTGGGGTCCGCCCCGGGACTGCCGTGGAGGTTATAAGGACCCAGCCATCTTGGTCCAACCTGGGATAGGTCTAAAACACTACTCAAGCTGCAGACCCTGTAGGTTTGGCTGAGGTCATCTCTGGGACTAAACATCAGCTCAGTTCCTCCCTCTGCGCACGCCTATTTCCTCCTGCTCTTTTTCACAGGTGTTGATCCCAGGTGTGCTCCCTAACACGCCCCCGTATGTTAATTTCCCATCTGAGCCTGCTTTGCAGGAATGCCAACCTGCCGCATGCCACCAGTCCACCTGGGTCCAGGAGCCCATTCTCATGGTGGACTTGTACTGAGTGACACTGGTTCTTTGTTGTATTAAGCTGATGATATTTCAGCGCTAAGGTGTGAGCACAGCATAACATAGTGGCTTTACATTTATCTGCCTCCAATGCCTGCATTCTTTCCAGAATCATTCTATTTCCTAAAACAGTCATTCCTCCCCTGGCTTTGGCTGGCAGTCCTAACATCTTGCATCTTGACTGCATTCTAGCTTGCCTCATGTAAGACCTTTGATCTTAATGGTCCAAGAGACTGCTGAGGTTGGCTATACAGGTCTAAACAAGAGGTTTCAGAGGCTTTAAGTGACTCATCTAGCTTCCCGCCCAGGGCAGGGACTTAGAGGCTGGGCCTGAGCCACCTGCCTGCAGGGCACTAACTCCAGGAGACTGGAGAATGTAACTAGTGCTTCTTAACACGTGTGTGTGTGTGTGTGTGTGTGTGTTCAGTCGTGTCTGACTCTTTGTAACCTCCTGGACTATAGCCCACCAGGCTCCTCTGTTCTTGGAATTTCCAGGCAAGGGAACATGTTTATTCCACATACATTTTGAAAGCACTTCCTGTGTCCCACAGGCTGAGGACATGAAAATGGATAAGAAACAACCCTTGACCTTAGCCTTGTCATACTAGATAGGCAGGTAAGCTAGTACTTGCAGTGCAAATCTGTAAGTAACTAAACGGGTGCAGAGAAAGGGCCCAGGAATCTGACCAGAGGAATTCAGGGCTGGCATCATGGATAAGGTACCATTCGAGCTTGATGTTAATCAAAGGAGATCACTAGTAGAGCAAGTGCAGGGAAGAGAATTCCAAATAGAGAGAATAGTCTATGCAAAAGCACAGAAACATGAGAAGTGAGAAATTTCATTGACTAGAGCAGAGGTGTGAGGCCAGAAGAAAGGGTGGTAAGTCAGGCCCTGGGAACCCATTGGGCCTTTAAACCTTATTATGCAGACCAAAAGGATTTGTATTACCAGAATTTACTTTTTGGGAGCAAAAAGTAAGTTCTGATGATATGTATCACAGAATTAACATAAGCTATGTATCTTACATCAATTACTTCACTCCTTTCTTATAAGAGCTTTATAAGATAAAAAACATCATCACTGGACTTCCACGGTAGTCCAGTGGTTAGAAATCTGTGCGCCAATGCAGGTGACATGGGTTTTACCCCTGGCCCAGGAAGATGTCACACGCGGCAGGGCAACTAACCCTGCAACTATTGAGACTGCACTCTAGAGCCCATGCTTCTCAGCAAGAGAAGACGCACGATGAGAAGCTGGTGTATGGCGCCTGGAGAGGAGCCCACACACAGCAATGAAGACCCAGCACAGCCAAAAATAAATAAGTTAAAAAAAATTTTTTTAAGTAACAGAAGAAGTAATACTATATTTTAAAAAGAGAACATCATCATTTATGGGTTATTATGCTTATTGGAAAAAGTTACTTATGGTAGCAGAGTAGGGGATAAACTAGAATGATAAAACCTGGTGGCAGGGAGAATGGTTTAGGAAGCCTGTGACATTCCAGGAGAGAAATGGCAAAGCCCTGAGCTAAGGGGCAGCAGAAGGCAAAGAGAGAAAAGTTCAGATGTCTGAGCTGTTTGTATGGGACTTGATTGATTAGCTGAGGCTGGGAGACTGGGAGGCCCCATAAATCATGAAAGGGATCACTGGAAGGGAAACTCATGGGGAAGCATGTTGCATCTAAGATTTCTGCAGTTGTCCATGTAGAGATTTCTTGAGGAATTGGGCCTGGAGGCCAGGAGAGCGGCTCGGAGTGGAAATACAGATTTGCGATGCTCTCGCTATAGATGGTAAATGAGGACACGGCATGTGAGTATTAAAAAGAGCTTGTGCACTAGGGAGAGCAGGTCCCAACTCCGTTATTTACTGGTAGTATATGTGATCTTCAGCAGGTTAATCTGTGACCCCAGTTTCCTCACTTGTAAACATGGGGATGCTAATACCAACCTCAGAGTTACAGCAAGCATTTATTTAGAATGTCTAGTAGCACGTTTAGAACATAATAAGTGGTCAATAAACAGTAACTAGTATTGGATAAGTAGATGAAATCACAGGGGGAAAGCGTGTACAATGAAAAGGAAGCAGGATGAGGCTGGAACCCTGGAGGATAGCAACATGCCAGAGGGAGGTAAAGAAGCAGAAACCAGAAAAGAGACAACAAAGGATTCAAAAGACAGGAGTGTCCTGGAAGCAGAAGAAAAAGATCATTTCAAGAGAATATGGATTTGCTGGTATCAATACCTATGGAAGCTACAAAAACCCAAAAATACATCATATAAGTATTTGAAAAGATGTTTAATCCCATTCATCAATGTAGAAGTGCAGATTAAAGTGATAATGAGGTACTATTTTTTGCCATTAGATTAGGAAAAATGATAAAGTTTAGTGTTGACCAAGGCTGCCAGACTCGATAGGAATGTATGTACATGTCATATTCTAAAGAGCAATTTGCCAAAATATATCCAGATTGTGAAGGTACATGTTCTTGACCCAGACATTACACTTCTGAGCATTTACAACAAACAAGTATCCCAAGATTTATCTTTCAGGATATTAATAATCACATCATTTAACACAGCAAAAGAAAGCTGGAAGCAGCCTAAATGTACATCAAAAAGGGACTGATTAAATAAAATGTAGTGCATCCTTACAACTTCAGTGGGGTGCTTGGGAGAAGGAAAGGGTTGGGATGGGGATGCAGAGGCCTTGGGAAAAAGGCATGACTATAATCACTGAGACTCTGCGCATGTGTGTGCGTGTGTGTCAGCGAGCAGGGGCCAGAGAGGAGAACGCCCAGTATAGGTTGGCAAGACTATGAAGGAGAGGCATGTTAAACATAGTTATGTTTAAGAAAGAGATGCCAACCTCCAGCAATGTGACCCTTCTCCCCAACCCCATCAACCTTTAATAATACTTTATTCATCAGATATATTTGGTGTGACTGGGTTTCTTGTAAATGCCCCTTGACCAGGGGCTGAGTTTTGTCTCAAGCATGGCATGGGACCAAAAGAGAATCCAGTCATATGGATAAGGTAGACAGCCAACATCTGGGTCACCTATATATTTGTATATGTGTAAAAATTCTCTAGAGTTGGATGCAAAAATCTGTTATTAGGGTGACCTCTGGGAAGTGAGATTGGAATGTTGCATGGAGATAGACTTCACTTTTCAGGTTACATCCTTCCAGTCCGTGAGCATTTCCTCTTTAAAAACAGTTTTAAAAATTATATTGCTCAGACAATACAAATGGATAACAATGACAGTTGTTGGACAGCTGAACGGAGTCTCAATTTTTCCCTCATATGATACTTGGGTGACTATGAAGACATCCAAAGAATGACTCTCACAGAGAAGTACTGCTAAAGAGATGGTGTCTGCAAAGCTTTGAATATCTCGTTTTCCTGAAATCATACAATTCATGCATTATAGAAAAAGAAGTGTCTACTGTACTTCTCAGTAGCTTGTAGGTACTCAACAGATGTTTATTGGCTCTAATAATGTTTAAAATATTTAAATACTTTGTCCAGAGTTAAGCTATACATGATACATTTGACTAAATTTTAGGGGAACCATAACTCTGCCCATTGTGAACTGCTACTACGATAGTAATCCTCTACTGTGTGTTTGGCATAAATACTGCACCATTCTCCTAACCTATGTCCCAAGTGATCCATTAAACCAAAACAAGGCATTAAAGTTTCAATAAAATCACCCACACAATACTTAGTAGTCCCATATAAGCTATTTTCAGGACATTTGAGACTCACTTTTACAGCAGTTCTGAAATTTTCCCATTTAATTCAGTTCTCGAGAAGGGAGATGCCTTTCACAAACTCCAGAAGCCCCTGTTGAGATCCTGGGACTGCAATTTTCCATTTTGAAAGCAAAGTCTTTGTTGGTAATGCTGTTCCCCCAGGCAGGCTGGAAGCAGAACTGGAAATGATCACAGCTTGTCTGGCAGGAGAAGTCCTGTGCGGATGTTCTAAGTGATACCGACTTTCCTGGTTGCAGCAGCCAGACCCGCTGGGGCCGGGGTTCCCTCGCCGGATCCACCCTTCAGGAAATAACTGCCTCCTCCGCTTCCCTCAGTGCAGCCAAGCTCCATTTCTACCCCCCTGGTGCCAATTTAACGGGTTTATGCATCTGAACAGGGCATCTCCATCTACTCCACTGAGGCTGCTTATAGCGTGATAGCTCAGAGGGGCCACCAGATTTTACTTTTGACTTTCTCTCCCAATGTTTTTTTAAGCTTTTTATTTTATATTGGAGTATAGCTGATTAACAATGATGTTAATAGTTTCAGGTGGACAGCAAAGGGACTCAGCCATATGTATACATGTATCCATTCTCCCCCAAATTCTCCTCCCATCCAGGCTGCCACGTGACATTGAGTAGAGTTCCCTTTGCTATCCGTTAGGTGCTTGTTGGTTATCCATTTTAAATATAGCCGTGTGTACGTGCCGATCTCAAACTCCCTAAGTGTCCCTCCCTTCTCTCTCACAACATTTTATTATAACAATTTTTACATATTTGGAAAAGTTGACAAAAATGTGCAGGGAATAGCCACATACTCAGCATTGAGATCCTGACTTTGACATTCTACGCTATTTTGTCAAACAGCCAGGCCTCCTGTTTTCAGTACCATGGGTATTCAGCGACCTTGCTGGTCCTGGTGACCACGAAACTCTGTCTCTGAGCTCTACGGCAATTATAGACTTAAATGTACAATTTAATAAGTACTTATATTCAAAGAGATCCTAACATTTGTCCTACTCTTTGCGACTCCATGGACTGCAACCAGCCAGGCTCCTCTGTCCAAGGAATTCTCCAGGCAAGACTACTGGAGTGAGTTGCCATGCCCTCCTCCTATATTCAAAGGCATACTAACATTTAGTATCTGCTTTGTGCCAGGCCCCAAGCAAGGTACCAGGTACTTTTACACATATAATCATCTAATTTTTAACCCATGAAATAGATATTATTGTTCCTAATTTAGAGCTAAGAAAATTGAGACACAGAGAGGTAACGGAACTTCCAAAGTTATAGTTAAAACTATTCTTTTAAAAGAAATAATCATAAGTGAAATGTCAAATATTTGAGGCAAATAGTAGTGTTTAAGTACTCCTCTTAGTGTTTAAACAATACGTTGGCAGAATTACATCACAATCATTAAATGTGTGTTTCAGAGTGAGATGTTTTGAAGCGGTTGTTTGCATGCAGCCATTTTAAAATGGTTGTTTAGATACCTATACCAAGTCCCCAAAGAGGTTTGTTTTGTGTTTGGTTTCTGTAGTAATTGTTATTTAATGTTGGCCATTTTGGCTGTGGTTCTTCATTTCTACCCCCCCACCCCCGCCCCAGAGAATCAAAAGTGTCTCATTTGTTTTCCATTGTTGCTTGATGAAAATTCATGGGTATGGATGACTTAGTGCAAATAATCTAATAGAGAATTCTGGACAACACCAGAAAATGCTATGCAGTTTCATACTCATTTTACTAGCCTAAAATCAAGCCATAAAACTTTCAGTTATAAACAGCTGTTGCAGAGCCTCTGTTCCCACAAGCTACTAAATGACACATCAGGACAATGGCAAGTGTCCAAATGAGCCATGAGGAAAAGCATCTTAACCACTGTCTGTTAACAGTGATGTAAGAGATGGAGTTTGGAATGCAAGGAGGTCTACAGACAAGGAAGACAGGCATGCCAAAAGGAAGATTCACCTTGCCTGAGACCAGCCCCTAGAGCTCTCCACTTTCTTGCATTTGTATAGAGGCCTCTGCTTGAGAGGGCTTATCTGGTGGCTCTGATGGTAAAGAATATGCCTGCAATGCAGGAGACTCAGGTTTGACCCCTGGGTTGAGAAAATACCCTGGAGAAGAGAACGGCAACCCACTCCAGTATTCTTTCCTGGAGAAATCCATGGACAGAGGAGCCTGGTGGGTCCATGGGGTCGCAAAGAGTTGGACACAACTGGGATACTAACACACAAACACACACACTGCTTGAAAACACACACACTGCTAGAAAACATAGATGTATGACAATCTGAAATTCTAAAGCCCTTGGGACTTCCCTGGTGGTCCAGTGGTTAAGAATTTGCCTTGCAATGAAAGGGACCCAGGTTTGATCACTGTTCAGAAACTAAGATCCCACATGTTGCAAGGCAACTGAGCCACAACTAGAGAGCTTGCATGCCACAATTAAGGCTCAATACAGTCAAATGAATAAATAACCATTTAGAAATAAATAAAATAAATTTATAAGGCGCTTGACAATTAACAAAGCTCCTTCCTGGAAATTTTCAGGCTTGAATTTCCCAACAACTAAAAAAAGGCAGGTTGAGTAGTGTTGCTTCTATTCTCCTAAGACAGAGAAGTTAAATGACTTAACCAGGAAGATTCAGCATTTCCTCTACCTCCCCAGATAGAACATGAGATTCAGAAATCAAGAACTTTGATCTAAATCACATTTCTGCTTCCTGCTAGCTCGAAGCCTTTGAGGCTCTGACTTAATGACTCTGAAATTGTTTCCTGTGAAAAGAGGATAATAAAACCTATCTCATAGGCTTGAGGTTAGGATTTTTTTGTTTCTTTTTGTTTTTTGAGGTTAGGATTATGTTGTTATGCATAAAAAGTGCTCTGTGAACTACAATATATGACATGAATTTGGTTATTATTAATATCCAGAAAACATATCAACTCTGGTAACGTGTATGTTATTTCACTAAACTTTTTATGATGACATTTTAAAATATACACTACAGTGTTTGAAAATAATGAATATATTTGTAATAAACCTCTGTGTACCCATTACCTAACTTTATCATTTATCAACGTGAGGCCAACTAAACTTTATTATCTTACTCTCTGCTGGATTCTTCTTATTTAGAATATTTATTTATTTGGCTGTGCCCAGTCTCAGTTGCAGCACTTGGGATCTTCAGTCTTCACTGTAGCATGTGGGATCTTTAATCGTGGCATGCAGACTCTTAGTTGCTGCATGTGGGATCTAATACCCGGACTAGCAATCGATCCCGCCCAGGCTCCCTGCATTGGGAACACAGAGTCTTAGCCACTGGACCACCAGAGAAATCCCATTTGCTGATTGTTTTTTACACAACCTCAGACTTTATGTCACTTCATTCAAATATCCTTAAATATATATCTCTAAGAGATAAGGGCTCTTTAAAAAATATGTCCGTCACCATTATCACATCTAGAAGAAATAAACAATAATTCCCTAATACCATCTAATTATTCAGTCAGTATAAAAATTCTGATTATCTCAGTTATTTTATCTGAATCAGGATCCCAACAAGGTACGTACATCACTTTTACTGATATTTCTCAAGAGCTCTTTTTAAATTTATATGATGATCTCTCTCCCTGTCCCATTTTTTTTTATTACTTGCAATTTATTTGAAATTGCAGAAAATTGAAAAGTTGAAAAAATTGGGTAATTTGTCCTATAAAGTCTCCCGTATTTTGGATTTGGCTATTGTATTCTCTTGATGTGTTTTACATGTTCTTCGATCCCCAGTAGTTTGTATTAATATCAGCTAGTGATTTATCTGGATGTTTGATCAGTTTGAGACTAATCTTATGACAGAAGTGTTTCATGAATGGTGCAATTTCCTATCCCATCACAGCGGGAGGCCATGTTTGATTGTCTTTATTTTTGTGATCTTAATGTTGATCAGTGGCTTGACACAGTGATCCAGGTATGTGGAAGACAAGATTTTCAATTTGAAGAGTTTTTTGTTTTTTTTTTATGAGAAAGAAATCCAAGTTCCAAATATAAAATTAGATTCTAGGACTCAGAAAAGAATCACTGAAGTGAGGGCTGCTGAAATTTACAGTATATCTGCTTAGGATAAATCCGCCTCTGGATTCAGGTGAAATCAGCCTGATTCATTTGTTATTAGGTTCCCCATCAGCTTCACTGAGTGGCTAAGCATCACTGATTATCATTGCCTAGATATGTTTTTTTTTTAACTGCTAAGTATTTTAATTCTGTCATTCATTAAACATTTATGAGCTGGTCTTCTTCTATATAAAAGAACCATCCCATGTCAATAATTTGACTACCATGTGACTCAGTCAGGGTTTATACAGGAGACAGAAGCCACAGTGACTTGAACAGAAAAATGTTAATATAAGAAATTATTAAATTAAATAGTAATGGAGGATTAACTAACAGGGATTAAGAAACTCTAAAGAATAGCAGATCCAGGGAATAGCTATAGCTCTGGACTGAGTCAGAGCACCCAAGGGAGTAACAAACTGGACAAGGGTCTCCCTATCCCCGAGGTTGGAGAGAGTGTGGCTACACCTCACTGGATAGTGGAGGGGTTTAAGCCAGGGCTGGCAAGCAAGACTACCCACTGGGATGCTGACAAAGCTCCATAGGAAGCCAACCAGAGTGCTGCTAAAACTCGTGGAGTGTCCTCCACACTCTTGGCCACTGTCCATGGCAGGAGCAAGCAGGAATGCACAATGGAGCCAGAAAGAGAAACTCCTTCCTCCTGCAGTGTCTTTCCAACAGCCTCTACTGATCAAAGCTTACCACTGGTGGCAATAGGAGACGTATTCACAGGGTCCAGCACCACTGTCACAGCACAGAGACAGGAACGGCAGATTAGGAGCTGATACAATGACCACTGACATGTCATAAAACGTTATTCATATCTGAAAGGCAGGATAAACGCTTTGTCTTTTCCCTTTACTAACCAGCTTTCTGAATGAGTTAGTACCCTGCAAACCTCCAAAGATTGCCTTAATGGTTTCTATTGCTGTCATTGTTGTTTGGAAACCATTATAAACTTAAAAATTTTAGCATATTTGTTGTGTCCAATTCAGCTATTCTTTTTGATTGGCAGCGTATATTTAAAGCAGAGCCAATGCATGAAGAATGCATGTTTTCTCCTTTAGTGTTTATGAAAGACAAAACAGAAAACTATCTCAAAGCTTTTGGACACAGAAACTCTTACAGTAGAGAAACCTAGAGTACAATGGAGTCAGAGCTGGGAGTTTCTTTTCTGTTGGCTCAAAAATTACTCTGAAGTAGCCCTATTTACAAGCCAAGATGTGGAGACAACCTAAATGTCCATTGACAGATGACTGGATAAAGATGATGTGAAGCATATAAGCGATGGAGTACTGCCCAGCCATAAGAAGAGTGAAATAATGCCATTTGCAGCAACATGGATGGACCTAGGGATTACCATACTAAGCGAACTAAGTCAGAAAGAGAAAGACAAATACCACGTGATATCACTTATGTGTGGAATCTACAATATGACATAAATGAACATATTTATGAATCCAAACAGACTTAACAGATAACAGACTTGTAGTTGCCAAGTGGGAGCAGGTGGAGGAGGGAAGGGCTGGGGACTTGGAATTAGCAGGTGCAAACTATTATATAAAGAATGGATAAACAACAAGGTTCTACTGTCGAACAAGGTTCTACAGCACAGGAAACTGTATTCAACATCCTGTGATAAACCGTAATGGAAAAGGATATTAAAAGAATACACATATATAAGAGGCTTATGGAAGCTTCCTGATGGAGAGACTGACTAAGAGGGAAGCTGGGTCTTGTTTTGATGGGCAGGGCCATGTTGAGTAAAATTTTAATCCAATTTTCTGTTGTTGGGTTGGAGGGGGCGAGGCTGTGTTTCCTCTCTGTTGTTTGACCTGAGTCCAAACTATGGTGGAGGTAATGAAGAGAAGGTCCTCCTTCAAAAGGTCCCATGCAAGCACTGCTGTGCTCAGTGCCTCCAGTCCTGCAGCAGGCCACTGCCAGCCCACGCCTCTGCTGGAGACTCCTGAACTTGCCTGAGACTCACAGGCAAGTCTGCATCAGTCTCTTGTGGGGTCCCTGCTCCTTTATCCTGGGTCCTGGTGTGCACAAGGTTTTGTTTGTGCCTCCAAGAGTCTGTTTCCCCAGTCCTGTGTAAGTTTCTGGTGGCTCTATGGTGGGGTTAACGGTGAATTCTTCCAAGAGGGCTTATGCCACACCCAGGTCTGCTGCAGCCCCTGTGGAGCTAGAAGCCAGGCTTCAACAGTACGTGAGCCATGAACTTCCAGATGTTCAAGCTGGGTTTGGAAAAAACAGAGGAACTCGAGATCAAATTGCCAACATCTGTTGGATCGTCAAAAAAGCAAGAGAGTTCCAGAAAAACATCGACTTCTGCTTTATTGACTTATGCCAAAGCCTTTGACTGTGTGGATCACAATAAACTGTGGAAAATTCTTAAAGAGATGGGAATACCAGACCACCTGATCTGCCTCCTGAGAAATCTGTATGCAGGTCAAGAAGAAACAGTTAGAACTGGACATGGAACAACGAATGGTTCCAAATCGGAAAGGGCTGTATATTGTCACCCTGCTTATTTAACTTGTATCAGAGTACATCATGTGAAATGCTGGTGTGGATGAAGCAGAAGCTGGAATCAAGATTGCCAGGAGAAATATCAATAATTTCAGATATGCAGATGACACCACCCGTATGGCAGAAAGCGAAGAAGAAATAAAGAACCTCTTGATGAAAGTGAAAGAGGAGAGTGAAAAAGTTGGCTTAAAACTCAACATTCAGAAAACTAAGATCATGGCATCTGGTTCCATAACGTCATGGCAAATAGATGGGGAAACAATGGAAACAATGAGAGACTATAATTTTTTGGCTCCAAAATCACTGCAGATGGTGACTGAAGCCATGAAATTAAAAGATGTTTGCTCCTTGGAAGGAAAGCTATGACCAACCTAGGCAGCATATTAAAAAGCAGAGACATTACTTTGCCAACAAATGTCCATCTAGTCAAAGCTTTGGTTTTTCCAGTAGTCATGTATGGATGAGAGTTGGACTATAAAGAAAGCTGAGTGCTGATGAATTGATGCTTTTGAGCTGTGGTGTTGGAGAAGACTCTTGAAAATCCCTTGGACTGCAAGGAGATCCAACCAGTCCATCCTAAAGGAAATCAGTCCTGAATATTCATTGGAAGGACTGATGCTGAAGCTGAAGCTCCAATACTTTGGCCACCTGATGAGAAGAACTGACTCATTGGAAAAGACCCTGATGCTGGGAAAGATTGCAGGCGGGAGAAGAGGATGACAAAGGATGAGTTGGTTGGATGGCATCACTGACTCGATGGACATGAGCTTGAGCAAGCTCTGAGTGTTGATGATGGACAGGGAAGCCTCGTGTGCTGCAGTCCATGGGGTCACAAAGAGTCAGACACGACTGTGTAACTGAACTGATACGTGTATAACTGAGTAACTTTGCTGTAGAGCATAAATTAAATGCAATATTGTAAATCAACTATACTTCAATAAAATAAAATTTAAAAATTACTCTGAAGCATGTGGGAAATATTGTCCTCAAACGCACACTAGCCATAAAGTAAAGGAAGGAAGCTTCGTTGATCACAGATAGTAAGCCTGTCAGAACTACACAACAGGTGCGTCATGAACCTGTTATACTTTCTGTATATTATGCTTTCTGTGTGTGCTATGAGGTGACAAAGGTTGGGAAACACTGGATTAAATGCTTGAGCAGATTTTATTGTCTGGAGTTGGCTAAAACATCTCTCACCTTACATGCCTCTTTTGTTTTTTTGCTTACTTCTTTATTTTATTTTTGTAAATTATGAAAATACAATAACACATTTACAGGATATTTGGAAAATACAGAACAAAGTTACATATAGTTCCACTATATATTACAATTAATTTTTAAGTAGATAAATTAAGATTTTTACTGGGAGTTTAAATATCAAACTTTCAAAAATTAATAGAATGACTATACAAAGAAGTAGAAAGATATCAGTCAGTTCAGTCACTCAGTCGTGTCTGACTCTTTGCGACCCCATGAATCACAGCACGCCAGGCCTCCCTGTCCATCACCAACTCCTGGAGTTCACTCAGACTCACGTCCACTGAGTCAGTGATGCCATCCAGTCATCTCATCCTCTGTTGTCCCCTTCTCCTCCTGCCTCCAATCCCTCCCAGCATCAGAGTCTTTTCCAATGAGTCAACTCTTTGCATGAGGTGGCCAAAGTACTGGAGTTTCAGCTTTAGCATCATTCTTTAAAAGAAACCCCAGGGCTGATCTCCTTCAGAATGGACTGGTTGGATCTCCTTGCAGTCCAAGGGACTCTCAAGAGTCTTCTCCAACACCACAGTTCAAAAGCATCCATTCTTCGGTGCTCAGCTTTCTTCACAGTCCAACTCTCACATCCATACATGACCACTGGAAAAACCATAGCCTTGACTAGACGGACCTTTGTTGGCAAAGTAATGTCTCTGCTTTTCAATATGCTGTCTAGGTAGAAAGATACAGTAGACCTGAAAAGCAGTATGAACCAGTTCAACATAATTAAGATTTATGCACTTTTCACACAACAATAGGATACAAATTCTATTCGAGTTCCTATAGACTATAAACTAGAAGACATTGGAACATATCCAGAGACATAAGACCAGGTGCAAAAATTTCATAGTCTAAAGGTATTGAAATCATGCAGAATCTGTTCTCTTATTACCATGGAATTGCATTAGAGATTAATATTAAAAGATACTTGAACATAACCCACCTATTTTCAAGTGAAATATGACATTTATCAAGAGAGGTCATTGACACAGCCATTGAAGGCTTCAGCATTGTTAGAAGACAAAGAAAAAGCAAGGGGCTGATAGCAGAGAAGAAAGCCTTTAAATGAGAAATTAATATAAAATACTTTAAAAATCCCAATCACATGCATCTTTACAATGTGATTTTGCCACGCGTTCATCAAGAGGTGGAGCCTAATTTTCCTTCCCTTGAATGTAGTCTGTTTAGTGATTCATTTGTAACCAACAGATACTATGGAAGAGATATATGACTTCCAAGGGTAGATCAGAGAAGGGCTTGCAGCTCCTGCCTGGATTTTTGGGAATGCCTGTCCTGGGGGAAGCTGGACATCAGGTGTGATGTCCTCCTGCCCTGAGTTGGCCAAATTGGAGAGGCCACATGTGGACTTTCTAGTGGACAGCTCATCAGCCAACATCAACTGCCACTCGTGTCAGTGAGCCGTTTTGCACGTTCAACCCAGTTAGCTGCAGCTGACATTTGACTGGAACCAGGTGAAAGGCCTGCATGTGAATTGCCCAGCCATGAACTGTTAAATAAAATGATACGGTGGTTTTAAGGTGCCAAGTTTTAGGGTAATTGGTAATTCCACAATAGTAACTGGAATAAAGCTCTAGAAGGACTTTCCTGCATAGGTAACAAATCAAGACTGTGTGCAGGCTGTGGACAAAGCATGTCACCTGCCATTCTAGTAAACAACGAACACTGCCACTATGAAACCATCAGCCCCTGCAGCCACCCCTACAACGGTGTGCCCGGAGGGGAATTTAGGATGGAGGAAAAACAAAATACTGTCCTTACCTAGTTGAGATGTATATCAAAGGAATAGTGTTTCAGTGAGCACAGGCTATTGCCTCTTCCCATACAATGAAGGGCTTCCCTGGTGGCTCAGACCATAAACGATCTGCCTGCAATGTGGGAGACCTGGGTTCAGTTTCCTGATTTGGGAAGATTCCCCGGAGAAGGGAATACTCCAGTATTCTTGTCTGGAGAATTCCATGGACAGAGGAGCCTGGCAGACTACAGTCCATAGGGTTGCAAAGAATCAGACACGACTGAGAGACTAACACACATACACTGAAAGCGCTAAAACTGAGATGTCTACTTTTTTTGTGATTAGTAGTAAGGACGGGGGAGCCTGGTGGGCTGCCATCTATGGGGTTGCACAGAGTCGGACACGACTGAAGTGACTTAGCAGCAGCAGCAGTAATCTTTTGATGTTCGACTATATAGATTTGTTCTGATTTTTGTTTTTTCACAAAAACTCCTATGTACCCTGGCTCTTCCATTACCTTGTTGAAGCAGCTCCTCAGAGATGTCTGTGAGGCTGTCTCTTGGGTTATTGTCCTCAGGAATGTCCCTGAATGAAACATAACTCATAACTCCTAGGCTGGGCATTTTTCTTCAGTCAACAAGGCCTATGTATTATAGGTATTCTGCAGGGGTGATTTTTTTTGAAAGGGGACCTACTTATAAGCTATGATGTGAGGATTCCTCGAGTCTGTGGCAAGCCCTGATCATTCTTCAGAAGTTGTTACGTCTTCGTCACCTGTCTCCAGTTAAAGGGCCAGTACACTTGCCTGACCATGCCCAGGTATTTGCAGCTGTGCCATTCATTTGGGGTGATGGCAGGAGAAGACTAGTCACTTTCCTTCCAAAGGATCCTGGCAGTCCAACGTTAGGACTCTGCACTTCTAATGCAGGGGATGAGAGTTCGATCCCTGATCAGGGAACTAAGATACACATGTTGCGAGGCTTAGCCAAAAAAAAGTGCCTTGTTGCCTTAGCCATCAGAAGAAACTACTGTCCTTGAGGAACAGAGAGAAGTGGAAGGAGGAATGTGGAATCTAGGGTCAAAAGACCAGGGTTCAAGTCCCGATTCACTCACATTCTAGCTATGTGACCTTGAAATTATGTAACAGCTTTAGCTTCAGTTTCTCCTTCTGAAAATGGGAAAAATAATCGTGTCCCACAGAGATGCTGGGAGAATTATATAAAACTGTACATATGAAACTGAGTTTCAGTCAGCCTTGTTTGAGCTTCTTTTATTACCTTGATGATGCCTTTTCATTTTGTTTTTATTTTTAAATTTTATTATTTTTCTTTTCTTTTTTGCTGCGCTCGGTCTTTGTTGCTGCACGTGGGCTTTCTCGTGGAGAGTGGGGGCTGCTCTTCGTTGTGGTGCAGCGGCTTCTCCTCGCGGTGGCTTCTCTCATTGCACAGCATGGGCTCTAGGGAACACTGGCTTCAGTAGTTGCAGCAGGCGGGCTCAGTAGTTATGGCACTGAGTTGCTCCATAGCATGGGGGATCTTCCTGGGCCAGGGATAGAACTCACATCCCCTGTGCTGGCAGGTAGACTCCCAACCACTAGACCACCAGGGAAGTTCCTCGTTTTATTTTTAGAAAATTTAAAAATCCAGCAAAGAAAAGAGCAACCATTCATGTTCTCACAACTGTGAATTACCATCATTTACATCATGAATTACTTCTTTCAGGCTCCCCTGGTGGCTCAGCCAGTAAAGAATCTGCCTGCAGTGTGGGAGACCTCGGTTTGATCCCTGGTTTGGGAAGATCCCCTGGAGGAGGGTATGGCAACCCACTCCAGTATTCTTGCCTGAAGAATCCCCATGGACAGAAAGAGCCTGGCAGGCTACAGTTCATAGGGTCACAAAGAGTCAGATATGACTGAGCAACTAATCCTTTACTTATTTCTATTTTTTTAAACTACTTTGTTCGTTGTTTTGGAAAAACTGAGATATATTGTGTATATTATTAGAATGTCTTCAATCATGCAGAAAAATGTCCCTCAACACTGAGTGCTTCACAAAGGTGCAAGTGATCTGGTGCAGGGGACATGATGATCTCTGTGTCATTCTAATGTCCACATCTGTGAGCCCTCACTAGCATCCTAGCATGGTTTAAATACTAGGATTTTATTAATACATAAGATGACATTCAGTTGTATCTATTGCCAATCCCCTGGTCTTTTGGATATCCTTTAACCTGGGGTCTCTATTTGAGTACAGCTTTACAGCCCTGGCTGGACACTCCTATCCTTAAGAGGCAACATTCTCTATTATTTAGCCAAAGGAAAAACTGTCTCCATCTCTACCTTACCCCTTGCCTTTTTTTTTTTTGCCACAAATTGTACTCAACTCTATATCCCACTTCCCAGGTGGCACTAGTGGTAAAGAATTCATCTGTCAATGCAGGAGAAGCAGGTTTGATCCCTGGGTTGGGAAGATCCCCTGGAGGAGGGCATGACAACCTACTCCAGTATTCTTGCCTGGAGAATCCCATGGACAGAGGAGTCTGGTGGATTATAGTCCATATCGTTGCAAAGAGTCAGATATGACTTAAGCAACTTAGCAAGCACGCACTACATCCCACTGCCTGCTCAACCCAATGTTCCTTCTCACATATCATTGCTGTTTCAGAATACATGGTCTGTTGTATCAAAACCAAATTTTATACATACATCTGTGTTTGCTAGCACAGCTGGAAAGGGTGTTTAGCACAGCAGTGGCGGCCAGGTAGAATGTCCAGTTCTACTCTCTTGAAGTTCCCGTCTGTGTGGGCAACACACAGGGATGTCCACATGGTTGACTCTGTACCTGTTTTGACTTCATCCCCTTCTCCTGCCTTTGTGACCTCCCAGCGTCTCCAGAGGGTCTCCTCTGCCTCTATTCCTTGTGGCAAGCCAACATCCACCCCAATGGACAGGATAAACTACCCAAGAGTCCAGAAGAAGATGCATCATTCCCTGCTGCCTTAGAGAGGACTTATTTTGAGCTCATCTATGTATTCCCTGGGAGTTCTTAGGGAATATATAGATGAACTCAAAATTAGGAGCTTCTTGCCTTCAGTGTTCCTACACGTGGGCTCGTAGGTATGAGATGTTAAAGAAAAAGTATTACTCTGTTTGGGCTTCCCTGATGGCTCAGCAGAAAAGAATCTGCCTGCAATGCAGGGCACTTCAGTTCAATCCCTGGGTCAGAAAGATACCCTGGAAAAGGGCATGCCAACTCACTCCAGTATTCTAGCCTGAAAAATCCCATGGACAGGGGAGCCTGGTGGGCTAAAATTCATGTGGCCTCAAAAGAGTTGGACACAACAACAAATTATTCTGTTAAGGAAAAAAATTATGAAACATATTAAAGCATGAAAAGGCAGACTTTACTCAGGTGCAATGGAGTTTTGCAGTAGGAAATAGTGATTGGGCTTGACTCTGAATATAATGAGGAAGAGATAATTTATGACCAAGGAGCAGGCTGACAGAAAATTGCTACAAGGAAGCCTGAAGCGTAAAGAAGGGTTCTGGCTCGACTGGCCTACCAGGATTCTTGCTGAAGGCAGGCCAGGGTGATGGGACATCACCTAGGGGATGGTGGGGGAGGAGGAAGCCGATCCAATATTTTACATGATCAGATATCAAGATGGGAGTTCTTGCTAAGCTAACTAAGTAGGATTCTTGCTCAATTTAGGCAGTGGCTTTCCAGGTGGTGCTAGTGGTAAAGAACTCCCCTGCCAACGCAGGAGACACAGGAGACGGGTTCAATCCCTGGGTCAGGAAGATCCCCTGGAAGAGGGCATGGCAAACTGCTCCAGTATTCTTGCTTGGAGAATCCCATGGACAGAGGAGCCTGGTGGGCTAGAGTTCATAGACTCGCAGAGAGTCGGACACAACTGAAGTGATGTAGCACGTGATGAACACGGAAGCCCCTAAATCAGAACCCAGATGAGAAGACAGTTCAGAGGAGAGTCTTTGTCAGGAAGCAGGAGTCAATCAGAGTACAAAAATCTGGATATCTTGGATACCTTGACAAAAGATACCCCGAGACAGAAGGAGTTGGAGAAACAGGATCAAAATAGAATTGCCTTAGAGCCTGGAGAGGCTCCTGTCTGAAAGCCTTGAGGAGAGGAGAGAGGGTTGTATGGGCTACTGAGTAGTGAGGAATGGGACCAGCCCAGTTTTTTTGGGCTGAGCAGGAGGGCAGTGCTCTCTCCTTTTCCCAGGAGAGGGATTGTAATAGCTTTTGCTTTTCAAAAGGCAAACTAATTTCCTGGTCTAAGGGGGTGTAGGATGGAGTTTCCATTGGGGATCACCAGGGAACATGGCTGTTTCTCTGTTGGTCATTTTCAAGGAGGAGAGGTGGGAACTGACTCAGCAGGAACAAGGTGCCCCAGGAGAGCCATACATTGTCTGAGCTAAAAGGAACAGATGGGAAGAGGCCATAAGCCACAGACGGGAGCACAGCAGTGAGATAATCAAGGACTGAGAAGTTATGGCCAGTTGAAGGGGTCCCTAACCTGGAGGAGAGGCACTCAGCCAAGTCCCTTAGAACTGGGCCTTGGGGAAGGCAGAAAACTGAAGAAGAATATTTTAACTCTAAATATGATATGTTTAGGGAACTTCTCCTATAGCGCAATGGATAAGAACCCACCTGCCAATGCAGGGGACACGGGTTTGATCCCTGGTCTTGGAAGATTCCTAATGCCACAGAGCATCTAGGCCCATGTGCCACGACTGCTGAGCCTGAGTGCTACAACTACCAAAGCCCGAATGCCTACAGCCTGTGCGCCGCAACAAGAGAAGCCCCGGCTTGCCACAACTAAAAAGGGCCCGCGCAAAGCAGTGAAGAGCAGAGCAACCAAAGAAAAGACCAGAGCAACCTAAATAAAAATAAATAAATAAATAAAATTTAAAAACGCTTAGGAAGGTAAAAGGTTACTGCATGTCTCTTTAATAGCATACTGTATCATTGTGAAATCAGCCCACCTAAACACCATCTAAGAGTCTAGGGCAGTGGTCTCAAAGTATTGTCTGGAGACTTCTAGAGTTCTCTGAGATCCTTTTTGTGGCCCAGAATGTCAAAACAGTTTTCACAATATTAAGATGCTATTTATCCTCCATATAGTCACCCCTACATTGGAATGTTGAGAGACGAGAAGTAAATTCTTCATTTTAGGCATATATCTAGACTATATTTGCAAACTCCCTATGGTTAGGTTGGTCCTGTGTGTTCTAGCCACTAGACAGAAGTGATGCCCTCCACTCCCACACGTGACCCTAAAGTCCTATGGGTGACCATCTATGTGCTTCCCCACACAGGCTGGTTGGAATGAAACCAATGAATCAGACTCTCCCTGCCCCTGCCCCTGGCCCCGCCCCAGCCACTCATCCCCAGAGCAACCTTGGGAACAGCCTGTTGACAATGGCAGAGAAGGAGGCTGGATCTCTGAATCCCTGCTTAGAAGAGAACCACCCATACAGGAGCCCCACATCGGGAT
Source organism: Ovis canadensis (assembly GCF_042477335.2). NCBI lineage: Eukaryota > Metazoa > Chordata > Mammalia > Artiodactyla > Bovidae > Ovis > Ovis canadensis. Next base: position 94,879,645 of record NC_091245.1, on the reverse strand, counting down.
AAAAAGAGACAAGAAATAAACTTTTTATTGTGTTAAATCACTGAGCCTTGAGGGTTTATCTGTTACTAACACAATGAGCTTCACAATGGTGAAGATGGAGGCCACTTATCTAGAGTTAACTGCTGTTGTCAAATTCAATGCATGGCAAATGTAATCTGACAAATCCCTCGTTTGTTTGGCAGCCCTTCAGGTTTTGACATCAGCTGTTATTGTACCGCATGACAACTAGGCATCAATAATAAACATTTTACAAAAATGGCTGTAATAGCTTTTGCTTTTCAAAAGACAAACTAATTTCCTACTTTTTTTCTCCTCCAGTACCTACACTTGGCATCAGTCAAAAATTGCTTCTGATGCTATACACATTATCATCCTTAAAACCATGGGATTAATAGGCATAACATTTCTAGAACGTAGGCGTTGATGATCTTGCTGCAATCTAGGCTGGTCACATTATGACCATGAGGAGGAGCACAATATGCCATCCCAAATATGCCCCCTTGGCACAAGGATTATTTTTAGCTAAAGGCATTTGAGAAGAAGCAGATACAGGAAAGCTCTCTGTTCTCCCTCTATTTGCCTCAAAGCAGGACACACATTTAATAAGGGGTCCCCTGTCCCTTCCCTACCAGGAGAGGCAGAAGTTAATTGCCAGAGATAACTGGAGACCCTTCTCAGGCCAGACACCAGCACCAAAGAAATCTACATAATGACCTCTGCTAAAATCAGCCCTTATTTACAATTACTTTCCCTTTATATTTGCCTTCCAGCAATTTCTTGCTCCTAGAAGCTCAAAGTTCTGGTCCTTGCTACTTCTCTGAAAGTTTGTTCTCTTGTTAAGATGCTTATTAATACAAGCCCAAGTTCTAGCCACCACTTTGAGTTACTCATAACTGAGCACTCCCCTGTGTAAGTGGAATGCACACGCTAGTAAACTACTGTTTGTTTTTCTCTTATTAAACTGTCTTTTGTTGGTCGAATTTGCAGAGCCCCAGACAATGAATATGAGATAGGTAAAGGAAAAATAGGTTTTTTCCCCCCTACAACTGAAACTTAACTTCAGGTCTGGGCTCCCTCTTTGTGCTAGGGAGAGATAAAGTGGAGCCTAGGAACACATCAACCAGGATGAGAAGGGGTTCAGTACTGCCCTTTGGGAGATGGCCAAGGGACTGAGAGAAAAAGAAAATTCCAGGAAGATGTGGTAACTGTCTTAACCTATTTGAAAGGCTGTCATGTTGAAGAGGGATTAGATTTATACTCCGGCCCCAAGGGGCGGAAACAGAACCAACTGACTGAAAGCTCCCAGTGTGAAATACTTCAAAAAAGAAAGAGCTTTCTAACAGGGCAGGCGTATCCATAAATGGAAGTGACTTGGGTGTTACTGCTGACTTAAAGGAAGAAAAAGGAAGGAGAAAAGAAGAAAGAAAGGAAGAAAAAAGAAAACCAGAGGCTTCTATTCAGAAGTAACAACACATTCTGATTTCATTTGAAGGTTGGAAGCAGTTTTCTGCCTTCAGTTAATTTTGAGTCAAACTGCTTCATTGTTCTGGGGAGAAAAAAAACCTCCTGAAGAATCTTTGGTAATGCGAATACAGTACAATGACCCTTTTCTAGAATGACAGGTTTGAGACCCTAACTCTCAAGAGCTAAACTGCTTGCATAATAATGAAAAATATTTTCCATTTTTTTGTGGGAAAAGTTGCATCTCTACTGATTGAGCTTCTGGGAGAAAAATGTTTCCTAAATGCAGATTTGGAGTCTATGCACTATTTATACATTATGACTTGTCCCTGTGGAGGTGTGTGAATGTGTGTTTTGTCTCAGCAGTTACCTCAGGAGAGATTCAGAAGATCGTGGGAGGACCAAGCTAGCCTGCCTTCATCCTGAGCTGGAGACACAGTTCAGACTATTTATGTCCCACTCGCTCTCCAGGAATGAGCGAACCAGACGTGGGCAAACTACTGGTATAGAATTTTTAGGTTTTGGTGGATTCATGTGGAGTCTCTGGGCCAGTGTTCCTCAGATCCTGATTCAAGGATAGATTTAAAGAATGATTTAGGAGACTTCCCTGGTGGTCCAGTGACCAAGACTCCGTGCTCCCAGAGCAGGAGACCTGGGTTTGAACCCTGGTCAGGAAATGAGGTCCTACACGCCACAACTAAGAGTTCGCATGTCGCAACTCAAGATCCCATGTGCTGCAAAATGAGACCTGGTGCAGCTCAAAAAAAAGATAATTTAAAAAATAATTATAAAACGGACATCTCTGTAATCAGTCAGCAATCAGAATAGACCACTGATTTCAAGATCGAGTACCTGCTGTCTTCCAATCACAGCTCCTCTCTTTCCTCTGGAACGAGTAAGATGATTTTGTGATTATGTTCCATTGCTTGTCTTTAGTTTTAACATCTGGGTATCAGCAAAGACCATTTTCTTACTTTTGTCTGTTTCTGAATTTTAGTTAGATTGATTCATCGTCCACGTCTTCTTCTTTGACGGGCTCGTTTTGCTCACGATTCACCCATGTTGATGTCTGTTGCTGTGGTTCATTCTTTCCTGGTTCATTCACAGTCTTATATTGTCACTGATCTGATCAAGCAGGGCCCCAACAAGGGTCCTCCTGCCTGATGTCATTTGAGCCAATAGAGTAAGACTGAGTTCTGTTCAAAAGCAAAGGAAAGTTTTGCTGTTTGACTGAGGAATGGAGAGGAGCAAGCTCTCCCACCGGTGGCCACTCTCTCCCGACAGGCTCTGGACCGGGCTGCTTTGTAGGGATCTTGTCAGCACAGAGGGGACGGGACAGAGCTCTCACGAGGAGGGCACAGGCGTGTTGCTTAGGCTCCAGATTACAGTGTGGGCGCAGCTCTCTCTCTGCACACCGCCCACTGCCAGGTCGAATTGTATGTTGTGTGCAGCTTTTGCACACCCCCCGAAGTGCCAGCTGTGAGGCCTCTACATGTAGTTCCCAGTGAGCAAGTGAAGCCAGACTAAGCACAAAGGGAAAAAAACAGGTTAGACCTTATTTTATTACCCAGATTCTATTTTTATTCCTGGGGGATCGTTAATGGGCTTTGCTGGTGAGAAATCCCCCCTCTGTCTTTTGTCCTGCTTCTCCTTGAAGGGCACCGAGGGAGCAGGTCTGCCTTCTGTGACTGCTTCGCACTGATTTTGGAGTGTCGTGATTACCCGGAACAGAGGAGCAGAACTTCCTTCCAGCTGCCTTTAGATGTATTTGATGGTCACCAGGCCTCAGCCCTGTTTGTATCCCTGAGCAACCACCATTTATCTAACCTTTCGGAGACAAAGGAAAAAAAAAAAAATAGGCCTGTAAGTCTTTTGCCTGAAGGCACAAGTGTGCCTTGGTGTAGAGGGATCACTGCCGTGGCCTGAATTTCCCTGGTCACACTTTGTTGTTTTTACGAAGAGAAGCTTCAGTTTGGAGAGAGGTTCCCATAAATAGTCGAGGGGTCTGGGGCCCCAGGTTGTCTGTGTGGAGGCTGGGGCTCAGGGCCCTCTTCACTTGAGCATGATGTGCCCAGAGTGAGCCCTGCAACTTCAGGGCAGAGAGGATGGTTAGGATCACCAAGTGGGCTCTTTTCCAGTTAGGGGTGAGCTGATCTTACTGATGCTACCAGTTTTCCAGGTTTTTAGGTCTACCCGTTTCCTGGCTGGAAGGGGTACAGGGCCAGGTCAGTGGGTGCAGATAGCACCTGGTTACTGTATGCAGTGAGAGCTTTCACATTTTCTCTTCCTTGGAGGGCATACATGATTTGTTCCATTTCATGGGGGCTAAAGAGTCCCTTCTCTTGGGATTGGGGAGTGGGTCTACCATACAGGAGTTCAAGTGCTCTTAACATTGACTTCTCCCTTGGGGCTAACCAGATGCGGAGAAGGGCAATCAGAAGCAATTTAATCCAATTTTCTTGAGTTTCCTGACATAGCTTGGCTAAAGCATGTTTTAAGATCTGCCTGCATTTCTCTGCTTTCCAAAGTGATTGGGATCTCCAGGCTAAGTGCAAGTTCCATTTTATACCCAGGGCATTCATTACCTCTTCATCACTTGTGATACAAATACTGAAACGTAATTGTTTTAAAAGCTTTTATTTTGTATTTGGGTATAGTTGATTAACAAACAATGCTGTGATAGTTACAGGTGAACAGCCAAAGGACTTAGCCATACATATGCATGTATCTGTTCTCCCCCAAACTCCCCTCCCATCCAGGCTGCCACATAATATTGAGCAGAGTTCCCTGTGCTATACAATAGGACTTTGTTGGTTATCCATTTTAAATATAGCAGAGTGTACATTGGACCATTATTGCTTTGTAGGAATCCTGGGAGCCCAAACCTGGGGATTATTTCTTTTAGTAATGCCATAGCCACTTCAGCTGTGGGTTCAGTTCTGGCAGGGAATTTCTGTCTACCCAGAAAATTTGTCTACCAGCACCAAGCCAATTCATTAGAAAAGACCCCGATGCTGGGAAAGATTGAAGAAAGGAGGAAAAGGGAATGACAAAGGATGAAATGGTTGGATGGCATCACCAAGTCAATGGAGATGAGTTTGAGCAAACTCCAGGAGATGGTGAAGGATGGGAAGCCTGGCATGCTGCAGTCCATGGGGTTGCAAAGAGTCAAACATGACTTAGCAACTTAGCAACTTGGTGCAAGAGCACCAAGAGATGCCTGACACTGATCAGTGCTCTCAGCATGCAGAGAAATCAGTCTGCCAATCTTCCCCGGGATATGTCCCTCTGGTCTGAATGGGCCTTACCTGGGAACCTCTGGGGCTTGGGGGGAGCTGGTGTTGGGGTTGTTTATTAGGCGGATGGAGCGTGTCTCACCTATCTGACTGATTATACTCTTCAAGCCAAGAGTTACCAAGACCTCAACTAATCAATTATTCAGGGCATCCCTCCAATAGTAAGTTGCTTGATGAGCCTCCCTGATGATTTGACAAGCTGCAGTTTGGGGAAAGAAGTATTGCCTATATTCATGAACCAGCCACCCATGGGCTCCTGGATCTCCACTGAAGCCCCATTTTCAGACTCTGTCTAAATCTTCCTTTTGCGTATGTTGGGGAGTAATTGGATGGATCTGGCCTTTGAGGTATGAGGGGTTGTTGCAGCTGTGTCTGTCTTATTGTTTCTCTTCATCAGCTCTGCATCCCCCTTTAGGTGACCCCTACAGTGAATCATTGCCACTTTTTTGGGAAGCTGTACTGCTTCTCAGAGCTGCAATATGCTTAAGCCATGTTTCACCTGTTTATTCTCTGCAATAAGCATAACTCTTTCCCTCCAAATAGACCTGTGTGCATTCAGGATGGTGTATTCATACGAGGACTCTGTGTAAACATGTAAGATCTTCCCAGTGCTGAGCTGTAAAGCTCAGGTAAGGACTATTAGCCAAAGTTCCTGGGGGTAGGCTTCTTGCTTCTACGACTTGGGTCTCGAAGGTCCCTATGGATCCTGCTAGCCTTTTTCCCACTTTCATCAAACTTCTCACACCTGTGAACCACTTCTCTTTGGCATTTGGGAGAGGCTCACTTCCTGGTTCAGGGTGACTGGATGGATCATGTCTATCGTTTTCTACACAACTGTGCTTTAGGGCCCCTGTCTCTGTGGGCAGCAGGGTGGCAGGATTTAGCGAGTGACAGGTTTTTGTTGTAGCCACTGGGCTGTCTAAAAGCATAAACTGAACTTGAATCAACCTTCCAGGGGGTAGCCGTTCTGTTCTCTTTGAACTTAGTAAAGCCTAAACCCGGCGTGCAGTCCCCACAGAGATGGGCTGACTAAACGCTGACTTTTCAGCCTCCTTTAGCTGTAGTAGCTGCCACTGGGCTTGCCAGGTGGTGGAGTGGCAAAGAATCCACCTACCAGTGCAGGAGATGCAAGAGACGTGGGATCAAACCCTGGGTCGGGAAGGTCTCCTGAAGTAGGAAATGGCAACCTGCTCCAGTATTCTTGCCTGGAAAATTCCAGGGACAGAGGAGCCTGGCGGGCTACAGTCCATGGGGTGGCAAAGAGTCTGATGTAATTGAGCAACTGAGCACACACTCACACAGTAGCAGCTATTACCCACAGGAGGCCATCCCCCTGTCTAGAGAAATGAGGAACCACCCGAGCAAGGGGTCCCAGTTTTTAAGCTGATACCCTCAAAGGCTCTGATGCTGGGAGGGATTGGGGACAGGAGGAGAAGGGGACAACAGAGGATGAGATGGCTGGATGGCATCACCAACTCGATGGATGTGAGTTTGAGTGAACTCCGGGAGTTGGTGATGGACAGGGAGGCCTGGCGTGCTGCGATTCATGGGGTCGCAAAGAGTCAGCTATGACTGAGCGACTGAACTGAACTGAACTTCAACTGAACTGAACCCTCAAAGGCGAGTCCCCTTCTCTTATGAATATAAAGGTCAAAGGGTTTAGCTAAATCTCAGCGAGGGCAGGGCAGGGGCCTGAAGTAATTTCTCTCTCAATTCTTGAAAGGCCCTTGCACATTCTGAATTCCATTCAAAAGGATTATAATCTTTTCCTTTAAAATTTTCATATAGAAGCCTTGTTATGAGATCATAGTTAAAGATCCAGGTGGGGCAAAACTTGGCCATTCCCAGGAATCCCCTAAGCTGTCTTTTCTTTTTAGGAGGGGTGAGGCTTCAAATACCTTCTTTCCTCTCCTGGGATAGGCCTCTCTGAACTTCTATGAGAATAAAGCCTGGGAAGATCACCCTAGTTTGTGGTATTTGAGCCTTTTTCTTGGACACCTTTTATCCTGTATCAGTTAGGCGGTTCAGAGTGGTTAATGTTTTTATCAGAGGCCTCCACAGTAGGGGTAGTGATCAGAATGTCTTTCTCTTACTGGAGGAGGGTTCTCTCCTCCAGATGTAGATCTTTCACGCCCTTTAGGTAAAATTTTCCTAAAGATGGAGAGTAAACTTTTTAACACTTGGGGCAGGATTGTCCACCAGTATTGTGTTTGTTTCTTGTTTGGCTTCTGCCACTCACAAGCAAAAAAACTTTTGTGACTCTGGGGCTAATGGAATACAGAACAAGACATCTTTTAAATTTAATACAGAATAGCAGGTCCAGGGTAGAGTGGCCAGAGAAGTGTAGGGATTAGAGACTACTCAATATATATCCTCAGTGGTTCCATTGGCTGACTTGCAGCCCTGTACCATCTGGTATTCCATGCTGGGTTTCTTTATGGGGAGAATGGGGATATGACAGGCTGATTGGCATGGTCTAATAAGGCCCTGGCCAATGAGGTTCTGTATAACAGGGCAATGCTCAATAAGGCCTCCCAACAGAGAAGGTATTACTTTTTCTTGGGCCATATATGTCAGAAGTTGTAGATGGACTGTCACAGGACTGGCCCTTATAGCTTGTCCCACCTTTCCCTGGGTCCAAACCTCAGGATTTACTCCAGAGTGGTCAACCTGTTCTATCTGGAGAGCTTTGTCCTCAGCCATTAACATTATCATCTTGTGCCCTTGGCCTAAGAGAACACCAGTCACAAGATTTGACCCAAATAAGATCTCCAGTTTGAGAAATTTCCAGCACCAAGCTATTAAAAAATTCCTCAGAAGGCCAAAATAGTTAAGTTCAGTTCAGTAGCTCAGTCGTGTCTGACTCTTTGCAACCCCATGAACTGCAGCACGCCAAGCCTCCCTGTCCATCACCAGCTGACGGAGTTCACCCAAACCCATGTCCATTGAGTGAATGATGCCATCCAACCATCTCATCCTCTGTTGTCCCCTTCTTCTCCTACCCTCAATCCCTCCCAGCATCAGGGTCTTTTCAAATGAGTCAGCTCTTCACATGAGGTGGCCAAAGTATTAGAGTTTCAGCTTCAACATCAGTCCTTCCAATGAACACCCAGGACTGATCTGCTTTAGGATGGACTGGTTGGATCTTATTGCAGTTCAAGGGACTCTCAAGAGTCTTCTCCAACACCACAGTTCAAAAGCATCAATTCTTCAGTGCTCAGCTTTCTTTATAGTCCAATTCTCACATCCAAACGTGACTACTGGAAAAACCATAGCCTTGACTAGACGGACCTTTGTGGACAAAGTAACGTCTCTGCTTTTTAATATGCTATCTAGGTTGGTCATAACTTACCTTCCAAGGAGTAAGCATCTTTTAATTTCATGGCTGCAATTACCATCTGCAGTGATTTTGGAGCCCCCAAAAATAAAGTCAGCCACTGTTTCCACTGTTTCTCCATCTATTTCCCATGAAATGATGGGACCAGATGCCATGATCTTCATTTTCTGAATGTTGAGCTTTAAGCCAACTTTTTCACTCTCCTCTTTCACTTTCATCAAGAGGCCCTTTAGTTCTTTACTTTCTGCCATAAGGGTGGTGTCATCTGCATATCTGAGGTTATTGATATTTCTCCCAGCAATCTTGATTCCAGCTTGTGCTTCTTCCAGCCCAGTGTTTCTCATGATGTCCTCTGCATAGAAGTTAAATAAGCAGGGTGACAATATACAGCCTTGACATACTCCTTTTCCTATTTGGAACCAGTCTGTTGTTCCATGTCCAGTTCTAACTGTTGCTTCCTGACCTGCATACAGGTTTTTCAAGAGGCAGGTCAGGTGGTCTGGTATTCCCATCTCTTTCAGAATTTTCCAGTTTATTGTAATCCACACAGTCAAAGGCTTTGGCATAGTCAATCAAGCAGAAATAGATGTTTTTCTGGTACTCTCTTGCTTTTTTGATGGTCCAGCGGATGTTGGCAATTTGATCTCTGGTTCCTCTGCCTTTTCTAAAACCAGCTTGAACATATAGAAGTTCACGCTTCAGGTATTGCTGAAGCCTGGCTTGGAGAATTTTGAGGCCAAAATGGGAGGCATCCATATGCATGGACTCTGGTATAACTGAGGGTCTGCCTTGAATGTATAATGGCCCATGCTTGAGACAGTCAGCCCCTTCTTAGTCAGAATAGCCCACCAGATGATACACAGGACCACTGCCCAGCCAGAGCAACCGTCATGCTAGTTCCTAACCAACTGGGTCCTCTAGAGACTGGTACAGCTGCCTGAGGGGGACAAGGAACGGGTGAGCAGAAAAAGAGGAGTTTTCAGACTTTCCTCTGGGTGAGAGCTAAAAGCACAGGGAATTCCCACAGAGTATTCTAGGTACCAGATCACTAGGGCAACTGGTATTCTGTGCTTATACCAGGAAGTTCTCTACCCTAGATCTCAGCTGATAAAGAATCACCCAAGGTTTGCCTCACAAACAGAGGGGGAAGGGGAGGTCAGGGGGTGACTGTTTCCTGTTTTGGCCAGCAGCTCACAGGGCTGACCAACAGGGTTCCTGTTCTTGTGAGAAACAATTGTTGACCCAAAGAGGTCAAGTCACTGGTTTCAACCTACCTTGGGACCCTTTTTCACTTGGGTGTCCCCAGTGCCTTTTCCTGATTTCAGATCCAGTTTCCTCCTTCTGATTTGTCAGGCAGTCCTCATTACCTGGGCCTTTTCCTGATCTCACCTCTTGGTTCATGGGGCTGGCCACTTTTCTTCACCAAAACAAAAGTAACAGTGGAGAACGCTACTGTTGAGCCCCGGGCATCAGCAAGGAAGGCAAAAAGCCCTGGTGGAGCTGCTCCCGCCTTGTACAGGAGCCAAGAGGACAGTACCACTGGCGAGAAAGCAGAGAAGACTGCCATGGCTCCAGCTCCTGAGGTCCCCACTGCCCCTTGGCATCCGGAACTGAGGGAAGACCAGCCAGAGGTAGTGGACAGACACATGTGAGTTTCGGTCTTCCGTCCCCTGTAACGCCACAGTATGGTCCTCTCAGCGGAGTGCAGTCCAGGTTACTCTGGAGGCTGTGCTGTGTGTGCACCGCACCTGGGTATCAGGTTACTGGGAAGAGTTGCTCTGAATTTGATCAAATGCTACTACTGTTCTACCCTGTGAGAGTGTACTTAAAGACCAATGTCAGTCATCATCACGCGAACTTCCCAAAGCCTCTGCTGTCCTTCCACTAGAGCCAGAGTGAGCCCAGAGTGGTGGAAAGGTGTGAGTTAAAGGCCATGGTCCATCTTATCTGGGTTGCCAAAATTGGTTACTGATACTTCTGAGTTGGGCCCCAACAAGGGTCCTCCTGCCCAGTGTCGTTTGAGTCAACAGAACGAGGCTGAGTTCAGTTCAAAGGCAAAGGAAAGTTTTATTTTTGATCACAGAATGGAAAGGTGTGAGTTCAGACTCTAGAGTACATGCTCTACCCGCTAGGCCATGGGCAGGGCAGCTTTCTAGGATTCTTGCCAGTCGTGTGGGGTGTGGAGTTCCTGTAAGTCAGTTGCAGCTGTACTGTTCATGGTGCTCCAGATCACAGTGCCAATTAGAGCATCTCTGCACATGGTCCACTTAGCTGAAATACTGGGTGTGGCCAGCAGCGTCAGAAACAGTCTGAAGTGCTCAGTACAGAGCCTATGCATGTGCACCCTAGGAGCAAGTGAAAAGGAAAAGAAGGAGAGCAAACAACGTTAGACTTTATTACCAAGATTCCATTTTTATTTCCCAGGAATTGCTAACGGGCTTTGCTGATGACAATACCACAGTTTATTTGTCCAATTTACAGTTGAAGGGAGGGGCTTCCCAGGTGGTGCTAATGGTAAAGAACCCGCCTGCCAACGCAGGAGACATAACAGATGCAGGTTTCATGCCTGGAGGAGGGCATGGCAACCCACTCCAGTATTCTTGCTTGGAGAATCCCATGGACAGAGGAGCATCCACGGACAGAGGAGCCTGGTGGGCTATAGTTCACAGGGTTGCAAAAAGTTGGACACAACTGAAGTGACTTAGCATGCACAGTTGATGGGCATTTGGGTTATTTCCATTTTTTTCTTATTGTTGTTGTTATTAAATCTTCGGTGAAATAGAATTTCTTGTTCATGTTTTCTGTTGCACACATGCAAGAATTTTTCTAGAGAAGTTGTTCTCAAAGTATGGTCTCAGCATCAGATCACTTGGGAACTTGTTAGAAAAGTACAGTCTTGACTTCCCCTCCAGACCCATTAAATAAAAAATGTTGGGAGAGGGCTCCAGTAATCAGTTTTAACAAACCTTCCCAGATGTGCTAATGGCAGAGTGAAGTTAGCATAGAAAACTATGCTCTAGGGTATGTCTTTAGGAATTAAATTGCTGGGTTTGTATTCAACTTTGTTAGACAAAATCAATCTGTTTTCCAAAACGACTATATCAACTTAAACTTTACCAGTTCTATATGAAAGTCCTTGATTTTCCATACTGTTATCAGCACTTGGTTTTGTCAGTCTTCTTACTTTAGATATTCTAGTTGGTATGAAGCGGTATTTTGTCGTTGCTTTCATTTCAATTCGCTTTGTAACCAACGAAATTGAGCAATGTATAAAACATCCCTAACAGGAAGAAGATGGCATACTCTATACTTGACTTAGGATAATTGTGTGTGTCTGTATGCATGTGTATAGAGTACTTTAATCTAGGTGTATATACAGAAGCTCAAGGCTAGCAGCTGTGACTCTGTTACAATCTAACCTAGGTTAAAAAGGTAGAGACAGAGTTCCATTGAGCAGACCACCTTCAAAGGAGCATTGCCCTTTGAAGAATATAGCTGGTCAAGGCAATTGCTCTCAGGGAGGAAAACAAGGGATAAATACCTTGTCCTCACTCTCATCCTTTTTCTGAACTCTTATGGGACTCCTCACAGGGATGGGATATTTGATGAATGTGGAGAAGCAAATAGAAGACATCTAATCTGGTACAAACATCTTTTTCATATGGTTTTAGCCATTTGAGTTTCTTTTGTGTGTGTGTATGGAGGTGCTACTACTGCGGGCAGGAATCCTTCAGAAGAAATGGAGTAGCCATCATGGTCAACAAAAGAGTCCGAAATGCAGTACTTGGATGCAATCTCAAAAACGACAGAATGATTTCTGTTCGTTTCCAAGGCAAACCATTCACTATCACAGTTATCCAAGTCTATGCCCCAACTGGTAACACTGAAGAAGCTGAAGTTGAACGGTTCTATGAAGACCTACAAGACCTTTTAGAACTAACACCCAAAAAAGATGTCCTTTTCATTATAGGGGACTGGAATGCAAAAGTAGGAAGTCAAGAAACACCTGGAGTAACAGGCAAATTTGGCCTTGGAATGTGGAATGAAGCAGGGCAAAGACTAATAGAGTTTGCACTGGTCATAGCAAACACCCTCTTCCACCAACACAAGAGAAGACTCTACACATGGACATCACCAGATGGTCAACACCAAAATCAGATTGATTATATTCTTTGCAGCCAAAGATGGAGAAGCTCTACACAGTCAACAAAAACAAGACCAGGAGCTGACTGTGGCTCAGATCATGAGATCCTTATTACCAAATTCAGACTGAAATTGAAGTAAGTAGGGAAAACCACTAGACCATTCAGGTATGACCTAAATCAAATCCCTTATTATTATACAGTGGAAGTGAGAAATAGATTTAAGGGCCTAGATCTGATAGATAGAGTGCCTGATGAATTATGGACTGAGGTTCGTGACATTGTACAGGAGACAGGGATCAAGACCATCCCCATGGAAAAGAAATGCAAAAAAGCAAAATGGCTGTCTGGGGAGGGCTTACAAATAACTGTGAAAAGAAGAGAGGCGAAAAGCCAAGGAGAAAAGGAAAGATATAAGCATCTGAATGCAGAGTTCCAAAGAATAGCAAGGAGAGATAAGAAAGCCTTCCTCAGCGATCAATGCAAAGAAATAGAGGAAAAGAACAGAATGGGTAAGACTAGAGATCTCTTCAAGAAAATTAGAGATACCAAGGGAATATTTCATGCAAAGATGGGCTCGATAAAGGACAGAAACGGTATGGACCTAACAGAAGCAGAAGATATTAAGAAGAGGTGGCAAGAATACACAGAAGAATGGTACAAAAAAGATCTTCACGACCCAGATAATCACGATGATGTGATCACTAATCTAGAGCCAGACATCTTGGAATGTGAAGTCAAATGGGCCTTAGAAAGCATCACTATGAACAAAGCTAGTGGAGGTGATGGAATTCCAGTTGAGCTATTTCAAATCCTGAAAGATGATGCTGTGAAAGTGCTGCACTCAATATGCCAGCAAATTTGGAAAACTCAGCAGTGGCCACAGGACTGGAAAGAGTCAGTTTTCATTCCAATCCCAAAGAAAGGCAATGCCAAAGAATGCTTAAACTACCACACAATTGCATTCATCTCACATGCTAGTAAAGTAATGCTCAAAATTCTCCAAGCCAGGCTTCAGCAATATGTGAACCGTGAACTTCCTGATGTTCAAGCTGGTTTTAGAAAAGGCAGATGAGCCAGAGATCAAATTGCCAACATCTGCTGGATCATGGAAAAAGCAAGAGAGTTCCAGAAAAACATCTATTTCTGCTTGATTGACTAAGCCAAAGCCTTTGACTGTGTGGATCACAATATACTGTGGAAAATTCTGAAAGAGATGGGAATACCAGACCACCTGACCTGCCTCTTGAGAAACCTGTATGCAGGTCAGGAAGCAACAGTTAGAACTGGACATGGAATAACAGACTGGTTCCAAATAGGAAAAGGAGTACGTCAAGGCTGTATATTGTCACCCTGCTTATTTAACTTCTATGCAGAGTACATCATGAGAAACGCCGGACTGGAAGAAGCACAAGCGGAAATCAAGATTGCTGGGAGAAATATCAATAACCTCAGATATGCAGATGACACCACCCTTAAGGCAGAAAGTGAAGAGGAACTCAAAAGCCTCCTGATGAAAGTGAAAGTGGAGAGTGAAAAAGTTGGCTTAAAGCTCAACATTCAGAACACGAAGATCATGGCATCTGGTCCCATCACTTCATGGGAAATAGATGGGGAAACAGTGGAAACAGTGGCTGACTTTATTTTTTTGGGCTCCAAAATCACTGCAGAAGGTGACTGCAGCCATGAAATTAAAAGCCGCTTATTCCTTGGAAGAAAAGTTATGACCAACCTAGATAGTATATTCAAAAGCAGAGACATTACTTTGCCGACTAAGATCCGTCTAGTCAAGGCTATGGTTTTTCCTGTGGTCATGTATGGATATGAGAGTTGGACTGTGAAGAAAGCTGAGCACTGAACAATTAATGCTTTTGAACTGTGGTGTTGGAGAAGACTCTTGAGAGTCCCTTGGACTGCAAGGAGATCCAACCAGTCCATTCTGAAGGAGATCAGCCCTGGGATTTCTTTGGAAGGAATGATGCTAAACCTGAAATTCTGGTACTTCAGCTACTTCATGCTAGAGTTGACTCATTGGAAAAGACTCTGATGCTGGGAGGGATTGGGGGCAGGAGGAGAAGGGGACGACCGAGGATGAGATGGCTGGATGTCATCACTGACTCGATGGATGTGAGTCTGGGTGAACTCCGGGAGTTGGTGATGGACAGGGAGGCCTGGCGTGCTGCGATTCATGGGGTCCCAAAGAGTCGGACACGAATGAGCGACTGAACTGAACTGAACTGATGGAGATGGGCATGCTTATTCAAGATTTTGGTACTTTTTTCTACCACTTTTTTCTTGTTGATTTGTAGACATTTAAATATTTTGAATTTATGTCCTTTGTCAATTATTTATCTTGCAGATATCTTTTACCACTGTAAACGATTCTATACCCAAGCCAACGTGTATGTGTCTGTATATTTCAATCCCATCAAGCAGTTCTCCAACACCAGCTGGGTAACATAATTCAACTCAATACTGACACTGTCTAACTGGCAATAGCATCAGATTCCACAGGTTCAAGGCTCAGTTCAGTTCAGTTCAGTTCAGTCACTCAGTCGTGTCCAACTCTTTTCGACCCCATGAATCGCAACACGCCAGGCTTCCCTGTCCATCACCAACTCCCGGAGTTCACCCAGACTCACGTCCATCGAGTCCGTGATGACATCCAGCCATCTCATCCTCGGTCATCCCCTTTTCCTCCTGCCCCCAATCCCTCCCAGCATCAGAGTCTTTTCCAATGAGTCAACTCTTCACATGAGGTGGCCAAAGTACTGGAGTTTCAGGTTTAGCATCATTCCTTCCAAAGAAATCCCAGGGCTGATCTCCTTCAGAATGGACTGGTTGGATCTCCTTGCAGTCCAAGGGACTCTCAAGAGTCTTCTCCAACACCACAGTTCAAAAGCATCAATTCTTCAGGGCTTAGCCTTCTTCACAGTCCAACTCTCACATCCACACATGACCACAGGAAAAACCATAGCCTTGAGTAGACCTTAGTCGGCAAAGTAATGTCTCTGCTTTTGAATATACTATCTAGGTTGGTCATAACTTTTCTTCCAAGGAGTAAGCGTCTTTTAATTTCATGGCTGCAATCACCATCTGCAGTGATTTTGGAGCCCAGAAAAATAAAGTCTAACACTGTTTCTACTCTGTTCAAGACTCAGTCCTATAAAATTCCAGTTCAGATTCCAGTCACAAGCCCAGCATATTACCTGTATGTCTAACCAACTGGCTGTAAATCAGGGCTTTCCACCACTCCCTTCCTATGTTCAATTAATTTGCCAGAATGGCTTACAGAGCTCAGGAAACATTATGCTTACTTTATTACCAGTAATTATTTAAGGAATAGCTCAGAAACAGCCAAATGGAAGAGATACATAGAGCAAGGTATGGGGAAAAAAGGCTGTCCTCTCTGGTTGCTCCACTCTGAGAATTTCCATGTGCTTACCTCCAACCCCTCAAGCTATTCAAATCCCCATTCTCTTGGGTTTTTATGGAGGCTTCATTACATAGGCATAATTGATTAAATCATTAGCCATTGGCAACTGATTGGACATCTAGCCTTTCTCCCTTCTCAGGAGGTCAGGGGTTTGGACTGAAAGTTCCAATCCTCAAATCTCATGGTGGTTCCAGCCCTCATATTTAGGTGCTTTCCAGAAACTGCAGTATCATCATAACAAAATACACCATTGTTGCTCTTATCCCTTAGGAAAGTCTAAGGGTTTTACGAGCTCAGTGCCAGAAATGGGATGAAGAATATATATATATAATATAAATATTTCTTATAGAATCACAATATCACATCACTACGTAGCTGTCTTTTTTGCCCTTTTAATGGGGTCTTCTTTTTTTTTGAAGAATTTAATGAAATCTCTTCAGTAGCATGAGTTTTTGCTTGTTTTTTTTTTTTTTTTTTTTTGCCAGACTGTGTGGCATGCAATGTCTTAGTTTCCCAACCAGGGATAGAACTAATACTCTCTACAATGGGAGCATGGAGTTTTAACCACTGGGCCACCAGGGAAGTCCCCTAATGGTGTCTTTCAATAAACAGAAATTCTTAATTTTAGTGTAGTCTCAGTTATCAAAATCTTCGTGGTTAGTTCTCTCTGTGTTCTATCCTAAAAATATTTACTTGAGCTTTCTGGGTGGCTCATTGGTAAATAATCCACCTGGAATGCAGGAGACACAGAAGACAAATGTTGAATCCCCAGGTCAGGAAGATCTCCTGGAGGAGGACATGGCAACCCACTCTAGTATTCTTGCCTGGAGAGTTCCATGCACAGAGGAGGCTGATGGGCTACAGTCCGTGGGGTTGCAAAGAGTCAGAATGACTGAAGTGACTTAGCACTCACAAAGGCACACAACTTAAGGTCATGAAGATATTCTTCTTTATAAATTTCTAGATTATTTCTATGTCACATTTAGATGCAGAATTGACATACCTGGAGTTTCCACCTTTGTCATGGCAAATTTCCATATACATGTGAGTCTCTTCCTGGCTTCTATTTTCTATCATTGCAGCAATACCACGATGCACTGAGTGCTGTAGCATCACAATAAGTCTTGATTTCAAGCAGAGCAAATCCTTACCCTTTCTTCTGCAAGGGAGTTTGAGTTATCCTTGGGCCATTGCATTCCCATATAAATTCTAGAATGAGTCTGTCAAATTCCACCAGAAATTCCCAACATACCCTTGGGACATTGAATTGAATTCATAGATCAATTTTGGGAAAATATACATTTTTACAGCATCAAGTCTTCCTATTCATCAATATTGTATACCCCACTCCATTTCAGTTCAGTTCAGTCGCTCAGTTGTGTTCGACTCTTTACGATCCCATGAACCGCAGCACACCAGGCCTCCCTGTCCACCACCATTTATTTAAGCATTTAATTTTTCTTAAAAATGTTCATAGCTTTTCCTATGTAAATCTTACATGTCATTTTTAGATTTATAACTAGAGAGTTTTTATATTTTTTGTTATTTTTTTAAATTTCATATTCTAATTCTGTTGCTGAAATATAGACAAGCAAAAGATTATTTTTTGATAGCAATCTTGCTAGTTTTCCCTAAAAATTCTAGTAATTTATATTAAATTAAAAAAAATTCTCTGTATACAAGTGTGTCACTTGGAATAATAGCAGTTTAATTCCTTTTCCAATTCTTTTCATTTTTTTCAGTGCTATGTTAGACTTAATAGGCTTTCAGATACAGTGCTATAAATAAGATAGCAAACATTCTTATTCTAGTTGCACTGTAGTTAATTTATAAAATATTTTTTATGTTGAAGGAATTACAGCTAATTCCTAGCTTGCTAGGAGCTTAAAAAAAAACTACAAACATATGTTGAATTTAATTAAATGAGATAATCATATGATTTTTCCTGTTTTCTCTGTTAATTACATTTATTAATTTAAACCAATTTGCATTCTTGAATAAACCCAACTTGATTATGATGTGATATCCTTTTTATATATTGCTGGATTTAGTTTGCTATAATAATTTTTTGTTTGGGATTTTTACATCTGTGCTCATAAGTGGGATCAGTTTAATATTTTTCTTCCTTGTTATGAACTCCTAGATGAACAACTTTAGGACCCAGATTATGTGGGCCTCACAAAATGAATTGGGGAACGTTCCCTGGTTTTCTGTTCTCTGGATTTATATAATATTGACATTTTCCCACCTTAAGTGGCTGGTAAAATTTGCTGGGGAAGTCATCTGAGCCTGGAATTTCCTTTGAGAGACTTTCAATTATGGATTCAATTTTTGTAATAATTTGTGATTTAGAAGTTTTCTTTCTTTTGGTAGATTTTATTATTTTAGGAGTTCATTTCACTAAAAATTTCAAATTTACTGGCAAAAAGTTATTTATAATTTCTTATTGTCTAATAATCTATTTTAAATTATTTACAATTCTCTCACAGGAATTCAGAAAAAAGATGAGAGTGAAGTCAGAGTATTTCTTCCCAATTCCCTCCCTACAGGTGATGTTCCTTTTCTACTCCTGATATTGTTTATTTTTATCTCCTCTCTCTCTTTCTCTCTTCAATCAGTCTTGCCAGTGGTCTAACAATATTATTAATCTTTTCAAAGGACTGACCTTTCAAACAGGAAAAGGAGTACGTCAAGGCTGTATATTGTCACTCTGCTTATTTAATTTCTATGCAGAGTACATCATGAGAAATGCTGGACTGGAAGAAACACAAGCTGGAATCAAGATTGCTGGGAGAAATATCAATAACCTCAGATATGAAGATGACACCACCCTTATGGCAGAAAGTGAAGAGGAACTCAAAAGCCTCTTGATGAAAGTGAAAGTGGAGAGTGAAAAAGTTGGCTTAAAGCTCAACATTCAGAAAATGAAGATCATGGCATCTGGTCCCATCACTTCATTGGAAATAGATGGGGAAACAGTGGAAACAGTGGCTGACTTTATTTTTCTGGGCTCCAAAATCACTGCAGATGGTGACTGCAGCCATGAAATTAAAAGACGCTTACTCCTTGGAAGAAAAGTTATGACCAACCTAGATAGCATATTCAAAAGCAGAGACATTACTTTGCCGACTAAGGTCTGTCTACTCAAGGCTATGGTTTTTCCAGTAGTCATGTATGGATGTGAGAGTTGGACTATAAAGAAAGCTGAGTGCCAAAGAAACGATACTTTTGAACTGCGGTGTTGGGGAAGACTCTTGAGAGTCCCTTGGACTGCAAGGAGATCCAACCAGTCCATTCTGAAGGAGATCAGCCCTGGGATTTCTTTGGAAGGAATGATGCTAAAGCTGAAACTCCAGTACTTTGGCCACCTCATGTGAAGAGTTGACTCATTGGAAAAGACTCTGATGCTGGGAGGGATTGGGGGCAGGAGGAGAAGGGGACGACAGAGGATGAGATGGCTGGATGTCATCACGGACTCGATGGACGTGAGTCTGAGTGAACTCCGGGAGTTGCTGATAGACAGGGAGGCCTGGCGTGCTGCGATTCATGGGGTCACAAAGAGTCGGACACGACTGAGCGACTGAACTGAACTGACCTGACCTTTTATTTTATTGGCCATTTCTATTGTATATTTGTTCTACATTCCATAAATTTCTGGTATTTATTATTTTACTTGTTTTACTTTCCTTGAGTTCAATTGGCTGATCTTTTTCTACTTTCTTGTGATGAATATTGACCTTTCCTCTTTTCTGTATATGCATTAAGAATTTAAAATGTCCTTCTAAGGATTACCCTACAAATTTTGATGTATAGTATTCTTTATTTCAGTATTGACCCTCTTAAAACTCACCTAGCTTAAAACTCAAGGTTCAAAAAACGAACATCATGGCATCCAGCCCCATCACTTCATGGCAAATAGGTGGGGAAACAATGGGAACAGTGACAGACTTAATTTTCTTGGGCTCCAAAATCACTGTAGATGGTGACTGCAGCAATAAAATTAAAAGATGCTTCCTCTTTGGAAGAAAAGCTATGACAGACCTAGACAGTATATTAAGAAGCAGAGGCATTACTTTGCTGACAAAGGTCCATATAGTCAAAGCTATGGTTTTTCCAGTAGTCATGTATGGATGTGAGAGTTGGACCATAAAGAAGGCTGAGTGCTGAAGAACTGACACTTTTGAACTGTGGACTCTTGAGAGACCCTTGGACTGCAAGGAGATCCAACCAGTCCATCCTAAAGGAAATCAGTCCTGAATATTCATTGGAAGGACTGATGCTGAAGCTGAAGCTTCAATACTTTGGCCACCTGATGCAAAGAGCTGACTCACTGGAAAAGACTCTGATGTTGGGAAAGATGGAAGGCAGGAGGAGAAGGGGATGACAGAGGATGAGATGGTGGATGGCATCACCAACTCAATGGACATGAGTTTGAGCAAGCTCTGGGAGTTGATGATGGATAGGGAAGCCTGGCATGCTGCAGTCCACGGGGTCACAGTCGGACATGACTGAGCAACTGAACTGAACTGAACTGATTTGGTGATATTTATGTGTAGAGTTGTCGCTTGTGTTGTTAGAAGAGTCATTAGTTGTTAGTCATTAGTCGTCTCTTGTGTTGTGCTCTGACCAGTGTATTCTGTTTACAAAACTCTGTTAGCTTTTATCCTGCTTTATTTTGTACTCTGAGGACAAACTTGCCTGTTATTCTAGGTATCTCTTGACTTCCTACTTTTGCATTCCAGTTCCCTATGAGGAAAAGGACATCTTTTTCTGGTGTTAGTTTTAGAAGATCTTGTAGGTCTTCATAGAACCATTCAACTTCATCTTAGTTCTAACTATTTTATATTTTTCAGTGTGATTTAATCTTTTATCTGTAGGTTATTTAGAATCAAATTGCTTTAGTTTTAAACACTTGGGGGAGTTCTTCTAGCTATATTTTTGTTATTGACTTAGTTAAATTGTTTTGACTAGAGAACAATTTTTGCAAGATTTCAGTTCATCAAAACTTGTTCAGACTTGTCTTATGGCCAAACATATGGTCAATTTTTCTTAAATGTTTCATGCGCAATTAAAAAGAATGTGTCTCTGCAGATGTTGTGTGCTATGCTCTGTATATGTTAATTAGGTCAGTTTTGCTGATACTGTTTTTTCATATATTCTGAGCCCTTTCTATTTTTAAAAATCTGCTTGTTCTGTCAATACTGAAAAAAGATATATTGAAATCTCCAACTATCATTATATGTTTGTTTTTTTTTTCTTACATTTGTCAATTTTTACTTTATACATTTTGAGGCTATTTTGTAGCTGTATATAGACTTAAAAATTTATATCTTCCCGGTGGATTGACTCTTTTTATCATTATAAAGAGTATCTCTTTGCTGCTAGTAAGGCTTTTTGCCTTAACATTCACTTTGTGTAATTTTAACATGGTAACACTAACCTTTTTTTTTTGGTTAGTTTTTACACAGCACTTTTAAAAATTTTTATCTTTTCCGTTTACACTTTCTATAGCCTTAGGTTTAGGCAGTCTATCAAAATAGTTTATTAAATCTGACAATCTTTGTTTGTTTTAATTGGAGCAATTACTCTATGTAATTTTATGTAATATATTCTGGTATATTTGTCCACGGGCTTCCCTGGTGGCCCAGTGGTAAAGAACCCGCCTGTCATTGCAGGAAACTTGGATTCAATCCCTGGGCTGAAAAGATCCCCTAGCGAAGGAAGTAGCAACCCACTCCAGTATTCTTTCCTTGGAAATCCCATAGACAGGGGAGCCTGATGGGCGACAGTTCATGGGGTCACGAAGGAGTTGGACACAACTTAGTGACCAAAAGACAGCAACATTTGTCCTGCCACCTCTATTGCTCCTTTTAAATTTATTACTGGATAGTTTACCCATATTTGGGCACTATTTAAATATATTGCTTACTCTATCTTTTAATCTATGTCTCAGCATTTCCACTCCTGAGTAATTTTGCACAGAACTCATGCATAAGTCCATGAAGGCATGTGCAAGACTATACATTACAGTACTATCCTTGTAAGAATTCTGAAGCAATCATGGAAGCAGAACTCCTCCTTTGTCCTCATGCAGTTATGAGTGTGTGCATTTCCTGCCATCTTGGGACAAGGCATTTTGCACACTGAAATAAACTGATATTTGGCTGATACTGTTTTTTCTTATATTCTGAGCCCTTTCTATTTTATTTTTTTAATCTACATGTTCTAGCAATACTGAGATATGGTATATAACAATAACAACAACTATAGCAAAGGACAGGTTTATGTGTCCTGTCATTTATTTTGGAGACTAGAACTAGAGCAGACAATTCTACCACTGACTTTAGCCATGCTGATGTCTGAAGGCTGGTGATCACCTTCTTCATTGGATAGGAAAATCATATAAAAAGAACGTATGCTCTTTTCCCACTGTGAACTGATACGAGCTTGGTAGCATTGGTAACTCTGTACCCTATCAGGAAGATCCCCTGGAGGAGGAGGGCTTGGCAACCCACTCCAGTATTCTTGCTTGGAGAATCCCATGGACAGAGGAGCATCCACGGACAGAGGAGCCTGGGGTGCTATAGTTCATGGGTTGCAAAGAGTCGGACATGACTTAGAGACTAAACAACAACTTTTCCATTTAGATGCCCCTTGTGGTTTTTGTTTGAAAAACCAGTTCTTCTGGATGCTGACCCCTTTGCACTTCTTTGCATGTAAACTGCTTTTCTCTTCTAAATAACCTTGTCTCTGAGTCGTCTCATACAACATAATGTGGGGATGCAAACCATGGAATACCACTAGCAGTTATCAGGAAAGAGACACTGCATTGGCCAAAAATTTTGCTCAGATTTTTCCATGAACTTTTTGGCTAACCCAATACATATAGTTCACAGATATTTTAAAATATGATTTTTAATATAATTATGTATTATTAATTAATCTTTATTAACCATTGTTTAATTTAATTTATTAACTTAAATTTATTATTTGGGCTTCCCTGATGGCTCAGTGGGTAAAGAATCTGCCTGCAATGAAGGAGACACAGGAGACTGGTTCGATCCTTCGGCCAGGGTGATCCCCTGGAGGAGGAAATGGCAACTCACTCTAGCATTCTTGCCTGAAAAATCCCATGGAGAGAGGAGTCTGGTGGGCTACAGTCCAGAGGGGTGCAAAGAGTTGGACATGATTGAATTATTTTTATTTTTATTGATAATTATGAATCATTGTTTAATTTATTAATTTAAATTCATTATTTAATTTATCTCATCCTCACAGCAATCGTAGATATAAGCTTCATGTGGGCAAGGATTTTGTACCTGGAACAGTGCTTGGCACATGCAGGCCCTCAATAAATATTTGTGAATCTTTGTTGAATAAGTCCTCCTTTTATACACATGGTATGGAAAAACTAAGGGTTACATAACTTGCATAAAGTCACCTCGTGAGTAGGTGGCAGAGATGTGATTCCAAGACTACATTCTCATCAGCATGCTCATGGTCTCTAAGTGAGAATGGTACAGGACTGTTTTTTAATACTGTACAGTAAGATTGTCTTTAAAAAATAATGCATATTCAGGTACTCAAGCAAAACAAATTTGTGTGTGCATGTGGTAGAGAGGGAAAGGAGAGTTGAGATCAGTAATGAAGGGTAAAGAGCAAAATAAAGCATAAAGGGGCCTTGTCCACAGTGAAGATGATACTCACAGGCTGAGCAGGAGGATTAACTCAGCCCCTTGCACCCCTGGCTCCAAAATAATAACACCGATTTTGTAACAACAATAATAACAGTAACAATGATGGTGATGATACATAATGGGAAAAGGTGGGAAAGTAGAGATAGTAGGTAAAGGCAACGTTTTCACAAAGTTTTGCTCTTAACAAAGAATGAGGCAGTAGGTGAAGGGGAATGAGGGCTCAAAGAAGATCTTTTTTTTTTTTTTCTTTCTTTTCTTTAAAGATAATATCCTTATTGAGATATAATTAACATACCATGCAATTCCCTCATATAAAGTACAAAATTCAGTGGGTTTTAGTATTTTTACAGAGTTGTGCCATCACTACCATAATCAATTATAGAATATTCTCATGACCCCCAAAAGAGGAACCCCATTCCTATTAGCAGTCACTCCCAATTTTTCCCAACCCCTTCATCCCTTGGCAACCACTAAGCTTCATTTTCTTTGTGTCTACAGATTTGTCTGTTTGGACATTGCTATTAGTGGAATCATGTAATATGGGGCCTTTTGTGGCTGGCTTCTTTCACTGAGCATAGTTTCCAAGGTTCATCTATGTTGTAGTACATATCAGTAGTTCATTTCTTTTACTACCAAATAATATTCCATGTGTGGATATATCACATTTGATTTACCCGTTCATCAGGTGATGGACATTTGAGTCATTTCCACTTTCTGGCTATTATGAAGGATGCTGCTATGAAATCCATGTATAGGTTTTTGCATGGACATTCATTTTCATTTTACTTGGGTGTATGCCTAGAAGTGGAATTTCTGGGTCATGAAGTAACTTTTCATTTAGCTTTTTTTGGAACTCCCAGACTGCTTCCAAAGTGGCTGTACCATTTTACATTCCCACCAGAAGTGTGGGAGAGTTCCAATTTCTCCACATCCTCCCCAACACTTTTTAATTCATTCTTTTGATTATAGCCATTCTATCAATAGTAGGTGTGAAGTTATGTATCATCGTGGCTTTGATTGGCATTTCCCTCATGGCTAACAATATAGAGCATCTTTTCATGTGTCTTTTTCTTTTTTAAAGATGGAACAAAAGTGTGTTGCAAATGGCCCAGTGGAGGGTAAACTTGATGACATGGGAGATACCGGGGCTTTACATGTGTACTCCGTGACCCTGTCCTCTGTCTTTCTGCTCAACAGCCAGACACATAAGGACTCAGGCATGCAAGGGCCTGGACATGTGAGGCCCTGGTTGAACGAAGACTGTGTGTGTGAATACCCAGGGCACAGGATCCATTTGTGATTGGACTCCAGACCTCTGTGGACCTTATGAGAAGAACAGCAACCAGGGGCGCTCTGTAATGAAGGGACAAGCCCTAGGTCAGGAAGCAGCATCTACCCTTCATCATAAACTATCAAATAGCACTGGGAACCAATCTTATGGCCTTAGCTGGGGGGCCAGCCTTCTGAGGTCTCTGACTGTAAATCATCCCAAGGCTGTAGATCCTGCTGGCTGGGCCCGCCTGCCCTGGGAGGTGGGTTAGGGAGGAGGACAGGCAGGCAGCGCTCCTCCCCCGCCTCTTCGTGTCTGTCAAAAAAGCACATCAAGATAAACGTGTTGAGTGGCTTTGACAGGAGAAGCCACACAGGGTTGTGAGATTTGCAGTTTGGCTATTTTGGAGTGATGGCAGGAATGGAGAAGGAGGAAGCGGGTCCTAATCCTGCGAACCTAGGAGGCAGCCGGGTCTGTTTCCAGCCTCTGCCGGTGGCGCTGGCTACTGCCTCTCCCTCCTCCTCCCAGCTCCATCTCTAAGCAGCTGGCCGGGGGGCTTTCCTGTCCCCTTCGCTAGCCAGCTCTGTTCCCACCCTGGCTGCCCCCACCAAGCTGGGAGAGAGGGTCTGAGGCAGTTTGGAGTATAGTCTGCTGAAAGCAGAGCGGGGAGAAGGGAAACGTTGAATATTAGCTTAGCAGGGAAGCTGTGGGGGACGGGGAGAAGAGCTGCATAAATCTGCATGGCTAATGAAGTCAGGACAGAGCGGGCTGGGAGCCCTGGGACAGCAGGTCGCGGACGGGGGGAGCTGTGAACTTGAGGGGAAGAAGACACAGCCAGGGAAAGACTCTGCCGTTCTGGAGTAAGAGGGATTGGGAGAGGAGGGGGCGGGGGCGGATGTGATTTTCTAACAAGCGAGGAACAATGAGGTAATTGTGGGCCAATCGGAGTAAAGAATGGGATTTGAACCGGGGAAAGGGAAGAGAAAAGACCCCTGGGGAACTAAGAGTGCCACATTCTTGTGCCCCCCTTGAGACCGTGTGGGAGAGGACAGCGCTGAGCAGGAAGCCAGTCGGGGGCCCGTGCGGTTCAGTGTTAACCTTTGTGGTCCAGACTTCCTTTTGTGCTGTTTTCAGTGTGCTGAGAAGAATAGCCCCACGGGGCAGGGGCACAGCCCTCCCTGGGAGGTGGCCTCTCTCCCCACAGGCCCTTGCCTCCCTGAATCCTGGCCCACAAGGCAAGGTTCTCAGCTGGGACCCGTCCCTTGGCAGGTGACTTCCCCTCCCCGCATCTTGCTGACTCACCGGCAGGTGGGACTTGGAGCTTCTTTGGGTATCCCACCTTTCACATTCTTGACAGGTGGTCCTCCAGCCTCCACGGGAGCACTTCCAAAAACAGGGAGCACATTACCTCACAATGCAACTGTTCTAATTTTGGGCCTATTTTTTAGCAAATTATTCTTCTATATCAAGAAAAAAATATATATCTCCCTCTTAACTTCCCTGATTTTACTTAGAGTTGCATAGAATATATTCCATAGCTTTCTGACACAAGAGCATTCCAATTTGTAAACATTGGTAGGATTGCTCTCCTGTCCCAAGAAGTCTTTTGCTTTATAAAAAGTTCCCATTTTTTCACTCCTGTCTCTCAGGAATGATTTCCTTATCACTTGCCTTGCAAGTTGCTCTCCTCTGAATATGCATCCATTTTCCACTTAGTTATTTTCTTGTTTATTCTTTCATATTACCAATGTATTCCAAAAGAGACTTGACGTTTACAAGCCATAAATGATAACAGCAGTTTATAAAGCAATGGAGATATTAGTGAAGTGAAAATAAATGCAGGATATACCAACCCAAGTACACAGACATGTGCCATTAGGTTCTCAGAACTAAATTTGCCTTTTGAACTTGCTGACAACCAAAGCAAAAAGGAAAATATGGGTGGTTATACAGTTTAGCCTCCTTAAGAGCAAATAGGAAACACTGCTATGCTTGTGTCTGGAAATGAAAGAAAATTTTCTGAGTCTTCCTGAAAAACACACCCAACAATTTTCTTATGATAAATTCAATAATACACTCACTTGAACTGTTTCTTAGAAAGTTATCTCTCAATGTAGATCGAAGTCTTAACTCCAAAGGATAATTTCAATAAAAGCAGACACTCCAGTGTGCTAATGTGCCTCTTAAAATCTGGCAATAAAACATTTCAAATGCAATCTAACCAAAGAAAATTACTGCCTGTTTGGGAAAGCTATATTTCTATTAACACAGCTTACAATTGCATTAGCTTTTTGCAGAGCGCCACTGGTATTGACTGTTTGTTAGTGTCTACTCAAACTTACTCCTGCTGCTGTGACAGGAACTGAATTTAAGCCAAGCTGTCTTCATCTTATACTTGTGCAATTGATTGTTTGAACTTAAGTGCAAGACTATATTGTTTGTCACTACAAAATTCCATCCTGTTAGAGCCACTCCTATTTGTTCTATCCTATTGATAATTTTCTTGAAGAGATCTCTAATCTTTCCCATTCTGTTCTTTTCCTCTATTTCTTTGCACTGATCGCTGAGGAAGGCTTTCTTATCTCTTCTTGCTATTCTTTGGAACTCTGCATTCAGATGCTTATATCTTTCCTTTTCTCCTTTGCTTTTCGCCTGTCTTCTTTTCACAGCTATTTGTAAGGCCTCCTCAGACAGCCATTTTGCTTTTTTGCATTTCTTTTCCATGGAGATGGTCTTGATCCCTGTCTCCTATACAATGTCACGAACCTCAGTCCATAGTTCATTAGGCACTCTATCTATCAGATCTAGTCCCTTAAATCTATTTCTCACTTCCACTGTATAATCATAAGGGATTTGATTTAGGTCATACCTGAATGGCCTAGTGGTTTTCCCTACTTTCTTCAATTTCAGTCTGAATTTGGCAATAAGGAGTTCATGATCTGAGCCACAGTCAGCTCCCGCTCTTGTTTTTGTTGACTGTATAGAACTTCTCCATCTTTGGCTGCAAAGAATATAATCAATCTGATTTCAGTGTTGATCATCTGTTGATGCCCATGTGTAGAGTCTCTTGTGTTGTTGGAAGAGGGTGTCTGCTCTGACCAGTGCATTTTCTTGGCAAAACTCTATTAGTTCTATTATTTCTTCAAGAAAATTAGAGATACTAAGGGAACATTTCATGCAAAAATGAGCTTGATAAAGTACAGAAATGGTATGGACCTAACAGAAGCAGAAGATATTAAGAAGAGGTGGCAAAAATACACAGAAGAACTGTACAAAAAAGATCTTCATGACCAAGATAACCACGATGGTGTGCTCACTCACCTAGAGCCAGACATCCTGGAATGTGAAGTCAAGTGGGCCTTAGAAAGCATCACTATGAACAAAGCTAGTGGAGGTGATGGAATTCCAGTGGAGCTATTTCAAATCCTGAAAGATGATGCTGTGAAAGTGCAGCACTCAATATGCCAGCAAATTTGGAAAACTCAGCAGTGGCCACAGGACTGGAAAACGTCAGTTTTCATTCCAATCCCTAAGAAAGGCAATGCCAAAGAATGCTCAAACTACCACACAATTGCATTCATCTCACATGCTAGTCAAGTAATGCTCAAAATTCTCCAAGCCAGGCTTCAGCAATATGTGAACCGTGAACTTCCTGATGTTCAACCTGGTTTTGGAAAAGGCAGCGGAACCAGAGATCAAATTGCCAACATCTGCTGGATCATGGAAAAAGCAAGAGAGTACCAGAAAAACATCTATTTCTCCTTTATTGACTATGCCAAAGCCTTTGACTGTGTGGATCACAATAAACTGTAGAAAATTCTTCAAGAGATGGGAATACCAGACCACCTGACCTGCCTCTTGAGAAACCTGTATGCAGGTCAGGAAGCAACAGTTAGAACTGGACATGGAATAACAGACTGGTTCCAAATAGGAAAAGGAGTACGTCAAGGCTGTATATTGTCACCCTGCTTATTTAACTTCTGTGCAGAGTACATCATGAGAAACGCTGGGCTGGAAGAAGCACAAGCTGGAATCAAGATTGCTGGGAGAAATATCAATAACCTCAGATATGCAGATGACACCACCCTTATGGCAGAAAGTGAAGAGGAGCTAAAAAGCCTCTTGATGAAAGGAAAGAGGAGAGTGAAAAGTTGGCTTAAAGCTCAACATTCAGAAAACGAAGATCATGGCATCTGGTCCCATCACTTCATGGGAAAGAGATGGGGAAAGAGTGGAAACAGTGTCAGACTTTATTTTTCTGGGCTCCAAAATCACTGCAGAAGGTGACTGTAGCCATGAAATTAAAAGACGCTTACTCCTTGAAAGAAAAGTTATGGCCAACCTAGATAGCATATTAAAAAGCAGAGACATTACTTTGCCAACAAAGGTCCATCTAGTCAAGGCTATGGTTTTTCCTGTGGTCATGTATGGATGTGAGAGTTGGACTGTGAAGAAAGCTGAGCACCAAAGGATTGATGCTTTTGAACTGTGGTGTTGGAGATGACTCTTGAGAGTCCCTTGGAATGCAAGGAGATCCAACCAGTCCATTCTGAAGGAGATCAGCCCTGGGATTTCTTTGGAAGGAATGATGCTAAAGCTGAAACTCCAGTACTTTGGCCACCTCATGTGAAGAATTGACTCATTGGAAAAGACTCTGATGCTAGGAGGGATTGGGGGCAGGAGGAGAAGGGGACGACAGAGGATGAGATGGCTGGATGGCAGCACTGACTCGATGGACTTGAGTCTGAGTGAACTCTGGGAGATGGTGATGGACAGGGAGGCCTGGCGTGCTGCGATTCATGGGGTCGCAAAGAGTCGGACACGACTGAGCGACTGAACTAATTGATAATTTTTGATTTGTATTACATCGACCAATAGACCACATTTCATGGAATATAAGACTCCTAATTGTAAGGTGCACTATTTTAAAAAACTACCCCACAAAGAAGAAATATTGCCAAATAAACTATGACATGCAACTGACTGTATGATACATTCGATTTTAGACATGTTAGGATGTGCATCTTGGATTTGGTGAAATATGGTATTAATAATCTCTCACATTCTGTCATTTCCAATTTGATAAACATATCCTCCGTAGTACCACTTACTGGGTTTTCATAGAATGCAGCCACTGATGCAAATGTTGAGCTGGGCAGGGCCAAGGAGAGCATTCAGGAAACTTCTACCTGGGAACTCCTTCAGGTTTGCTTGCTCATTTGTTTGAATACCCACTTATCAAATAAATATTAATTTATCCAGTGAATGCACAAAGAACTCAGGTTACAAGGATGAAGACAGTCCGGCCTCCGTCAGTCTCAGTCTGGAATTCACACAGTAGTCCATTAAGGCATACTCTCTGGGCCTGGTTGTTCCAGCCCCTCAGTATCCCTTTAACTGAGGTCTTGTCCACATCAGAACTTGAGGCCCAGTCAGGAGGGGCAACTGGAGGATGGAACAGAGCAGGGAAGGGGCCAGGACCCGGAATCAGGGTGGGAGAATCAGACGGGTTACAGGGATAAGTAAGTACACAAATAAAGAAGTCACAATGCCTGAAAGGAAGCGTGAGTTCAGGCGTGACCAGAAGTAGACTCAGAAACAATGGGCAGCCAAGCAGAGATGCCACAGCTGTCAGTCCTCATGGTCAGAGGACATTTGGAGATCTGAGTATTCATGGACCATGGGACAGGGATCCAGGCCCCAAATAAGACACCTGGGACCCCCAACTCATACTTTGGTTCTAGGCAGGAATCCGGCTACTAGGACACAAAACCAGTCAGATCTAAGAACCAGGTTCCAAAACTGTGGACTGCCCTCTGCTCCCTGAGTGTCCACAGGGTGAAACAGGGGAGGCAGACAGGTGTGGGGAGAGACTTCCTCCTCAGGGCAGTAAGAGCTCAGGCTGGGCCTCGGTGTGGAGCAGGGGGAGCCAGACCCCTGAGCTTTCAACATGCAACCAAAAAGACCCGGAGGACCGCAGGAGAGAAAATGAGAGGAACAGAGGAGCAAATGTCTGCCTCTGAGGAGAGGTCTGCAGAAGGCGAGTGATTTCCCCAGGAGACTAAAGTCTCTGACATGTGGGAATCCCAGTCCCGAACCGGCCAGGGGCAGAATGAGCCAGAGAGTGCAACATGGGCACGCACAGCTGTGAGGACCAAAATGTTACCCCTTCATTAAGAAGAGTTAGGAAATAAATTTATATACAAATGAACTTATTTACAAAACAGAAACAGACTTACAGATATCAGGCACAAACTCAGGGCCACCAAAGAGGAAAGATGGGGGAGGAGGGATAAATCAGGAGCTTGGAGTGAACACATACACACACTGCCATGTGTAAGACAGATAACCGGCAAGGCCCTACTGCACAGGGAACCCTGCTCAGCATTCTGTGATAATCTGCACGAGGAAAAAAAGTGGATATCTGTGTAACTGAATCACTGTGTTGCACACCTGAAACTAAGTCAACATTGTCAGTCAGCTATACTCCAATCAAATGTTTTCAAAAGATAGTCAAGGTGACAGTGATAAAAATGAAAACAAAAAGAAATTCATGAGGGTGGCTTAGAATAATAATTATAAATTGAATGCAGAATATTAGTTACTCCCATGACAGAATGAAATAGAAATGTAACTGATTCTGGCCAATTGCAACTTCATTCTGAATGAAGAAGCAAGGCACCCAGTGCCATGTATGGAAATAGCTTCATTATTTGCACTCATTCACATTTATTTCAGACACACATATGATTTGGTAGTACTCTCTTAGTTCTGAGAAATCCTCTTTAGAGGTTTTGTGTTTTTGCTTTTAAGAGAAAAAAAAAGTCAAGACCCAGTTAAATTGTGAATTTAAATACAAACTTTAAAAGTATAGGGATTCTCATAGTCACATTAAGGTCTTTCTATTATTAGATAAGCTTGAAACTTACGGAGCATTTTCTCTCTGGGGTCAAACTTAGATTGAAATGTGGAAATAGATGATCAAGATTTGGGTTTTTACAATTGTCTGTGTGGGCAGACACAGAACTCAGCCCTAGAAATTCTTTACAGGATCTCACATAATGTGACTCATTCAGTGGAGATAATGGTGACATTGGCAACAAGAATACTGAGGTCTTGGGACTTCCTGGTGGTCCAGTGGTCGAAAATTCGCCTTGCAATGCAGGGAGGTGGGTTCAATCCTGCTGGGAAAACTAAGGTTCCACAAGCTTCAGAGCAGCTAAGCCGGTACACTGCGAGTACTGAGCTGGCATGCCACAACCAGGGTCCCGTGCACTGCAACGAAAGATCCTGCATGATGCAACTAAGACCAGACACAGCCAAATAACTAAAGAATACTGAGGTCTTCATCATATCCGGAGGACTGATCTCCACCTGGAAGGACTGGGCAATTCTTACCCCAGTGGCAGGAGGTCAAGAGTGCAAGCGTACAGGGAGGTGACCAGCTGGGCTTTATCTCCACAGGCCTTCGGGGCTCAGTCATGTTATCCCGCACACCACCGGCGGCCATCGGGGCTGAATGGTGGCGTGGGAGGCACCAAAAACCTGTAGGTGGGGTCTTCCAGAGGGAGGGCAGGAAGGGTAAATCCCCAAGTGCGCTCCTCTGATGCAGAGTGAATGTAAGTTCCTGCTCTCCCAGCAGGGGGCAGCAAGGGCCGAGGAGCGGTATTTAAGTCAAGCGACTCCCAGTAATGCTTGAACAACGCTGAAATACAGTGGATTTCTTATTGAGACAGCAATTCAGAGTAATAATTTGGGTATTATAGTAAATGAAGCTCTATTTTACGGTCACAAACTGGTGGGGCCAGAGTGCTCGAGTTATAGAAAACATAGAATATCAATAAATGTTAGTAAAGATTTAGCAGAATGAATGTAAATTGCAAAATAAGCTTATGAAAATATTTCAGTCTTACCTGTACAAAGAAATGTAAACAAGATAGTACATTACAATCTGTCAAACCATCACATTTTTAAATTATAACTTGTCAAGAATGTAGGGAAAAAAACACAGACGTAACACCAATGAATCACTGAAGTGGTAATTAGTTAAAATTTATTGTGCACACACCAAGAAGACAATTTGCAGACCAAGAGCACTCAGACTAAAACAGGGAATGAGTTCCAGGAAAGCCTCAGCAATAAACGCTGGGCTCTTGGTGGCCACTTCCTAAAAATAAATAAATAAATAAATAAATAAATAAAACAAACAGGGAATGAGGCTCAGAGGGATGTTGTAACAAACCAACTTTTCTGGGTGGAAGCAGTGAATGTTTGTTCTTCACAGTGATTGTTACAATATTATTAATAGAATTTTCTTAAATGAAGATAATTGGTTATTAGTGTTTACTTCATATAAATACAAGGGAACAATTAGAGTTTCGCTTCACGGTTTTTTGAAGCGTAAGCAAAGAAGTGACCAAAGTCAAGTTAGCCAGACTTGTCTTGCAAAGTAAGCTTAAATTAAGGTTTGCTTGTATAACTGAACTGATTTTGTCTACTCAGTTAATTTTCAAGTGTGGTTTCCATTTGTGTTTGATTTTTAACAAACTTCTGGCTAATTATGAAGGATGTTTTATGCTTTGGATTCTGTTTATACATCATCTCATCTAGTCCTAAGTGTTCGCCCTATTGTATGAATGAAGAAACTGAATCTCTAGGAGATTGAGCAGTGTACTATGTCAATTTGAATATAAATGCTGACGTCCTCTCTGTGCTACTAAAACGATAAATAATTCGTTGTTGTAGGTGCTGTCATGTACATTGAGGATGTTTAGCATCGTCCCAGATATCTACCCACTAGAAGTCAGTAGCAACCCCTCACCCTACTTGTGAAAACCAGAAACATCTGCAGATATGACCGAAAGTTCCCTGGGCGGCAAGTTTGCCCCCAGTTGAGAACCACTGGATAAGGGCTATCTGATGGTGAAAGATCCCCCCAAAATTCTTGTAGAGTGGTATTGGTTGTAACAGGCTGGAGGAAGCCAAAGCTTTTTGTGCCCACTGAGCCACTGTAGGGTGCAGAACACATCTGCATCACCTCTCAGCTTAGAAAGATTATACACCAAAAGGAAGGAAAGACTTGGAGAACTAAAACCCAGAGGATTCAGTAGAAGGCTGTTTAAAGAATAGTTTGGTTCCTGATCCATCTTGAAGCAGGATTATGAAGAACTGAGGCAGAAAGATCTTCATGATCATGGTGGACTTAATACCTGATATAATGGTAATTTTTAAAAATGTGAACAATGACAAAGAAGACAATGCAAGAAGAAAACGTCTGCTAGAAACTACAGCCCAAACAAAAAGGGAAGGGAAAGTAACTGTAATATTAATACGCAGCAAGGGTCTGTGGTGAATAGTATTTATGCAGTTATAGTAATTCATATTAAATTAATCATAAGTATTAATAAATATATTAACGATAATCATGGAGGTATTGTTGTTATATTACTTAATAATTAATTATTGACTTACTGCTGGCTAAAAGAAACATGGGCTTCTCTGGTGGTTTTGTGGTTAAAAATAAAAATCTGCCTGCAATGCAGGAGATGCGGTTTCGATCTGTGTGTTGGGAAGATCCCCTGGAGAAGGAAATGGCAACCGACTTCTATATTCTTGCTGGGAAATCCCATGGACAGAGGGACCTGGTGGGCTACAATCCATGGGGGGTGCCAAAGAGTTGGACATGACTTAACTAACGACTGAACAATATTACCAAACTACATAGCGATAAGTTTATTGGAAGGATATGGGAATGAAAAGGGGGGCAGGGGCAACTGATATAAATGAGCTAAATCCTAACATGTCACAACAGTAAGCGAATAATGCCTACAGCTTTGAAACTACAGAATAAACGTAATACTGGAGGTAAACATCTAAAACAGTAACTAAAAATTTGAGTGCCCCTGCACTGTGACCAGGAGGGAAGCTCAATGAGCCAGGAGACTAGTGTTTTCTATTATACTTTTTGATAATGTTTGTTTTTTGAAACAATATGCATATATCATTTAAAAAATATTTTTAATATCCAGACCTATTGAAATGTTAGTGAAAAGAGCAGTCCTCTCTGTTGCTGGTAGAGGTATGTATTGAGGCAAGTTTTCTGGGAAATAGTGTGCCAGTTATCAAGTCTTAAAATATTCATCACCTCAAAAAAAAGTATTCATCACCTCTAGGAATGTATCCTTTAGATTAAGTTAGCAATGTAGGCTAAAATGTATATGCAAAGCCTCATATTATATTATATTATATGTTACAGTAACAAGTTACCCACAGTTGGCAAGTAGCTAAATGAATGCATAGATATACAACTAATAATATACAACTTTTAAAAGCGTTTATGAAGAACTTAACATTATGTGGAGACATGCTTACAAACTACCAAGTGGAAAAAAGCAGAGGACCCAACTAAAAGGCCTTATCTCAACAATGTAAAATACATAAGTGCAGGAAAAAGTCTAGACAGCAATATATGAACATGTTAACACTGGTTATCTCTGGGATTGTGGTAAATTTTATTTTCTTCTCAATCCTTCTTAGTTTTCTAATTTTTATTCAATGAGCACATATTGCTTTCACAATCAGAAAGAACATAAATGTAATCATTTTAAAACAAAAGGAAACAATCTTGAGTACCGATTGCCTTCAGTTCAGTTCCATCTCAGTCTTGTCCAACTCTTTGTGACCCCATGAACTGCAGTACGCCAGGCTTCCCTGTCCATCATCAACTCCCAGAACCTGCTAGAAAACGAAATCTACTTCTGTGTGGCTAAGGCCTGGAGGGTGGAGGTTGCTTCAAGCCTTCCTGGAACCCCTAGAGGTTGATTTCCCACTGCACAGACAACTAGAGATTAGGCATGGAACAAAAGACTGTGCAAAGAGTTTCACTTGCATAACTGGTCTAGCTCATCAAGGCCTTGGAACACGCGCTCATTTTTATCCACAGTCTAACAGAGGCATTACCACCCGCCGTCACATTCCTGTGTCTGAATCTCAGGAATCCATGAATTCTCAGGCTCTTTTCCTTCGGTTTCAGGTAGCAAACAGCAGATGAATGACAGTGCTTAAGACTGTTTAGGCCAAAAAGCAAGAAAATGAACAAGATATTATTTACTTGAGAGTGGTTTTTCAGTGGTCTTTTCCTTTATAAAATGTAGCTTTCCATGAAAATATCAAAGTATTCTATCATTCATTAATAATACAAAATAGAACAGTGGTTCTTAAACTTTAGAGCTGTTTTAATTATCTGAGGAACATGTTTAAAATGCAGACTAGTTGGCTCAACCTCTCAAGAGTCTCATGTGTATGATCCAGGATGGATTCGAGAATGTGCATTTTGAACAGATATGATAAGTTGATTTTGATGCTTGTGTTTCTGAGACTAATTTTGACAGTTATAGTAAGGTTTGAAGAGGTATATACCTATGGATATAAACTCAGTACCTTCCAAACTAAGAATTATTTGTTAATCACTGCTTAATTTAGCTAATTTTGTTGATTTTATAAATAAATATTTAACCTTTCAGTAAAGATGGGTGGATTAAACATGGGGAATTGAAGAATATACTTATTTTCACCTCTCCTGAAATAACTGTGGATGGATTTTTTTGTAAAAGCCTCAAATCCACAAAAAAACAAAGAAAAACAGGAGAAAAGACACTAGAATAAAGATGTCCACAAGATTTTGGGACTCATAAAGTGGATAGACAAGAGGTAACTGATGTAGCAGTGTGGAGGCAATAGAAATCTCCATAGGCAATGGGGAAGGTGAGAACGGGAGGTCAGTTTGCTCAACTGAGCCTCATAGACGCCTGGTGAGCAGAGGTCCCAAAAACCTCTGAACTTAGGGATGAGGACTGGGGGCTGAAAAGAGGAGCATTGATTCATAGTCTGTGTAAGCAGCAGTCAGACCACAGGTCTCTCTTCCTATGCCAGCAAGAGGCAGGTGTGTGCTCTTGACATTGACAAAGAGGCTCTAGGCTCAGAGATACCTGCCCAGTGTAGGGCAGGCATGCAGTTATCCATCTACTGTCTCTCACAGGTTTACCTTCATTGCCCTGATTTGTTACATGGAAGCTGGACGTTATGAACATTTTTCTTTGCTGACCTGACTGGCTTGATATTAGGCTTTGTCAATAGAAGATTCTGGAATGACACTACAAGGTGAGCAGCACAGAGGTGCTTGCAACCCTTCTGGGTCTGTTTCTCCCACCATTTCATTCCGTGAGGGAGGTAGTGGACTTCTGTGGGGCGTCTAGTGATGCTTACTTCAGTGACCCTCGGGGTCAGTTCCAGCCACACTCAGCCCATGCTGTCCGGCTGACTGCCACTTTCATAGCAGCTCTAGCTGGGCCCTCCAGACACTGCCCCCAGCTAGTGACCATTTCTACAGGAGCCCGCCCATCCCTGGTGGCTCAGTGGCAAAGAACCCACCTGCCAATGTAGGAGACTCGCGTTCGATCCCTGAGTCGGGAAGATCCCCTGGAGAAGGAAGCGGCAACCCACCCCAGTATTCTTGCCTGGGAAATCCCAAGGACAGAGGAGCCTGGTGGGCTACAGTCCACGGGGTCGCCAAAGAGTCAGACGTGACTTAGCAACTGAACAACAGCTTAGCCCATCCATGCCTTCTGCAGCAAAAGGCCACCTCTAGAGGTTGTTTCTGGAAGGTCTCTTTGCCCCAGGCAAGCTGCACATTCCTGTAGTAGCTGCATATCCTTTGAGGAGATCTAATCTCAGCTTGTGTGTGTGGTGGGAATGGGGAGCAGAGTACCTCTCCTAGTTCCTAGTCCCGTTTCCTTTATGGTCCATACTTCCTCTGTCTAAATAATCTAAGGCTAGTAACTGTTTTTCTACTTCTGGAGCTTTTAGATTTTTTTAAAAAAGTAGTTAACCACTTTTAACTAGTAAACGTTTCTTTATATTAAAATTTCCTCTATTTGAATTACTAGTGTGGTTTTGCCTTTTGATATAGTGCCAAGGTTTTAAAGCAGGGAATAAATGAAAATCGTCATATTTGAAGGTGAGATCCACAGTTTCCTTCCTTCCTTGACTTCCAAAACACTAGCATGCAGGGTTATAGCTCTCAGGCAGGACGATTCCTCCAGAGAGAAACTGACTGACCTGAGAGAAGAGGTTTACATCACTGACACACTGAGGTTTTGCAACCAAGTGGCCAGGCTCCGCATTATAGCCCTGCACTGAAGCCACTGGTCAGAGAGCTCTATCTACGCAGGTAACCAGCTTTTTGTTCCTTGCTTATAGATATGAATACATATCATCTGAGAATCACCAGGAGTCTGAGGAAATTTTCCACTATAAAAGATAGTTTTAGTAACAAAATTTTAGTACCAAAGAAACAGAACAAAATGAATTAAAAGAAAACACCCTGGGCTTAGTATCACCCAAGTTATGAGATAGTGCATTCATAAGGGGAAAAAAAAATTCTTAAGTGAACATTCAGAAAATGAGAAAGAGCTCTTGGAAATTAAAAATGTGATAGTCAAAAGCTCAGCAGAAGATTGGAAGACAAAGTGGAGGAAATCCTCTAGAATTTAACCAGAAAGGCAAAGATATGGAAAAACACAAAAATTAGAGCATCAATCTAAGATGTATAATTATACTAAGAGACATTCTAGAAAGAGGCAACAGAAAATAAAGTTAGAAAATTTTCAAGAAAATAATACAAGAAAATCTTTTGGGTCTGAAGGACATGAGCTTCCCTATTGTACAAGGCCAGCTAATTTCCCAGAACAATGAGACAGAGATGCATCACAGTAAAATTTTAGACAATTAGATAAAAGACAAAATCTAAAACCAGAAAATCACTATTCTAATCAGTGACACTAAAAATTGGAATACAATGAAGGAATGCCTGCCCAATTCTGAAGAGAAACAATTATCAATTTAGATTTCTACTTCCAGCCAAGCTGTCAACCAAGTGTGAGAGTAGAATAAACACATTGCCAGACATGCAAGGCTCAAACATTTCACTCCCTTATGCCATTTCTGGGAGGCTACTGGAGATGGGCTTTATCAAACCAAGAATGGGAACAATATGAGAGCTGTGAACCAGGACGTTCAGCAGAGGAGAGAAGCACAGATAGTCCCAGACAACACATCCATAGCAGGAGAGGAGGATAGAGAACCCTAAAGGGAAATCTCAGAACGAGAAGCGAAAATGATAGATTACCTTACTTGTTTGACTTGCTAAGAGGAGTTTTAAAACTTTGACAGAGAATTTAGAAGAGTTAGTGATAGACCAAATTAAAATAAAAATAATTACCTCCAGGCCATTAAAAAAAAACTCATATAAGAAAGGAAATTACTCATACTACAGTTTGTGGCTCAGCTGTAAATAATAGTTAGTCATAGTAATGTTAACACTGAATATTGATTTTTTTTAAACCCAAAAATCATGCTTGGAAAAAAGTATACTACAAGAGGGGAGAAAGAGAAAAGTTTGTGTGGGTGTGTTGGAGGGGCAGGTGGGTGTAAGAGAGTTAAATCCTCATTCTTCTTGGTCAGAAGGCAATAGATAATAACTAAACTTGAAAAATCCAGAAATATTAAGTATAAGCACATATATCAATACGGATATAAATATTGGAAGAAATGTCTGAAAGAGGTGGGAGTGTTCTTTATAAGGAGTGGAACTGGGGGTATAAGGAAGTTGTAAGCAAGAGATTGCCCTTGTTTACCCTTCTTTTGTTGAACTTTAATACTCTATACAGGTATCATGTGAATCAATAACTAAATGTGAGGGACTTCCCTGGCAGTCCAGTGGTTAAGACTTTGCCTTTCAGTGCTAGAGGCACCAGTTCAATCCTTGTTCGGGGGACTAAGATCCCTCAAGGCTCGTGACCAAAAAACCCAAAACATACAAAATAGAAGTAATATTTAACAAATTTAGTAAAGACATTAAAAGTGGTCCACATAAAAAAAATCTTTAAAAAAAACCTCTAAATGTGAAAACACAGAATTTCAATGACTTGAAATCCATCACTATTATTTTTGCTATTTATGGAGCATCCTATCAGGGGCCTTCAAGACCACCACTGGGTTTGGTGATTTGCTGGGACTCATAGAACTTGGCATATAGCTATATCCATGCTTTATTACAGCTAAAGGATGCAAAAGAAAATTGGCAAATGGACAAGACACTTGGGGCCAACTCCACCTTCTGAGAGTCCTCTCCAGTGCATTCACTCAAAACACGTTTAATCCTTCCAGCAATGACTGGAGACAACATGTGTGAAATGCCATCTACCAGCGAAGCTCTTTAGAGACTCAGCATTCAAGGTGTTGATTGGGGGCTGGTCACATAGATATCCTCTGCCCAGCACATAGTGGAATTCCAGACTCCCAGAAGGAAAGCAAGTGTTCAGCACAAGCTACAGTATTTACACAGACTTCAGGCACAGTGGGCCACTCATCATTTAGGGAAAGTTTTGTATCAGTCTAGGGAATTGTTTAACATTCAAATTCCCAGATGCCAGTCAAAGGCCAACCTTGCAAACAGGTCTTTCCAAGGATAGCAGTCTTAGGCTGCTAAGTTAACTCTTTATTCTCCACTGGCATTAAAAGTCTTTACAGTTTTTCTTACAACATATCAGAAAAGTGCTGAGAGAACTGAAAAGACC
This sequence comes from Ovis canadensis, assembly GCF_042477335.2. Lineage (NCBI taxonomy): Eukaryota > Metazoa > Chordata > Mammalia > Artiodactyla > Bovidae > Ovis > Ovis canadensis. The sequence goes on along the minus strand of NC_091245.1, from coordinate 94,839,371 downwards.
CCTGCCTGTGTTAGTTATAAAAAACAAGATCAAGTCCCACACAGGCTACTTTAATGGCCATGTGATGTTGGGAGTGAAACTATTTGAGACTTGCTTAAGGTCCATCTAGTAAAGGCTATGGTTTTTCCTGTGGTCATGTATGGAGGTGAGAGTTGGACTGTGAAGAAGGCTGAGCGCCGAAGAATTGATGCTTTTGAACTGTAGTGTTGGAGAAGACTCTTGAGAGTCCCTTGGACTGCAAGGAGATCCAACCAGTCCATTCTGAAGGAGATTACCCCTAGGATTTCTTTGGAAGGAATGATACTAAAGCTGAAACTCTAGTACTTTGGCCACCTCATGCGAAGAGTTGACTCATTGGAAAAGACTCTGATGCTGGGAGGGATTGTGGGCAGGAGGAGAAGGGGACGACCGAGGATGAGATGGCTGGATGGCATCACTGACTCGATGGACGTGAGTCTAGGTGAACTGTGGGAGTTGGTGATGGACAGGGAGGCCTGGCGTGCTGCGATTCATGGGGTCACAAAGAGTCAGACATGACTGAGTGACTGAACTGAAACTGAACCGAAAGGAAAGTTTGAAGGATATTAGACAATAACACAGGTGCTCAGAAAATGTTGATTTCTACAATTTTGTGATTTTGCCTAAAAGTCTCCCTGGTAGACTTCAGACTTCTCACTCAGTCTCCTCTGCTCTGCTCTTGCATTAAAGTAAATGTGTTCTATTCCAAGGAGTTTTTAAACTCTTCCTTCTATATCTTAGCTACCTAGAGATTTCTGCTAGTCTTCTTGTGCACTTATGAGCAAGGGGCCGTTCAGCTTCCCCAGCTCCGAGTAAAACACTTTGATGAGTCCTTTACCAAGAGAAACCACATCAGTGTAACCAGCTTTGACTAGGTTCTCAGCGGGCGACTCACAGTGGCTTTCCTCCGTGTGTGTCTGGCTTGCTTTCATTCATGTCGACTCCCCCAGGTCTAGAGTGAAAAATGACTCCCCTAGTTTCAACTTCCTTGCTATGCCCACATGACACCCCTCAAGAATTCTGTACAAAAGTCAAGGAACTATTTAACTCCATTGTTACCGTCCACTCCTCATTTGCCCTGAGTCACTTCCCCAAAGCCACTGATTTCTCATCATTCATACTCTAAAGTAATCCAGCACAAATCCTGAGTCCTGTGGCACATTGCCTAAGGTCCACCTAGCCCTAAAAGTCTCTTTTCTTTTTTAAAAAGCTTTTTATTTTGTATTGGGGAGTAGCCCACTGACAATGTTGTGATAGCTTCAGGTGAACGGCAAAGGGAAACAAGCGTACATGTATCCTTTTTCCCCCAAGCTCCCTAAAAGGCTGTTTTCTGTCATGGGATTGTTCTGAAGATAACATGAGCTAAGGAATATGAAAGAGTCCTGGCAAATGTAAAATGATACCTGAATCATGAATGTTGTTTTATCATGCACTTTTTGAATGCTACAGATTTACCTATTAAACGATTATTGTTCATATATAAAGTGCCCCAATATGAAACAGTCATGGTCCTAGAACTCCAAAGGCTTCATAATTAAAATTTGTTTCACTTTAAAGAAACATTTTTACTAGCAAAAATGTTTTTATCAAATTAAAAATCTTTGTCAAAATCCCTAATTTTTTATCAGTTTAAGTTGTTTTCTTTAAACTTCAAGTTTATACCATTTATGTGTGGTTAAATCAATTAGTCAAAATATGGCTGTTTTGATGACTTTAAATCTGAAGCTACAAATAACAGTTGAATCTCATGTTAGTCAATTGATCTCTGTTTTTTTGTTTTGAAGATATAATATTGAGAAATTCTAATTACCCAGAATAGAAATCACAAAACTTATTTTTTTTTAAATGTCTCACTTTAAATCTAACAATGCTCCTTACATAATTGTTCTAGAAGCTTGAAAAAGGAATAGTCTTGTGATTGTTTCAAAGTTCAGTCATTAACAATATCTAATAAGGGTTGTCATTCTTTAACTGGTTATTATTATTCTATGTGGAGAGCATAAATAAATGGACCCCTCAGATAATATGTCTCCACTATTTGCAAGAAAATACATTTTAATTGTATGGTGACTTTTGATACCAGGATATTTTAATCTATGACCTTTTACAAAGTTTCATATAAAACTTAGTTTTTGCCTTTGATAAAGGTGCTTTTCACTTCAAAACAGCGAATCTGGCATTTTTCATATTAATTCCACACTTTCAGTTTCATCTGGCACTCTCTGTAGTTGTAAGCCCAGTGACATTGTTACTGTACACAGCCACAATGATTTTACTGAACTTACTAAAAGAGTAAGAGATACAGGCTTGTACAGCTATGTTACATTACAGAGATATTTAAAGAGTGGGATCTTGGGGGACAGCGGGGAAAAAAAAAGAATGGGATCTCTTTATCAGTCTCCCTCAGAGGGATTTCTTGTCTCATTTGAATTAGTTATGCCAACATCTTGTCTTGAACTTCACTATGGAAAAATGAAAACTTGGTACTCACAGTCCGCAGCATTACAACCAATGCTGAAAAACCCACAGTTTAAATAATATACCTTAACCAGGTCAGACAGCTTGTGTGGAATTACCCAACACTAGGAAGATTCTGGCATCTTCAAAGAAGTTCTTGCATGTCCCCATGATGCACAGTGAGTTATCAAGCACATTTCAGTGACAAAGTTTGTATGTGTTACGACTTGTGCAGTTTTGCTATTACTTTTTGCTCTCTATGGCACTGCTGTTTTGCCAATTTATCTGATAGAGTATTAAAACTGATCCCAACAACTAGAAGTGTCTTCTGTTATGTAATAAGTATTTCTTGTTTGTACCTGCGTGATCACATTACAAAAGAACAGATAAAGAGGTGAGACTTATAGAATTCCTCTCCTCTACTCACCCTTTCAGTTCACACTAGAAATAAACCATGATAATATTTAAATATCACACACCAGACTGCCTTCAAAGTCTTAGACTTATAATAATGGAGACATTGTCACTCTTGCAAACATCTGAAAGAGTGCTTAGTGGTGAAATTGCTGAGTGTTCTCGGAAAGCTTGGGGTCCACTTCCTCCAAAAAGTCAGACACAGGATGCGGTGGACTTTCAATGAGTCATTAATTTGACATTCATTGGCTCTTTTGTTGACAGAATGGAGAAAAAAGTGGGTTTATTTTCGTGCTGCCATTAGGAGTAATTCTAGGGATGGCATAAAATGCAGGGCAGCTGCCTAGGCATCCTGGGGGACATCATCCTGTGCCCTCTATTTACCAGTGGGGAGAGGGGAAGGTGCTGTGGAACTGTAAATCCAATAGGCTCTCAAGAGATTTGAATTGACCCTCAGTCCTGGTGTCTGGAAATCCATCATTCTACATAGACGCGGGGACTTGAGCAGAATGAATAATTAGTATAGTCTAGAGAATTCAATTCATCTAGTATTTATTGAGTGCACTGTGAACACACAGTGTTCAGGGCCAGGTGCTGGAGAAGGCAGGAAACAAGGATGGGAGAAAATATGCCTCAATATATGAGATGTTTCTAATCCTCAGGAGCTTTCAGTATTGACAGAGAGAAAAAACACACTTAGGAAATAATGAGAAAACCTGAGAGACAGTGTCTAGTATCAAAAACCAGATATGAATGCAAAGGAGTGTCAAGATCAGGCCTCATCTTGGGATACAGGTTGGATGCAGACTGTCAAGAGGCAATTTAACAGGTCCAGGGAGGGAAGAGGACTCTACATTAGGGCAGGACAGTGGGAAAGGACAAAACGGTGATACTGACAGAGGTCCAGAGGGAGTGTTAACTGACACTAAAATCAAACTCTTATTTTGACAATTTCTTCTGATCCTCTTAAAAACATGTTTTTTGGTAACATTCTAAACTCCTTTTTAATTCAGAGCCAACCTATTTGTTCTAAGCCAATTTCAGCTCTACTGACTATCAAAACATTCTCTAAGAAAAATCAAATATAGGGCTTGTCTTTAGGATAGTTCTGGAAATGATGGAATGATCAAAGAAAATAAATTTATATCCTCCTGAAATTTATGCTTAAGCTAAATAGAGTTGAGGTGTACAGAGGAGGACGATGAGAGGGAATAAGAATAAGGGAGATGATATTTTTGTAGTTAAAATAACATTTTTCAACATAAATTCTATTTTTAGAAAGGTTTGCGGTACACCTGACTGTGTTCTCTGAGGGGTTTCCTCCACTCTCAGACACACAGAGGTTAGACTTTCCTGTTCCATAGAAGCCAGGCAGAACCACATGACCAAGTGTGAAGACTGTTGGCTAATGTGATTCTGTTACTTCCAGGAGGAAGCTTCTAAGGGCAGGTGCATGGCTCCCCATCCTCCTCTTCTGCCGTTTCATGAAGAGATCACAAGCCCAGATGGAGCAGCAAAATATGGAAGAGCCTCTCTCAGCCTGGATCCCTAAGGTCTCTCGTGGAGGATGATTGCCTTGCAGAGTCTCTTGGGACCTCAATGGATGTTGCATGAATGAGAATAAACTTTGCTATGCCATGCTCTGAGACTTTAGACTGTTTATTATCACAGCACAACCCACCTTATCTTGATTGGTACTTTTTGGGTTTTTTTCTTGAATTTTAAGTCAAAAATATATTTTTTTTAATCTGGCTTAGTTAGAGAATAGTTCTAAGGCCGAGAACACAGATTAAATCTCCACCCAGATTGTTAAATTGGGCTTCCCAGCTGGCCCAGTGGTAAAGAGTCAGCCTGCCATGCAGAAGATGTGGGTTCGATCTCTGGGCGGGGAAGATCCCGTGGAAAAGGAAATGGCAATCCACTTTAGTATTCTTGCCTAGGAAATCTGATGGACAGAGGAGGCTGGCAGAATACAATCCATGGGCTCGCAAGAGAGTCGCACACACCTTGGTGACTAAACAACAAACAACACACTGTTATAGGAAAAAAAAGTGTCTGTAAGAAAAATATGGTCTTTTCTACCAAAGATAAAGATATAAGAAAAAGAGAAATGATCCATATTCATTTTTTAAAAAATATTTAAATAGAAAGATGTGTGTGTGTGTGTGTGTGTGTGTGTGTACCCAGCTTATGTATAAGGTTCCTAAAGGTGGCGGCTCGTTGCCAGTCCTTTGTTCTCTTCCCTTCCTAGTTCTCCTTCCTCATAAGAACAGTTTGTGGGCAAATTTCACGGGCTTTACTCTGGACTTGTGCAGAGAATTAAAGGGATGGGGAAAACAGTTAATATAAATTCTCCACTCAGAAGCCTACAGGCATTACTCATGGCCCCATCAACCAACACAAGACTTCAGGAAGATTGTGACTCTGTTTCTCAGCCTATGAGGAACCAGGGGAGGGAACCTGTGTCCTAGGGATAAAAGTTGGGCAGGCTTCCTGCTCAGTGTGCCTGCCCATCAGACACCTCATCTTGCAAGACCATTATTGAAGCCTTGCTTCCCATTGCACCTCATGTCTTCAAGTCCATTCTTCAAGTTTGGGCTGGTAAGCATGTTTCCCACAGCGTTTTAGGAGTCCGTGGAACTCTAAATTTGTGTGTTTCTTCTCTAATTCCCTTAATTGCCTCCTTCTTTCCAAAGGTGTTGCTTGTGTTCCCAACTGTTCCCATTGCTAGTGATCCCATCAGCATCACCAATCTGCTGACACCGTACCAAGATCTCTGAGCTGGAGACCGGCATAGTTTTGACATCTCAGACACCAAGCCTGATCCACTCCACATCACATTTCCATTTCTGGAACTTGGATGAAATGGTATATTATGCAGCATGGGATCTGGCTTTCTGAGCAGCCTAGTGATGTTCCCCAAAGCAGAGGGGGAGTGAATTCAGCCCTGGGGTAAACCTTGGCCAATGGGAGGCAGGAGATGGCAAGAGCCACACATAATATCTTCTCTTCCTTTCTCCCTTCCAAATAAAACACTGAGGCACAGATTTTTCTTGCAACATATCCAGAGGAAATTCCACCAGAGAATGTGTTTTCTTCCTAACTCCTTGTGAAGATGGGCACCTTGGTAATGTGTTGTATCACACTTCATCATGCTCCACAGTTGTTCTTTTCTCATCTCCTATTTCCTCACCCTTAAAACTCTGGGCTGGCACCTTCTGGAAGGGTAGGAAAGCCCCAGAGAACAAAGTAATGTGTACCACAAACTTTTAAAAAATATTATTTGCACTTATTTATTTTTTTGACTATGCCAGGTCTTAGTTGTGGCATGTGGAATCTAGCTCCCTGATCAGGGACAGAACCCAGGCCCCCTGCACTGGAAGTATGGAGTCTTAACCACTGGACTACCAGGGAAATCCTCACAAACATTTTTTAAAATAGGATTTATATTGAGAAGACCATTTTAATTACAAAAATATCATCTCCCTCATTCTTCTTATTCTCCCCCATCGTCTTTGTACAACTAAATTCTACTTAGCTTAAGCATAAATCTCTGGACAATATAAATTTATTTTCTTTGATTATTTCGTCATTTCCAGAACTATCCCAATGACAAGTCCTATATTTGATTTTTCTTAGAGAACCTTTTGATAGTCAGAGAATTGAAACTGGCTTAGAATACATTCCTATCTCTTTCTCTGTGCTAAAGTTTTTCAGGGCAAGCACTGTGGTGGATGGGAGGGCGGAGGGAGGCTTCAAGGGAAGTGTGGTGCAACTGGGCAGGGCACGTGGGGGAAGACAAGAAAGAGAGCGCCAGGTGGACACCTCAAACCTGGAGGCATTTGCTAAATTTCTCAACAGGTGTCTTCTTGGTACACGACTGGCGTACGAAGACACCAGTAGTACGGAGTCAAGTCTTAAAGTTCTAGGAGAGACTCTTTCCATGGCCAGCTTCAACACAGGTTGAAAAAATTCCTTTAATGACTCCCTTTGGTTTTGAGCAGCTTTTCCATAGATACCTTCTCAATGAGGTTCTTTCACTGTGTCAACATTATATGGAGTTCTCTGTTCCAACTCACCTTACAACGGACTCGAGGCTTTGACTGCAGTCCCTATACAACTATTAAACTAAAAACTCTGAGTTATAGGAATCAGTAAATATCCAAAGGACAGCTACAGCTTCAGAGTCAGCTCATGGCTAAGTTTTCCAGCTTCAGCTTCATTTGAGTACCTATTTCACAACCTTTTTTGTCAAGATCAGTCATGACTTTTAGAGGAGATTTGATACATTTTGTCCAGAATTTCTAGATGTCTTGTAGTGGGATATTTTCTCTGACTGTTTCATTCACAATATTGCCAGAAACGAAAATCTCCAGACTGCTAAACAAATTGAACGCAGAGAACTTTATGGCAGTAAAATTGACTGACAGAGCACCACGGCACATGGTGCCATAGCTATGCATAGTGGGCTTTGGCCATGCTTTGTGACCACCTTGGGCTTCCCAGGTGGTGCTAGAGGTAACGAACCCCACTGCCCATGCAGGAGTCATAAGAGAGGCAGGTCTGATCCCTGGGTCAGGAAGATCCCATGGAGGAGAACATGGCAAGCCAGTCCAGTGTTCTTGCCTGGAGAATCCCATGGGCAGAAGAGCGTGGTGGGTTATAGTCCATGGGGTCGCAGAGAGTTGGGCACGACTGAAGTGACTTAGTACACACAAAGGCACGTGTTATTTGAACAGCTTCCTATATCCGGGTAACTTCCCGTATTATGGAGTGCAAGTGCAGACATGGACTTCCTAAGATAGAAGCCAGAGCTCAGGTCGCCATCTTCCCACGTGGGTGTAGGAGACAGGCATGCTATCTAGACTCCGCCTGTCTGATGCCCCAGGGTAAGAATTCAACTTGGGAAAGAGCAACGTGAAGAGCAGGGATACCTAGGGGTATCTTTTGGTTAGAAGACCAGCAGAATGCCTGCTTTGAGGGGGAACCGTGGCAGAGCTTCTGATGCACAGTGCCTGGCATCAGCTGTGAGCACTATAGTGCTGCCAGGGGTGGTCTTTCTGGTACAATCCTGTGATCAGTTATACCCTCGGATGTACAGCTTCTAAGTCCAACTGGCCCTCTCAGTCTGGGTGATACCCAACAGCCTATAATAAATTCCTTTTTTGCTTAAACTAGCTAAGCAGGTGATGGTGTTTTCAATTAAGGACTCTGACTGATAGCCTGTGGATATGGCAAAGTAAAGAGGTTTAATTATGAAGACTCATTCTGCAAGCTACATGCAGAAATCAATATCATTACATATGGTCCCGCCTCATTGAATTCTGTGGGCTAATAAAGAGAAGGCTTATGAACTCAGAGTACCAAAATAAATGTGATATTATATTTAGAAGGGAAATATAATTTAGAACTTAAAACCTACCTTTCTTGTGAACAATTACTGTTCAATGACTTTTAAAATTATGCAGAATTCTATTGTTTGGTTCAAATTGAGGAGTACAGTGGTGTGTGTGTGTGTGTGTTCAAGTTTTGGTTTGATCTGTGGCTTAGTTAAAAATAAGACATGAATATTCAGTTCTAGTTGGGATTTTATGTAAGTTCCTGCCAAGGTTATTATTACAAAGATGCAAAGAGGTCAGCATCATGGAGATAAATAATCACAATGATTTTCCACATGATATCCCATGACGCCCCTGATAAATAAAGACTACGCATCTCATTTCCATTCCCATTTCACCTCTGCTCCCTCTGCTTGGAATTTCCCCCCCTTCTGTCTCTGCAGACCTAGATTATAGTTGTCCTTTAAAGCTCCCTTTTCATGCTGCTTCCTCCATCAAGCCTTCCTTTCATCACAGCCAAAGGAATTAACATCTCTCTTCTCTGGGCTCACAAAGCACTTTGTGAGTTCTACTTAATATTCGTGTGTATGTCTGTAACCTGGCACCATCCCTCCATTCCTGCCATGGAAGGTGGTAAAGCTAAATGAGAATGATCTCTCAGTTGTTGGTCAGTCAGTTCCAGGAGTGGTCACCTTCACTGCCCCACCTTCTGTGGTCCAGGAGTGTGCTGGTGAAGGAAGGGTGGGAGGTGGGTGGGGATGGGAAAGGTGACCTAATCCAGCTCTCCTGGAGTTAAACACACCAATGGAATCATAGGGAATGTAAAAGCAGCTCTTTATTTCTGTCTCCTGCTTTGTCATCCAAAGAATTCACGGCCCCGGTGGTTAGTTTACTTCATTTTTTAATTTGTTCTCACTTTGGTTCATGGGCACAGATCTCCCTGGTCAAACTTGGGGTCCACATAGAGCAACTGCTCTGGGTGGCAGGATCCATCCCAAGCCTTCCTGCTGCTACCCGCTTTTCCCCTCCCAGGCAGTTATTTTAACCCTTTCCCTCCATAGCACACATCCCCAGGTCCCACTTCTTCCTGTGTCTAAGCTTCCATGTGACTTACTCTCTGTCTCATCTCCTCCTGCTGTTGGATGGGCAGAATGCTAGAAGAAAGTTGAGGAAGGAGCCCTCTCGATGGCTGACCATCAGATGGAATATTTAAAATTAATGTAAGATCTCTCAGAGTGTGTGTGTTAGTCACTCAGTTGTGTCCAACTCTTCGTGACCCCATGGACTACAACCCGTCAGGATCCTCTGCCCATGGCATTCCCCAGAATACTGGAGTGGGTTATTGTTGTTGTCCAGTCACCCAATCATGTCTGCTACTTGTGACCCCATGGACTGCAGCACGCCAGGCCTCCCTGTCCCTCACCATCTCCTGGCATTTGCCCAAGTTCATGTTTATTGCATTGGTGATGCTGTCCAGCCATCTCATCCTCTGATGCCCCCTTCTCCTTCTGCCCTCAATCTTTCCCAGCATCAGGACTTTCCCAATGAGTGGTCTGTTCGCATCAGATGACCAAAATACTAGCGCTTCAGCTTCAGCATCAGTCCTTTCAGTGAATAATCAGGGTTGATCTCCCTGAAGAGTGACTGATTTGATCTCCTTGCTGTCCAAGGGACTTTCAGAAGTCTCTCTAGCACCACAGGCATCAATTCTTCGGTGTTCTGCCTTCTTTACGGTCCAGCTCTCATAGCCGTAGGTGACCACTGAGAAGACCATAGCCTTGAGTATACAGATCTTTGTTGGCAGCCTAATGTCTCTGCTTTTCAACACACTGTCTAGGTTTGTCATTGCTTTCCTGCCAAGAAGCAATTGCTTTCTGATTTCATGGCTGCAGTCACCATCCACAGTGATTTTGGAGCCCAAGAAGAGGAAGAGGATCTTCCTGACCCAGGGATCGAACCCCGGTCTCCTGAACGGCAGGTGGATTCTCTACTGTCTGAGCCACCAGGGAAGCCCCAGATCTCTCAGGAGGCAAATGTTAAACTCCTACCTGAGTATCTCCTGTACCTTATCATGTGACAAGACTGTCACTTTCCAAGATGTGGATTTCATAACAACAAAACAACCTCATTTATCATTGTAAACTTGGGAGGTTTATTTTCTGGGAAGGGGTGGGGATGAGGAAGAAAAGAAAGCCCCATCCTTCCAATTACCTCTCTGGCTAGAAATCAAACATTTTGAGAGAATGAGCTGTTTTTTTCACACCTTCCTCAGTCCTTGTACAGAGTAGATCAACAAAGATTTGTTTAATGGATGAATGGACTGTGAAACTAATCTAGCAGAGAAAAAGTCACATTCTGATGTTTGATGGTACATATTATGTCTTCAGGGGTCCCTGGTGGCTCAGCAGTAAAGAACCCTTCTGCCAGTGCAGGAGATGCAGTTTGGATGCCTGGGTTGGGAAGCTGACCTGGAGGAGGAAATGTCTAGCTACTCCAGCGTTCTTGTTCGGGAAGTCCCATGGACAGAGAAGCCCAGTGAGCTTCACTTCAAAGGGTCACAAAGAATTGGACATGACTGAACAACTGAGCACTTAATGCCTTCGAATGATTGCTTTTCTTTTTCTTAAGGTGAAATAAGTTTGATTTGACCTAAAGGCACTTCCTGTGGCCTAACAAGATGTGGATGCCAGGGGCCTGTATTTGTCTGCTGCAGCCCTGCAGGGTTGGCCCCGGGAAGGTTTGAAGTGAGGACACCTGACCTTGGCTCTCCTGCTCACCCGTCCGTCCCGCAACCCCCAGGAATCTCCCCTCCTCTTCTACCCCAGTCAGCGCTTTCCTGCTCTCAACTTGCTTGCAAAACAGGAAAAGGTCTGATAGCATGTGTATTTTGACAGAAATTGCTTCAGGTGAGATAACTAGATGATTCAGAAAAATTGTAGATGCTGTGTTTGAGATACCGTGGAAGTGTGACTGCTCAGATAAAGAGATTCCTGAGCTACGGGGCTTTATCTGAGAGCCTAGAAATCTTGAAGGACACAGCAGAAAGGTTCAACAGAAACTAGTTAAAGAGTTCACCCAAAGTTCCCCATGCAGAGGCAGGAGAAGGGTGGCAGGGCTCTGTCTGGGACGTGGAGTTGGGGGAAAGCCAAAGGTAACAGAGGAGGCGAGGCAGGAGATAACTGTCGCTCCTGGGGGGTTGCCTCCCAGAAGCAAAGTGCGGCTTGCTGTTCAACAATTGCTTGCCAATGACCCAAGTCAAATTCCAATATACCGTCATTCCACTCTTGTTTATTTCCAGGGCTGATGAGACTTGGGAAATAAAGGTGTGTGCCCCTCAACTGGATGGTGAGTTTCTAGGCCAGCTATAATATCTTTTTAAACTGTTTTACAATTTATTTTTAATGGGAGGAAAATTGCTTTATAATGTTGTACTGGTTTTCTGTTTTACAGCAATGAGAATCAGTCATAATTACATACATATCCCGTCCCTCTGGAGCCTCCCTCCCATCCCCCCATCCCACCCCTCTAGGTTATCACAGAGCACCAGGCTGGGCCTCGTGTGTTTCACAGCAGCTTCCTACTAGCTATCTGTTTACACACGATAGTGTATATCTGTCAATGCTACTTTCGCAATTTGTCCCACCTTCTTCTTCCCTCACTGTGTCCACAAGCCCATTCTCTGCTTCTGTGTCTGCATCTTTATTCCGTCCCTGCAAAGAGGTTCATCAGTACTAATTTTCTAGATTCCACGCATGCCTATATGCTAAGTTGCTTCAGTCGTGTCCGACTCTTTGTGACCCCATGGACTGTATAGCCCTCCGGGCTCCTCTGTCCATGAGATTCCACAGGTAAGAATACTGGAGTGGATTGTCTTGCCCTCCTCCAGGGGATCTTCTCCACGTAGGGACTGAACCCACATCTGTGGCTCCTGCTTTGCAGGTAGATTCTTTACAGTTGAGTCACTGAGGAAGTCCCTAGATTCCACATAGATATGTCAATATATGACATTTGTTTCTTTCTTTTTGACTTACCTCACTCTGTATAACAGCTCTAGGTGCATCTACCTCACCACAGCTGCCTCAAATTCATTCCTTTTTATGGCTGAGTAATATTCCATTGTGGGCTTCCCAGGTGGCTCAATGGTAAAGAATCCACCTGCAATGCAAGAGACATCTCCTGGAGAAGGAAATGGCAACCCGTGCCAGCATCCTTGCCTGGGAAATCCCATGGGCAGAGGAGCCTGACGGGCTACAGTTCATGAAGGCATAAGGAGACACAACTTTGCAATTAGACAACAACAACATTCCACTGTATATATGTACAACATTTTCTTTACCCATTCATCTGTCGATGGACATCAAAACTACAATGAGGTATCACCTCATGCCAATCTGAATGGCCATCATCAAAAAAATCTATAAACAACAAATGCTGAAGAGGAGAAAAGGGAACCCTCCTTTGGACTGTAAATTGATTCAGCCACGATGGAGAACAGTATGGAGAGTTCCTTAAAAATTAGGAATAAAACTCTTCTGACTCAGCAACCCCACTACTGGGCATATATCCTGAGAAAACCACAGTATAATATTTTTCATCCTTCTAGTCCCAGTGCCTAATATAGCACCTGGCCTGATAGATGTTCATTCATATAGAAAATTACTGGGGAAATGCATGACCGAATGAAAGGCAAAACGGAAGGCGCATCTTACAATTTCCCAGTTCTCTGAACTGAAATCCAAACTAGCAAACAAAATATAAAGTTGAAGAGAAAGGAGGCACGGTAGCTTCAGAAGGATCCTGAGCATTTTCCTGAGTGTTTCAAGCAATTTTATATGCTCATTAATGCCAGTGAACATTCAGAATTGCTTCATGTTGCCCTCCTTCCCCACTGTCAAGGTCTATTCACCCTTAGGAGGCCATTGGGCTGTTCCTCCACACCTATGCTGTATCACAGATCCTTTTCTCTTTTTTTACTTTTAATTTTGTATTGGGGTATAGCTGGTCAACAATGTTGTGATATAATGGTTTCAGGTAAACAGAAAAAGAATTCAGCCATACATTCTCCCCCAAACCCCACCTCCCAGCCAGCCTTCCACATAAATTAAGTAGAGTTCCATGTGCTATGCTGTAGGTCCTTGTTGGTTGTCCATTTTAAATATAGCAGTGTGTACATGACCATCCCAAACAGTCTAACTATCCTTTCCTCCCTGTCCTTCCCCCTAGCAGCCGTAAGTTCATTCTCTAGGTCTGTGAGAATAATAGGTCTGAGTCTGTCTGAGTTCATTCTCTAGGTCTGAGTCTCTTACTGCGTTGTAAGTTCAATTGTATCTTTGCTTTTCAGATTCCACATATAAAGGGTATCATACACTATTTCTCCTTCTCTCTCTGACTTACTTCACTCGGTATGACAATCTCTAGGTCCAACCATTTGCTGCAGCTGGAATTATTTCATTCTTTTAATGGCCGAGTTCATTGTGTATATGTACCACACTTTTATCCATTCTTCTGTCGATGGACATTTATGTTGCTTCCATGTCTTGCCTATTGTAAACAGTGTGCAAAGAACACTGGGGGGCAGGTATCCTTTTGGATAGAAACATGCCCAAGACTGGGATTTCAGAGTCATATGCTAGCTCTCTTTTTAGTTTTTAAGGAACCTTCATACTGTTCTCCAAGGTGGCCGTACCAGTTTACGGTATGGCTCACCAACAGTGTAGGAGGGTTCCTTTCTCTCCCCGCCCTCTCCAGCACTTATTGTTTGTGGGTTTTTTTGATGATGGCCATTCTGGCTGGTGTGAGGTATCCCACGCTCTTATGGTGGGCGCTCTTCAGAGGTCCCGACAGCCTGGGGGTTCAGGTCACTGGGCTGAAGTTATAACAGTTCATTGTGCAGAGTTCCAGGCCAGCTGCTTCCTCATCGCAGGACAGAAGAGAGGGTTGATTACCTGTCCCCAGTCTCTCCAGGAGCCCTAAAAGAATGCTACGCTCCAGGCAGGGACCAGCAGAGCATGGTTTGAGGCGGAAGGAGAAAGACTCTCATGTAGTCCTTGCCCTGTTCTTCACACACCTGCTGAGATTCCTAGAGGGCGCCAGCTTTCTCCATAAATGGCTCATGGCCAGCTGAGGGGAAGCATTGTTGTGAATGTGTGACTGAATTTCCATGAGGATGTAAATAATGATATGTGATCCTGTCCTGTGAGGAAGCAGAAACAGATCTGGCTCTGAGAGATGGCTAGAATCCACATGACAGGAAGGGTCGAAGAGAAAACAAGTTCTCCCTGAGGAGAGCGCTCCCTCAGGACTGCTAGCCCTGAGAAGTGCTCCCCTGGGCACCTCCCCACAGAACTGTCCACCCCAGAAATGCACGATGACTGAGGAGACTCCTCCTGAGGGGTGCTCCCCTGAGGAATCTCCCTGAGGAGAGCTCCCCTGAGATGGCTTCCACTGAGCAAGATTCCTCTTGCCTCTTCCCTAAGGATACTCCTCTGGGCTCTGGGTAGCGGAAACACTATCTCTCTTAGAACAGGGGACTTTCCTCCTTAGAAGAGGACAGATTTCTCTTTCACCTTCCAGGCAGCTCTTGAAGGCTACCCATGGGGTGAGAGGTGGCTCCATGGGCCTGACAGCTGCTCAGGAAAACTCTGGGCCTGCTGCCCTGCCTGCCAGGAGCAGCCCCTCTGCTCTGGGGCTCCAAGGCCTGATGTACTCCAAGCAGGGCAGGCTCAGGTCGGGTTCTGAGGGGGCAAAGCTTGCCCCAATCCCCTCCCCACATTATTCTCATGCCCTAAACTACACCCTCAGCTCCCAACCTCATTCTGCCTTTTCCACACCTTCAGCACCCAATGCCAACCTGCCCCTCTTTCCACACAAAAATTCTCTTTATGCACTCTTCTGGGAGGACTTGCATTCTAGTAGGGCTTAAACTCTTAAGCCAGAGGTGAGGGACCTTCTCCACACCCAGGAAAAATTAAATGTGCACAGCCCCAGTCTGCTTCCCAATGAAGTGAATATGTTGGGGGGGGGGGGGGAAGTTATCTTAGAACCTGGAATACCTGCCTGAGTGAATAAAGGAATGTCAGTGAGGAAAGTGACGTAGCTACCTAATCACCATAAAGTCAGGATGCTCATCCTGAAATCATCGGTCAGTCTGATGGCCTCACACGTGGCTCTGAGTCCTCAGGTTGTTCCTGCTCCACACTGAAAAACTCAAAGCTTTCACAGTGGGATTCCAGTTATCAGCCAGTGGGATGGGAGCCATCAAGGGGATGGGGGGGCAGGGGGCTTCCTGGCCCCTGAGAAATCATACCATTGAGCACTCCTGGCCTGGCCCTGAGTCATGGGTCTCTGAAGCATAGAAGGGACTTTGCCTTCTCACAGCTTCACAGAAGACCCTACTCCGGGGAAGTGAGCAGCAGGACACACTGATGACAGGCCTGTTCCTAGAACAGGAATTTCTGCTCCTTTTCCCCCTTATATTCTTAACCAACAGTCATGCTGGGGCTTCTTATCAGCTCTCCGAGGGCAGGTGTCGATGACCAGTGTGGCCAATCTAGGTTACAGTCACCTTGCTTTTCCCGTCAGGGTTTGCCTCCTCTGGCGGACAGTGACGTGGGACCTATTCATTCACACACAGGTTATTCAGCACTCTCACTTGAGGTGAGAGGCTCTGCTGTCATCGGGCTACTGTTAACGTCAGCACTCTTAAGGCTCATGTAGCCAGTTTCACCCCAGCGGCGTCTCATGAAGTCAGTCTCAATGGCCTGACTTGGAAACAGAGAAAAAGGAAGCAGCTAGAGCCTCTGTGGGCAGCTCTCTGGCAGGAAACCCACCTCTTCAGACCACCTGCCTTCTCCCAAAGTCTCCTGAGGCTCAACTTTCACTCTGCTAATTTGTGGAGGTGGAAAAGATAAATATCCACACTGGCATTTCTGTTTTCTGGAAATGGCTTCCCTGTTTTTGTTTTTTTTTTAATTTTAATTGGAGACTAATTACTTTACAATATTATAGTGGTTTTTGCCATACACTGCCATGAATCTGCCACGGGTGTACACGTGTTTCCCATCCTGGACCCCCCTCCCCCGTCCCTCCCCATCCCTTCCCTCAGGGTCGCGTCCCTGTTTTCTTAAGCGTACTCCATCTGGGGACCAGGTAGCATGGGTGAGGAACCTGGCTCAGGTCTCTGAGATCTTCCCTGCCTGCCACCTGCCCACCTCTCACAGATGGTCCTGCTCTTCGCCTGATCTGTGGACACAACACTGTTCTAGTTCCCAGATGAGGCCTGACCAGGCACATCCTGTTCTTGTGAGAAAAACCTGCACATTGAGTACTTCTGGTCAGCGATGTGGTTCCTGGGGCAGGCCTCTGACTCCTCCGCTTCATTTTCGTTGCTTAGTCACTCAGTAAAGCCTGACTCTTTGTGACCCCATGGACTGTAGTCCGCCAGGCTCCTCTGTCCATGGAATTTCCCAGGCAAGAACACCGGAGTGGGTCGCTATGTCCTTCTCCAAGGGTCTTCCCAACCCTGGGATCAAGGCCGCATCTCCTGCATTGTAAGCATATTCTTTACCAATGAACCACTTGGGAAGCCCTCTGAACCAGTTACCCCTGTGCAAATATATTTTAATGATTAAATGGATGAATTTGCTTAAAATATTTATTGAGCACCTACTATGTTTCAAGCACCATTCTAAGTACTGGTGACTTTGAGACAAAAAAGAGAGACCCAGGACACACAGTCTAGCACAAAAGATAGCAGTAAGCAAGTGACTGTCTAAAGTGTTTGGAAAGTTGTGGAAGGGGATGATCATGGTGCTGTGAGGAATTTGGGATGGGGGCCTAGCCCATTAGGGAATGTGACTGGAGTCTGAGGCAAGAAGAGGGATATTTAGTCTGGAACTAGAAGGACAAATAGAAATTAGGCAAATAAGGAAGCAAGACTGGTATATGCAAAGGCCTAGACGTGAGAGTTTAAATATATTGAAAAGAACCGAAGAAAGGTCACATGCCTAGAATTTAGTAATAGGGATGAATGTGAGAAGATACTTGAGAGGCAGGCCGAGGCGAGGTTGAGAGGTGCTGCAAAACATGGCAGTAAAGCGTTTGGCCTTTTCTTAGAGGACGTGGAAATAAGAATGTCTCTAAAGCAGCACTGGTATTTTATAACTTTTTAAAAACTTGGTTTTATAATTTTGTTTACTTCTTTATTTTTGGCTGTGCGGGGTCTCTGTTGCCGTGGAGGCTTTCCTCTAGTTGTGAAGAGCGCGGTGCAACTACTTTCTAGTGGCGATGCGTGGGCTTCTCGTTGCAGAGGCTACTCTTGCTGCGGAGTGCAGGCTCTAGGGCACGTGGGCTCAGCTGCGGCTCCCAGGCTCTAGAGCACAGTTCAATAGTCGTGGTGCACGGGCTTAGTTGCCTCACAGCATATGGGATCATTCTGGACCAGGGATCTACCACGGGTCTCCTACATTGGCAGGTGGATTCTTTACCACTGAGCCACCAGGGAAGCTTCTTATAACTTTTTTTTTTTTAAGATTAGGATTTATTCACTGCTGTAATAAAGAGAGCAGAGCATTAATGACTGAGCACCAAGCTCTCCACTCTCTCATACCCTATGAGCCAAATACCAACCTTCTGCCGTACAAGTATGTCATAATATTCTTGGTCAGGAAATGAAATTACAGCAGGAGAGCAAAGATCTAATGACATCTCTGACATCTTCGCCCGTAGTTTTGCAATTGCTTCCGGACTCTGATTGCATAGTATTTATATGGATGGCTTTTCCTGGCTTGCCTTTGGTCTCTCCTTTAGTCTTATAATTTATTGCAAAAATGTCTCATTGTTCTGGAATAGTCAATAGACTTATCCACCCAACTTTCTTTCTAGTTTTTCTCCTTTTTATGGTAAAATGATTATAGATTCATAGGAAGTTGAAAAAATTGTACCTAGAGTCCAGTAAATCCTTCACCTAGATTTCTCCAATGGTGACATCTTATAACAATATTACAATTTCAAAACCAGGAACTACATATTGGTATGATCCTGTTGACTAAATCACTGATTTTATTTGGTTTTCACTTGAATTCTGGGTGTGTGTGTGCGTGTGTAGCTCTGTGCAATTAAGTCCCTGTGCAGATTTATGCAATGAATCTATAAATACTGAACTATTCCACACCATGAAGAACTCTCTCATCTATCCCTTTATAATTACTTTCCCCTGGCAAACTAATTTATTAGCTGTATAATTTTTAAGATGTCTCCTTACTGCTGTGTACTCATTCAATTTTTTGTTTCTAGTTGTACAGAATCCTATACACACACAAGCATTAAATAATATGATTACCCATTCTCTTGGTCACCATCTAGACTACTTATAATTTAAAAAAAAATTTTTTTAGTATATGTTAGATGTGGTGGGTCTTTGTTGCTATGTATGGGCTTCTCATCGCATGGCTTCTCTTATTGCTGAGCATGGGCTCGGTTCTTGCGGCTCTCAGGCTTAGCTGGTCTGCAGCATGTGGAATCTTCCCGGAGCAGGGGTCGAACCCAGGTCCCCTGTGTTGGCAGGCAGACTCTTAACCACTGCGCCACCAGGGAAGTCCTACTTATAATTCTTTACAAGATTAGATATGGGCTTGTGAAGGTATTTCTCTAAGATATATACACCCAAGGATAGATTTGTCAGGTCAAATGCTATGTGAATTCTTGATCTGACTCTGCACTGCCAGACGGCTCAGAGCACATCCCTTTACAGAGTGCCTAAATACCAGTCTACGTCTAGTAGCAAAGGTGGATGGGAAATGTAGTCTTTACTTTGGCAACCATGCAGCCAGGTCAACTTTCATCAATCCAAGGAGAGCCAATTAGTGACCATGGCTGTATCTTTTATTTCCTACTGTGCTAAAGCTTTTAGTCAAATGTTATTGTTTCCCATTTTTTATATGCTAATCATATAATTATGATTTTTTTCCTTTCAGCTATTTTGTAATTTTATTGATGTTACTGCTGCTGATGTTTAGTCACTAAGTCAAGTTGTACTCTTTGCAACCCCATGGACTGTAGCCCACCAGGCTCCTTTGTCCATGGGATTTTCCAGGCAAGAATCCTGGAGTGGGCTGCCATTTCATTCTCCAGAGGATCTTCCCTGACCCAGGGATTGAACCCAGGTCTCTTGCTTGGCAGGCAGACTCTTTACCACTGAACCATCAAGAAAGGCCACATTATTTTTAAGTTGATGTTTCCCTGCATTTGTTGGATAAACTCTATTCGATCATGATACATTTTTAAAAATATAATGATGGTTTTGTTAATATTTTATCTAGGATTTAAAAAAATCTCCATTTGTAAGTGAAATGAGCTCATACTTTCTTTTTTATATTACTCTTAATTCAGTTTTAAAATCAGTATTATATTAACCTCATAAATTGAACTGGGCAGTTTTCACTCTTTGTCCATTTTCTGAAATTACTTGTATAAGATAGAAATTAGCATTTAATGGACATTTCATAAAATTCACCTGTAAAATATACTGGAAATTTTTTTAAAGCAAGAGTGCTAATATATCCATTTTTTCAAACACTTCATAGTTTATTCTAATTTTGTGCCTCGTTTCAATTTTGCTTTTTATATTTTTCAAGAAATGTAACCAATTTCCTTAGTTTTAAAAATATTAGTGTATAGTTATTCATAATACTCTATTAATTTGTAAATTTCTGCTGTCTCTGTAGTTATTCCCTCCCTTACATTCTGTATTTTTTTCTTTCTTAAACCTTCTAGCTCTCTTTTTTTCTCCCTAAGTGGTCTCACCACCTCTTGTTAGTCTTTCTAAAACACCCATTTATTTTTTATTAATATTCTCTAGTTTTGCTATTGTGATTTGCTATTTCATTGAATTTTTAAAAATACTTATTTTTAATTGTTATTTATTTATGGCTACAGCGGGTCTTCGCTGCCGTGCTCAGAACTTCTCTAGTCGTGGCGAGTGGGAGACAGTCTGTACGTGCAGTGTGCGGGCTTCTCACTGAGCCGGCTTCTCTTGCTGTGGAGCATGGGCTCTAGGGTGCGAGGGCACAGTAGCTGTGGTTCACGGGCTTAGCTGCCACGTGGCATGTAGGACCCTCCCAGACCAGGGATCAAACCAGTGTTCCCTACATTGCAAAACAGATTCTTAACCACTGGACCACCAGGGAAGCCCTATTTCTCTAATTTCTATTCCATCTTTGTTATTATTCTTTCTGTTTCTATGCTTAATATTTTCTCATCCTCCTGACTACTAGCCTTCGTTTGCTTTCCGCCTGTATAATATCTTGATAAATCTATTTAAAACTACATATCTATCTCAGTACTGCTGTAAATCTGGTCTTCAAATTTTAACATGTAGTAGTTTCATTATCATTTGGTTTTACATACTTGGTGATTTTAGTACTAACCCAAGAATTACTTAACAATATGTCTTCTATTTTTCTAGGAATAATGTATGTCTAGAAAAGTAATGTTTTCTGATAATCTGACATAGATTTCTTTTCACTGTCTCTTAAAAAATATTTTTCAATTTAATTCATTATGATTGAAAAATGTAATCTGAATAACACTCATTCTTTAGACTTCCTTGTAATTTCCTTTGTGGTCTAGTATGTGATTAATTTTTTTAATCTCTTTTATCTGTACTCAAAAAGAATATGTACTCTATTGGGTATAGATGAAATGAGCTTTTTGATTGAAACATTCTAATCATCTGTATCACTGCTTATTTTTTTCTCTGTTTAACCTATTCATTTCTGGAGACTCAGCTTTCTCTATGATTTTTTATGTTAAAATTTCCAACCAAAATTATTAATTTGGATGTTTCTTATCAAGTTCTCGGAGAAGGCAATGGCACCCCACTCCAGTACTCTTGCCTGGAAAATCCCATGGATTGGCAACCCCCCACAGCATGTGGGATCTTAGTTCATGAACCAGGGATTAAACCCATGCCCCTATATTGGAAGTGTGAAGTCTTAATCACTGGACCACCAGGAAAGCCCCTGTCGTTTATGCTTTTTGAGGAATAATCTTAGGTTCATATGTATGTGCTCTACTGTTCTTTCTATCAGTATATGACTTCCTTCCTTGTCCCTTGAATTTTCTTTCGTCAAGTTTTAAGACTCCTGTCTCATCTTTCGGAGAAGGCAATGGCAACCCACTCCAGTACTCTTGCCTAGAAAATCCCATGGATGGAGGAGCCTGGTAGGCTGCAGTCTATGGGGTTGTGAAGAATCGGACACGACTGAGTGACTTCACGTTCACTTTTCACTTTCATGCATTGGAGAAGGAAATGGCAACCCACTCCAGTGTTCTTGCCTGGAGAATTCCAGGGACGGGGGAACCTGGTGGGCTGCCATCTATGGGGTCACACAGAGTTGGACATGACTGAAGCGACTTAGCAGCAACAGCAGCAGTCTCATCTTTTTAGCCTGATATCTGTTTATTTACTTATTTTTGCTTGGTATCTTTTTATATTTAGCCTTTCTATATTCTTTTGTTGTAAATGTCTCCTCTGTAGATAATACACTGTTGGATCTTTTAAAATGTCCAATTTGACATTTGATGTCTTTTGATTTGTGAGCTTAATTCATGTACATTTATTATAATCTCTATATTAGGACTTGTTTCTGCCTTCTTATTTTCTAGTTCCATTACTGATATTTTTTTTCCCTGTTTTAACCTTCTTTACTGTTTATTGAGTGGATGTGATTTTCTTCTGCTGGCTTAAAAGAACACGTTTAATTTTTGTTCGTGCAGAGGTTGCCTTTACCTTAAGATACATATTTGTTTATTTATTCTTCCTGACTCATTGAATGTCAATGTCTATTTCCTCTCTCGGACAAGGAAGGTAATTGAACATGCTGTCTCACCTATTTGGACTCTGCTCCCCCATCTCACCCACAATACACACAGCAACAGAGGAAACACACACACACACACACACACACACACACACACACACACTAGACTAATGTAGACTAGATCAGATTCTAGTTCTGGTTTCTTATGAACATAGTTTTTCCTTTGCTTTTTTTCCTTAACCCTCACTTTTTTTTTTTTGGCTCAACAGTTTTGCTAGATTTTTTGATCACCCTAACTCCACATTTCTTCACAGTATCTGCTGGGTTTATTTCCTCTTTTTTGAATACTTCCTCTAGCAGTTTTTCAAAATGAGTCTATGTATAGCATAGTTTCTGAGGTTTTGTATATCAGAAAATATATTTGTTATATCCAGAATATTTTCTCTTACATCCTCACATTTCAATGTCAATTTGGCTGAATATAAAATTCTATGTACAACATTTTAAAAATAGCATTGCTTTTTTATCTTCTTGCATCCTGTTGCTACTGAGAGGTATAAAGTAAATCTGATGCTTGTTTTTTTGTACGTGTGCGGCTTTCTCTCTCTGAAAACATTTCAGAATTTTCTCTTAGTCTTCACTGATTCTACTTCAGATTAACGCATCTAATTTGGAGGGTTACTACGTTTTCTGTTTGGCTTCATATCATAGCCTTCATTTTCTCCCCTTTTTGTTTTTTTTTTTTCCTCTTGTGAAATCCCTTTTATCTAACTGTTGGTATTTTATCTCTCTTATCTCTTAAATATTTCTCCTATTTTTTAAAATCTCTTTATATTTACTTTACAGCTTCTTAATTCATTCTTTCATTGTATCTATCTTGCTACCTATCCCAACTATTATGTCTTTTGTTTCAACTACTGTATTTTTCATATTTGATATTTCTACTTGATTGTTCTTACATCATGTTACTAATATCCTCCCTGATTGTATTTCTGACAAGCCAATGAACTAGCTTGTGCTGATGGTCCCATCCTCCAAAATTAACTCTTGGCAAACTACAGAACTGTTGGAGGGAAAAAACATGGATAGGAAAAACTCACACAAAACAGAACCCTCTGAGAAGACCAAAGGCTCTTTCTGAGCAGGAGTGTGAGCAAGGGGACCCAAGGGGATATATGTCCACACAACCTGGGGGAGAAAAGGGTAGGTCAGGGGAATTTGTAAACCATCTATGCTCTCCTGGCCCTGCCTGGGGTGCCTCATCACCACAGCGATCGTGGGCAACAGTCCTGTCAGCCTGGTGATGGCAGAGAGAGTGAGAGGAGTGAATCTGGGCAGTGCAAGAGGAAAAAAGAAACATACACGCAGCCAATCATTATTCACAGTGGTTGTGTTCTATAAAGCCACTGTGAACACTGACTTAGCGAATCCTGGACCTTTGCTCCCAGGGGAAATACAGGGTTGGGTTCCTGTGAGCCTCTGGTCACAACATTTTTATCCAGTGATCAATATAGAGTTTTGTTTTATGTGCGTCTCTGTTCAAAGACACCTAATTTAGAGTACAAGGTTACCACATTAGCGCTGAACTCATGGCCAACAGCACCGTAACTCATGCTGTAGCGAAGCTTATGTAACACATGGGTCTTTTCTCCATAGGACACATAGAGCCTTCTGGCCCTTAGGAACATTAGACAGCACTTCAGCATTGTTATGGACTAATTACATCCACCAAAACTTATATGTTGAAACCCTAATCCCTGGTGTGACTGTATTTGGAGATGAAGGAAAAGTAAAGACCAAAATCTCTGTGAGCAGAAGGTGCTTAGTGACCTCAGACTTTACTCTGGGTCCACTTAGCTGGGTAGTTTTATTGGAAAACTCTGGACATCAGTGTCATTAGATCTTTTTCAGTAAGGTTATTTGATAAGATTCTTTTTGATATGATGAATCTTTTCCAATATTCTGCCTGAGAATATCATGAATACTCTGTTTTATTTCTGAAAACTAGGTGGGGGAAGAGCCTGGTCACAACATTCAGCAGAAATGTTGTCTTTGATCTCTCTGTTTTTAATTACGCTAAGTTTTCTTCCTTCTCTTTGTCCTTATGGTTGGTGTCTTTTCTTTTTTTAAGCTTAACGTTATTTTGGGGGGGTTTCAGAAGAGAATAAAGGCTAACACATGAGTTAAGCTGCTACCCTTAACTAGAAACTGCCCAGCCTCACCATCACTCCTACCCTGTTTTCACCTTGAAGGCAGCTCCCGGGTGGCACTAGTGGTGAAGAACCCACCTGCCAATTCAGGAGAAAGAAGAGACATGGGTTCAATCCCTGGGTCGGGAAGATCCCCTGGAGGAGAGCATGGTAACCCAATCCAGTATTTTTGCCTGGAGAATTCCATGGACAGAGGAACCTGGTGGGCTACGGGCCATAGGGTCGCAAAGGGTGGGACACGATTTAGCATACATGCACCCTACAATCCAGATTTTACCTCCCTAGTCCATTGGCTGGGTTCTGCTGTCACAGTTCATTTGGGACACCTGGGACTGCTTGATTTGTCAATAAAATTCATGAATCGATTGCCCTCTGCCAGCATTTGCTGTAAGCCCCTTCCTGATGCCAGCTCTGACCCCTGGGTAGATCTCAGACCTTATCAGAGGTAGGGTATCAGAAACATCATGACCGCCCCTGCCTCCCCCCTCCCCTGCTCTGTGTTGCTGTGAATAAACCACATTTTGTGGTTTTAAACCATCTGTGGAGTGGTGCCCAGACGTGTCATCAGGGTGGCCCTGCATCAGGGCGGCCAGCAAGGTGGCAGGTGGCTGGTGGCTCAAACTTGGCTTTGTGGGGCAGTCTCAGAGATCGTATTCTTTCACTTTTAATATGTCTGGTATAGAATTTTATCTGTTTGTCCTATGTGGCCAGACATTACGAAACTCATTCAGGTGAATCATACTCACAGCACACGAAGTCACCTCGTTGTTGTCGTTCAGTCTCTTTGTGACTCCATGGACCATAGTCCGCCAGGCTCCTCTGCTCATGGGATTTCCCAGGCAAGGTACCAGAATGGGTTGCCATTTCCTTCTTCAGAGGGTCTTCCCAACCCAGAGATCAAATCCATGTGTCCTTCATCTCCTGCATTGGCAGGCAGATTCTTTACCACTGAGCCACCAGGGAAGCCCAAGATAGCTTACAGAGGGCTTATTTATTAATGCAAAATGGGCTGTGTCTCTTCCCGATAACTGGGCCATTTATATCTGCTATCCAGCATATTCAGTCTCAGATATCAAGCCAGAAAGAAAGCTCACAGTTATTGGATTTCTTCTGTACACAGGACACGCCAGTCACATTTACACATATTACTTCTAGGTAATCCTCATTTCAACCCCGTGAGGTGTTATCTCCATTTTAGAGATAAAGAAACCAATAGTCAAAGAGGCTGAGTAAATAGCTCAAGCTCGAAAAGCCAGTGAGAGAGCGGCAAAACCTTTTGGCTGCAATACCTGTGGGCTTCCTCCTCCTTTGACCTGCAGGACCACAGAGTGAGACACAGAGATGAAACGGTCTCATCAGGTTCACATCACAGCAGAGTTCAGGGAAGGTCTCTTTCATGACCCTCAATCTGAGTCCTGAGAGAAGAGTGTGGATAGATGAGACGCCAGGTGAGGAGTGTGGACAGTGGGGTCAGTACGTGCACTGGCCCTGTGGTGGGGGACACGTCGGTGAGCTTGAGGAGCCATGTGGCTGTAGCCCAGCCAGCACAGATGAGTTCCGCACTGGAGACCGCATAGGAAAGACTGAGATGAAATTGCCAGTCCACCGCCAAGGTCCCCTTGAGCTAGGCTGACCCAGCTGCTGGGATCAGACTGCTTCTAGGAAGAGCAGGGAATCTATCAAAAAAGACTGGAATTTTCCTTCATGCGACACTCTAGAGTGTTCCAGGGTCTCCAATTACCTAAATATGTCTTTCAACCAGGCTTCATTCCTTGCGGTAGATGTCATCTACGGGGGATTATTTAACTGGGCTCTTGTTTTTCCTACAGAGCTGTATTATCTATCAAGTCCTCAGGTTTGACCAGTCACAGGACGAGGAGACCTGTGGTTCCCTACTTGAAAACCCCTTAGAATTGTTATTGTTAAAAACAGAGGCTTGGGCCCCAACCTAAGCTACTGAATCATCATTTTATTTTTTTCCCACAGGCTTCACAAGCTATTCTGTAGCTGGTCTGACCACATCTCAGAAAGTCCACACTCTGGGACAAGGTCAGTGGAAGGTCACACAACATCAGCACAAATTTCGAGCAGGGCCAGTGTTTTCTGCCTCTTGGAGGAGATTCCAGCAGGCCAGGAAGTGTATTTTACATATGTATTTTTCAGTACGGAAAAACCCAAACAAACCTGCTGGCCAACCCAATAAATAGATGCCTCGGATGTTTGTTTCTTTTTCTTTCATCAAGACTGTACTCACCCATTGAATCAACTGGCCAGTGAAATTTCCAGTAAAGTGGTAGGGGCAATGCTGAGAAATGGCCAAAGTCCTCAGGAGGCTTTTTAACTATGCATTTCATTAATTCTAAACACATTTTTTTTTTCACATTTTAACACCTCAGGAATAGGGTTGAAACTAAAAATTGATTGTATCTTAGCATTTGTTAAAGTGCAATTGAGAGTGCTTTTTCTTTCAAATGGTGTGTAAATAATGGTGCTGGTTAAAATCAATAATGTCTTCAAACTGATGAAACATAGTAGTTGATAAAGGAATAACATATTTGCCTCAACAGACAGTCAGCGTGAGCTTTGCCCCTGCTGCTCCCTCTACAGGGATAATTCTAAACCTCTGCTTCAGCAGTTCTTTCGACTTATCTATTACAACTCAATTCAAATGCCACCTCCTCTGGGAAGCCTTCTGGGTCCCCCAGTCCTGCCAGCCAATCCAGACTCCAAGTCCTTCCTCTGGGCTCCCGTACTGGCCTCTAACCTACACTTATCACACGGTTACATTTATCCTCTAATTAGTCCACCCCTCCCCCAACCTGCGGAGCAGGCAATGGCACCCCACTCCAGTACTCTTGCCTGGAAAATCCCATGGACAGAGGAGCCTGGTAGGCTGCGGTCCATGGGGTAGCGAAGAGTTGGACATGACTGAGCAACTTCCCTTTCACTTTTCACTTTCATGCGTTGGAGAAGGAAATGGCAACCCACTCCAGTGTTCTTGCCTGGAGAATCCCAGGGACGGGGGAGCCTGGTGGGCTGCTGTCTATGAGGTCACAGAGTCGGACACAACTGAAGTGACTTAGCAGCAGCCCCCAACCTGAGCACCTTGAAAACAAAGATGTGTGCGCCTCTGTGTTTCTAGTACCTAGCGGAGGGCCTGGTAGGTAGTACAAGTTCAATAAATGTTTGTTGAATGAGTAAGTGATGTAGGGATTGAATAGTTATAGGCACTGTACCATATGTATGCCACAAGATTGTGGGGAAAAGGCAGAGCGCAGGGCTGGAAAGGCCAGGGAGGGCTTCAGGAAGGGAATGGGTTAGGAGTTATTCTGGCAGGATGGCTGATGGAATGGCACAGGACTGCAACGAGGAAGGAGAAAGGAGGCCTTTCTCTTTCTCTTCCTTCCTCTTCCTAGTAGATCTCATGATGACTGTCACTTGACTAGACTCCATGTTAGAATTTCAGGAGGCGATGGGCTTTCATTCATCATTATTCTTAATAATTAACTCTGGTTGTTAGAACAATAGAAGCCCTGGTTCAGAGAAAAGAGCAGCTCAACCCTCTGTGAGCTTTCACAGGAAGTCCTGAATGTACAGAGACTTTGCGGTTTAGACCTCAGAGCTTCCTGCCAGAGCTTGACAGGGTTTAACAAGTCTAAGAGGCCGGGAGAAGGCGGGCGGACGGGACCGCAAACAGCACGGAGCCAACATTGCAACCAGGTGCCTTCTCACCATCTATTGCTTTAGAACCTTAACTGTAAACTGTTTTGTTTTTTTTTTCTCCCCCACTTCCCTCAAAGCACAACTAGCATGACTGCCAGCTGAGGGTGGGGACTGACCTTTTAATCATGGTCACTTAAGACCTGGGGTTTGCTTCAACCGAGTTGCGTCTCAGCCTGCCCCTTTTGTATGTTGTCTGACAGGCTCGTGGAACCTCCAGTCTTTACGGATCCCCCTCCTTTCAAGGATGCTTCACCATGAACATGTCTGAAGAACCAAGGAAGTAAAACTGCAAATGAGGTTATGTTTTCTGGTGCTTCTTATTGAAGATTGTGCATAGAGATTTCAATTCCTTATACAAATCTACCAATAGGCCATGGGTCCAGCTTTGCACCTGGATCCTGGGGAGTGGATGTCAGTTGTTCTGGTGGGGGATTAAGGGGAACTGGTTGAATTGGGAAGGCCAGATTTGGTCGTGCTGTTATACCGCACCAAATAGCCTCTTTCCCATTCAGCACTAGATGACACCTGGGGTCAAGTCAAGGCTTTTATTTCACTGCTACTCCCAATACAGTGAGCAAGTGTCCACCAGGCACATGAGAAAACCGAGTGTCTCAAGCAGGAAGCTGCTTGTAAGACACGGCCACAGTGACTGCTTGACATCTGACATGGGCACGTGCTCTGAGAGGGAATCTGCATGCGCTCTATCACCCAATCCTCGTGCGCACTTTTATTGTTTTTTCCCTTCCTGGTGAAGTGGTGATCGGGAAAGGGGGCCAGAGACTCCAGACGTCAAGTGGCTGCGTCAGACTCCACGTGGCTGCATTAGAAGGCACAGACTGTGGCTCAGGAGGTTGTGGCTCACAGGCTGGGGAGGTGACCGCGGTCTGTTGGAGAGCACCCTTGCTGGAGGATGGAGGTGTGGGCGTGCACACCCGGAGTGCAGAAATTCCACAGTGCCTTTTATGGGAAAGGACCAGTTTTCACCTCTTTTGATGAGAGGAAGAGGACAGCTGCAGCAGAGTTAGGAGTTTTCTCCGGCGTCACAGGGAGGTTTCGTTTGAACGCGAGGCTTGGGGAGGGGAGGGCCTTTTTGCTGGTGAACTTGTGTGCCTGGCGTCGGAGGAAGCCTCTTCTGCTGGGGCTGGACACGGGGGCCAAGAGGCCGGGGACGATGAGCGGGGAGCTGAGATCGATGGCCAGGTACTGGAGGAGTTTGGGACATGCCTGGATTTGCAGAAGTTGAGCCTGGAATGTGGGGAGGCTTCCGGCCTCTTTCCTCAAGGGTTGCTCTCTGTGCTTTTATCTCCAGCTCCTCATCTGCAAGGATCAAAGAAGAGTTCTCTAAAGAGTTCTCTTGGCGAAAATCAACATAACAATATTGAATGCACCTCCTGTGTACACCACAGCATGCTAGCTGCTCTGGGGGGGATATGATGAGAAGGCAGAAGCCACCTCTCCTCTCCAGAGATTCCAGGTCTTGAGGAGGGGGACAGAAAGGCCCACCAGCAAGATAGAGACAGCCTAGGGCTTCAGAGAACTCAGGGAGTCATAGGCAAGGAATCTGCTGGAGAACTTGATGCCTGGATCTCCGGGGGACAGAGAGGGCACTCAGACCCCAGCCCTGCCTCAGAGTCATCCCAGGTATCACACCGTAGTGCCACTCAGGGTCAGAGCCCCTATAATAGGATCTGTAGTAGTCAGAGAGGGGCTTCCCTGGTGGCTCAGACGGTAACAAATCTGCCTCTAGTGTGGGAGACTCAGTTCAATCCCTGGGTCAGGAAGATCCCCTGGAGAAGGATATGGCAACCCACTCCAACATTCCTGCCTAGAGAATCCCACAGACAGAGGAGCCTGGCAGGCTGCAGTCCATGGGGACACAAAGAGTCGGACATGACTGAGTGACTAACACGCACAGTCAGAAAGGATGTTATAACCACCTGCCTTCAGATGGGTCTCTGAGATGGGTAGAGACCCATCTGTAATACACCCACTTCTGTAATTCACCCACATTTTGGAGAGGGGTTGGGATATATGCAAGGGGCTGTATAGTCCTTAGAAACATATTAGTTTCTCAGAAATTCATAAGCCAGCCCTATGCTCTTGTTGGAAGAAAAATTCGTCCTCTGGTTATTCACCTCTCTGGGATTTTCTGCTTTCTGTGCTAGCAATCTGTGAAGACAGGCCTACGACTCAGAGAACTGTAATTTTCCTTTTGCTGTTTTAAAATCACACAGGAAATCTGAGGATGCTCAGGCGCCATAGGTTTGGAGGGCCCTGGTGGCCCCTCTGGCCCTCTTTGGGCTGCAAGTTAAGTATTTCCTTCCCTGTGCCCAAAACCATGCTCACAGTGTTCTCTAGAAAGCTAGAAAGAGGATCCCTCCCCGGGGTGGAAGGCTGCTCACATCAGTACAGGGGTGTATGTTAGGAAACATGTGCCCTCTCTGAGCACCATCCTGTGACTTCAGGTGACAAGTGAAGTGAAAGTTGCTCAGTCGTGTCTGACTCTTTGTGACACCATGGACTACACAGTCCATGAAATTCTTCTGTCCAGAATACTGGAGTGGGTAGCCGTTTCCTCCTCCAGGGAATCTTCCTAACCCAGGGATCAAACCCAGGTCTCCCTCATTGCAGGCAGATTCTTTACCAGCTGAGCCATCAGGAAAGCCTGAGCAGCCTCCTCTGACTGCTGGAAATCCAGGCCTTGGGTGACTCTGAACGTGAAGACTCAAAGCCAAATGCTGGGGTTTTGGTGAGGAGCTGCTGCTGCGCTATGAGCACAAAAAGTGAAATGCACAGAAAGGGAAAAATATACCTTCTGTGCCATCTTTGGTGCCTCCAGGAGGCAGAGGTGGTGCCATGAGGCCATGCAGAGGACTTAGAGCCCCAACCCCAGGTCCCAGCTATGGGGCCATGGGAAAGCTTTTTTCCATCCTTGGACTGCAAGCTGGAGCTGGCCATTTGCTTACTGATAGTCTGGTCACCCGCTGTTTTGTTCATTTGTTTTTAGAACACTTATTCCCCATCTTCTAGGTATTAGGTACCATTGCTAAGTGCCTGTGATGGCTCAGACACAAGCACTCTTCTTGGCCTAAAGTCAACAAGCGGCACAAACCAGGACTGCATATCACCATGTCAGTCTCTGGCGAGGGCCCAGGGCCGCTAGAGAGATGCAGACAAAGAGCCCCATGAGTTCTGGGAGGAAGAGAGCGGTGTGGCCAAGGGGCTGACACCTCAGGTTGGCTTGGACAGACAAGGCAGTCATCAGAGCTCTGTGCAGCCCCCCGTCAGAGCAGGACTGTGGGCCCCACCACACCTACACCCGCAGCTCCAGCCACGGCCCACACTGCTCCACGGCTGCACGGCATCCCTCCAGCCCCAGTATGCTCCTCTCTCACTGCATCTACTGGTTACTCAGCGCTAGGCCAGAACTAGATGAAGCAAACCGCCACCCAGGGCGCAAAACCAAAGGAGGCCCTAACCCCTGGGGCTGTGCAAAGGCAGAGTCAGCCCTGGGAGTGGAGGTCTCCTCAACTTTTGTACCCGGGGATCCTTGTTTACCTTACTCTTGTCCTAACCCAGCCTACTGGCCACAGTCTTTGGGACAAAGCATTTAACCTCACTGAACTTAAACTTCACCTGAATGAATATAATCTGTCTCATATGATCATGCAGAAAGTTGGATGAGATAATGAATATAACACATCAAAATAGGGAGGGAGGTTCAAGAGGGATGGGACATGGGTAAACCTACGGCTGATTCATGTTGATATATGGCAGAAGCCAACACAACACTGTAAAGCAATTATCCCCCAATTACAAATAAATACATTTTGTAAAAGCATCATATTACAGATTAGGGTCTGGCATAGCCAACTGCTTTGTCAATGTGAATTGATCATCATGTTGGTCATTTCAGCCTCATGAAAGAGCAGTTGTTTTGCCACCGGGTGGCATGTGAGGTCCAAGCATGTGATCTTTGACTCTTAAGCAGTGGGGAAGGAGGCTTTGCAGGGGGAATGGGGATGGAAAACTGCCCGAGCAGGGCCAAGAAGTGAGGAAACCACGTGTGCTTATGGGACTAACAAACAGCTCTGGTCCACTGGGGTGGAGGGTGCAGGAGAGAGGGAGGTGGAAGCTTGGGGTCCTGCTGGAGCAGTGGCCAGGGGGAGGCCTGAGGAAAGAAGTCTAAAGTGAGGAAGATAAACCCAAAGGTGGCCCAAGGCCACCACTGCCTGGGGAGATGCAGACCAGGTCTTTGTCTGGGCAGTTGCAGAGGCAGCTGGCCTGGGAGTGCCAGGCCCACTCCAGGGAGAGACCCCAGATGGGGGGAACCAGTCCTGCCGTGAATGTGAGCTTGTGCAGAACCTGAGGACCCGTCCGCCTGGCCTCACGTCTTGCTGATGACTGGACACCCCCTGCTGGACCCGCCTGAAGCATCGCTCCCTAACACCCTCATCCCAGTGTTCACAGAAACATCATTTTCTGCACACACTGCTTTGGGTGGCCTGGGTGCTCCTTGAGCCAGCTCCTCACGAGCATAACGTTTTCATTCTTAGTGGGTTGTCAGGACTGATTCAAGGAAGAAACACTCACAACCCCACCACCTCCTCCTGGAACAGTGAATTGGAAAGGGACTAGAAACATCCAGTTTTATAACAAGTGTGCTCCTGTGAGTCCCCGGTGTCCTGAAATTTTACCTGTGTTCCCGGGAGACTGGTCCTGAACCCAGCTTGGCCACCCTCCTCAGGAGAAGACAAGATGTTGGTTCATAGAAATGGTGTTTTGAAGCTAATCTTTCTGTCCACATAGATACACATGGCTCATTCAAAGCAAGTCCACACAGGTTTGCACCGAGTCAGCTTCGGGTGGTGGATTCCAGTGAGGCCAACCTGGACTGAGCTTCTCAAATCTCCCCCATTGTCACCACTGAGAATCTGTTTTTCAAAACTCAAGCTAACCACAAAATGGAACAAACTGTAACCGCCGGTGAAGGCTCTGACGTTCTGAAACTACCCATTTCCAGTTTTTTCTTTCCAGACTCGGTGCCAGCCCCATGAGCTGTTTCCACGGGGATTTCACCCGGGCCTGCGGTGGGGCAGAAGAAGGGGGAGCTTACCATCTCTCCTGCGGCTCTGCTTTTTCCTCCCGCTGATGTAGCAAATGAGTAGTGCCACGAAGATGAGGAAGACGATGCCTCCTAAACAAATGCCGATGATGAGGTACAAATCCAGACCTTCATCTGCAAGAGGAACAGATGCGGCATGGATGGGAGGTCCTGGGAAGAGGGGCCATTTCATTGCTCTGGCCAAGGACTCGAAGTCTCCTGCCTCCCATCTTAAGGATGAAAGAGTCTGATGGGACTTCTCAGCCTTACGGAGGCTAAGCTCATGGAGGCTGGTGAACAGGGTCAAGGAGGGCAGGGTCCAAGATAAGCCCTCTCACAAGGCTCCTTCGAGAGCTGTTCTTCTGGACCAGAAATGCCTGATTCTTCGTGAGCCAAGGGTCTGTCCCCTCTCAAGGAGGATGTCACAGAAGTTTTAGATCTGAGAACGAGGTTAGAGAAAACCTAGCGTAATCTCTAGTTTCACGTACAAAGCCCAGATGGGAAGAATGAGTTGCCTGAGGTCACACAGCATCCATTCCCGAGTGGTTCCTTTAAGCAGCCCCTCATCTTCATGTTTCTGCACTGTTTATCCAGCTTCATCTCTGGTTGCCCTCCTACATCATGATTGCTTTTTCCTCATTCTCATGACCAGGTATTTTCCAAAGACAGGATCCATGTTTCATGTGTCCAGCCCAGCTCTCTAACCTCAAAGCCAGCACCCTCTCCCAGGTTTTCCCTGGCCTGTGAGAGAAACTCAGACACACAGTGAGTTAGCTGCAGCAGTGAACTTGATCTTCAACTCACAGACCTTCAGCTGCTGTAATGCAATGAGGGTAACAATGACTGTGTTAAAAGGAATGGATTTGAGTGTAGGCTTTTCTAGGTAGGAGCTGTGTGACCTTTGGCCAGTGACTTCACCTCTCTGAGCCTGTTGCTGTCTTTGAAAAAACAGAGATAATGAATTTACATTATAGGTGGCTGTTGGAAGCCAATCAGATAATGGATGTGAAAGTGCTTTATAAAGTGTGTAACTACACACAAAGATGGGGGCCTGCCCTGGCTACAGTTCTGTGCTCTGGCACTTCTGGGAGCTGTTTCCTGAGAGGGATGCTGGGCCATCTCCCCCTTTGTGAGTCAATAGCAGTCACAGAGTCAGCAGCTGGGGCCAGGGGTCAGGGCACTCTTCCATCCTGAGAATGAACAGAGCTCGGCCCAGCATCACAAGGAAACCCTTCTCCAGCCAAACATTCTTGAGAAGATACTGTTACACATGAAGCCCAGGATGGGCCCCAGGAACAAGCCAGAGGCTCAGAAACCAAACTAAACAGGTGTTCAGACTGCAGTGGTTTGTTAATCCTTGCTTTTCTTCCTAAGTGTCTCTCTCTCTGAACCATTCTTTGCCTGCCTGTTGCACAGAGTTTCTAGGCTCTGTGGATGAAGGGGCTTCCATTACAAAAGCAGGCCTAATCCTAACCTGCTGTGAGACTGGACTGGGAAAGGCAGAAGGGCTCTTTAGGTTCTGCCTGCTTGGAGAAAGGGCCAGGGCTATCAGAATCCACCTTGGGCTCTGACCTGGGGGTGCTGGGGGCAAGCCTAGGACCAGTTGAGGAACACGGGGCTAAACCATGCAGCCGCCAGCCTGTCTCCTCAGAGTCCTCAGACGGGACAAGTGTGCCCTTATCTGGGCACACTTGGGAATGTAGGTGTGCCTTACACAATCTGTTCGCAGATTTGTCCAGCACAGCCTCTGGGTGCTTTCTGTGGGAAAGGTTCCAGCATGTCTCAGCTGTCATTCAAAGCTATGTCCTCACAGTCACTAAATCCAGCCACACTCTTTTCTGCACTCCCTCTCAGAGATAATATGCCCACGAATTCACGTGGTAGAGTCCTTTTGCGTATCTAAACCCGCTCCCTCCTCCTACTATTTTGATTTTAAGTACATGCTTATCTATTTTGAGCCAAGTGGTTAATCACGTCCTTGCTCCTCTCTAGGATGATGCGTCCAGATCCACTTTAGGGTCTTCAAGAGCAACCTTGTCCTCCCCAGGCTTGCCCTAGGTATTCCTCCCATCTCTCTAGTGCCCCTTCCCCCACCTGGCTCCCCCAACTCTGCACCACAGGGAGGTTCCAGTCTTCGAACCCCAGCTCCCCTCAAAGCCCTTCCTCTCTTCCTCTATCCCTAATGCACACACATTTTCATACTGCTGGGATCTGGTTACAGGAGATGACTGGTTAAATTAGAAATAAACAATGAATAATTTTTTACTATAAGGGTGTCCCATGCAACACTTGGAGCACACTTACGCTCTCATTTTAGGGACTTCCCTGCCAATCCAGTGGTTAAGACTCCGTGCTTCCAATGCAGGAGGTGTGGGGTCAATTCCTGGTTGGGGAACTAAGATCCTGCATGCCATGCAGGGTGACCAAAAAAAAAATATTTACACTGTTTTTTTTTTTTTTTAATTTGCTAAATCTGACAACTCTAATTAAGAGCATCCTGAAAGGGGATAAGAGCTTGTAAAGTCGAGGAGGGGCTGCCTCAAGCACTGCGCCTTAGTGATGGGGGGCACAGAGGGATGGCTGGGAGTCAGAGATTTCACAGGAGGTGACGTGACACTGGCCTGAGCGTGTGACTTGTGGACTCTAGGATGGTCCCCACTGAGCCCTGCCGCCTGAGATTTCTACCTGTGTGTGACCCCCTCTGATTAAAAGTGGGCCGGGCTTACTGAGCGCCTCCTGAATGAGTAGAGTACAGCAGCAGTGAAGGGACCTGAGACCTAGTATGCAAAGACCAAAGGCCCTGGCTTTCGTTCTGGGCCCTTACTGTTGCTGTTTCCCAAGCTGCTCTGAGGGAAGGGGCTGCCATAGCGGGAGGCAGCCGCAGGCCCGCCACGAGTAAACTTGGAAGTGGCTCCTCCCCCAGCAGTGCTCATGCCTGGCTGACACGACTGCAGCCCCTTGATGATGGCCTCATGAATGACTCAGCCAGAACCATCAGCTAGGCCAGCCCCAGATTCAACGTCTCACAGAAACCCTGAGATTATTATCTTCAACGCTGTTTGCTGTTTTAAGCCGCTAAATATGGAGTCGTTTGTTACACAACTGAGAACTAATTCAAAGTCTATATTAAAGTCTTACTTCTGACTTCATACCAGCTCAGGGTTGCTTCCTAGGGTCACTGACCAGCCAAAATTGCTATAGAAATTAAGGAAATATAGCCAGATTGCTGTTTTGTTTTGTACTCGGCTTCTTTTCAGGGGATTGACCAGGCAGCAATGGAAAGATAATCGTGGAGTATCAGATGAGTAGACTTTTGGGGATCACGGGGCTTATCTTCTTTGTGGCCCAGGAGGCTGAAGCCCAGAAAGAGGAAGGAACTCTGTCCAGGCCATCCCAGTATATTTAGACAGACCAAAACTAGAAGTCCAGACTCCAGTCTCCCAGGCCAGAGCAGGCCATCTTTCAAAAATTACTTTTGGGGTCATGTCAAGTTGGGGACCAGGAAAGAACTTAGACTCTTGAAATTTCAGAACTTTCTGTGCTGAGCTGCCTGCTCTGAGGCAGTAAGAGCATTGCCCACCTGGGTTCAGAGTCCTCCCTGGCCTCAAGCTTTTCCTCTCTCCAAGTCCTTCACTTCCTGGGTTTCTAGAGAGTCCTTCTGCTCCCGCCTCTGATAGGAGGTGCTGACCATCGCCCCTCCAGAAAGGAATCTTTCTTGCTCCCTTCTCCATCATTGTCCTGGGGTCACAGTCATGGTCCCTGACTAATTCAAAGCCTGTGGGCAAGTCATTTTGCCTCTCTGGAAAGGGACCGTCTATATGAGATAACCATTTCAGCTCCTTTTATCTCTTCAACTCAGCAATTCTTTCTCCTAGAAGAGCACCTTTTTAATTTCCTGAGGTTAGACCATGCTCTGAGAGAAGAATCCCAAGATGGGTAAACATGGAACACTACGCCCTCTCTCCTCTAAGCCTTCCCTTGCAGATTTCCAGGAGAAAGAGGGATGTTTTCAGTTCTCATCCTGAGCCAAAGCAGCCTCCCAGGCCAAGCACCCATGCCCTGGAGCAGTCCTTGCCTGTTCGGCCTTAAAGACTGGATTGTGACATGAACTTGTGGTGCCTGAGCAGTGCCCACCACGCACCTGGACACACGACGACCTCTGTGATGACTTTGTTATTGACATGGTTACTCGCCTCGCACGTGAATGTTTTATTCCACTTGCTGTTCCATATGTAGGTGATGAGCCTCTGATGACCTTTTCTGACAACGCTCGAATTTAAATACAGTTTTAATTCAGGATCACTTCCATTTTCTACCTTGCAGCTCACAGTTCTGTTGGTACAGATCCAGTTAATTTCAGGTCCTGAGAGCATCTCTGAAAAGAAAAGAAAGATCCAACTCAAGTCAGGCAACTTACTTATTGTAAAAGATATACCTATTTAGAGCAGGAAAATGGAGTTAGTTGGGGACCAGGAAACAATTTCAAAGATCCCTAGCAATTTTTAAAATATCATTTCTATTTTATGTTATTTATACAGCACATTCAGAATAAATTTATTTCTGATATTTATAGATATATCAGTAAAATATACATCATATTCTCAGATGGTAAAGTGTCTACCGCAATGTGGGAGACCTGGGTTTGATCCCTGGGTTGGGAAGCTCTTCTAGAGAAGAAAGTGGCAACCCACTCCAGTACTCTTGCCTAGAAAATTCCACGGATGGAGGAGCCTGGTGGGCTACAGTCCATGGGGTCGCAAAGAGTCGGACATGACTGAGTGACTTCACTTTCTTTCTTTCTTTATACCTTAAAATGCTTTCACGTCTATGATATCATTTCATCCTAACAAACAGAGAAGCTGATGTTTTTCTTCCTGTTTATAGATGAAGTACCCAAGGATCTGGGAGGGTTAAATGGTTGGTCCAAAGGTACCATCTAATTAGTGGTACCACCCACTAATAAATGGCAAATCAGGAGAGGAGCTCACCCTCCCAAATTCAAGTTCAGTCATACAGTTAAGAGGTTTACCATGTCATGATCCCCACATGGCACAGGAGTCTGTGGGGGATGGAGGGTTGGGAGAAATGCTTTAAGAGCAAATGGGAACCTGACCCTGGAGTAACCTGTACATGTATAGCCTGGGGCCTTGGTCACAAATGGAAACTCCCTCCTCCTTCCCCCGGCAGATCCTGGGAGCAGCGGTGCTGTTCAAGCTCTGGACAGACAGAGCCCCTTCATCCTCCCAGAGCCGCTGGGTCACTCCCCGCACCTCACTGGTCCTCACCCGTAGATAAGGATAAGAAAGATGTTCCCCACCTGCACAGCAAGAATGACAGGTGGCAAGGGCCTGGCACATGGGTAGGCTCTGGCAATACTGGTGGTGGGGCTTCCCAGGTGGCACAGTGGTAAAGAACCCACCTGCCAATGCAGGAGGCACAAGAGGCGGGGGTTCGATCCCTGGGTCAGGAAGATCCCCTGGAGTAGGAAGTGGCACCCCACTCTAGTATCCTTGCCTGGAAAATTCCATGGACAGAGGAGACTGGTGGGCTTCAGTCCATGGGGTTGCGAAGAGTTGGACGCGACTGAGCAACTGAGCACACACAGTCTTGGTGGTAGCTGTTGTCATCACACGCGCCCTGCCTTTCCTTTCCTGACACGATAATATTCGAAGGCTGTGTCATAAAAGAAAAAGCCCTGGCCTTGGTGTCATGTGGACCAGGTTTAAATCGTACTCCACCTCTTGTGAGCTGTGACCGAATTCTGCCCTTTCTCTCACCCCGCTTCCCCTTTCTTTCCTCAGATTTGCCACCTTCCTCTCTCAGCACCCTTCCATTCATCATGCAGATGGACACCTTTTTTTTTCTTAATGATTTCCTCCCTCCCTGACTCTTAGACAATCATATCTTCCCCATGAACTTTCTCACCAAATTTCATTTCTGTCCCAGAATGTAGGTATGCAGAAATTAAGTGTTTTCCCATCCAGAGATTCAGTGTGACCCCGAATGAAGAGGATGGAAAAACATCCCCGAACACCAAGTCAGGGTCAGTGCATGCTCTAGGGGTTGAGTTGAAGAGTTTTTGTGTTTTCAAAATGGAAATACTCTTTTTTTTTTCTATTTATAAATCTACATGTTGTTGTGCAGTTGAAAACAACACAATATTGTAAAGCAATTATCCTCCAATTAAAAATACGAGTAGAAAAACGAGTAAAAAATACGAGTAAATCACATCACTGTAAAAATTGATAAAATATCAAAAAAGTTTCAAGAAGATTAAAAATCACTTGCAATTCTATTATGCAGCATCAATAATTATTGTTTCAATGCATCTAACAAATGTTTTCTTGCATGCATACCATATATAAATAATGTTCTAAAAAATAAAATTGGATCATATGAACTTTTAGTCTGCCTTTTTCCCTTTACTGATCTATTATGAAATTCTTTACTTTATGAACACTGATAAATATACATCTCCACCATCTTTTTAAATGATATATTGTTGATTTTTACGGCTTCCCTGGTGGCT
Source organism: Ovis canadensis (assembly GCF_042477335.2). Lineage (NCBI taxonomy): Eukaryota > Metazoa > Chordata > Mammalia > Artiodactyla > Bovidae > Ovis > Ovis canadensis. Next base: position 94,799,757 of record NC_091245.1, on the reverse strand, counting down.
CAGTGGTAAAGAATCTGCCTGCCAATGCAGGAGACGCAAGCTCCATCTCCGGGTCAAGAAGATCCCGTGGAGGAGGAAATGGCAACCGGCTCCAGTATTCTTGCTGGGAAAATCCCATGGACAGAGGAGCCTAGCAGCCCGTGGGATCACAGAGTCGGAACGGACTGAGTGAATGAGTACGCATGCATTCTTGATTTAATCAGTAAGTTTTTAACTGCTGGGGACTTTAAGATCCTTTCCAGTATTTCACTGACATGAACCACCCAGCGATGTGCAGCCACTTGAAAGCATATCTTTGTATACGTGCTTTCTGTAAGACAGCTGCGTACAAGAGGCGTGATTGTGTCGAGTGAGGGTACATCTCACAGATGAGAGCTCTCTGATTCCAGGTTGCTAGGACGAACTCCTTCTCCACTCACGTCTGCTTCTAAGGGGACTTCCTCAGCTTATGGCAGCAGCCGCCTCGTTAAGGAGTTGTGGGTACCAAGGCTGGAAACAGAGAAGCTTGAAGGAACAAAGAGATGGAGAGAGCTCTAGCACTGAGGAGACAGATACTGCGTCCCAGGGGCCTGAGGCACCTATGGTTAGCTGTTTCCCTGAAGCCTTGTCCCACGAATCCCCCATAGGGTTATAATTATGAAAATCAGACTCAGAGCAGATAGAGAATTTGCCCAAGGCCATGTGGCAAGAAATGGTGACTGGATCACAAATGGACATGCTGCGTAACATTTACACACACACACAACACGATGGCAGTTGTGTCATGGAAAGATCTCTGTCTTTTGGCAAAAGAGTGAGAATTTATTTTTGAGGTTGTGAAAACATTCTAAAATTGATTGTCGGTTTGGTTGTACAACTCTGTAAATACGCTACAAGCCATAGAATCATGTACTTTATATGGTGAATTTTACGGTATGTGCATTATATCTCAATAAAGCTGATGGGGTAGGCGTGGGTCAGGGCAGGGTGAGGGCAGAATGTCACCATCCTTGCTGAAACCAGCCTTGGGTTTGGATCCTGACTTTGCTCCCGTCAGACCACTACCTGTTTCCTCATAGTTGATGAGGGAATAACTACCTCTCAGGATTGTTGGGATCCTTAAGTAAGAGCATGTAGCAAAGCGCGTAACACATCACCAGTAGCCATTATCACCCAGGCAATAGTAAATGATACGTGGATGTGAAGCTCAAGTTTGAAACAGGATACTTGGCCAAAGTTATGACATCTGTGGTTCCCAGAGCCCACAACAGAGGCCTGTTCTGGCTGCATCTATCTCACCCCATTTCTGAGCTGTAGTCTGTATTCTGGTGCCGGACTAGGTGTGGAAAGTTGTCATCTGCAGGGGGGCTGCCAATGTCTGTGACTGTTGTGGGTGGGGGCTGCTACCAGATTCCCGTGCTCAAGAGCAGGGCTGGAGGGTGACTTTACGCAGGAGGAGGGGGTCCTTCCTTTGGCTGCATTTCCTGTGTCAAGCACGGAAATGCTTATTTGCTCACTGAATCTCTGGCTTGTGTTCAGGCTCAGGTTCCTATCTTCTTCTCCAAGCAAAGCTCAGCTTCTTCTACTGTTATCCATGCCCTGCCAAGTGACCCCTGGACTTGCAACTTCAATGTCAATTCAATTCTACTTTCTCGTCCCTCTCTCTCGAACTCAAGCCACTTTGTCCATCCTTTTTCCACACATGACCCTCAGTGTAAGCATGCTTCAGGCATTTTATAGGCACCCTTTGGTCTAGGCCTCCGATGAGGGAGACCTGGGTTTGATCCCTGGGTCGGGAAGATCCCCTGGAGAAGGACATGGTAACCCACTCCAGTATTCTTGCCTGGAGAATCCCATGGACAGAGAAGCCTGGTAGGCTACAGTCCACGGGGTCGCAAAGAGTAGGACACAACTGAGCGACTTCACTTGGTCTAGGCCACTGGTTATCAGCTCCAGCTGTGCTTTAAAATCACCTGGGGAGTTTAGCACCTACAATGCGCAGGCCCTGAGCCAAGAAACTCTGATTTATTTGGTCTGGGATGGAACTTAGTACTGGTAAATTTTACTGTACCTCAGCTGATTGCAACATGAAGCCTGAATTAAGACTCACCAACCAGCCCCTTCCTGCTTCCCCCGGATTAAAGCAGCAGCTCCCTGCCTAGTCTTCCATCTTTCATCTTCCGTAGCTACTACTGCTCCCCCGGTACACGCATAGACATACAGAGCCACACCTTGTGTATTTTCTACAGATACCAGCAAGAATACCTTCTACCTTTGATCATTCTGGTGTTGAGCAGATTAGAAACTATTCATCCTTTAATGCATTATTTCCAGCCCTTTCCTGCCTTACCACCACTCCTTCAGGACATCCGGGCTTGAAATTGTCTCTCTGGCAGAAGACCCACTGCCCTTCAGTCAGCCTCCCCTTCCTAGCCTCATAGCTTATCCTTCATCATCCACCTGAAATGGTCACCTTTCCCCCCTTCTGCCCACTGATTCCCCTCCTCCTAAATAATGCCATGTCAATCTAGATCCTTCACGCAAATCAGCATCCCCACCACCTCTGGAGAGGTGAAGTGTGTAGACGTGAGGGTCTATTAGCTGTGGCGTCTATCTGTCTCTCCCACAAGACTGGACCTTGCATCAAGGCAGGAGGAATGCGTTCGGTTTCCCCTAGGGCTCCCCAAGGCCAACATCTGGGCTGGGGACCTTGCATAAATGCTACTCTTTGGCTTGCTAAATAGCACCCATTTTGCGATGGAGGAATTTAGGGGTCAAAGACTTACCTTGAATCTTCAAATCAAATTTTTTGTTCAGTAGGTTTACTCCATTGGAATTATATACCTCTACCTTATAGAGATCACTATCGTTTCTCATCAGAGCTTTAATTTTCAGAGTTCCATTTGTAAACATATCATATTTGTCCGTCAGCTTGTAAAGTGGCATATCTTTCTTCATTCGTGTAATCTTGTTTCTGCTCTTGTGCCATTGTATATCTGCCACTATGTCACTTCTCTGAAAACCAGGAATGTCCAGGTTGAGGTCATGATCCAGGGCACCCCAGACGACAGTGCTTTCAGGGTCTTCACCTACAAAAAGCAAGACAGGTGCTGAGGTGCCTCGCTCCCAAGGAAAAGCAGGGCTGTGCCCTTTCTGACTTTTAAGCTCAGTTCAGGGTCTCCAACGAAGCTGCTAACAGTGAGAGTGAAGACCCTCACACCAACTTACCTTTGGTGGGAACAGTGAAAATCAGAAGGAAGCTGGCTAAGAGTTCACATGCGAGGTTCATCTTTGGGGATCGTTTCCTTCTGTGATTCTGTGTTCTTCTTGCAAAAGGAACTCAAGTTAACATCAGTGGAATCCACCCCCTGTGAGCTTAACCACGTGCCTCTCTTTTTTGCTTCTTTAGGTAACATAGAAAACAGACGTACACACACACACACACATACAAGCGTATACAATTCAGAAAACCAACCTGGCTGATGTAGCTCTTTGCCAAAGCAGGTATATGCCTGAGTGTGTCTTCTCATCATGTTTTAATCCTCACAGCAGCCTTGGGTGGGTTTTATTATGCTCATCAAAGAGAAGAGGAACTAACAAACTATGTAAGCCACTCAGAATCACCCTTTAGTTAACAAAGAGCCAGATGCAACCTTACGGCCCGCCTTCTATGCCCTCTACTGCAGTATATATGAAAAAGTATTACTATTGAAATAAGTAAATTGTTCCTATCAATCAATAAGACAAATGAAATTTGGTTTTTAAAATCAACAAAGAATACAAACAAGCAATTTATAAAAGAAATACATTATAGAAAAAATGTCAGTAAATGTATGAGAAGACATCTAATGCTACAGATATATATATATATATAATAGCTATTATATATATATATAAGTCATAAAACACCATCTTCACATTCAAATTGGTAAAATTAGAAAAGATAGTGATTTACATTATTGACAGGAATGTTGGGAGAAGCAGGCACCTTCATATAATACTTGAGGGAGTATAAAGTATACTTCCCATGGATGGGATTTGACAGTTTCCACTAAACTTAAAAAAAAAATATATATATATATATATATATATATATTTTAACCTAGTAATTTTAATTTGAGAAATCTATCCTTCAAAAACGCTTGAATAAGTGTGTAAAAATTCTGTCCAAGGATATTTGTTATAGCTTTTTTGGTAATAAAAATTTTCAAACAACTGAAATTGTGGTATATTCATATGATGAAATAGTGGTTGAGTTAAAATAGAATGAAGCAGCCCTAAGAGCATATTATATATCATATTGTATTGCGTTATACTATAATAGTGCAGACATAGGAAGAAATCTGTAAAGACTCATGCCAAACTTTTCACAGCACATCCCTTTCAGGACAGGCAAAAAGGAAACTTTCACTATTTTATCAACTTCGGTGAAATTAGAAATTTTGATAATGAACATATTCATTCTGTAATAACAAGTGTTTTTAATAAAGGGTGCTTAGGACACATCTGTTCCAAAGCATATGCAGATCCTGAGAAACATTTTGCCTCTAGCCCCCTTACCTCTAAGTGGCTCACCCACTAGCCAGCTGCCAACCACAGCCTCCCAAGTCCTGGTCCAGGCGACATGGTGATGGCCATGTGGCTCCCTGCCTTGGCCTTTCTGATAATTTTCCTAAGCTCTCATGGGACAAATGGAGAGCAGATGTCTGTTCTCTCTGAAATATTAATCAATCCTTCTCCTCTCTCATCTCATTTAATTCTTTTTTTTTTCCTTGAAACTTTAATTTTTTTTAAATTTTGTGTTGGGGTATAGCCGATTAACAATGTCATGATAGTTTCAGGTGAATAGCAAAGGGACTCAGCCATACATATGCATGTATCCATTCTCCCCCAGACTCCCCTCCCATCCAGGCTGCCACATAACACTGGCATCTCACTTAATTCTGGATGTTGAAGAAGCATGACTTCAAGGACAGAAACTGGAAAAGAAAAGGATCGGTAAATCTGTGTAAAATTTGAAACCTTTGTACATGAAAACCCCTGAGAAATGTAAAAGGCAAAGTACTGAAAGGGGCAAATTATTTGCATGATATATAACCTTGAAATCAAATTTTTCATGTAAATGGAGAAAGAAAAGATAGACACCTTGATATTAAACTGGGTCAAGGTCATCAAAGGACAATTCACCAGAAAAGAAGCACGATTGAATAAACCTATGAAAATGGAGCAGACTTATTAATAAGCAAAGAAATGTAAATGTCAACACAGAGGTATTTTCATCTTTTATTTAAAAGTGAAAATATACAGTGTTGATGATGGGAAAAACAGATATTCTTAAATATGGACAGTAGAAACACAAGCAGGTGTAGAGTTTCTGGCGGACAATTTCTCAGCATGAATTAGAAGCATCAAAAATATTTGTATTTTGACCTAGCAAATCCACAAGAATTATTTTATTTTAAGGAAATAATGAAAGACTTACAAGACTTGGCTAAAATTTATACCTTGTAGAATTGTTTATAACTCCAAATTGCACATGATTTAAATATTTGAAAGGAGGAAATCTGTTAAATCATGATATGAACTAACTGAATAGGGGGAGAAAAAGGTCACAATAAACAATATAATCCTATTTTTGTTTCTTAAAAAGTGTGGTGTGTTGTTTATGTATCTTTTGGAAGAAGACTCACTAGGGTGTTGGTCTCTGAGTGGTGGGATAATGCCTATTGTTCAGTTGCTCTTGGTTGTTGTTGCTATTCTGACATTTCTAAATTGAATATAAATTGCTTTTCAAGTGATCTCTTTTTCATTATAAGTAGACCTTCTGCTTAGGTAAAAAATCCCAGGACTGAAGATGGGTGCAGTTCCTGCCCTTGTGTGTGAGCTTCTGGGGAAAATCCACCGATGACTCATTCCAAATTTTCCATCTCCATCCTCACTGCCCTCTGGGAGCTCTCTTGCTTTATCTTCACTGACTCTTCTTATCTAAACTAATACTCCTGGGGAAACAGTTGAAGAGAGTAAGAAGCAGGTGAAGGAGTGGAAGACGTTTTCACAGATCTATCCCTGGCTAGCAAAATACCTTCAGTTCCTGCTCCTGCCGTCCCTGCGCTGTGTCAAGGGAAAGCTCTCGAGAGAGAATCAGATTCTGTTAACACTTTGGCAGTTCACACCCAACCGAACGTGCTGAATTGTCAGATTTTAGAGCAGCAGGAAATTCAGGAAGTGATCTGGTCTGCTCTCTGCATTTCAGCTGACGGTCTTGAGCCCATGGAGTTTCTAGGGTGTTCCTGTCCCCCTTGTCCGAGTCAGCAGCCTAATCCCCAGGCTCTGGGACACTCTCTGCTTCCTACTTCAGGGTCATCTTTGCCTCTCACCCTTCATGTGCCCCCTCAACTTAGGAGTCAGTAAGTCCAGCTTTGCTTTCCTACTTAACACCCGTCTCTTCTGCTTGTGCCCTCGTCATGCCTTCCCACAAGCTCAGGTGAGAATGTGAAACAGGAGGCAGGCAGGTAGCATTTTATACTAAAAGCTGAGTATGTCGTGGCCTCAGTGCTGATGAGAAAGGCCACGTGTGTGAGTGTTTGCAGCCTGGTCCCGTTGATACTCGGCCTCACATTAGCATTGTATCAGCACCAGCGCACAGCTATGCTATGCTCACCGCCAGGCAGCGACTGGCTGTTCTCGCAAAGGCGGCCTGTAATCAGCCACCCGTATATGTTCCAAGGTGGGAGGCCTCCGTCTCTGAGCCCCAAGTCCGTTGCCAAGTGTTATTTCCTCTGGGGCAAAAACTTGAGTTTCCTTTTCCTTCTGCGTTTCCCACCCACACGGCAGACAGGAGAGAATCAGCCCACGGAAAAAGCTCCTGTGTGAAGTCTGGATGCCTGAAATGAGAGTCGTTGAGACTGGAAGTCCCCCAAGGGGGTAAATTCCTCTGAGAGAAGATGGAATACACATTTGTCACTAGCCGTATAATCATGTGATTACAGAGAAGCGAGTTTTGAGCCAAACCAAGCCGGCCTACGTGTACCAGTTATACAGATCTAGGCAGATAGGTCCTGCTTGTAAGCCTCAGTTTCCACATTCTCAAGCTGACTGTGAGTCAGATGAAGTGATGGGTGTCAGGCATCTAGGGCAGTGCCTGGCCCCTAGGAGACCCTCAACAAACATCAGCTTTCTTTCTCATCTGCCATTATGCTCTGGATAAGTGGCCTACTTAAGAGCATAAGGGAAGGGACAACATCGAGACACTTTGCCTTCAGAAAAAAGTCAGGAAAGCTGGAGGCTCTCAGGGTTTCTGAACACTGTCCAGCAAGAAAGCGGGGGACTTAAGATTGACAAGACCTAGGAAACTATGATTTTTTTAGGGCACATGTTGCTTTTCTCTGCTTTTTATTTTTGTAGACTTCTTCCCCGTATTTATTTCTCAGGATTGCTTAGCTGGATCGCCAGCAGGGCCTGTGAGCTTGTGAGCTAAGAAGCGGTGAAACAGAGCCCTTCTCAGCTGCTGGGCTTGGGGACATGAGCCCAGGTCACAAGAAGCTGGTGCTGGCTGAACAGCAGAGGAAAACAGACTAAAGGCCAGCACTTGAGGAGAGCAAGAAGGAGACCGCAGCTGGCTGAGCCCTGAGAAGGGCCCGCAGGGCCGGAAGTCCATACAGCTCTCCAACAAACAGCAAAACACAGGAAATGCTGGTGGCATGAAGAGCTGAACAGGGAAGGTGAAAGAAAGGGTGATGTGCTTGGATTCAAGCTGGGAGACTCAGTTTAAAGACAGCTCTGACTTTGCCTACTTGCTAGCTGTGTGCTCCCCACAGTCCCTCTTTGAACCTCAGTTTCAACGAGTAAAATGGCAAAGAGGTGGAGGGGCAGTCATTCTGGTTGCTCAATTTTGCTCAAGAGGTTGTGATGAGGGCTAGATAAGGTAACCAATGAAAATCTTACATGTGATGGTGAGAGCGGCCATCAGAAACTTATGGAGGGCTGTGCCATTTTAGAGATGCAGACACAGAGAACAGATGTGTGGGCGGAGGGTTGGGGAGTGGGATGAACTGGGATTGACGGGATATACACTGTGCTCCGTTGCTTCAGTCGTATCAGACGCTTTGGGACGCTATGGACTGCAGTCCCTCAGGCTCCTCTGTCCATGGGATTCTCCAGGCAAAAATACTGGACTGGATTGACGTTTCCTCCTCCAGGGGATCTTCCCCACCCAAACTACCGTGTGTAAAATAGGCGGGAGGCTGCTCTATCGCACAGGGAGCTCAGCTTGGTGCTCCGTGGTGACCTAGATGGGTGGGATGGGGCGGTGGGAGGGAGGCTCAACAGGAAGGGGATAGAGATATGCATACAGCTGATTTCACTTCATTGTACAGCAGAAACGAACACAACATTGTAAGGTGATTATACCACCAATTAAAAAAGGAAGCGTATGGGGAAATCATCGAAAGGAGGTTTCTGGGCTTAGTTCAGGCACAGCCAGATCCCGCTAGACAAGGCAATCTCTTCAGAGTCAGGGGGGCTGAGCAGAAAAGAAAACTGTCCCCGATCACAGCACCAGGATCCCGCAGCCCCTGGGGCTGCTTTCTTTCCAAAGGATCCTGGGGCAAAGCTGCGTGCTGCTGCCACCCTCTGGTCACAACCTGAACTGCACACTTGCTAATTTCACTGCCGATGGTTAGAACACAACCTTTGTATATGAACAGTATTTGTATAATGTTTTTGTTTACACTTTTCCCCCTCTAAAAAATTATATTCTTTCATCCACACAATATCCTTGCACTGTAAGCATTTTCGTAGATGAATAAACCAAATCTTAAAGAATTTAAAGCATCCTCGGTGAAGACTTAGCCAGGAAGTGACCCAGATTCTCTGATCCAAGAACTGTGCTCTTTCTGCCTACTACTATAGCAGGTATCAGAATCTGAGGATGGGATTCTCCTGACATCTTCTCCTATCCCAACCCCTCCTCCATGGTCCCAAACTCCTGATATCCCTCTGTGTCTGAGGTTGCCCATGGGCGGGGATGTGAAACTAGAAAAGAAGTGAGCAGGGCACATGGTGCCCCAGTCCTCCCAAGGATCTCAGACAGATGAAGGAGGTGAGACAGGCATCCACGGGCCCCGGTACCCATGCGAAGTGCTACAGGCAGGCTCAGGTGGAGTTCATGGGAGGGCAAAGCGGTTCCAGTTGGGAGAGGTGATGCCTGAGCTGACTGTTAAAAGGCTAACAGGGTGCAAGTTCATCAAGGGGTGAGTGAAGGACATCCCAGGCTGAAGGCCCAGGAAGAGGAAAGCACAGATACAGACAGACTTCAGTGCAAGGGGAAGAGGCATTCCTGTTTGGCTGAGAAGAGGGCAGTGATGCTGGATGTGGAGACTGGGCAAGGGATGAAATTCCTCCTACTTTGTAAGGCCATCCATTCTTCATGCTTTCCACTTAACTTGTGTAACCAATATTTGTTGTTACAGGCACACATTCCGTTTGTTTCTAGGGACAATAGCGAAACCAACACTTTGTCCCATAGCTTTGAATTTATTCAATGAATATGTATCGATTGCCTACTTTCCCTGTGCCAGGCACTCTCCTGGGTCCTGGGATATACTCCTCACCCACCCAGCCCTCAATGAACTTACATTCTACTGGAGGCACAGACAATATACAACAGAAATAAGTAACATATAAATAAGCATTTAGATGGTGAAAATGAGGGAGAAAAATAAGGAATGAAGGAGGAGTGTGGGCAGGGTGGAGGGTTTGCACCCTTAGAGGGTGTGACCACAAATATCTCACTGAGGAAGTAGCGTTGGGTAAAGGCCTGAGGGAGTGAGGTGGGGGGAGCAGGGGGGTGAGACCGCAGCCTATTTGGGGAGAGGGGTGCGAATGCAGACGTGTTGGGGTGGAGCAGCAGTGGACAGGGGCAGGGGGGGTGGTAGGGGGAGGAGAAAAAGTCTAAGAGGCAGAGGTGAGACAGGTGGCAGGCAGTCATAGGAGGCTTTGTTCAGAGCAGGAGCAATTCCGTGCTGTCCTCCTTAAAGTCCTGTTGTTTCTGCAGAGTCAAAACAATGCGAAAGGAGCCTCTTCTGCAGTTTGACTCTATAGATTTGACAAGGGTGTGGGGAGGTGAGGCCACAGGGTCCTGGGACACAGAACCAACCATCACAAACTTAGTGGCATAAAACCACCACCGTGCTGTTGTGATCCCAGAACCTGTGGGCACGCCTCTTCCTGAGCTGGCGTGTCTGGAGCCTCCACTGGAAGGGATGCTGGGAGAGCTGGGCCTGAAGCCTGCCCTGGGAGGGGGCTGCAGCACTGTCGGCCAGAGGACCCCCGTGGCCCTTCCCAGGGCAGCGTGAGGGATTCCTTCTGAGAGCGAGGGGCCACCAGAGAGCAAGCACTCCAAGAGGAGAGGGCACAAGGGCCTGGCCTCTTATGACCTAGTCTCAGGAGTCCCAGAACATCATTCCCACCACTCAGATGGCTGAAGGAGTCACAGAGCACAGATTTCAGGAGAGGAGCGCCATGTCTTAATGGAGAGCATCTCAAAAGAAGCAGCAGCCTTGTAAAACACCACCGCAATGAGCCCTCAAGGTCCACCCATGTTGCCGCAAATGGCAGGATTTCCTCCTTCTTAGGGCTGAATTATAGATTTTCTGTAACAGTTCATCATTTAGGTGCTTCCATGTCTTGGCTATGGTAAATAATGTACTTAGCCATGTACTTAGCATGCAGCTATCTCTTTGAGTTAGTGTTTTTATTTTCTTTGGAAATAAACCCAGAAGTAGGACTTGCTGGATGACACGGTAGTTCTATTTTTAATTTTTTGAGGAATCTCCATCCGATTTTCCACAGTGGCTGTACCATCATGTTAAGTGTTGTTATGATGGACAAAGGGACGCAAGGGTACTTTGCGAGGTGTTGCTACGTCTGTTGTCTAGATTGCAGTGTTTGTTACCATGATCTTGCCATCATGGATCTCTGCATATGTCCAAACTCTTCAAATCGTGTACATTAAATATGTGCAGTTCTTTGCATATCAATCATACATCAATAAAACTGTTCAAAAGAAAAGAACAGTTCCCGGGGAAAGGGGGGCTTCTCCACTGTGGGCTGTGTCTATAAACATACAATTAGCCCCTCCTCTCTCTCCACGGGGGAGGGGACAGTGTCGGGTGCCAAAACTGTGCCAAGTATGTATTAATAAACTCTGAACCATATTGGCAGCTTTGTGGTTTTCTGCAGCCTTTTGCAGCCTGGAAAACGTTTTCCTATTAGAAGCCCCTGCTGTTTTATCTATTACACGTGAAACCGAATAAGTCTCCATACGTCCACAGGGAGTTGGGGAGTAGCATCAGAGTGTGCAGCGAGGGGAAGGGAATTAAAAAGGGAGCTAATGTCATCCGCGGGGAATAGCGAGTCGGGGGTGGGGGTGGGGGGACTGGGGATTGCTCCGGAGGAGAAGGGGCTGCGGAAGGATTTTTCGCCATGTGTTGCGGCCACTCAAGCAGGAGCACGCGCCTGCTGTCCGAGCGCCCCCCAACATATAAAAGGCAGCTGCACGGAATGTTACACATGGGCTGACTTACAGAGAGAAAAATTTTTATCTCACAAGGCAGATTTGATTTCCCGAGACCATATGCTTGCTTGTCTTTTTCCGAAGAGCCCACGATCTCATGAGGGAAAAATTCAGTTTTATTGGCTCTCGGAGAAAAGGGAATTGGAAATGTTAGCTAAATAGAGACCGCATGGACCTGAATCTCTGAGCACTCCCCCGGGGCTGTGGAGGAGTGTCAGGCTATGAAACTGCAGATCCGAGGACAGAAATGCAAAACCGAGAAGAGCTGTGGCTGGGAGCAAGGCAGTGTGGGCTCTGGTCCCTGCTTTGTTGCTCACGACCTCCGAACCACGCTCTGCCTGTGATGTGGGGGGAGGACAGGATTTGCCCCGTTTGTGCTGCAAAACCGACGTATAAGTGTTGCATAAGGGGCACCATATGCGACACTGACTTGGGACTTAACAGGGGTAGTTGCAGGCCAGATATTGTTATTATTAATATTTGAAGACAACTTACAATCTGACCAAAGCTAAGGTATTTGTCCAGTTTTTAAGCAACTATTACTTGAACACTGTATTAGGACTCTCTGTCTACAAGTGGCATCACGTCAAATGAAAATGCCTTATTCATAATCGGGAAGTCATTAGGTCATTCATTCAATCAATCAGTAAGCTGACAACACTTTGCGTCTCTGCTATGTGCCAGCTGCCTTTCTAAGAACTGGGTGCAGAGCAGCAAACTCAACACCCCAAGTTTCTCAAAGGATGTGCATGCTAAGGAGGAGATACAGATAATAATAGCCACAAATATATGTCGTTTTTCAGGAAGTGATGCCTGATACAAAGAAAAATCAAGCAAGGCAAGGGGATACAGAGTGACAAGGAAGGGCTACTTTAGGGAGGACTGGCCAGAGATGACCTAACTGGAAAGGCAGTGGGTGAGCAGAGCTGTGAGGACAAGAGGGAGCAAACTGTGCAGAGGCCTGATGGAAGGTGTCCCAGGGAGCGGGGACAGTCAAAGGCGGGAGTCAAAGGCCAGTGAGCATGGAGTGGGCCGAGCTAGAGCAGGAGTGGTGGGAGATGAGGTCAGAGGGGAGCGGGTGGGTCATGCAAGGCCTGTGAGTCAAGAAAAAGTTCTTGCAGCCGAACAGAGAGCTTTTAGAGGGTTCTAAGCAGAGCAGTGGTATTGTCTGACCCATGGGTTTAATAGGATCACTCAGGCTACCTTGTGGAGAAGAGTGCGCGAGGGCTGGGGGTGGAGGCAGGGGCTCAGTGTGCAGGTGTTGCAGCGGCCTGAGCCTAAGGACTGGGCAGGGAGCAGCAGGCACACAAGGCGGCGCTGGATTATGGCTGCATCTCGAAGGCAGTGCTGGTGGGATGTGTTTACAGGTTGGAGGTAGGGCATAGGGTGCCGCAGGCTTCCCTGGTGGCTCAGCGGTAAAGCATCTGCCTGCTAAGCAGGACACACGGGTTCAACCCCTGGGTCTGGAAGAAGGAAATGGCAACCCACTCCAGTATTCTTATCTGAAGAATCCCATAGACAGAGGAGCCTGGTGGGCTACAGTCCATAGGGTCGCAAAAGAGTCAGACATGACTTAGCGACTAAACAACCGTAGGTCTAGAGTGGTCCAATGCAGTTGGATCCATGAGCTCAAATATTAAAACCAAGACTCTTAGCCTTTCTGTGTCTCTTGGTGCCGTTCTCTCCTGTGCTGGCCTCATTTTCAGCTGGGCTCTTCCTCAGGCTGGTAAAGATGGCCACCAACCCCTATGGCCCATCAGCTTGCTCAGAGAAGTAAGGAAGATTTTGTTCCAAAGAATCTTCAATAGATGCCCTCTCTGGCCTTGTTGGTTTGAACAGGGTCCTGTGCTCCCACCAAACCAATGAGAATGACCAGGGAAGGGAATCACGTTGACTCAGTTAGGCTGAGCCACAAGCTCCCTTCCTAGAGCAGGGGGTGCTGTTAGCTTCCCCTTGGTGCGGGGGGAGCTGCAGGGAAAGGACCAAAAATCAAGAGTGGCCGCTGAGAGAAGGGGGCTCGGTGCAGCCTGGCTTTCCCTATGGGCACTGCAACCAGGGAGACTTTAGCAAGGGCATCTCAGCAAACAGGAAGAGGTACACAACAAAGATGCAGACCGGGGAGCTGTCACACATGGAGGCTGAGGGAGAGAGGAGGCCAGAGGTAGTTCTGGAACAATTTAAGCAATGTGTACATAGGCATGAGGGCCATGGGATCCAAGTATGTTTACATTGCCAAGGGGTGAGATGATGAGATAGGTTTTGTCGTCTGGGACACACACAAATGACTGACCACAAGCCAAGGCGGAACAAAATAGATGCTGAATGAGAGCCACGAGCACCGTGCACCTGGGAAGCTCAACACTGAGGTGCTGCAGTTCAGAAATGAGAGATGGACGACACTCAGGTAGACTTAGATCAGGAATGATGTTTCACTGTCACTGATAGCAAGCGCTTAATTATCCACGGCCACTGGCCCTGCTGGGTGGGCAGCATCTTTCCAGTCATTAGCTTCCCCAGCAGTCCATGCCCCGAGCTGCTAATTGGTGGCCCATCTGACTGCACAGCTTCCTCTCCCGCTTTGCCCCAGGCATAGCTTTCTGTACTAGCCGCGAAACAGCCAGGGGAAGAACCACCAGCAGCTGAGGGGCAAAAAGCCCTTTGGCTGCAGATGGAAAACTGGAGAAACCTGGGTGGTTTTCAGGGGAGAAACAGGTGGCAAAGGAGGGGGCCCACCCATAACTAAAGCCCAGGTCACCCAGCACTTCTTCTAAAGGGGAAGCAAAATACAAGCAGTGCAACTTCCTCCAAAGACTGAGAAGAGAGTCACAGAGAAACACACTCCCATGTGTGGAGAAAAAGGGAGAGAATTAAATGAGAACATTCTGCATCAGTTAAAGCTTCCTGGGAAAAAGATAAGAGTGGCAAAAACTCAGAATTAGATCACACCAGCCAAAGCAATTAAGGAGAATAAGATGTGCTTTTTACAAATATCAGGGGAAAGGAGATTATGAAGGGGAAATAAGACTTAATAAATGCAGAGGACCATGAAATTAATGATGACCACAAATGACTGAAATACTCAATTCGTTCTCTGTTAGCCTTTAACTAGGAAAACAAAGGGAAGAAACTGAGCAATTAAAAAGCAAGGACAAGTTGAGAAGAGAATGAAGTAACTGCTGGCAGGGAGGAGGTGTCTGGCCACATGGTCCTCAAACTTTACAGGCACTTTGTTGGGATCCAACACCTAGGGTTCGTGTGTCAGCCCCAACCCGGCACGTGTGCTGGGCTGATGAGCGTGGTGCCCTCGTTTTCCTGAGTCTGATGAACTGATGGGGCTGAAGAAAGGGAGAAGAGTGAGAGGTGGGAGGGGAGACTCCTCAGCTGAATTTGGAACCATCGTAATGGCCCTAATTAAGTTGCTGGTCTTCAGTGTGGCCACCCCCTTCCCTCCCACTCTTCCTACCCTGCTTCAGGTCCTCTGTCCTTCAGGGCTTAGTATCCAGTGTTTAGTGCCCATTTCTTGGCGTATTCTCTGTGAAGAGCCCACCCACAAGACTGGCCTGTTTCTGAGAATTGGGAGGAAGTATGGAGAGTCTCAGTGGTAGAGAATCTGCCTTACCAACGAAGGAGACACAAGAGGCATGGTTCAGTCCCTGGTCTGGGAAGATCCCCTGGAGAAGGAAATGGCAGCCCACTCCAGTATTCTTGCCTGGGAAATCCCATGGACAGAGGAGCCTGAAGGGCTACACAACAGTCCACGGGGTCACAAAGAGCCCAACACGACTGAGCAGCTTAACAACGACGTAGGTTGTTAACAACAACATAAGGTCAGGGTGGGCTGACCAAGCAAGAGTGATTTCTGTTTTGCCTAAGTGGGGAGATCAAGTTGATTTCTATAACTTGCAACGAGAAATCCTAACTTACCCCGCCAATTTCTACAACAGGTATTGGAGATAGAAGGGTATGCAGTCAAGGGCACTGCTCTCAGAGAGTTTGTGGCCCCGTAAGAGAGACATCACACATACCCAGATCCTTGGAACACTGTGTGATGGTTGCAATCATGGTAGACGTCTGGAGGCAGTGCCCCAGTGGAGTCGTTGTTGCCCCGCGTTCCGGGAAACAAACTCACTCAGGAGGACAATGCAGATAGTGTGTTGTGCCTGAAGTCCGAGTCCCCAAAACTGAGAGAATAAGACGTCCACAGCAATGCAAAAGCATAAAAGGGGTTTATTGCTAGCTCGAGCCAGGGCCCAGGTCTCATCCAGCACAGTGGAATCCGACAAGAGCCCCGAGCTCTGAATCACATCTACATTTATACAGACGGTTCTTTGTTCCTGTAACAGCATAGCTGATTGGCTAAACCATGCGCGCATGCGGGACTATTAAACCCCGCATCCCTATGCGGATTGGCTCGGGTCTGGTGCGGGCAGGGGGCTATGGGGATTTTTCTGACTGGTCGAGCTACACTGCCTGCGGGAGTTCCCAGTGCCTCAGCTTTCCTAAAGACTAAACCTCAGGCCTAGCCTGCCCCTTAGAGCCTGTCCTGGCTCCAGTTTGGTCCTAACAAGTGGCGTGCGGTTTGTTACACCAGCGGGCCCAGGGCAGAGTCTCCTCTTAGCCAAGGACCCCGACCAGCATTTGTGAAAATCTTTTATACCCCATGTGTACGTGTCTGAACCCACCACTCCAAATTCCTTCAGACTTACATAAACAAAGGAAGGGTAAATACAATCCCATTAACCCCATCATTCACGTGTTATGTGCTCCAACAGTTAAACAATTGGCCAATAATCAATAAGCCCGACATGACACTCCGATAGGTACGGAAAAATTTATGGCCTGTCCAGAGGGGGTCTTATCCTTCTGCTGTTGTTTCCTTAGGCACTAAACACAGAGGTCAGAGTCCATCTGAAAGGTGGCCGAGCATGATCAGCATGAACAGGCCTAAGGTGGAGTCCAGGCCCTATGGATTCCCTCTTCAAAGTCAGAGGTCCAACTCTACTCAGGTGGACCAGGAAAGGCTTCTAAAGTTTACTGTGCTTGCTTCTGACAGATGCCTGGGATGTTTGACATGTAGCAAAGGAGCTCTCCTCAGACAGCACCGACCCAGGTGGAAAGAGCAAGAGGCACCAACAAGATGTGGCAAAAGTCATTCCCCTTCGTTTCGAAACCTTTCCAGCGTCTCCTTCCTCCTGCTGCCTCACATTCTCTTGCAGCGCAAATATTTCTTGCTAGAGAGTGTTTAAAAATAGATTAAACTTTTAGCTAAACTCAAGCATTAGGAAATTTCACCTCCCTTAACTGCATTACAAAAAGGGCTGAAGTGTGAGGTCAGGGCTTAACCAAATAATGGACTTCCTGACTTGGTGGTTATAGAGGTTTGGAGGGAGTTGGGTGGGGTGGGGACCTCAAGGACGGGAGAGCACCCTGTGGATGACTACGTGCTGTGTCCAGATGGCCCTTAGGCCCCTGGAAGCACACAGCACCTCATACACCTTCTTCCCCACCTTCCTTTATTCAAGGAAGTGCCAGCTGAGCACACAGACATGACTCTGCCCTCCCAGAGACCAGCGGCTCACAGGAGGCTCAGATCACCCCAGGAACGAAGGGACAGCTGCCAAGGGAAGATGTGCTGGAAAGGAGAGGCATGGGCATTGTGACCGTGGATCCAGGTGGGAGGACCAGGACAATCAGGGAGGCCTCCCTGAGAAAGCTCCACTGACCTGGGATAGGAAGGGCAGGTGCCCTACCTAAGCCAAGCAGGTGGGAATGAAGGAGGAAACAGAACAGGCTCACACTTCAGCCCTTTTTGTAATGCGGTTAAGGGAGCTGAAGGTCCTCCAGCTGTCAAAGGGACAGAATCTCAGAACTGCACCGCCTGCTCACAGGTCAGTGCTGCCTCTTGGCACAGACAGAAACCTCCCGGGGTTCAGGTAAAAGGCACGCTGCCCTCTGAACACCTGGAAGTGGGCTTCACTGAAATGAAACCTCACCAACACTACCATTACCTGCTGGTCATAGTATGTGCGTTCTCGGGATGGGTAGAAGCTTTTCCTACCCAGACTGAAAGAGCATCAAAAGTAGCCTGGTGCCTGCTTAGGGAGATGGTTCCCAGATTTGGATTTCCTACCAGCATTGGATCGGACAATGGCCTGGCTTTTGTAGCTGATTTAGTATAACAAGTAAGCAAAACTTTAAACATCAAGTGGAAATTACATACAGCATATAGGCCCCAGGGTTCTGGGATGGTGGAAGGAACCAACTGGATACTTAGAGAGACACTCTCCAAGTGGATCACAGAGACCGACTGTTCCTGAGTGGACTGGTTTCCGACGGCTCTGCTCAGACTCAGGATGACCCCACAGTCCCATGGCTCTTCTCCATACAAAACTGTGTATGGGAGGTCCCCTCCCATAATAAAACAGGTGTTAACAAATATGACTCAGGTAAGGGGAGATGAGATTTCAGAGCAGATGGAACAACTGGGTAAGGTAGTAAATCAGGTAACTAAGCTTGTACGCCTGGTGGGCTGCCATCTCTGGGGTCGCACAGAGTCGGACACGACTGAAGTGACTTAGCAGCAGCAGCAAGCTTGTACAAGAAAGGGTGCCATACCCTCTTGGGGAACAGATTCACGAATTTGTGCCGGGGAATCAGGTGTGGTCAAGGACTGGAAGCACGACTCCTTGGCCCTACATTGTCCATACACTGTTGTTCTAACCAGCCCTGCTGCAGCTAAAGTTGCAGGTGTCACTCCCTGGATCCTCCACACGAGGGTGAAGACAGCATACCACGCAGACCCGGAGGATGCTGAGCTGACTACACAAAAGGACCCCACTGATCTCGGTGAAACCAAGATCATCTTAAAGAAGAAACAGAGATGAAGCTCTACAATCAACTGCTGCCACAAGGACTTGCTGGTGTCATCTTGAGATTAACCATAGTTTCAGTACAAAGAGGGATCTGTGCTATAATCAAAGTGGAATGTTGTGTATATATTCCTGATTTATCTGGCAATATATCAGCCACCCTAAAGGTCAGGTAAAAGTTATGTCTGATGATAATCTTCCTTTTTGGACTTCGGTCTGATCTTGGGTGAAGGGTGATTGGTGGAAAACTATATTTACCACTGTTATAGTTGCCCTGATAGGTCTGCTTTGTGGACCCTTATTTTGCAATGTATTATGAACTTTGTAACCAACCCAAAGGTTGATGTTGTTCTCCCAAACTGGAGGTCGGAGAGTCAGGGTGCAATATATCCCTATGAATGATGCTCATACTATGAGTTAAGAGCATCAAGAGAGAGGAATGAAGGAGGAAACAGAACAGGCTCCATCTTGAAAGCAGGACTCCATCTTGGGCCGGACCGTGGACTTTGAGCTAGACACCCAGTATCTATGGAAACCACATACCAACTGGAAAACCAGGCCCCTGGATGAAAGAGCCTCAGGGCTCATACCTAGACTCTCTGCTGCCTAAAAGAATACCCTAATTATCTGTATAACCAAATAGAATCATAAATTCTATTATGCTTATTGGGGTATGACCACAGGCCTATTTATAATTGTCCCCTGTTAACTACCTAGGCTTAAGGCATATGAAACACGGGTTAACTTTGATTGTATCTTTCTTTTCCTTTGTTCAGACTAGTTTCAGGGAATTTGGGGAGGTGGGTTTGGGCACGTACACTTAGGGTATATAAGGTTTTGACTGTGTGGATCACAATAAACTGTGGAAAATTCTGAAAGAGATGAGAATACCAGACCACCTGACCTGCCTCTTGAGAAATCTGTATGCAGGTCAGGAAGCAACAGTTAGAACCGGACATGGAACAAAGACTGGTTCCAAATAGGAAAAGGAGTACGTCAAGGCTGTATATTATCACCCTGCTTATTTAACTTCTATGCAGAGGACATCATGAGAAACGCTGGACTGGAAGAAACACAAGCTGGAATCAAGATTGCCAGGAGAAATATCAATAACTTCAGATATGCAAATGACACCACCCTTATGGCAGAAAGTGAAGAGGAGCTAAAAAGCCTCTTGATGAAAGTGAAAGAGGAGAGTGAAAAAGTTGGCTTAAAGCTCAAATTCAGAAAATGAAGATCATGGCATCTGGTCCCATCACTTCATGGGAAAGAGATGGGGAAACAGTAGAAACAGTGTCAGACTTTATTTCTGGGGGCTCCAAAATCACTGCAGATGGTGACTGCAGCCATGAAATTAAAAGATGCTTACTCCTTGGAAGAAAAGTTATGACCAACCTAGATAGTATATTGAAAAGCAGAGACATTACTTTGCCAACTAAGGTCCGTCTAGTCAAGGCTATGGTTTTTCCTGTGGTCATGTATGGATGTGAGAGCTGGACTGTGAAGAAAGCTGAAGGTGGAAGAATTGATGCTTTTGAACTGTGGTGTTGGAGAAGACTCTTGAGAGTCCCTTGGACTGCAAGGAGATCCAAGCAGTCCATTTTAAAGGAGATGAGTCCTGGGTGTTCTTTGGAAGGACTGATGCTAAAGCTGAAACTCCAGTACTTTGGCCACCTCAGGTGAAGAGTTGACTCACTGGAAAGGACTCTGATGCTGGGAGGGATTGCGGGCAGGAGGAGAAGTGGATGACAGAGGATGAGATGGCTGGATGGCATCACTGACTCAATGGACGTGAGTTTGAGTGGACTCTGGGAGTTGGTGATGGACAGGGAGGCCTGGCGCGCTGCAATTCATGGGGTCGCAAAGAGTCGGACACGACCGAGCGACAGAACTGAACCGAACTGATCTGCATTGTCCTTCTGAGTGAGTTTGTTTCCCGGAACGTGTGGCTACAACATTTGGTGATGGGCCGGGAAACTCCTCACTTTGAGGAGACAAGTCCCATTTGGGACTACTCCAAGGCCTTCTGGCTCGAATCTTCTAGAGGGGGGAAGGCGCCTCGCCCTTCTGGAAGGATTCTGCTTCGCAGTGGCTGGACCTCTCATGCTAGCAGGTGGTGAACGGCAGCAGGGGATCTGAGAGCTCAGGTGAGTGGTAACCCATCCGGCAGGGTGGAAGAGGGGGCCTGACTACCCCGCCCCGGGAGGGACTAGAAGGGGCACAGACCCGCAGGAGCTTGGAGTAGGCAGGTGGCAACGATTGCTTAGTACATAGGTTGACGAGCATGTTAGGGCTTAGGAAGGAATTTTGTGAAGCTCATTTAGGAGGTGGTGTCCATGCCATCTTGGGGAAAATTATTACCAAGCAATTGCCAGGGGATTTTTAGGAGAAGAAACTTGGTTTTTGTGTGCTCGTATTCTGCCCTCCCCAAGGAGACGTCCTATCTGCTATGAAATTCTTGACCCACTAGGAATTGTCAAACTAGAAGGAGGGGGATACATAAGTGAGTACGAATTGGCTTTTCTGGAGACGGCCTGGGAAGTGGGATATTTAACCCATCTGTATTTTCATCCGCACCTGATCAAGCCCACCGAGGCAGAATGTACTTTAAAAGTTAAGGGAGAAACAGTCTTGGATCACGTGGTGTTCTGGTTCAGCTGTGCTGACCAGCAGGTGAAGACACCCCGATCCTCCTTCTCCCTCTGGGATCTGGCAGGTAATGCCTCCTCTACGGATATATTAAACTGGCAAAGACACGCTCCACCGTACTCCGGGGAGCCACAAGCCATGATTAGGCTAATGGGGACTATTTTTCGAACCCATTGCCCTACATAGGATGACATAATCCAACTACTAGTCTCCCTTTTCAGCACTGAGGAAAGACACAGGATCCTAACAGAGGTCAGAAAATGGTTAAGAGAGATGGCACCTGAGGGTACTGCAAACCTGCAGCAGTGGGCAGAAGTAGCCACCTCCAATGAGAGGCCCAGTGGGGGCTGTAACACAGAGGAAGCGAGGGGCCATCTGGAGAGATATCGGGTGGCTATATTACAAGGTCTCAAGAGGGGGGCCCGAAAAGCTATGGGCATCACAAAACCCTCCAAAGTGATTCAAAGGGAAAGCAAATCACCCTCTGAGTTCTGCGAAAGATTGTGCGAGGCCTATAGACAGTATACGCCAACTGAACCAGCCAGAGGCTGCTGGGTCTCACGTGGTGATAAATACAGCCTTTGTGTCTCTAGCCTCCCCTGACAATGTCAGATGGGGGGACATCAAGTGACTCATGAATTTTTGTACATCCTTGAATGCCCAGTACCTTTGTTAGGAAGAGACTTGCTGTCTAAATTGGGGGCATAAGTGACCTTTCCCCCCACGAAAGACCCACTGTTTGAGTGGCTCAACCATCTATTTACTCTTCCTCTCAGTAACCCCTCAAGATGAATGGAGGTTGCACAATCTCCTGGAAGGGAAACCGGATGGGCTAAACAGTCAACAGAGAGAGTTAACTCAACAATTCCCTGAGGTCTGGGCAGAAGACAACTCCACAACCCCCACCCCCCCATCCCCAGGCTTGCAAAACAAGTCCCACTGGTAATAGAACTCAAACCTGGTACAATGATGTCAGCACCCGCCTTGGGCCTGCCAGACCTTGCTAACTGGCTATGAGTGTTGTCTCAGATTATGGGGACATGGGACAGACCAGTGACTTATCTCCTATCAGCTGGACAATGTTGCCAATGGGTGGCTGGGATGCTTACAGGCAGTCGCTGTGGTTGCCTTACTGGTCTGGAAGGCAACCAAGCTGACTTTGGGCCAAGATTGTTCATAAAAGTCCTGCATGAGGTCAACACTCTCCTGTGAGGGGACCCCCATAAATGGCTGTCAACATCCTGGATTACTCAATACAAGGGACTGTTATGGGAGAACCCCCATGTTACTACTGAGCCTTGTCAGGCCCTGAATCTGGCTACTCTCTTTCTTATGGGAGAAGGTGGGCCCTCACATGATTGCAAGGAAATATGCCAGCAGACCTGACTTGAGAGACCAGCCAATCCCGGACCCAGATTTGGCCCTGTACACCGGTGGCACCAGCCTGGTGAAACAAGGACAATGACGGTCGGGATATGCAGTAGTCACGGAAGAAACCATTACTGAGGCTAGCTGTCTGCCATCACACTGGTCCACTCAACGGGCTGAACTATATGCTCTAATCCAGGCCCTCCAGCTGTCCAAAGGACAGAATCTCAGAACTGCACCGCCTGCTCACAGGTCAATGCTGCCTCTCGGCACAGACAGAAACCTCCAGGGATTCAGGCAAAAGGCACGCTGCCCTCTGAACACCTGGAAGTGGGCTTCACTGAAATGAAACCTCACCAACACTACCATTACCTGCTGGTCATAGTATGTGCGTTCTCGGGATGGGTAGAAGCTTTTCCTACCCAGACTGAAAGAGCATCAAAAGTAGCCTGGTGCCTGCTTAGGGAGATGGTTCCCAGATTTGGATTTCCTACCAGCATTGGATCGGACAATGGCCTGGCTTTTGTAGCTGATTTAGTATAACAAGTAAGCAAAACTTTAAACATCAAGTGGAAATTACATACAGCATATAGGCCCCAGGGTTCTGGGATGGTGGAAGGAACCAACTGGATGCTTAAAGAGACACTCTCCAAATGGATCATAGAGACTGACTGTTCCTGGGTGGACTTGCTTCTGACGACTCTGCTCGGACTCAGGATGACCACACAGTCCCATGGCTCTTCTCCGTACAAAATTGTGTATGGGAGGTCCCCTCCCATATAAAACAGGTGTCAACAAATATGACTCAGGTAAGGGGAGATGAGATTTCAGAACAGATGGAACAACTGGGTAAGGTAGTAAATCAGGTAACGAAGCTTGTACAAGGAAGGGTGCCATTCCCTCTTGGGGAATAGATTCACGAATTTGTGCCCAGGGATCAGGTGTGGTCAAGGACTGGAAACACGACTCCTTGGCCCCACAATGGGAGGGTCCATATACTGTTGTTCTAACCAGCCCTACATGTATGGATGTGAGAGTTGGGCTGTGAAGAAAGCTGAGCACCAAAGAATTGATGCTTTTGAACTGTGGTGTTGGAGAAGACTCTCGAGAGTCCCTTGGACTGCAAGGAGATCCAAGCAGTCCATTCTAAAGGAGATCAGTCCTGGGTGTTCTTTGGAAGGACTGATGCTAAAGCTGAAACTCCAGTACTTTGGCCACCTCATGTGAAGAGTTGACTCATTGGAAAAGACTCTGATGCTGGGAGGGATTGTGGGCAGGAGGAGAAGGGGACGACAGAGAATGAGATGGCTGGATGGCATCACTGACTCGATGGATGTGAGTCTGAGTGAACTCCGGGAGTTGGTGATGGACAGGGAGGCCTGGCGTGCTGCGATTCATGGGGTCACAAAGAGTCGGACACGACTGAGCGACAGAACTGAACTGAACCAGCCCTGCTGGAGTTAAAGCTGCAGGTGTCACTCCCTGGATCCTCCACACAAGTGTGAAAAGGGCATACCACGCAGACCCGGAGGACACTGAGCAGACCACACAAAAGGATTCCACTGATCCCCGTGAAACCAAGATCATCTTAAAGAAGAAACAGAGATGAAGCTCTACAATCAACTGCTGCTACAAGGACTTGCTGGTATCGTCTTGAGACTAACCATAGTTTCAGTACAAAGAGGGCTATGCTATAACTAAAGTTGAATGTTGTGGGATGGTGGAAGGAACCAACTTGACACTTAAAGAGACACTCTCCAAGTGGATCTTAGAGACTGACTGTTCCTGGGTGGACTTGTTTCCGATGGCTCTGCTCAGACTCAGGATGACCCCACATGGCTCTTCTCCATACAAAATTGTGTATGGGAGGCCCCCTCCCGTATATATCAGCCACCCTAGATGACATGAAAGGTCAGGTAAAAGTTATGTCTGATGATAATCTTCCTTTTTGGACTTTGGTCCCATCTTGGGTGAAGAGTGATTGGTGAAAAACTATATTTACCATTGTTATAGTTGCCTTGATAGGTCTGCTTTATGGACCCTTTATTTTACAATGCATTATGAACTCTGTAACCAACCCAAAGGTTGATGTCGTTCTCCCAAACTGGAGGCCAGAGAGTCAGGGTGCAATGTATTCCTATGAATGATGCTCATACTATGAGTTAAGAGCATCAGGAGAGGGGAATGAAGGAGGAAACAGAACAGGCTCCATCTTGAAAGCAGGACTCCATCTTGGGCCGGATTGTGGACTTTGAGCTATATGCCCAGTATCTATGGAAACGACATACCAGCTGGAAAACCCGGCCCCCTGGATGGAAGAGCCCCAGGGCTCATAACTAGACTCTCTATTGCCTAAAGAACACCCTAATTATCTGTGTAACCAAATAGAATCATAAATTCTATTATGCTTATTGGGGTATGACCACAGGCCTATTGATAATTGTCCCCTGTCAACTACACAGGCAGCTGTGATGGCACACATGCGCAGCCAAGAGGAGCTGCCCCATGTCCGAGGTCAGGGGCGGCGGCCGGGAGTGCCAGGCTGCGACAGCATAGGTGCAGCCGAGAGGAGCTGCCCCACGTCCGAGGTCAGGGGCAGCGGCCGGGAGGAGCAACCCCACCTCCAAAGAGGGGTGGCTGCGCAGGTACAGGAGAGCCTAGAGGAGCTACTTATTCCACGTTCAAGGTCAGGAGGGGCGGCAGTGAGGAGATACTCCTCGTCCGAGGTAAGGAGCAGTGGCTGTGCTTTGCTGGAGCAGCCATGAGGAGATATCACGTGTCCAAGGTAAGAGAAAGCCAAGTAAGACGGTAGGTGTTGCGAGAGGGCATCAGAGGGCAGACACACTGAAACCATAATCACAAAAAACTAGTCAATCTAATCACACTAGGACCACAGCCTCGTCTAACTCAATGAAACTAAGCCATGCCCTGTGGGGCCTCCCAATACGGAGGAGAGGTCTGACAGAATGGGGTCCACTGGAGAAGGGAATGGCAAACCACTTCAGTATTCTTGCCTTGAGAACCCCATGAACAGTATGAAAAGGCAAAATGATAGGATACTGAAAGATGAACTCCCCAGGTCAGTAGGTGCCCAATATGATACTGGAGATCAGTGGAGAAGTAACTCCAGAAAGAATGAAGGGATGGAGCCAAAGCAAAAAAAAATACCCAGCTGTGGATGTGACTGCTGATAGAAGCAAGACCTGATGCTGTAAAGAGCAATATTGCATAGGAACCTGGAATGTCAGGTCCATGAATCAAGGCAAATTGGAAGTGGCCAAACAAGAGATGGCAAGGGTGAACGTCGACATTCTAGGAATCAGTGAACTAAAATGGACTGGAATGGGTGAATTTAACTCAGATGACCATTATATCTACTACTGTGGG
Organism: Ovis canadensis; assembly: GCF_042477335.2. Taxonomy (NCBI): domain Eukaryota; kingdom Metazoa; phylum Chordata; class Mammalia; order Artiodactyla; family Bovidae; genus Ovis; species Ovis canadensis. The sequence goes on along the minus strand of NC_091245.1, from coordinate 94,773,930 downwards.
CAGGAATCGCTTAGAAGAAATGGAATAGCCATCATGGTCAACAAAAGAGTCCAAAATGCAGTACTTGGATGCAATCTCAAAAATGACAGAATGATCTCTGTTCGTTTCCAAGGCAAACCATTCAGTATCACAGTAATCCAAGTCTATGCTCCAACTGGTAACACTGAAGAAGCTGAAGTTGAACGGTTCTATGAAGACCTACAAGACCTTCTAGAACTAACACCCAAAACAGATGTCCTTTTCAGTACAGGGGACTGGAATGCAAAAGTAGGAAGTCAAGAAACACCTGGAGTAACAGGCAAATTTGGCCTTGGAGTTGGAATGAAGCAGGGCAAAGACTAATAGAGTTTTGCCAAGAGAACGCACTGGTCATAGCAAACTCCCTCTTCCAACAACACAGAGAAGACTCTACACATGGACATCACCAGATGGCCAACACTGAAATCAGATTGATTATATTCTTTGCAGCCAAAGATGGAGAAGCTCTATACAGTCAGCCAAAACAAGACTGGGAGCTGACTGTGGCTCAGATCATGAGCTCCGTATTGCCAAATTCAGACTCAAATTGAAGAAAGTAGGGAAAACCACTAGACCATTCAGGTATGACCTAAATCAAATCCCTTATGATTATACAGTGGAAGTGAGAGATAGATTTAAGGGACTAGATCTGATAGATAGAGTGCCTGATGAACTATGGAATGAGGTTCGTGACATTGTACAGGAGACAGGGATCAAGACCATCCCCATGGAAAAGAAATGCAAAAAAGCAAAACGGCTGTCTGGGGAGGCCTTACAAATAGCTGTGAAAAGAAGAGAAGCAAAAAGCAAAGGAGAAAAGGAAAGATATAGGCATCTGAATGCAGAGTTCCAAAGAATAGCAAGGAGAGATAAGAAAGCCTTCCTCAGCGATCAATGCAAAGAAATAGAAGAAAACAACAGAATGGGAAAGACTAGAGATCTCTTCAAGAAAATTAGAGATACCAAGGGAACATTTCATGCAAAGATGGGCTCGAAAAAGGACAGAAATGGTATGGACCTAACAGAAGCAGAAGATATTAAGAAGAGGTGGCAAGAATACACAGAAGAACTGTGCAAAAAAGATCTTCACGACCCAGATAATCATGATGGTGTGATCACTCACGTAGAGCCAGACATCCTGGAATCTGAAGTCAAGTAGGCCTTAGAAAGCATCACTACAAAGCAAGTGAAGGTGATGGAATTCCAGTTGAGCTCTTTCAGATCCTGAAAGATGATGCTGTGAAAGTGCTGCACTCAGTATGCCAGCAAATTTGGAAAACTCAGCAGTGGCCACAGGACTGGAAAAGGTCCGTTTTCATCCCAATCGCAAAGAACAGCAATGCTAAAGAATGCTCAAAGTACCACACAATTGCACTGATCTCACACGCTAGTAAAGTAATGCTCAAAATTCTCCAAGCCAGGCTTCAGGAATACATGAACCGTGAACTTCCAGATGTTCAACCTGGATTTAGAAAAGGCAGATGAGCCAGAGATCAAATTGCCAACATCAACTGGATCATCAAAAAAGCAAGAGAGTTCCAGAAAAACATCTATTTCTGCTTTATTGACTAGGCCAAAGCCTTTGACTGTGTGGATCACAATAAACTGTGGAAAATTCTTCAAGAGATGGGAATACCAGACCACCTGACCTGCCTCTTGAGAAACCTATATGCAGGTCAGGAAGCAACAGTTAGAACTGGACGTGGAACAATAGGCTGGTTCCAAGTAGGAAAAGGAGTACGTCCAGGCTGTATATTATCACCCTGCTTATTTAACTTCTATGCAGACTACATCATGAGAAACGCTGGGCTGGAAGAAGCACAAGCTGGAATCAAGATTGCCAGGGGAAATATCAATAACCTCAGATATGCAGATGACACCACCCTTATGGCAGAAAGTGAAGAGGAACTAAAAAGCCTCTTGATGAAAGTGAAAGAGGAGAGTGAAAAAGTTGGCTTTAAGCCATGATTCAGAAAACAAAGATCATGGCATCCGGTCCCATCACTTCACTCAAATAGATGGGGAAACAGGGGAAACAGTGGAAACAGTGTCAGACTTTATTTTTTGGTGCTCCAAAATCACTTTGATTGTATCCTTCTTTTTCCTTTTGTTCTGACTAGTTTCAGGGAACCTTATACACTTAGGGTATATAAAGTTTTCACAAAATCTGGCCGGGGTCCTTGGCTAAGAGGAGGCTCTGCCTTGGGCTCACCCGTGTAATAAACTACACTCCACTATCTGCATTGTCCTTCTGAGTGAGTTTGTTTCCCGGAACAAGTGACTACAACAGTCATAGGTACCCCCAATCGAGGTGGGGACCTGAGAGGCCTGTGGCCTCACCCTGCCTCAGCTCCCCTCATTTCTGTGCATGGACCTTGCCAAGGACCATTTGGAGGTGCCAGTGGTGCCCTGGTTGGCCTCCAGACCTCCACTGTGATCCTCAACAGGACACCTCATGGCCACTGCTTTCCCAGTGGAGGGAGAGAGGCACCGTCAGACAATAAAACCCAGAAATTGTGGCTGTTACTGTCTTTCTATATCTTTACCAACTTGCTTTTTATCCCCCTTCTGGTGGGAAGACAGGCTTCCCAGGTGGCACTAGCAGTAAAGACCCTGCCTGCCACTGCAGGAGACGTAAGAGACATGGGTTGAATCCCTGGGTCTGGAAGATGCCCTGGAGGAGGGCGTGACAAGGCACTCCAACATTCTTGCCTGAGAATTCCGCAGACAGAGGAGCCAGATGGACTGCAGGCCACAGGGTCTCAAAGAGTCGGACGTGGCTGAAGCGACTTAGCATGCATGCGGGCACTCACGCACTGGTGGGGAGACAAGAGTCTAATGATCAAGACAAGAACTTTAAAAGGAGCTGTCGACTTGGCAAAACATACTGAAGAGTTACATGATCAATCAATCACACACTGTTAGAACTGAAGAGAAACTTAGTGGGAAAAAAAAAAAACCCAATCTCTTCCAGAGCAACTTGACAGCTGTTAAAACACCCTCTGCTTCAGCATTTCCAATTGCTGGGAGCAAACTGTCTGAACATACAGCCAGCTCAGTTGTTGGAGGGCTCTGAAAGCAGGAGATAGGGTTTTCTTGTATTCAGTTGGAATTTATCTCCGAGCAACTTCCACCCATTTGTCTTGCTTCCATTCTTTGGAGGCAGATCAGGTCAATGTCCCTTTTAAAATGTGGTGCCCAGAAGGTGACGCAAGACTCCAAATGTGGTCTGATTTAGTTAAAGCCCTGTAGGGAATTTAGAGGGGAAAAAAATAAAGCCACCGAGTTACCAGCTTTAAAAAAAAAAAAAAAAAAAAAAAACAGTCATAGAAAGCGCTCATAAGCAGAACCTTAGAATCATAAACTAAAGGGGAGCCTTTGAAAACACCCAGCTGGTCCTGTTCCCTAAAGAGATCACACCTAAAGCTGTCCAACCCAGAGACAAAAAGCTGACCTATTTTTTTTTTTAACATCTCTGGAAGCTGGAATTCCACAGATTCCAAGAGGCTCCTTCCAAATCAATCATGGCGAAATATTTTCAAATCAGTGTTTTCTAGTAGGCTAATTTGTTTTTACGTTTTCCTCTCTTGCTATTATCTCTCCTACCCCATAAATTGTCTTCCTAATGAAGCTGCTTATTGTATCATTTTCCGGGAGTGCATGTTCTTCTGCTCCTTCTGCTTCTGTTTCAGTTCCTACTGCATTAATTAACCACACTTCCTCTATTATTTTCCTCTTTTTTTGGTATGGGATCCATGCTATTTATCCTTATACTGTTGCATAATGCTTTGTGTGATGGATGTGTTCTCAAAATTGTGTGCAAATCTAATCTTTGTAAATTGAGTCTCTTCAATTAGAAGTGCCTTCCAAATGCATTTCAAGTGTCATTATTTTGAGGCACTCTGTGGGAGGCGGCCTGGTAGAATGGGAAACACTGGGCCTTTGGAGCCAGAAAATGAAACTACCCAGGTCGGGGTCTGCATCTCACAAGCTGTGTAACCTTTACTGGTTACTTAATCTATATGGGCCTTGGTTTCTAATCCATGAGACGGGAATAATAATGCTGCCTCAAATGTTGTTGGAAAAAATAACTAAGCAAACTAAAATCTCTGCAACCCAGGAAATAGATACCTCTTCCTGTCTCTAAAGTGGAGAATCCTTTTTAAAAGAGAATAATCTTCTCAAAAATCTATTTTGCAAATTCAGACATTTCTGATTGTGTGTGTGTGTTTATGTGTTAGTCACTCAGTCATGTCTGACTCTTTGTGGCTCATGGACTTAAGCCCGCCAGGCTTCTTTGTCCATGGGATTTCCCAGGCAAGAATGCTGGAGTGGGTAGCCATGCCCTTCTCCAGGGGATCTTCCTAACTCAGAGATCAAACCCAGGTCTCCTGCATTGCAGGCAGATTCTTTACCATCTGAGTTACCAGGGAAGCACCTCAAACTCTTCTGATGACACATCCTTAAAGCAGAACACCTCATATATTGATTTCACTCTCTGATTTAGGAAGCTTCTACCAAACTTTATCTTGGGTTCTGCGGTTGGACTCCACCCTGTTCTGACAGATCTTCTCATCTGGTCCATAACAGAAGATAATACCTGCAGCTTCTACCCAGCAGGCTTGAATTTCTGAAGCCCCAAGTATACACCTCTGTTCTCACCGTCATCTACATGTGTCCTTCTGAACATCTTTACATGCCGTTTTCCAGATTATTTGAGCCTTTTTGTTATCCCCAAAGTTCTTCCTCAGAAGGGCAGGATTTTGCATTCACTCAAATCACTCATCTCTCCTGCTTGACTCCGAGTTCCTTGAAAACTCATGCCCACAGGCCAAACATGGTGCTTGAATGAATGGCTAGTGACCCTCCCTGGGAAGTTCTTCTGCAGCTTGACATATGGAGGAAGTCGTTTCGATTCTCCATTCATCTGTAAGATGAGAAAATACAAATATATTAGTGGTTTCCAGGCTGGAGTTCCTAGTCCTTAGGGATTCACAGTGGGAAATATGGAGAAAAGGAGAAAACTACATTGAATGCTTTTAAGAGCTCAAAAGTAAGTGTGCAAGACTTCCTTGGTGGTCCAGTGGTTAAGAATCCACCTTGCAACGTGAAGGATGCAGGTTCAGTCCCTGGTTGGGGAACTAAGATTCCACATGCCTTGCCACAACTAACACCCCATGTAGCCAAATAAATAAAATAAAGGAACAAATTTTTTTTTTTTAAGTGTACATTTACCCAGTTAAGGCTGCCCTGGTCCATGTAAACACTGTCTCTTGATCTAGGTAGAGCGATGTCAGTTCTGTGCGGTACAGTCATGTTGCTCAGCATACGCATGAAGAACAGAAACCTAGTCTGATTGACTACAGCAAAAAATAAGTGCATCGGAAAGATGTCAGCTAGCTGCAGAAGAAATGGAAGAACTGGGCTCTGGAAATGGGCAGTAGCCAGAGAAAGCTGAGCAATGAGATGCTGAGCTAAGATCCCATCAAAGAAGCAGCCCAGCGGGGGTGCCACTGGACGTCAGACACTGACCCACAGGAACCACCATTCTAGGGCATAGGACGCTGTGGGATGAATTCTAAACCATGGTGGTTGCTGTGGGTCACTCCAGATGCAAGGTCTCAGATGAGACCATCCTGTGGGCTAATTTCAGACTTTCTGTGCCTGTGTCCAGCTGCTAGAGGACCGGGATACTTGTTGGATACTTGCTAGCATCAGGTCTTCAGAGACTCCATCGTATTAGGAAAATCCCCCAAATATAGAGACAGGATCAGTTGTTGAAGAGCCCCCCAGTTGGTAGATATTCACAACGGTTGTAATGTTTGTCATGATGAATAAACCAATTGGATTTAATCAGTGGAGAAAATTTTATTTTGAAACATAGGATCCATAGAAGAAAAAAGTAATAAACAGGCCTGATGATTTAAAAAAAAACTTTGACTGTATGATTTCTAATGTCACTCCCAGGCTTAAGCGCCCCCTGCAGGCAAGATAGAGGAATAAGAACTGAACTGATTCTCCAGCTCTCAGTTGCCTCAGATACAGTTGTCCCTCGGTATCCAAGGGGGATTTGTTTCAGGATCTCCTGCGGATACCAAAATCTGCAGAGGCGCTAGTTCTTTATATGAAGGGGTGTGGTATTTGCATATAACCTATGTACATCCTCTCTTTCATATACTTTAAATCATTTCTAGATTACTTACAATATCTAATACAATGCAAATGCTGTGTAAACAGTTGTAAATACAGTGCAGATGCTATGTAAGTAATTGCCATAGTAAGGCAAATGCAAGTTTTGTTTTTTGGAACTTTCTGGAGTTAAAAAAAAAACATGTTTGATTCATGGCTGGTTGAACCCACAGATGCAGAACCGGTGGCTGTAGAATTTGTTTTGCACTGAGTGTTCATGCCATAAAAACCTGGAATTACACAATTAATCACTACTCAGGAATAATTAGCCATAGCTGTTATTCAGTTCAGTTCAGTTGCTCACTCGTGTCCGACTCTTTGTGACCCCATGAATCGCAGCACGCCAGGCCTCCCTGTCCATCACCAACTCCCGGAGTTCACTCAGACTCACGTCCATCGAGTCAGTGACACTATCCAGCCATCTCATCCTCTGTCGTCCCCTTCTCCTCCTGCCCCCAATCCCTCCCATCAGAGTCTTTTTCAGTGAGTCAACTCTTCACATGAGGTGGCCAAAGTATTGGAGTTTCAGCTTTAGCATCATTCCTTCCAAAGAAATCCCAGGGCTGATCTCCTTCAGAATGGACTGCTTGGATCTCCTTGCAGTCCAAGGGACTCTCAAGAGTCTTCTCCAACACCACAGTTCAAAAGCAGCAATTCTTTGGCACTCAGCTTTCTTCACAGTCCAACTCTCATATCCATACATGACCACTGGAAAAACCATAGCCTTGACTAGACGGAGGTCCTGATATAAGAGAAAACAAAAAGAACAATGACGTAAACATAACACTGAGTTTTCCTTTACATAAAAGAAATCTGGAGGTGGGCAGTCCCAGCTGGTACAGTAGTCTCATAGTGTTCGTGAACCCAAGCCTCTCTTGTTTTCACTCTGCCGTCCTTAGTAGTTCAGGCTTCTATCTACAAGGGCATTTCTTCAAGGCTGCTGGAGCTCCAGCCATCATGTCTGCATTCCAGAAAGGAAATAGGAAGAGTGAAAGAACAGAGGGCAAAAGGGCACACACAAGCTGCCTTCCTAAGACTTCCTGAAAGTCGCGCTTAACAATGTTTGCTTACATCTTATTGACCATCTTTAATATCAGGACAGCCTGGGATACTGTGTTCTTTTAGCTGGGCACACTGCCGCTCAAATATGGAGTGGGAAGCTACAGTATTTGCCTCCCCAAGGAACTCTCAAGATAATTCGAGGTAGTAAGAGGTCTGCTTCGGTGGCCATCAGCCCTCTGCAGGTTTATAGATATCAATAACAAGCAGCCTCAATGGGGATGATCAGTACAGATACCCTAGGAGCTACCTTTCTGAAATTCCTGGAAGGAGGTTGTGGGTCCTTTAATGAGTTTTCTAGGGAATAACAAAAATAGTGAACATTTGTTGAGGATTTACCTTTTGCCAGATGTTGTGTGAAGTGCCTTATCTCCACTTTCTCGCCTCAGTCTCACAGCTACTCCATGAGGTAGGCGCAACTCTACCCAGCCTACAAATGAGGAAGCCAAGGATTAGTGGCAATAAGCATCTTGCCCAATCACAGTTAGTAAGTGGGAAGCCAGGGTCAAAACCCGGGTCTGTCTGACTCTGGAGCCTAATACACACACATACACATACAGTAGCAGCTGTGCTGTCCCAAACGGTGGTTGCCAGCCACCAATACATTTAGATTTAAATTAATTAAATGGAATTAAATTAAAAAAGCAGTTCCCACCTAGCCACATTTCAAGGGCTCAGTAGCCACATGTGACTAGTAGCTACCAGATTGGATAGTGAATATGCAGAGCATTTTCACTCACAGACAGTTCGATTGGACCACCTCGGGCTACAGGAATTGGATCATTCCTGGATTTCAGCTCTCATCATAAATAAGGTGATGATATATTCTCATCCTTTCTCTGGCCTCCTTTCCTGTTTCTGTTGCCCCATCTTGTTACACATACAGCTTACCCTTGCAAAGAACGAAAGAAATTCTGCAAAGGAAAATATCGGTGCAAGTTGGAAAAGTGGTGGTGTGTGACCTTTGTGCTGCTACAGTACTCAGCTTTGGGGCTGAGGAGCCACCGTGGAGGGCAGAGCCGGCCTCGGGTGGAGTTTGCAGTCAGCTCAGCTCACAGGGTGACTGCTAGGCTGGCCTGAGCACTAAGCTGCAGCCTCCTTATTTTCCCCTCCTTTCTTTAGCTCTTCTTCCCCCCGCCCCCCAACCGCTTCCCATTTTGTCACATGCCAAATGTGCTTTCATTAAACCTGCTCTTTTAAAAGGTTGCAAAGCTCCCAGCTGCTGCAAAGTCAGATTTTTAAGAACACATTTGCATCTTTTCTCAGTTGCTGCTTTAATTACACATAATAAAGGTATTTAGTTGGAGAAGAATAGCTGATGAGCCTGCACTATCATAAAAAGGTCTTGCCAAACGCCATTTCCTTTGTCAAGAGAGAACTTGCTCAGAGACAGTGGAAAGCTGTGATTCATCCCCCTGCCATAGTGTTACTATAAGAAATTCAGTTCACTGGGAGTGGCTGTTGCACAGACTTTAGGCAGTGACAGAGTTCTCAGCTCAGCCGTGTTCTGCAGCCACCACAAACACCTGGACTGGAAAGGTGTGCCAGGAGAAGAATGGTGCCATTTGTGACTGGTTTATCAGGGTCAGGAAGCTTCGTGGCTGGACCTCCTGTTTCTGCAAATAAAGCTTTATCAGGAGATTCGTCATGCTCATTCATTTACACATTGTCTTTGTTTTAAATTACAGGCCTGAAATGATTTATTTAGTCTTTGCCCTGGAACTTTCTCTCTTTTTAAAAAAATTTTTATTTATTTATTTTTGGCTGTCCTGGGTCCCCGTTGCTGCACATGCCCCCTGCCCTCCTGCCCCCAGCTGCTGTGTGCAGGGGCCAGTCTCCAGCTGCTGCTCGTCGGCCTCCTGCTGTGAAGCGCAGACTCTAGGGCTCAAGGGCTTCAGTACTTGCCACTCCCCAGCTCCAGAGCATGGGCTCAACAGTTGCGGCACACGGGCCCGGTTGCAACAAGGCACACGGGATCCTCCTGTGCCAGGGATCAAACCCACGTCCCCTGCATTGGCAGGCGGCCTGAGCCACCAGGGAAGCTCCTGTTTACACATTGTTTATATCAACTTCCATGCTACTATAGCAGAGCTGGGTAGTTGCTGCAGATACTACCTATAAAGCCTAAAATACTGTCTGCTCCTTCCCCTGGCTTAGAAGGCGGGAGTTGGGATAGATCAGAGGTCTCAATACTATCCTGCTTGGATGTCCCTCTGGAAGGATTTTCATTGACCCTGCCCCTGACCTGGTCCAGGGTACCATCACCTTGCCCCTGTGTGACTGCCCAACTTCCCACCTACCTGCATCCCCCTTGTCCCCCACAGACTATTCGCCACCCTGTAGCCTGAATGTCCTTTTGAAACATAAACCCTTTCTTGTCCCTGCCTTGCTCAAAGCCCTCCAAGGGCTTCCGTTTCATAGAAAGTGTGCACGTTTAGTTGCTTCAGTAGTGTCTGACTCTTTGCCACCCTATGGACTGCAGCCCACCAGAATCCTCTGTCCAGTCCATGGTATTTTCCAGGCAAGAATACCAGAGTGGGTTTCCTGCTCCAGAGGATCTTTCCGACCCAGGGCTTGAACCCACATCTCTGATGTCTCCTGCATTGGCAGGCCGGTTCTTTACTGCTGGCGCCGCCTGGAAGCCCATTTCATAGAGTCAAGTCCAAAGTCCTTGGACAACCTGCCAGACCCCCACCACCACCTACCGTACTCAACCTGGCTTCCCCTGCCCCAGTCACACCAGTCTCCTTACTCACCCTTGAACTGCCAGCCCGTGTCTCCACTCACCCAGGGATGGCCAGCTGGCCCCAAAATGCCTGTCCGCAATGTGCCTTGTTGCCAGTAGAGGGCAACCCAGTCAGACCCCTGGCATCCATGGGTGGCCTCCTGACTGGTTCTCTCTGATAGAAAGTGATAGAAAGTTGTGCTTGTCACTTCCACTGCGGGTTCAGGTCTTAAGAACGGTCTGCGCCTTCTGCACTCCCCATCTACCCCTTAATGGAGTGGTCGTCGAGACCCTGGGAAACAGGAAAGCCATAGAATAGAAGGCATTTGAGTCTCTGGACCCAGATGAAGACGGCCCATCACCAGTAGCTTAACATGGAACTGGGACATGAGCAGGAAAGGCGCATTCGTTGTGCCACCCGTTTAGTGTGGGGTTTCAGGTTTGCTTGCCATGACTGCATCACCTGGACCAACACAGGGCCTTTGCGCTTGCTGTTCCCTCTGCTTGAAAAGCTTTCACCCAGATATCTATGTGGTTTTTCACTTCCTTCAGGTCTCTGTTCAAACCCCATGTTAACCGAGAGGCTTTCTCGGGTGATGAAAGCAAATCACCCGCCACCGCAGCACTCTCTGCCTGCGTGTATTGTTTTATTTTACTTTATAGCACACGCCGTCATCTGACACCGTCTCTGTTCTCTAGCTTACTGCTCAGTGCGACGTGTTTTCAGGGCTTGCCACAGTGTCTGCTGCAGTGTAGCGGCTCAATAAACGTCTGATGAATGAATGAATGGACAGACCAACAATCTCAAGGATCAGTGGGTAAAACACTAAGGTTTTTATTCGTGGGGTGGGGGAGAAGAAAGGATGTGGGATGATTCCTTTTGCAGTTTTTAACAATGAGTAAGTTATTGTTGTCGTTTTAGTCACTAAGTCACGTCCAACCCTTTGTGATGTCTTGGATTATAGACCACCCATCTCTGTCCATGGGATTTTCCAGGCAAGAATATTGGAGCAGGCTGCCATTTCCTTCTCCAGGGGATCTTCCCAACCCAGGAATCGAACCCATGTCCCTTGCATTGCAGGCAGATTCTTTACCACTGAAGCCACCAGGGAAGCCCGAGCAAGGTATTAATCGATGCCAAAGTAAATGCAGACGTGATGTGTGGAGCCCCTGCTCTCGTGGGGGTGAGGACAGGCCGCAGCAGACTGCGAGGGCTGCTCTGTCACAGAGAGCCCAGGGTACTCGGCATCTCAGGGGATGGGTATCAAAATTAGGCTCTGGGAAGCTTGCCTAAGGAGGTGACATGTGAAAGAACTGGCTGGGAGAAGCTGGAAGGAGAGATTCTGGCATACAGAAGACAGAAGACTTGCCACAGCCTGGGGGTTGTGAGGAGCCCTGAACAGTCTGCTGTGGTGTGAGCTCAGGGGCAGGAGGGAAGTGGGAGTGGGAGAGGGCAGAAAGGCCTGTGGGCCGGACCATGAACAGACTTGCTTGTTATGCTAAGAAGCTTGAACTATATCCGGAAAGCATGGGAACCATGTAAGAGAAGGCCAAGCAGGAGAATGGCGTAATCAGGGGTGCATTTTATGAGGCTCCTCTTGGCAGCAGCCTGTAAATGGGCTTGGCAAGGGTGTGAGACTAGAGGCCGGGTGAGGCAACTACTCAGTGATGCCCTGGGGTGGTCCAGGATCCCAGCCCCTCTCAGCTGGAAGACAACACAGCCCACATGGCCTCGCTCTAGCCAATGGGAGCCTGGGAAGCTGTTTCCACTTTCTTCCTCCCTGTGCCAGGTGAGGGGGTGGGTTCCATCTGGGTCTAGTTTCCTAAAACCATGAGTTCCAGGGAAAGGCAGTGGCATCTCTGAATCCATATTGAGCTCTGCATCCTACCTTCCCTCGCCATCCAACAGAGACCCTGCAGGGACCCTGCAGGGATGGGGGACCTTGATGCATTCCTGCCACAAGCCAGCAGCGTGAATGTGCCCAGAGTCTCAGGATCTATCTGAACAGAGGATATTTGGGATGCCCCTGGGCACTCAGGTCTGCCATGTCATAACCTAAGTGTTTAGAGACTTGGCACCTTAGGGGTGTCCAGAGAGGAGACACTTAGATGATGCAACTGCATTTCAGATGCACGGGGCTGGCATTCTCCAGTTAGGAGAGCCCAGGGAAGACAGGGAAAGTCTGCAGGGAGTAGTTGGGTGAGCTGAGCCACTCAATCGTGTCTAACTCTTTGTGACCCCATGCGCTGTAGCCCGCAAGGCTCCTCCGTCCATACAATTTTCCAGGCAAGGATATCGGAGCGGGTTGCCATTCCTTCCTCCAGGGGATCTTCCTGACTTAGGGATCGAACCCATGTCTCCTCCATTGGCGGGTGGACTCTTTACTACTGAACCACCTGGGAAGCCGCCAGAGGGCAGCTGTAACCACCCAAATGTCAGCAATGGACCTTCAAGACTCTTGGTTTGCTCCCAGTCACTTGGTGGCTTCCATGCGGCAGCAGCCACACAGCAGTAGGACTCTGGGTATGTTCATTTCCGTCCTCTCCTGACCTCACCCCCACCCACACTCTGCTGTGAAGCACTTGCCAATGTTTCCAGGAATGGGAGGAGGGTGGATGGGATCTCCCAGTGTTGGAGCTGAGCAGTGGGTGAACTGCAGTGCTCATGGATTCCTGCAACGACTCATGAAAGCTGGGAGAGGGTCAGGTCAGCCGTGGTTCCTCACATGGTTTATGCTGTGAGCAAGCCTTCTGTGTTTGAGGAGCTTGGAGAAGCTGCTAGGCTGCAGGTAGGAGTGCAAGTGAGGTCGGAAGCAAAGGAAGCCATGTGGAACATGCGACAAGTGGCTGGACCGGGGCCTTATTGCTCGGCTGTTACAAGGACTTCCCTGGTGGCTCGGACGGTTAAGTGTCTGTCTAACTCTCTGTGGCTCTTGTTATACAAGGGTGGCATGGGAGTGTGAGTTAGACCCTTAGAAGGGCCAACGAGTCATGCAAATGAGTAAAGTGGGCAGATGGTGACTGGCCTCCATGCAAAAGGGGAGCCGCTCTTCATCTTCAGCCATTTGTTGCCACGGGCCCTGGAGGCCGTCACTGGATCTTTTGATTCTTAAAGGGAAGTGCAAGGCTCAGATTCTCATGGGTTATCTCTTCTGGCACCTTTTCTAGGTTAGGCTGTGCTAACAGGCAGCCCTCAATGTATCAGTGGCTTGTAACAGTAAAGGTCGTTTGTTTTCTTGCCTTTATTGAACTTGTTACAAGAGTGTTTCTGTTTTATGTTTGGTTTTTTGGCAGGGAGGTATGTGACATCTTGGGCTCCCCCTAGTAGCTCAGATGATAATAAAATAAAATCCACCTACAGTGTAGGAAACATGGGTTTGATCCCTGGGTGGGGAAGATCCCCTGGAGAAGGGACCAGCTACCCACTCTGGTATTCTTGCCTGGAGAACACCATGGTCAGAGGAGCCTGGTGGGCTACAGTCCATGGGGTCGCAAAGAGTCTGATACGACTAAGCGACCAACACTTTCACATGTGCACCCTCTGCATCGGAAGGCAAAGTCTTAACCCCTGGCCTGCCAGGGAAGTCCCATAAAGGTTCATTCCTGTTCTTGTTACTTGTTTCCTCTTGTTCAAGGATTCAGGCTGAAGAGTAGACCAGGTCCTAGAAGTGCTCCCGGGGAGCAGAGGAAACTTCTGCTTGCACCCTGTCCGCCAAAGCAAGCGTCCTGGCCAAGCCTGAGTGACTGGGAAGAAGGGTGAGCGCCCACCCACCCCGACCTCCCACGGGGAGGCATCACCGTTCACGAGACCACTAGTGGGAGGGTGGAAGGAAATGATCTCCCCCTCCCCCGTCTCTGACCACTGGCACCTGCATCAAGAGCATCATAAAAGCTGGGCAGAGACAAACACGGGGAGGCACAGACCACAGGTTTGTAATTTCTAATTTATGGGGTCAGCTATGGAGTGGATAGTCTTGCTGTCTTCCTGAAACACAGATCCTGGCTCAGAATCCCCTTGACAGTCCTCTCAAAAAGAGAAAAATGGTTACTACGCCTCACAATAGGAGTGAACCTATACTGGCTCCTAGTGCTCACTACCTCCTTTTATAGATGCTCATAAATTCCCTTTAAACAATTCTTTCATAAATACTACCCAAGATCCAAGTTGCTTACCATTTGTGGCTCTCAGAATTCAGCTTCTATTTTTTGCATTCAGGACATTTGCCTGGGTCTAGTCTATAGCACCCAGCTTTGTTCTCCACAGAACTCAGCAATGACATTGGCAAGACCTCTTAGCATTTAACCTTGAAGGTTAAATGGTTTCAGGCCAAGAAACTTGGCACCATTTCTAACAGTAAGAAGGTCTTTTAGTTCCCTGAAGTTATTTTTTCTCATGAGTGTGTCCTGGCTGAAACTGGAACCTACTGTTTTGTGTGTGTGTGTGTGTGTGTTTTGTTTTTTTGTTTTTTTTTTTTGAGAACCGTGTGAGTAGAATGTGAGGCAATTGTCATTTAAACCTGCGTCCATTTTGGTCCAAAAAAAGAGGATGAGTTGAATCCATCTGATCACACTTGGTGGGTCATTTTGTAATGAACACATGCAAACAAGTACCCTGTGAGTGCTCTTTGGAATAATTATAAAGTCATCTTTAATCTGGATATGGTTTTAGGTTTGGATGATTAATGCTTTATTTTGAGAGTGTGCGTTTTCGTATATGATGGAGCCAGAGCTGAGTTGCTATGACCTTACTTTCATAGAAAGGGAAAATACTTCTTAATTCTGTATGAATGCAATGAATTACAGTACTTGCTTATTCTTGCGGAGTTGAGAGGATGTTTTCCCCGAGCAATCATTTGTGAGGGGCTGAGGCCCAGAGGACTACAAGGGACATTCAGGCAGAATAGTCCTCTCTCCCCAGAAGAGAACTAAGGATGCCCAAAGCAGCGTGACTGGGGTGGGTCGTTCCTGTCCTTCACATGGCATTATTGGAGACTGACGTCCTCCCAACCTCTTGGATTACTGTGTTCTGATGGAACTGTCCCACTGGTCACTGTGGAGCAAGATGCCGGGCCTGGTGTGAGGGCCGGCTTTTCCAAGGGAAGGGGTCGGCCATCAGCAATCACAGAGGAGAGCAGGTGCTGGGACAGGATGTGAGCACAGGGAGGCTGGCTCTTTCTGGGCTTTGGGTGGGTTCCAGGCAGAGCAGGCCTGACTCCAGGGCACTTGCAAATGGGCAGTTGCACTGACTCCTGCCAGCCGGCAGGATGGGAGCCACATAAGGAGACAAAGCAACCTGTCCACGGAGCAAAGAGCCTGGCCAAGGGGTGACACGAAGCTGTGTGTCCAAGAACAGGGCCACGTCCACCTCGGTGTGGGGTGCGCCTGCTGAGAGAAGGCAGCCTTCTTCACAAAGGTACCACCTACTGACCCAGGGGCCCACGGGCCATGCCCACTGCGGGGTCTCCTTCTTGGGAAGGTAGAGGGGATACTTTCTTTCTGTTTCATCAGCCGAACACACCCTTTACTTCCCATGAAAGTATCTTCTATGTGCAAAGCCATGGCCTGCTCATGGTGGAGGCAGGCGGGGGTGGGGTGTATTTTTGTTGTTATTTATACAAAAGAACTCCTAAATCTGGGCCTGAGAATGGTGAAATTAGCAACATCTTTTAACTGTTGTTAGTTTTTCTCCACTTAGTTCTTATATTTTGGAGTGTGTAGTCAAGACTTGCTGAGATTAGAGATTTAATGAGCTCCATCTCTATGTCAGGAACTGTTCTAGACCCTGGGGATGCGTAAGTGGGGAAAACAGAACAGACAGACTCCCCGCCGGTGTGCAGCTCATGTTGTAAAGGAAGGACTGATCAATCTCAGTCCTGCTCGAAGGCGTGTAGGGACTGCTGTGTCCTGTGCTTTGGTGGGGAGGCATTAGGGAGCACGGCGTCCCTTGCTGAAGGCTTGCCTGATGGTAGCAGCAGTAGAGTGAACTAGCTGTGGCCTGCAGATGGCCAGTCTGTGAGTATCATCAGCAGCAGGCAGAGATTTGGGGTAGTGGACAAACATTTGGATCCCGGCACTCTGGGCATCTGAGAAATATCTGAGGAGCACTCTGAGGGGGCTAAATCCCACGGAGGCCTTTGGGCATTTAGCGGGCATGTGGAGTCTGCCCGTCAGATTCTCTGCGGCTTCATTCCGTCTGCACACGTGCTCAGCTGCGTCCCACTCTGTGTGACCCCATGGGGATAGCACGCCAGGCTCCTCTGGCCATGGGGTTCTCCAGGCAGGAACACTGGAGCAGGTTGCCATTTCCTTCTCCAGGGCATCTTCCCGACCCAGGGGTCAAACCCGTGCCTCTTGCTTGGAAGGTGTATTCTTTACCAGTGAGCCACCTGGGAATCCCCATCTAACCAGCATTAATTCTGTCTTTTCCAGTCTGGACATCAGTCTTCTTGGCTGAGAGTTTGGAGGCAAAGTATTAGCTGAGGAGTTCTGCTTTCTTGCCATCATCTGTTAAAAAATAAAATTGGTCCCAGTTAGCCCCCTTTTCCTCTTGAGCTGTCCGCTCACTGAGAGCCTCTGCCCACAGAGACCTACCCAACCCTTCTTTGGACATTTCTAAAATCTGCTTTCCCGACAGGTTCAGAGCCCTCATCTGGCCAGGCCTTTGCAAAGGCCGGCTCCTCTCAGGGACCCTGTCGCTTGCACTTCCGCATAGCAGGGTGCCCAGAGTCAGGTGCAGGAGAGCTGTTCTCGTTTCTTTCCTCCAATTAGGAAAGATGAAGCTGTCAGCAGTTCGAGGAGAACGTATCTGACATCCTGTGTCCAGTAGAGCGAGATTCCCACACCATCCCTCCCCTATCTTGCCCCCGCTGTCAGAAGGCTTGCTCCGGCCTTGGAGCCCCGAGGGCAGCACCACCACATGTGGATAAACAGGCATGAAAGTGACAGCTCAGCAGCAGATGGCCACCAGGAGGAGTTCCATTTCAGGCTTTTTGTCTGCAGCCTTGTAACCGCTCACCTCCCACCCAGCTCATCCGGTTCCAGGTTCTAGCCTCTGCTCCTGGGTTCCTCCCTCAGACTGTGTCTTACTCTCTAGGTTTGACTCACTCCCATCACCTGGCTTCTGCCCTTAGCTTGGCCTTGAGTCTGCATCTGTCTACCCTTGATTCGATCCATTTTGCATCTGGTGTGTCTTCTGCCCCCAGTGCGTACCTGGCTGTTTCCTGGCCTGGCTGGCTAGGCTTCCAAGACTTTGATCCTTGCTTCCAGGGAGCTAGACATGCCCCTGCTCCCGCCCCCGCCCCAGCCCAGCACACGGGCTGTGAAGCTTCTTAAGAGCGATCCTCCATTTCTTCTCTCTGGTTGCACAGCCCAGAGCTCATGCCAGCCTTGCAGCCCCTTCCTCTCCTCTCTTTTCCGTCATTCTCTCTACACTCACGGTTTGTGGATATCCATGCAGATGTGCTCATATCTGTGTGACGCGTTCACCTTTTACTCCCTTTCCTACAAGCACTTCGAAAAGCAGAGCTCTCCCATTGCTTCCATCCCATCCCGCCCTACCCTATCCCACCCATCCCATCCTCCAAGGTAATGAAACCAGTGAAGTCACATCTGCCTTTCTGGGCTCAGATCTCAAGGTTATCTTTTTCAGTACCCATTCTCTCTACCCTGAGGTACAGACTTCCAAGACTGCAAATTTGATTCTCACTGTTCATTTTTTTTCTGAGAATTATCATACATTTCTTCCATTTTCCTTGTTGTCTCCGTGTCTTTTATTTTATCAGGTTCTATGGTTTTGCTGCCCTAGCTGGTGCTTTGTTTAGGATGTCTCTTGTTAAAAAAACAAAAGAGAAATTCAATTCCAACAAGCTCAAGCATGAAGAAAATTTATGGACTCGTGTAACCCAAATGGGCAAGACAGGAATAGTGTTGGGCATCAGCGATGACTAGGGCAGGGCCCAGGCCCTCAGGACTCTCTTCCTCCCTCTCGCCTTTGTGCGGCAAGGCAGAGATGTGCTGTTCAAGGGGCCTTCCACCCAGCAACTCCAGTCTCACATATTCTAGCTTTGCTGTTGGACAGGGCAGGGCTTGCTTCTCAGCTAAGAAAAAAATCCTTGGAAGCACCAGGTTTGTGTCTTGAGTGACTGGGTCATCCCCTGAGACCAAGAACAAACCTAGAAAAGGACTTATAGAACCTCATCTTTAGGAGTGGGAGGGGCAGTTCTAAATAACAGATGACTGGTCCCAGAGAAAAGAAGGGGTAATCGCGGGCAAATGACAGATGTCCACTATAGACCAAGGTTACATACATGCTGGCTCTGGCCGTCCCATCAGTTCCCCTTTAAGCTGTCTTCCCAGTATTGCTCTTCTAATCCAGAAGACTAGATGCAATTCTACCTTGGTGTATTAGTCAGGGTTCTTGAGAGAGCAAATAAGAGAGAGAAAGAGAGGGGGAGGAGGATTTATTTTATATATAAAAATATTTACTATAAGGAATTAATGTATATAATTATGGAGGCTGAGAAATCCCACAGTCTGTAGTCTACAAGTTGGATACCTAGGAAAGCTGATGGTGTAGGCTGAATCTGAGTCTGAAGGCCTAAGAACCAGGAGAGATGATTTCAAGAGCGGGAGAAAACTGATATCCCAGTTCAACAGTCAAAGCAGACAGAGAGAGAATTCCCACTTCTTCTTTCTGTTCTATTTGGGCCTTCAGTGGCTTAGGTAAGGCCCACCCACAATGGGGAAGGCAATCTGCTTTACTAAATTCACTAATTCAAATGCTAGTTTCTCCAAGAAACACCTTCACAGATGTACTCAGAAAGAATGTTTAGCTAAATATCTGGGCACCCTGTGGCCCAGTCAAATTGACACTTAAAATTAACCATCAGATTTAGTAACCTGATTAAGGAGATTTGGACCCTAGTACCAAAAGGTCTTTGTGGGTTAAATGTGGTGGGAGCGTGTATTGGAAATGACGGGGCGTGAGAGTAGAGACAGGAGAAGATCAGATGACATTACAGTTGTTACACCCAGCTCAGCTGGTCTAGACCAAGTCTCCCACATTCTCACTAGCATAAACCAACTCAAATACATTTTTGCACTTTCATTACAGCAACAAGCAGCATTGAACATGGACAGAGGTGTTTGGTGCTCGAACAATGGTTTTCAAAGCTTTAAACACAACAGGACCCACTGTATTTATCTCAAAAGAAGCAGCATGCAGAACCCCAATATACAGAACAGACAAGAGCAGAGCTGCTTGGGAACACTCAATGAAAAAGCAACTGTAACAGAAGAGACATGTTACATTCTCTGTAATTTCCTTTGAAACGGCTCAGCATTGACAGTGTGACTTGTTTATGTGTGTGATTTAGATTTAATCTGCACCCAAGGATTGCTCGGACTGGGGATGCATACCCAGGGCTGACTAGCTAATATTTACCAAGAAAGCCACACTTCAGAGGCAAGAACTCTGAGTTCTTCAGGTATCATCATCTCCAGCAATTATCAGCAGTTTGGCAATTAGTATAATGAATATTAGAAATGCTTTTTGTTGGTGATATAAGTGATGATCCAGAGAAGAGAATTAGAAAAAATACTGTAGAGAGTCCCCACATTGTAAGAACAGGATACACGAATCCAGCAAGTGCTTACTTTTCACCCAGGCTCAATTCCTATACCATCATGGGTAGAGATGCTGATTCTGAGGATTCCTGTTTGTCTGACTCCAATGGGATGCTCAGCAGCATTCAGCCTTAGAATATTATCATTTGCTTCATACAAGTTTTCCATGAAATGTCCTGTCAGAGCACCTGAAAGGACATAGACTTGGGTCCCCATTAAGATTACAAAACAAGTTTTGTGATGGTCCTTCTGCCTGCCTAATAATGCAAGTTTGTTATAGAACCAAACCTGACTGTTGCCTTTGCTGTGATCTGGTAGCAAAGTGCAAACATCTTTGCACTTTCATTATAGCAACAAGCAGCATTGGAGAGGAAGAGAGGTGCTTAGTGCTACAGCAATGGTTTTCAGAGCTTTAAACGTAACAGGGGAAAAATGAAACGTGAAGGGGAAAAGCAAACATCTTCACCCATCTAATGTTGAGTACGACTTTTATGAGGCCTGAGACATGTCTCTTGAGCGTCTTTTTTGAGAAAAAACATTAAAAATTATAAATACAAAATTAGATATAAAACTAAATATGTATACAAAATGGGAAAAATCATAATAGATTTTGAATTTTAAAAAGTTAATAAGGGTTACAAAGAATCCAAAAAACATGATATTTTAATTAATTAATATCTAATAGCAGCTTTAGAATTATATTCTTACATTTGGGGGCTGTGTACTCTTTGACGGGCTTCCCTGGTGACTCAGAGATAAGGAATCTATCTGCAGTGTGGGAGACTTGGGTTCGATCCCTGGGTTGGGAAGATCCACTGGAGGAGGGCATGGCAACCCACTCCAGTATTCTTGCTGGGAAATCCCATGGACAGAGGAGCCTGGTGGGCTATATTCCATGGGGTCACAGAGAGCCAGACATGACTGAGTGACTAAGCACATATTCTCTGATAGCCTCTTCATGTGACAATTATTCTGTAATAGTTTCAATAGAGAATAAACTAATTAAGTCCTTCCTCTAACTTGTTGATCAAAATGTTTTGTTTTTATTGTTTAAATGCACCAATATACAACTTCAATGGATACGTTCACTATAGCTCTCATACAGGACTTGTGCCCTGTAAATAAGGAATTCTGATCAGTTTGATTTGGCATAATTTCTTTAAAAAGGAAAAATTCATGAAATGTTTATAATTGTATATACTGTTTATAGAGCATATTCTTAACAAAATTTCTCTTATTATTGATGAGGACTGAATGCTCCAATCACAACTTTATATGTCTCGATTGGGAGAAACTTCACAGATTATCTTTTGGCTTTGCACAGTTAAAACCTTGTATCCCTCCCTTTTTCATGTCCATACTCAATGCCATAGAACCTGTTCTATTGCAGTAGGCTCTCTGGTTTGCATCTTCCCATGATGTCAATGGGTAAGTTTGCCCAGTGGATAGTAAGACTATCCCTGCACAGGACAAATAGGAATAAGTTAACTATATCTGGAAATGTTTGCAAACCATACTAATATATCCCACCAAACCTAAACTAAACCTGTTCAACTTTCTTTAGCTACATCCCCCTAATGCCCTTAAATACCACCTGATAAAAGGAGAGATTGGCTGGGGAAAAAAATCCATAAAGGAATGAGAGAGTTCCTTAACTGATTGTGGTTCAAATATATGTCCTTCACAAAATGTATTAAAACATTCATCAAGTAAACAGGTTGTTAGGGACCTTCCCATCATCTTGGAAGAGGCCCATTAATTGAAAAACCTCATATTTAGTTTCATTTCTTTCATAGTACATTGACTCTGCACCAAACTATTGAGGGTAACTAATATTTACTTAATTCAGGACAGCCAAATTGGCTTAGGTGGCTTTGCAACAATGGGAATAAATGGAAGACAGACTTCTTCCATTTATAAGCTCTTGCTTATAAACATCAGCAAAACAGTCACATATAAAATAAATGCCAAAAATTTTTTACAGAACTTATGTGTAATTTAATCTACTAGAAACTATTTACAAACTATGACAAAGGACTCATGAATAAAGCTGGGTGGATAGATTAACCACAGGAGGTTTTCTGGAAAGGATGAATTTTAAGATAGCCTTTGTAACAGGTGAGACACAAAAATGAGAGGGGAAGGTACGTTCTAGGAAGGCATATAAGATCCAAACACACTGAAGAACATCAAATTGTGTAAAGGAAACAGTTTAGGATTGTCTGGAACGGAGTGTTCATGAAAGAGAGCATAAAAACTAAATTTTAAAGAGCTGTTTCTAGTCATAGGAAGAAAGTGGTACACAATTAGTCCACCAAGTGTAAAGAATTAGGGAACTATGCAAAAAATATGAAAGAATTCTTTGCTAATGTTGAACATCAGGTGTTTCAGGACCAGTATTCCTGAGAGAAGAGAATTGAGTGAGGTGAACTCTACCATAACCTTGGCCTTTTATTTTAATACGGTTTCTGGACCAGGATGCAGGAAGGGGGGATCCACACAGAGTATGGAAGTCTCACTGAGCTGAAGAGTCAGAGATTAGAGTTTGGTAAGGTTGGGACAGCTGGAAGTTGTGATGCCTTCCAGAGTAGAAGAGCAACACAGAGAAAGTGCCTCAGAAATCTGCAGAAGATCCCTGTGAATCTTTAGCTGAATAACAAGATTTATATATTTGAGGTTAAACTCCACAAACCTAGGTAAATAATAACTAACAAAGAAAGATAAACTATGAGGAATTATAAGCTAAACAGCTACCAGAGCTCACACGGGGTTGGAAGATATTTTATTATAGTTCAGATGAGACAAAATGAAAAGACTTTGTGGAATACCTGAAGCATTCAGGTGAAATTCCAAAAACAGTACATCTTACGAGTAGGATTAAACTAGTCCTAGAGCAAAAGCTACTCTAGGTCCTAACTTAAAAAGCTTCAGTTCAGTCGCTCAGTCATGTCTCTTTGTGACCCCATGGACTGCAGCATGCCAGGCTTTCCTGTCCAGCATCAACTCCCAGAGCTTATTCAAACTCATGTCCACAGAGTTGGTGATGCCATCCAACCATCTCATCCTCTGTTGTTCCCTTCTCCTCTCATCTTCAATCTTTCCCATCACCGGGGTCTTTTTAAATGAGTCAGTTCTTTGCATCAGATGGCCAAAGTATTGGAGTTTCAGCTTCAGCATCAGTCCTCCCAATAAATATTCAGGACAGATTTCCTTTAGGGTGGACTGGTTGGATCTCCTTGCAGTCTAAGGGACTCTCAAGAGTCTTCTCCAAAACCACAGTTCAAAAGCATCAATTCTTTGGTGTTCAGCTTTCTTTATAGTCCAACTCTCATATCCATACATGACTACTGGAAAAACTACAGGTTTGACTAGATGGACCTTTGTTGGCAAAGTAATGTCTCTGCTTTTTAACATGCTGACTAGGTTGGTCATAACTTTTCTTCTAAGGAGTAAACGTCTTTTAATTTCATGGCTGCAGTCACCATCTGCAGTGATTTTGGAGCCCAAGAAAATAGTTTCTCACTGTTTCCATTGTTTCCTCATCTATTTGCCATGAAGTGATGGGACTGGATGCTATGATCTTAGTTTTCTGAATCTTGAGTTTTAAGCCAACTTTCACTTTCATCAAGAGGCTCTTCAGTTTTTTTTTTGCTTTCTGCCATAAGGGTGATGTCATCTGCGTATCAGAGGTTATTGATATTTCTCCCGGCAATCTTGATTCCAGCTTGTGTTTCATCCAGCCCAGCATTTCTGGTGATGTACTCTGCATATAAGTTAAATAAGCAGTTAAATAAGTTAAAAAGCTTCAGAGAGATCAAACTGATCTGAAATTAAATGAACTTCTTATCAGAATAACTCAACACTCTTTAAAAGAATACAAGAAAATGTAACAATGTAACATTTACAATGAGGCTGCTAAGTCGCTTCAGTCGAATCCGACTCTCCGACTCTGTGCGACCCCATAGACGGCAGCCCACCAGGCTCCCCCATTCCTGGGATTCTCCAGGCAAGAACACTGGAGTGGGTTGCCATTTCCTTCTGCAATGCATGAAAGTGAAAAGTGAAAGTGAAGTCCCTCAGTCATGTCCGACTCTTAGCGACCCCACGGACTGCAGTCCACCAGGCTCCTCCGTCCATGGGATTTTCCAGGCAAGAGTAGGTTGCCATTGCCATTGCCTTCTCCGGAATCAATTACTAGACATGACCAAAGCAAGAAAATATAACCTATAATGAAGGGGGAAATCAGTCAATAGAAGCAGATCTCAAAATCACAAAGAAGAAATTAATAGATAAGAATTTTAAAATAACCACTGTAAATATGTCTGAGGAATTAAGGGAAAACATGAACATAATGAAGAGGTAGCTGGAAATTATAAAATATTAATAAATAAATCTTCTAGAGCTTATTAAAAAATAAAACCCAACACCTGAAATAAAAAACACACTAGGCAGGCTTAACGTGAGATTGCACATTTCAGAAGAACGTATCAGTGAACTTGAAGAAAGTAAAGAGAAAATATCCAAGTTAAAGCACATAGAGGGGAAAAACTGAAAAAAAACAAATGAACAGAGCTTCAGTAACCTATAACACAAAATTCCCAGAAGGAAGAGATATGAGTGGCAATATAGGGAAAAAAAAAAAAAAACTTTAAGAAAAAAGACTGTGATCTTCCAAACTTAGTTAAAAATATATAGACTTACAGATCTGAAATGTTCAGTGAAACCTGGACAGAATAAACTCAGTGAAAACCACACAGGAAAGGGGAAAGGAAAATAAGTAGTTTTCTACATTATATGTAAAGTGATAAAGTATTTAAAGGTAAACTATGATATATAAAAGATGTAATCTGTGAACCCTTTTTTTGAGCAAAGTAAAAAAAAAAAGTATGGCTAATAAAATAGTAGAAATAAACTGAAATACTAAAACGTTTTCAGTCCAAAAGAAAAAAAGAAATAGAAGGGAAAAAAGTAATAGATGGAACAAATAAATCATTAACTGACAACAGCCATATCAATAATTACATGAAATATAAATACACTAAAATAATATATTAAATGGCAAATATTGTCATACTGGTAGACATACTGAGTAGAAAAGCAAGGCCCAACTATATGTTTTTTAAAAGACTGTTTCTTTTACTATTAAGATACATATACAGGATAGAAAAAGATGAATCAGGCAAATACTAATTTTAAGAAAGTTGGAGTGGCTACTTTGATATCACAAAATATCCACACAGGAGAAAGCATGACAAAATATTTGCAGAGACAAAGAGAACTATTTCATCATGATAAAAGGGTCCAGTCATCTAGAAGATAAATAATATTCAATTTATATGCAACAAAATGCAGGGTAAAAATGGAGAAATACGCAAATACAAAAATGTACTTGGAGATTTCAACACTCCTTTCTCAGTAATTTATACAACAAGGAAACAGAAAATGAGTCCAGATATAAAGGGCTTGAACAACATTATCAGTTTATTGAGCCTAACTGGTATTTGTAGGACACTCTATACAGCAACTGCAAAATACACATTCTTTTCAAATATACAGAGTATATTTATCTTGGAGTTCACAGAAGAGCACATACTAGGCCAGAAAACATGTTTTGATAAGTTTAAAAATATCTATGTTATACAGAGTATATTCTCTGACCAGGCCACATTGGAATTAAATTAGAAATCAATAACCGAAAATTAATTGCAAAATCCACAAATATTGCAACTGAAACAGCACAGTTCAAAATAACCTATGCATCAAATTAGAATATATTTGGTGAAATTAGAACATGATAATTATATTTAACAGGTATATAGCTCCAGATTTCAAAATACATGGGATACAGCTAAAGAAGTGCTTAAAAGAAAATGCCTATGTTAGAAAGAAAGGAAGGTCAGTGATCTAAGCTTCTACTTTATGAAATTAAAATAAAGAGAAAATTAGGGACTACCGTTGGTGGGCCATTGCTTAAGACTCTGCGCTTCCACTGCAGGGGGCACTGGCTCGTTCTCTGGTGGGGAACTAAGATGCCACATGCCATGCAGTGTGGTCCAAAAAAAAAGAGTAAATTAAAACTCAGACTAATGGAAATTATAAAAATAATAAAGGAAATAAATGCAATAGAAAACAGGCAAAGAATAAAGAAAATTGAAAAATCAAAAAATGATTCCATTGAAAACAAAGCAGTGAAATAAAAAAGCTTCTGGTGAAACTGATCAAGGTGGAGAAAACGCAAAAATCACAAAACACCACTGCAAATAGAAAGGGCACCACTACAAATCTTACAGACATACAAAAAACAAGAGAATATTATGAACAACTTTATGCCAATAAATTTGATAAATTAGTTGAAATGGACAGTTTCTTCAAAAACACAAATAACTAAAATTGACACAAGAAGAAATAGGAAATCCAAGTGGTCCTACATATATTAAAGAGATTGGATTCATAATTTAAATCTTCTGATAATAAAAACTCCAGGCCTAGATGGATTAAACAAGGAAGCATCAAGGGAAGAAATAGTACCACTCTTAAACAACATCTTTCAGAGAAAAAAGGAGGAGGAAACACACCCCAGCTCATTTTACAAGGTCACCATTGCTCTGATACCAAAACTGGACAATGACATTAACAGAAGATTACACATCAGTTAATTAAAAATAAATAGAATACATGTAATTAAAAAAAAGAAAACTACAGATCAACATCCCTCATGAACATAGATTTTTAAATCCTTAAAATATTAGCAAATCAAATCCAGGAATATAATTTAAATGATAATACATTATGACTGAATGGGTTAATTTAACATTTGAAAATGAATCAATATAATTTCCTATATTAAGAGAACAAAGGTGAAAAATCATACAATCATTTAAATAAATGTAGAAGAATCATGTGATGAAATTCAATGTCCAGTAGCAGTTAAAAACAAACTTCAGCAAAAAAAAAAAAAAAAACAAAAAACTACCGCAGTCTAATAAAGGAATCTATGAAAAATCTGAGCAAACACTACAATTTAACACTGAAAGACTCACTACTTTCTCACTAATAAGATCAAGGCAAAATGTTTACTCTCTCCCTTTTCAACATCGTATTTGTGTCCCAGCCCATGAAAGAATAAACAAAAAGTCTTACAGACTGAGAAGACAAAAGTCAAACTTTTATTCACGGAGGACATAACTGTGTACCTAAAAAATACTAACAAGTCTACAAAATATTTCCTACATTAATAAGTGAGTTTATAAGGTTGTAGAATATAAGATCAGTATACAAAATAAATTGAACATATTTCTGTATACTAGCAACAAATGTGGAACAGGAAATTTCAAGTGGAATTTGCAATAGCACCAAAAATGTAAGATACTTAAGAATGAATTTAACCAAACATGTATGTGACTTGTACACTGCTGCTGCTGCTAAGTCGCTTCAGTCGTGTCCGACTCTGTGCGACCCTAGAGATGGCAGCCCACCAAGCTCCCACGTCCCTGGGATTCTCCAGGCAAGAACACTGGAGTGGGTTGCCATTTCCTTCTCCACTGCATGAAAGTGAAAAGTACAAAAAAAAAAAAAAAGAAAACCCTCAGCAACCATGGAGGTAAAAACACCAGTAGGCAGGCTGTGGGTCCCCCACCTGGCCCCCACAACTACTTCAAAGGAACTCAGTGCTGTGTGATCCCAGAATCAGGGAAAACTTGGGGTAGGAGGAGGTGGCTCTTGGTGTTAATACCTGTGAATCCTCCCAACTCCCCAAAGCCTAACCCTGGCGAGGCCAAGGCAGCTCAGCACTGCCCTGGAGCTCAAGGCCCCTTGCCTCTGAGCTCTTTGAAGTCCATGGCAGAGCTGGCATCCTTCAGTTCCCATGTTGCCTATGATGCACCCAACCGAGCAAGACATCATTCTGAGCAGCACCATGGCAGTTCCATGGCTGTTGCTGGGTGTGTGTCCACCAGGGTTTGCAGCCCTCACCAAAGACAGCTCAATCAGCAGGCCATAGAAGAACCCACTTGGCACCACATGCCCCACCCTTGAGACTCTGAGCCCATCCCACAGTCTGCAACCCCATGGACTGTAGCCCACCAGGCTCATCTGTCCGTGGAATTCTCCAGGCAAGAATATGGAGTGGGTTGCCATTCTCTTTTCCAGGCAATCTTCCCAAATCAGGGATCGAACCCGGGTCCCACCACTTTGCAGGGAGATTCTTTACTATCTGAGCCCCCAGGGAAGCTTCTTTCCCCGGGAGCTCCTGACAGAATCCCCCAGCACCAGCAGATGCTGTCCTGCACTTGAACACTGCAGAGTTCTACCAGTGCCTGTGAATGGAGATGCTCTACTTCATCCTCTTCTATCCAGAGGGCCCTAAGGTGCAGTACCTGGCAGCCAAAGTCCTAAAAAAGCAGCTGTGGAAGTTCCACACCAAATACACAGTATGGTTCCAGATGCACGAGGAGCCCAAAGCCATCACTGTTGAGTTTGGGCAGGGCACCTATATCGGCTGATAGTCTGGCTAGGAGAAATGGGTTCTACAGGAGAAGGAAGGTTTTACCTTTGAGTACACTGGTCCCTCCTTCCATCCAACCCCTCCCCCTGGCATGCTGATTCTTCTGCCCAGGTGAGGGCCCTGGCCTGGAAAATTGAGAGGAGGTCCCAGGCCATGGGAGTCCCCCTCCCTTAGAAAGCAGGGAAGGGGCCCGAGGTTTTCCCATCCTGATGCAGGAGCAAGGGCTCTCCTCAGTGAGGGACATTTTTCTGGTAGACCTATTTTCATTTTGGAAAACATTTATAAATAAAAAATTTATGAGAGAAAAGCAAAGATACACCATGCCTGTGAATTAGAAGGCTGAGTATTATTAAGCTGTCATTTCTCTTTAAATTGAATCAACACAATCCCAAACAAAATATGAGCAGATTTTTAAAGTGAAATTGTCATGCTAAACCTAAAATTTATACAGAAATGCAAAACTAAATTGTATAGTAGCCGAAACAATTTTGGAAAAGAGATTCAAAGTTGGAGGACTGAAACTACCTGAGTTCAAGGCTTGTTTTAAAGCTACTGTAATCAAGATATATTGTCTACAGCTACTTTCTCACTATAACGGCAAAGTTGAATAGCTGTGACAGGGACCATACGGATCACAAACCCTAAGATGTTCACTATCTATCCTTATACAGAGTTTTCTGACCCTTGTGTTGCTGCTGCTGCTAAGTCGCTTCAGTCGTGTCCGACTCTGTCCGACCCCATGGACAGCAGCCCACCAGACTCCCCTGTCCCTGGGATTTTCCAGGCAAGAACACTGGAGTGGGTTGCCATTTCCTTCTCCAAGACGATGTTTATATATAAGACATACTCTTATATACAATTCCTGATCCAATAGATATCATTCCACCAATTTCTCTGTATATTTCTTTTATAGTGCATTAGAATGCAGGTTGGTTAGAATAATTTTAGAAATAATCTTTAATCCCATCTAACGTATTGAAGAATATAAATTGTAAATTATGATACCTTATAATTAACAAAATATTGTTTGCAATATCCCTTACAGCTGTTCACAAAGCTGTGGCTGAAAATGCTCTTAGCAGGATGAAAATAATTGCACATTAAGTGTGTATAGTATGTAAATATGTAAATTAGGCTAGTACTATTGCTGCTGCTGCTGCTAAGTCACTTCAGTCGTGTCCGACTCTGTGTGACCCCATAGACGGCAGCCCACCAGGCTACCCCGTCCCTGGGATTCTCAAGGCAAGAACACTGGAGTGGGTTGCCATTTCCTTCTCCAATGCATGAAAGTGAAAAGTGAAAGCGAAGTCACTCAGTCGTGTCCAACCCTCAGTGACCCTATGGACTGCATCCCACCAGGCTCCTCCGTCCATGGGATTTTCCAGGCAGGAGTACTGGAGTAGGGTACCATTGCCTTCTCTGATAGTACTATTAGGCCTGTTTTTTTTTAAAAATATTTATTTTAATTTATTTATTTGACTGCGCCAGGTCTTAGTTGCAGCATGCAGGATCCGGTTCCCTGAGCAGGGATTGAAACCCACTCCCCCTGCATTGGAGGAACAGAGTTTCCACCATTGGGCCACCAGGGAAGTCCCTAGGCCTGCTCTATACATGAGCAGCATTTGCAATTGTTGGAGCCTGCTCTAGGTGATTAGGAAAAGCAGGCCAATGAGACAGTGGGATGAATGGGTGCCAGTTGGAGATGGGCTGGATATAGGCAGGAAACACAGGGATTGAGAAAAGTAAGGCTGAGTGTTATTGTGAGTATGAGCTTTTAGATACAGTTGCTTTCGACCTCATGGGACAATTGTGAAGAAATATTTATTTAGCAGTCGAGAGCAGAAAGGCTTTGTGATCAATTTGCAATTGCTTAAAGCAACGTGTTTCAGTTTCATGAACTTTGCCAGGTCATCCTGCTGGAACATAGATTGATTCAGTAGTTTTGGGACAAGTCCCAAATTTCTGCAGTTCTAAGAAGTTTCCAGGAGATTCTGATATGGCTGGTTCAAGGAGCAAGCTTTGAGTAGCTAGCAGAAATTTATGTGTAGATTTCTTCTGGAAGATAAGGGGAAGGTTGAGACAGGGAGTGATTTTTATGCATGGAAAGAAGGACTCTACGGTCTCTTCTAGGGCAAGACTGTAAAGGGCCTTCAGTCTTAAGAAAATCTTAATGCAGAGAAGAGGAGGATCCAGGGCAACCAGGGATTTAAAAAAAAAAAAAATAGAGCTATAGGGAGGAAAAAAAGAAGAATCAGGAGGATTTAGTTGCATTAAGGCATAAGTGGCTTAAGTATTCCTACGGAATACTGACCTTCAAGTAGGCGGTTAGTGGAATTCCAATATAGAATTCATTCATCACATCATCTTCCCTGGTCTCTTTTCCAGTCCTCTCTTGGCTGTAGTAATGTTGATGGATTGTCTGTCAAAAGCTTAACCATTCCTTTTGCTAAAAAGGCCTCTCCTTATCAATATGAGGTCCATAAGAACTGCCATGTTTTTATATGACCCCATGACCCTCCCTACAGTTCACTGGTCCAGGCATGAACACTGGATCCCAGTTGGGTCAGTCATAGTTCTTCCCTGAGATAACGTTGGGTTCCCAAGTGGTGCTAGTGATAGAAAACCCACCTGTGCAAGAGACATAAGCGGTACAGGTTCAATCCCTGGGTGGGGAAGGTCCCCTGGAGGAGGGCATGGCAACCCAATCCAGTATTCTTGCCTGGAGAACCCCATGGACAGAGGAGCCTGGCGGGTTACAGTCCATGGGGTCGCAAAGAGTTGGACACAGCTGAAACGATGTAGCACGCATGCCCGAGGTAACTCATGGCAAAAGTAATTCGTACAGAATTGTTTTTATAGTGGTAAAGGTGTTAGGTACAGAATCTGCTAGTTGTTGCCAGCCGTGTTAGAACCAGTACAGAGGAAAATTAAAGACAGGTGATAGAACAGAGCTCTGGCAGTGTTCCAACTCTTCCAACTATTCCCAAACCCAGCTACAACCCCTTTCATTCCCCATGATTTGGTTATTAAACACTCCCTTCTGTGACCCTGAAAATTCCCCTCTTGCTTAAGTGAGTTTGAGTCACTTTCAGCAGAACTCTGACTAATAGCCAGCAAACCTTTTCCCAACACGTTTCCTCATGTACATCACTTCCCTGGGGCCTCTGCACCCTGTTGACTGAAGCCTTCCCCAGGTGCATCCCCAGCATGACACCAGGCCAGAACCAGCTTCAGGACAAGGACCATAAACCCCAGCATTGGTCTGGATGGACGTGAATGTGTCACTGAACACCAGTGTACCAAATCCGTGTGTTCATGGCAACAGCCAAAAAGAGCCACAAAAGTCTAATCTTCCGCTCACTGGGCGTCTCCTGGCAGATTGTTAAGACCCTGGGGCAGAGCTTAATGTGCATGACTATTTGCAATGCACAATTTCCATTTTACTCATTTCAACTAAATTAAATTCATTTTGGAATTCTTGGAGTTATTGCTTGTTGATTTTCCCCACTCCCACTTCATATTCTAGGTACACGTGTGCTTAGTCCCTCAGTTGTGTCCAGCTCTTTGTGACCCCATGGACTGTAGCCTGCCAGGCTCCTTTGTCCTGGAATTTTTCAGGCAAGAATACTGGAGTGGGTTGTCATTTCCTCCTCCAACCCAAGGACTGAACCCACGTCTCCTGTGTTTCCATTGCAGGCAGATTTTTTTAACCTGCTGAGCCATTGAAGAAGCCCATTTAGGTACATTTTCCCCAAAACTGAAAGCCACCCCCATCTCTAGGTTCCTCAGTGCCTCAGATCCCTGGAGAGTTTCTATCCCTTGGCAGTTTAAACACACACACACACACACACACACACACACACACCCACCCACCCAGGCCTGGCTGAGGGCAAGAAACCCATCTCCCACCACCCTTCCACAGGCAGAAATGCTGGCATTCGTAAGCTGTCACTCCGAGGAAGACAGCAGCTGTGTTATTCTATGATTTATAGAACAGATTTGCATTTCCTTGCCTTTGAAGCTTGCCTATAATCTGCCACATAAATATTTGAAAGACAGGATGGTGGAAACAGACCTAAGCAGCTTAATCGAACGCTTGGCAGGTAGAGGACTTAGGCTGGTGTTCATTTCCAACGCCCCCACTGCCCCAGGGCCTCTTGGTGTGTGTGTACAAAATTGAAATTCAGTGTTTAAACCCAATCCTACAGTCAAAAATCCCACTTGAAGGAAAAGCCAGAAGAATGCCATTGGAAAACAGGTTTCATTTCATGTCTGGTCTCTTGGGCCAAAAGCCCGTTTGGCTTCCTGAAACTCTGCTCCAAGGAGCAGGGGGCAAGGAGTAGGAGCTTCAGCCACTCCAGAAGGCCCACCTGTGGATATGGGGTGATCTGAGCCCCACCCTTCCCTACAGCAGCCCTGAAGCCAGGTCAGAGGCACAGCTATCTACAGAAAGGTGGGAGAGATCCCTACGCCAACACTGCCTCATGGCACGGAGCTGGCACACCCAGCAGCAGGCTTGTCCTGCCTCCACTTGTGGGAAGAGCAGCTGGGCCGGCCCTGCCACGAGGGGGAAGCCCGTGAGCCCGTGGGAGACACAGAAAGCAGTTCTATGTTTACCTTGCCCCTGTCTGTTCATGCCCCGTCCTCATGTCGGCAGGGACATGTGGCCAAGGAAGTCTCTGCTACGCAGTTTAGGCGGACGCCTCGGGTGGGTCCCTCATCACAGTCACGGTGGCTTCCCTTCACTTCACAGGCGGAGCCCACACCTGAGCCTCTTGTCCTGTGGCCTCAGCAGCTGTGCCTCTGGCCTGGGAGGGGCTGCAAGTCTGGGCAGGAGAGGCTTTGGGAAGCCGAGTTGTTGCCAGTGATCTGTTTCCAGCCGGGGGGAGAGCCAGGTTGGGTTCCAGGAAGCACATTTGCTCGGCCATTAGGCACAGACCTTGCTTCAGCCACACAGTCACCTCACTCCCGCCCCAGAGCCTGTGCACTTGCTGTCTCTCCCTGGACTACTTATCCTCCTGACTTCCCCCTGACCTGTGCTCCCTGCTCCGTCAGATGTCGCTTTCTCAGAGAGGCCTTCCTGACCACCCAGGCTACTGCAACCCTTGTTGTCCCTCCGCTCCACCGCCTGTTTACTTCTTTGTTGACACTCCCAACAATCTGTAATGCTTCTGTTTGTCTGTTGACATGGTCACTGTCCCGTTCCCCACGGGAATGGTAGCGCTCTGCAGGGAGAGGTCTTTTGTTTCTTGTTCACAACTATCCAGAGCTTCCAGAGCCATTCCTGGTACACGGTAGGCACTTAACACATATCTGTCGAATGAATAAATGAATGAATGGACGCTTCTGCAGCAGCTCGGTGGCCGCTTATCCACAATAACCTTGCCCCTCTGCTTCTCCCTTTTTCACAGAACCTCAGTGTTGTTTGACAGCCTTTGCTGCTCACTAACATGAGTTATGAGCTGTTATGGTGTCCCTTAACCCATGCCAGTAATTGGCTTCAGAAGGATAACTGACAGAATTTTGACCAGAAACTTGAGCAGAAGTCTATTAGGTGAGGGCCAGAGGCTCTGAAAAAGGTTTTTGCTTCATTAAAAAAGAGCAGCAGATCCTGTTGTTTGATCTAAATACCATACCTTCTGCAGCTGAAGGTTCAGGGTCCTCCATGGCATTACAGAAGAACAATACTTCCTGTGCTGGGGCAAAATAAATGTTCTCATTTTTAAGTCACTGTAAGCGGCATCTTTTGTTGCTGCTGCTGCTGCTGCTAAGTCACTTCAGTCGTGTCCGACTCTGTGTGACCCCATAGATGGCAGCCCACCAGGCTCCCCCGTCCCTGGGATTCTCCAGGCAAGAACACTGGAGTGGGTTGCCATTTCCTTCTCCAATGCATGAAAGTGAAAAGTGAAAGGGAAGTCGCTCAGTCCTGTCTGACTCTTTGCGACCCCATGGACTGCAGCCCACCAGGCCCCTCCGTCTGTGGGATTTTCCAGGCAGGAGGACTGGAGTGGGGTGCCATCGCCTTCTCCTGCATCTTTTGTTACTTGGTGCCAAAGGCTTTTGAGCCATAGCGACTATGGCATGTGCGGTTCCTTGGCCCCGGTGGCTGCCCAAGGTGGAGTGTCAAGTGAACATGAATTAAGAACTAGTCTTTCCTTACCTCAGCCATACAACCGACAGACTTCATTGAAAACTTCTGTGCTGGGTTTTTTCCCTGATGGTTCAGAGACTAAGTGTCCGACCTCCCAGTGCAGAGGGCTTGGGTTCGATCCACGGTCAGGGAACTAGATCCCACATGCCACAGTTATGAGATCTCATGCCGAAGCTAAAGATGCTGTGTGCTGCCGCTGAGGACTCTGCATGGTGCAACAAAGATCGAAGATCCTGCGTGTTGCAACTAAGACCCGGTGCAGCCAAATAAATACACATATTTTTTTTAAAAAAAAGAAAGAAAACCTCTATGCTGGAAAGAGAGATGGAGGAGGCAAGGTCCTGATCCTGAAGGAGCCTAGAGCCTACGGGAGGAAGGCTTGTGAACAGACTGGCAATCCGGAAGGCACCTGGTACAGCAGGGGTAGGGTACATGAGGTGCCACTCAGATCTGAGAGCAGGAGGAATACGCCATCTCAAAGCAGGAGATGGGAGGGTGACAACGGAAGAGGTTGTATGCGAACTAGTCTCGAACAAAAAGCAAGAGTTGCCCAGATGGACAGTATGGCAGAGGGAACGATAATATCTCGCATTCCAGAGACAGGAAACAGTAAGTGGGACCACTTTTAAAATACATACAATGAGCCGGCACCATGCTAAGTGATTTTACATACATTCCCCCTCTCTTCCTAAGGATGTCCATTCAAGGCAAATACTGTTTCTCCATATGAAAACTGAGGCTCCGAATAGTTGAGACTTATTCAATGTCGTGCAGCCAGAAAGTTGCAGAGTCCGGCTTTGAACAAGGCGCATCCGGCTCTAGGTCCACGTTCCTTCTATCACCCCAGCACTCTTCCTGCAGAAGCAAATCCTACACAATCGCATTTTGACCCACTAACCCACATGTGAAAGAGACACGGCTCTGTGAGCAGAAGCAAGAAGCAATTGGTAGACGGTGTGCTCTGGATGGAGCAGTGATGAGGTGGGTGGTTGACGGAGACAGAAGGAAGAAAAGAGAATATAGGTGACCTGGAAATACCTCTCTCTCTTACACTGGGTTTATTTTAAGACTCTAGTCGGGGTCGCCATCTCCTAACAATTTCCTTATAAATCACCATCACAGCTAAATATTATCCTAAAAATTTACCAGCCCGCAAATTTTTGTTAATCAGTCTGCTACAAATATTATAAAGATGGCAAACTAAATAAAACCCATCAGTAGTTACGATTAGCCTCCCTGAAATGGTAAGTGGCCTTGGGCTTACAGGGATTCAGCTTCGAGAAGACGGCCTTAAATAATGAACAGGAAGATGAAACAGACTCTCTGTCTCCAGACACTGCGTGGCCCTGCAAGTTAGCATCCCAGATCCTGCCGATACTCTTGGTTTGCAAACTCTCTTTTTCATGAAACAAGGGGTAGGGCAGACACCCATCATCGTAATAAAATAATGGCACCAGCTAATTTCCCGAGGCTTCAATCTCAGCAGGGAAGGATATAATATTGCAAGCCAGCAGCAGCCAACCAAGTGGTGAGACAGTAGTTCTGTTTTACATTACATTAAATGTTACTATTTCTGAAGGGAATATCTGTGGAGCACTGGTGTAACCCATAGCAACCAGCTAATAAATTGTAACTTACACTGCTTCAGCTTATTGTAGGGGTGGAGAACAGCAGGGAAAAAAAGACCAAAATTTAAAAAAAAAGGCAAATGCTGGCAAAAATGCCACATTTTCCCCCTTCTCACTACCTCCCCCACCCCACACACATACCCCACCACCACAAATACAGGCTGCATCAGCAGACTCTACTAAAACTTAAAGGGAAATGGGACAATTAGCAGCCAGTGGTTCAGAATTCGTGACTTTCGTGTTTAAATATATGGTGTCTCTTTTAAAGCTCAGAAGATGTACTTTAAATGCTTCCAACCCTGGGCCCTGAGCTCACAAAGATAACCCTGTGCCTCATTTCACAGCCTCTATTGAGGGTGACAATCCTTAGCATCAAGGCTGCACCTGGAACTGAGCCGCTGAGCTCACCTTTTCTCTGTCTGCAAATAGCTCATGCCTAATTGCCCCGGTACTTCAAACTCACAGCTGGCTGCTGAGCCTTACTCTTTACTACAGTGAGCCTACTCTCCTGCCCCAAGTCCAGTAGAGTCCTCCCACCCATTAACCCTGTTCCTGGAGCCACTCAGGTATTTTTTTTTTTTTAACACACCCATTCAGTCTCTCCAAAATGTAGGCATTGGATTTGTGTTTACACAGGGCACTTCGTGACCTTCAGATAGTCTGTTCATGTGCAGGCTGATCAACTGTGTAACCCCACCCCTACCCCACTGCATCCGTCCTTGTGAACAGTGCAGAACTTAGGAAAAGTGCTCCCTGCTCTGAAATGCCCATCACTCAGTGCCTGGAAGGAAGTGACTGATGCTCATACTGCCTGAATAAGTTACCTTCTGTCTGGCCGTCTCTGCTCTGCATGCAGAATAGGGGAGTCAGGGAGTGCACCAAGGCTCAGACCACAGGAGATCCTCTTGTCTCTTCCCTTAGGGGACCAGCATAGACGTGGGGCTTGGGATCAGGCCCCCGGGATCAAGAACCGAGCACTTATAAGCGAAATGTCATTTGGTCAAACTCTTACTTCTGGGGGCTTAATTTTCCCATCTGCAAGTGAGACTACTGTATCCTCATTTAGCACACATTTGGCAACAGCAACGGAAAACCCAACTGAGGACACTAAAGGGGAAGAAACTTGTTTTTCCACATGGCAATGTCTAGGGCAGGCTGGAGGCTCCCCTTCCACTTGCCTGGGATTCTCTCTTGTTGGGGTGGGGGCGGTTTACTTTCCTCCCCACATTCTATACACCAGATCATGTCTCTCTACTGCGGTTTATGTATTCATCTCCTCACCTAGTCCTGATCCCCTCACTCATCTTGGAAAGTCCTCTGCCTCTAGCTCAATGCCTGGATATGACTGGGATGAAGGGATGGGTGGGTGAATGAATGAGTGAGTGATTCTAAACAGTCTCCTTTCTTATTGAAGGAAAAGGAAATTAGGGGAAAATAAAAAGCTGTAATATGTGTGAAAATGCTCTGCAAACTATAAAATGCTACAAAAACTTTAGGAAATGTTATGAGTATTCATTATCACAATCATGAATCTTCCTGCTATAGGAGCAGCCTCTTGGATGCCAATATGAGTTCACCATACTGTCAGTGAGGGGTTTTGATGTGACAATTGAGGGGAGACTTTTTTTTAATCTGGGAAAAGTAGGTGGGTTTTGGCTCCAAAAAAGAAAAAAGACTTTAACACCCACAGTATAATTATTAATTACAAAGGTCAAAAGTTGTCTTTACAATGGAGAGAGAGCTGATAGACATTTTCTTGCTGCTGTTGCTAAGTCACTTCAGTCGTGTCCGACTCTGTGCGACCCCATAGACGGCAGCCCACCAGGCTACCCCGTCCCTGGGATTCTCCAGGCAAGGACACTGGAGTGGGTTGCCATTTCCTTCTCCAGTGCATGAAAGTGAAAAGTGAAAGTAAAGTCACTGAGTCGTGTCCGACCCTCAGCGACCCCATGGACTGCAGCCTTTCAGGCTCGGCATCACAAACATTGAGGGTAACTGATAACTGATGTTATGGCCTCCTGTTGTGGGCAGTGGGGTTCACAGAGCTTCACCTGTGTAGTATTCTTGCCTCAAACACTCAATCTAAATATAATCATGAGGAAGCAGTCAACAAGACCCAGACTGTGGGACATTCCATGGAACACCAGCTGAACTCTTTAATAATACGGTGTCATTAAGACAAAGAAGTTAAAAGGCAGAGGTCTCTTTCAAATTAAAGGAGATTCAGAAGAGACAAGAGCCAAATTGCAATGAGCGAACTTGATTGGATCCTGGATTATAAAAATGCTAGAAAACATATTTTTTAGACAATCAGGCTCTATATTAGATAATACTATTGCATTAATGTCAAATATTTTCAGTATGATAATGATATCTGACACTCTCCTAAAATGTAACTAGTGTTACATAGTGAAATGTCATGGTATCTATAACTTACTTCAAAATAGTTTAGAAAAAAAAAAACCCACACAGACACAAATACACGCATGAAAACACACACACCATGCACAACAGTCAGGCACACATACACCCAAAAGGAAAAAGCAAATGTGGCAAAATGCTAACTAGTGAATCTGGGGGAGGGGTACATGAATATTCACTGTACTATTCTTTCTAGTTTTCTGTAGCTTTGAGCTTTTTCACTATAAAATATTGGGCAGAAAGACATCAGCAGACAGCATGAAAATCCTATTTACTCGTTTAGACATTATTCTAGTTAGACATTTACCTTTCGCCCATTTCTATTCTCTCAGTTTTCATTATCATACACTTGTCTTCGGACTCCTTTTACGTAGGCTAGAGTAGAAAAATTGGGAGACTGTATCAGAGCACACATACATGTAAGGAGACATCATTCTTTCAAAAACATCAACTGGGCTCCTGTTCTGTATTCCTGCTGTCCCTCCTCCCTCTCTCTCTCTTGTCTTCCCACCGGGTGACCTCAAGTGCCCTACGCATTTAAATAGCCTTGGTCCCTGCCCTCCAGCCCTGCATACCCTAGATAAGACTTCCTCTGAGCAGAAGCAAGCAAAAAACAACCAGTCAGTCACAACCCCAATGCGTCCCTCCCACAAACCCACACCCGAAACTTGAACACAAGAAAGGACAGTGGGAATAAAATTTAGCCTCAGTTTATCCAGTTCACAGAAAGGGTGGGGGTAGGGGTGGGGGTGGGTGAGATTGTGGTGGAGGGGGGCCTCTGAACTGAAAGCTTTGTCTGGCCCTGACTGATGAAATGTACATCAGGCCAAGTCCAGGATGCTAGACCATCTGGCAGAATTTCTAGGAAGGGCTGGTCCCTGCTGCTTCTTGTCCCTGAAGCCGGAAGAGGCCAGTCTGTCCTACTGGCCATTGGCGAGTGGCGCTCTGCCCTCTGGGGTGTCCAGTCTTGGCTGTGCTCATTTACCAGATCCACACGCCTCTTTGGGATCTGGCCATCTTGTCACTATTCCTCAACTTTCCTCTGCTACACTCCTGCTCCTCAGGCAGGACCGGATTTTTCCATAGGCAGAACCAGTGTGGGCCCGATGATGCCCTCTGGTGCCCTGAATCAGTGGATACTGCCCCCAGTTTTAGGACTGTCAGGCCTGATTTATCCGTTAGGCACAGTGGACAAAGCTCCTTAGGCCCGCAATACTTTTAGGGGCCCACAGAAATGTTTAAACTTCTTTTAACATCAGAGGGAAGAGAATGAACAATTCAGGTGAAAGGTTATATTCTTCATACTGATACAATCAAAAAATATAATTTGCGATAATTTTATAGAAGAAGCCCTGCCCACTTCACTACCCCCTCACCCCTCGCCCCCCACCCAGGGGAAGCACGTCCAGAGCCCTGGAAGGTCATGACGCAGCCTTGGGGGCTAGGTTGCCCCACATCCCTCCCCCAAACCCAGGGAGCCCCAGAAGCTGAGATCCCAGACGTCTCAGCACCTCTGTCCCAGCTGCTTTGCTCTGCTGCAGCGCCGTATCCAGCTTTTCTCCCCACTGCAGCTCCAGCACTCATGCTTTCACGAATCTGCAGCAAA
Organism: Ovis canadensis; assembly: GCF_042477335.2. NCBI lineage: Eukaryota > Metazoa > Chordata > Mammalia > Artiodactyla > Bovidae > Ovis > Ovis canadensis. The sequence goes on along the minus strand of NC_091245.1, from coordinate 94,734,006 downwards.
ATGAGACAAATAAGAACAATGTGATGAGTTCTTCACAAAGTTAAAATTATACCACGTACGGGACAATCCTTTTTCCTGAAGTTATGCACTTCCAGATTCTTTTTCTTTCTTTTTTAAATTTTGGGTACTAAAAGGCTGTTTCATCCATAACATTATGAAAATGGCAGATGATACTCTGAATGATCGTTGCCTCACCAAGTGTAAAAGTTGGTAACCCAGTAGTGGCCCTGCCCTCCCAGATGGTTCCATGAACATTGCACTGGTCTCTGCCCAGCACTGGCTGAGATAACCTGGGCTTATTTTCAAGACTCGCCTCTTGGGACTTCTCTGGCAACCCAGTGGTTAAGATTTGGGGCTTCCACTGCAGCAGGTGTGGGTACGATATCTGGTCAGAGGAACTAAGATTCTCCCATGCCAAAGGGTGCAGCAAACAAAGAAACAAATAGATAAATGCAAACTCTATATAAGATTAAAAACTGAAAAAGACTTATCTCTCGTGGCTCATCCTCCAGGATGTCTTGCCTGGCCACGGGCTCTAGACTCTTTATGGTCTCTGCTCTGTTTCCACCGCAGTATCTACTTCCTGTTGTCCTGTTAGCATTTTCTTGACCGTAGCCACAAAAAGACATCTCCTGGAAGGTAGGCTTGCACCTTACGTCTGCATGTCTCCTCCACTTGGCATCATGCCTGGCATACAGTAACTGCTCAATCAATCTTTGTTGAGTAAATGAAGAAACAGGTTAATTCCCAGAAAAATTAAGTTAATGGATAGAATTTCTCCAGCTTTTTGTTTTTTTCTCTCTACATTTTTATTAAATCTTTGGCACCTGTTATTGCTTGTCCACTGGCCAGTGCTAGCAGATGACAGAGAGAATTAGCAAGTAGCGAATGAATATTAATGGACCCAGACATAGCCGCCAGTGCTGAGCTTGACAGCTTGTTTTTCCTATGGACAGGTGTTTGAGCTTATGGTTGTGGTTTTATATTGTGTGTTAGTGTCTGTAAATTTAATTAAATTTAACATTTCTAAGCAACTTAAGCATATAGTAGCTAAATACGTAATTTTGTGCTAAACCATAGGCTGTATTTTGGACTTAAACACATCAATATTTCATGATGTCCTTCAAAGTGTACCATGATTGATAGGAGGAAAGTGAAAAGTATGAGTCACTCAGTTGTGTCTGATTCTTTGCAACGCCATGGACTGTAGCCCACTAAGCTCCTCTGTCCATGGGATTCTCCAAGCAAGAATACTAGAGAGGGTTGCCATGCCCTCCTCCAGGGGATCCTCCTGACCCAGGGATCCAGCCCAGGTCCCCTGCATTGTAGGCAGATTCTTTACCATCTGAGTCACCAGGGAAGCCATCCACTGTATAAAACATTAGAGTCTAGAGAACCACTGTACCCCTGGTGTCAGCGTGGGCTCTGGAGGCACATTTTAAACAGAATGGGGACTCTTTTCTATTATAGAGAGTTTAAAAGGGGGTGGTATCTAGGAAGGAGGGTTGGAAAGGTTTGTACAAGCTCAGGGTAATGATATGTCCCCAGTCCTGCTTCCCACTGCGTGAGTCTGAGAAAGTAATTCTCTCATTTGTTCTTGCTGAGGCTTTAGGTGCATCTATGTTAATGTCACGAACCTCTGTCCATAGTTCATCAGGCACTCTGTCTATCAGATCTAGTCCCTTAAATCTATTTCTCACTTCCACTGTATAATCATAAGGGATTTGATTTAGGTCATATCTGAATGATCTATTGGTTTTCCCTGCTTTCTTCAACTTAAGCCTGAATTTGACAATAAGGAGTTCATAATATGACATTGCACAGGAGTCAGGGATCAAGACCATCCCCATGGAAAAGAAATGCAAAAAAGCAAAATGGCTGTCTGAGGAGGACTTACAAATAGCTGCGAAAAGAAGAGAAGCAAAAAGTAAAGGAAAAAAGGAAAGATAGAAGCATCTGAATGCAGAGTTCCAAAGAATAGCAAGGAAAGATAAGAAAGCTTTCCTCAGTGATCAATGCAAAGAAATAGAGGAAAACAGCAGAATGGGAAAGACTAGAGATCTCTTCAAGAAAATTAGAGACACCAAGGGAACATTTCATGCAAAAATGGGCTCGATAAAGGATAGGAATGGTATGGACCTTACAGAAGCAGAAGATATTAAGAAGAAGTGGCAAGAATACACAGAAGACTGTACAAAAAAGATCTTCATGATCCGGATAATCACGATGGTGTGATCACTCATCTAGAGCCAGACATCCTGGAATGTGAAGTCAAGTGGGCCTTAGAAAGCATCACTATGAACAACGCTAGTGGAGGTGATGGAATTCCAGTGGAGCTATTTCAAATCCTGAAAGATGATGCTGTGAAAGTGCTGCACTCAATATGTCAGCAAATTCGGAAAACTCAGCAGTGGCCACAGGACTGGAAAAGGTCCATTTTCATTCCAGTCCCAAAGAAAGGCAATGCCAAAGAATGCTCAAACTATTGCACAATTGCACTCATCTCACACGCTAGTAAAGTAATCCTCAAAATTCTCCAAGCCGGGCTTCAGCAATACGTGAACCGTGAACTTTCAGATGTTCAAGCTGGATTTAGAAAAGGCAGAGGAACCAGAGATTAAATTGCCAACATCTGCTGGATCATGGAAAAAGCAAGAGAGTTCCAGAAAAACATCTATTTCTGCTTTATTGACTAGGCCAAAGCCTTTGACTGTGTCAATTACAATAAACTGTAGAAAATTCTGAAAGAGATGGGAATACCAGACCACCTGACCTGCCTCTTGAGAAACCTATATGCAGGTCAGGAAGCAACAGTTAGAACTGGACATGGAACAACAGACTGGTTCCAAGTAGGAAAAGGAGTATGTCAAGGCTGTATATTGTCACCCTGCTTATTTAACTTATATGCAGGGTACATCATGAGAAACGCTGGGCTGGAAGAAGCACAAGCCGGAATCAAGATTGCCGGGAGAAATATCAATAACCTCAGATATGCAGATGACACCACCCTTATGGCAGAAAGTGAAGAGGAACTAAAAAGCCTCTTGATGAAAGTGAAAGAGGAGAGTGAAAAAGTTGGCTTAAAGCTCAGAAAATGAAGATCATGGCATCTGGTCCCATCACTTCATGGCAAATGGATGGGGAAACAGTGGAAACAGTGTCAGACTTTATTTTTGGGGGCTCCAGAATGACTGCAGATGGTGACTGCAACCATGAAATTAAAAGATGCTTACTCCTTGGAAGAAAAGTTATGACCAACCTAGACAGCATATTAAAAAGCAGAGACATTACTTTGCCACCAAAGGTCTGTCTAGTCAAGGCTATGATTTTTCCAGTAGTCATGTATGGATGTGAGAGTTGGACTGTGAAGAAAGCTGAGCGCCGAAGAGTTGATGCTTTTGAACTGTGGTGTTGGAGAAGACTCCTGAGAGTCCCTTGGATTGCAAGGAGATCCAACCAGTCCATTCTGAAGGAGATCAGCCCTGGAATTTCTTTGGAAAGAGTAATGCTAAAGCTGAAACTCCAGTACTTTGGCCACCTCATGCGAAGAGTTGACTCATTGGAAAAGACTCTGATGCTGGGTGGGATTGGGGGCAGGAGGAGAAGGGGACGACAGAGGATGAGATGGCTGGATGGCATCACTGACTCGATAGACGTGAGTCTGAGTGAACTCCGGGAGATGGTGATGGACAGGGAGGCCTGGCGTGCTGCGATTCATGGGGTCGCAAAGAGTCGGACACGATTGAGCGACTGAATTGAACTGAACTGACTGATGTTAATGTCTGTGAGTACTGAGGGTGTGGCAATAATTGAAACAGTTATTTTTGGGTAAAAAAATGGAACAGGCTTTGGTCCCTCTACTAAGAATGGACCTTCTCACACTCAGCTCTGATTCTGTGACCTGTCCATTGAGAAAAGTTCCAGAGCCCACCATTTGCAAACTAAGCAGACCCTCATTTCTTGGCTTGCTATTTATTTATTTTTTAAATTTTTATTTTATATTGGGGTATAGCCGATTAACAACGCAGTGACAGTTTCAGGTGCACAGCAGGGCAACTCAGCCATAAATATACATGTATCCATTCTCCCACAAACTCCCTTCCCATCCAGGCGTGGCCTGCTATCTAAGGTGTCTCAAATCTGACCCAGTGTAATTTTTCAACATTATTTCCTCTCCTCTGCTACATGGGCTCCGTAAGCCAGCTGAACCAAATGTACTACTTGGCTTTCCAGACCAGTTCGCATTAGACTCAGTTCACCAGATTCTGCCTTTTAGTACAGTTTCCTATCTTTCCCAACCTGGGAAGCTCTTCACACTGTCTCCAGAAATCCTACTACTTTTCAAGACCCAGCTTTTATTCGACTTCCTTCATGGAGACTAACCCAGTTTCCCCTAACTGATACTATCACTATTTTTTTTGACCTTCTATATCTCTTTCAAGGCACGTATATTCTGCTTTCCAGAATAGTTAATTCTGTATTTTATTTGCCTTTCCCCTAAAAGAGACACACATAGATTTGTTATGAGTAATTTATGGCAAGGGAGTTTTATTCATCTGTGTCTAATACTGTGCCTGGTACATTGTTCTCATTTTATCTATATTGCATTGAGTTGAATTGATATCCTCAATACAGCCATGCTGAATTCTGTATCTATCTTGCTGATACACTGGGTATTGGAATTCTTCCAGTTGCAAAACACAGATGAACCAAGACAAAAGGGCAGCATCAATAAGGAAAATAGATAATAATGCCTCACATATTGAGACATCAGGAGGTAGGGAGGCTCCCAGGTTGAATTCAGTGGCTCAGTGATGTCTTGAAAGCCCTCCCCTCTTCCATGTGGGCCACCCTTAGACCTGACCTCAGTGTGGCTGCTGCAGTCCCAGGTTCTACGTACAGATAACCCCGGGAAGCTAAGAAGAGAAATCATTCTTCCTATGATTCTCTCTCTCTTTTTAAACTTTTTATCTTGTACTGGAGTAGAGCCAACTAGCAATGTTGTGATATTTTCAGGTGAACAGCAAAGGGGCTCAGTCATGCATATACATGTATCCATTCTCCCCCAAATTCCCTTCCCATCCAGGCTGCCACAGAATGATGAGTGGAGTCTATGTTGCTCTTCAGTAGGACCTAAGTGGATACTCATATGAAATATCGCAGTGTATATACGTCCATCCCAAACTCCCTATCTCTTCCTATTATCCTTTATCTGGCAACTATAAGAGCCTTCTCGAAGTCTGTAAGTCTGTTTCTGCTTTGTAAATAAGTTCATTTGTATAATTCCTTTTTTCAGTTCAGTTCAGTTGCTCAGTCTTGTCTGACTCCTTTTGACCCCATGAACTGCAGCACGCCAGGCCTCCCTGTCTATCACCAATTCCCGGAGTCCACCCAAACTCATGTCCATTGAGTCGGTGATGCCATCCAACCATCTCATCCTCTGTCGTCCCCTTCTCCTCCTGCCCTCGATCTTTCGCAGCATTAGGGTCTTTTCAAATGAGTAAGCTGTTCGCATCAGGTGGGCAAAGTATTGGAGTTTCAGCTTCAGCATCAGTCTTCCAATGAACACCCAAGACTGATCTCCTTTAGGATGGACTTGGATCTCCTTGCAGTTCAAGGGACTCTCAGGAGTCTTCTCCAACACCACAGTTCAAAAGCATCAGTTCTTCGGCGCTCAGCTTTCTTCACAGTCCAACTCTCACATCCATACATGACTACTAGAAAAACCATAGCCTTGACTAGATGGACCTTTGATGGCAAAGTAATGTCTCGGCTTTTTAATATGCTGTCTAGGTTGGTCATAACTTTCCCTCCAAGGAGTAAACATCTTTTAATTTCATGGCTGCAGTCACCATCTGCAGTGATTTTGGAGCCCCCCAAAATATATTCAGCCATTGTTTCCACTGTTTCCCCATCCATTTGCCATGAAGTGATGGGACCAGATGCCATGATCTTAGTTTTCTGAATGTTGAGCTTTAAGCCAACTTTTTCACTCTCCTCTTTCACTTTCATCAAGTGGCTCTTTAGTTCCTCTTCACTTTCTGCCATAAGGGTGGTGTCATCTGCATATCTGAGGTGACTGATATTTCTCCTGGCAATGTTGACTCCAGCCTGTGCTTCTTCCAGCCCACTATTTTTCATGATGTATTCTGCATAGTAGAAATTAAATAAGCAGGGTGACAATATACAGCCTTGACATACTCCTTTTCCTACTTGGAACTAGTCTGTTGTTCCATGTCCAGTTCTAACTGTTGCTTCCTGACCTCTATACAGGTTTCTCAAGAGGCAGGTCAGGTGGTCTGGTATTCCCATCTCTTCCAGAATTTTCCACAGTTTATTGTGATCCACACAGTCAAAGGCTTTGGCCTAGTCAATAAAGCAGAAATAGATGTTTTTCTGGAACTCTCTTGCTTTTTCCATGATCCAGTGGATGTTGGCAATTTGATCTCTAGTTCCTCTGCCTTTTCTAAAACCAGCTTGAACATCCGGAAGTTCACGGTTAACGTATTGCTGAAGCCTGGCTTGGAGAATTTTGAGCATTACTTTACTAGCGTGTGAGATGAGTGCAATTGTGCAGTAGTTTGAGCATTCATTGGCATTGCCTTTCTTTGGGACTGGAATGAAAACGGACCTTTTCCAGTCCTGTGGCCACTGCTGAGTTTTCCACATTTGCTGACATATTGAGTGCAGCACTTTCACAGCATCATCTTTCAGGATTTGAAATAGCTCCACTGGAATTCCATCACCTCCACTAGCGTTGTTCATAGTGGTGCTTTCTAAGGCCCACTTGACTTCACATTCCAGGATGTCTGGCTCTAGATGAGTGATCACACCATTGTGATTATCTGGGTCATGAAGATCTTTTTTGTACAGTCTTCTGTGTATTCTTGCCACCTCTTCTTAATATCTTCTGCTTCTGTAAGGTCCATACCATTCCTATCCTTTATCGAGCCCATTTTTGCATGAAATGTTCCCTTGGTATCTCTAATTTTCTTGAAGAGATCTCTAGTCTTTCCCATTCTGTTGTTTTCCTCTATTTCTTTGCATTTATCGCTGAGGAAGGCTTTCTTATCTCTCCTTGCTATTCTTTGGAACTCTGCATTCAAATGGGTATATCTTTCCTTTTCTCCTTTGCTTTTTGCTTCTCTTCTTTTCACAGCTATTTGTAAGGCCTCATTTCCTTTTAGATTCTGCATATAACGGATCTCGTCCAACGTTTCTCATTCTTTGTCTGAGCTATTTTATCTTATGAAGATCTTTTCTAAGAGACTGCTACCAGGTCTCCCCTCACATGTTACTGATCAGAAATTGCAACACATGTCCAGCCCCAAAACAGTTGCTGGTAAAGGGTACAGAATTATCTTGATCGGCTCACGCTAATTAAGATTCATAGCATTGATTGGGGAAAAGATACCCCCTGGGTTGAAGAACATGGCTGCCACAGAGCTGAACAAAACTGGCTTTTGTGTCACGGAGGAACTAAAAAACGGCTTTGTCTGGGCACTATAGTTCCCGCCAAAGTCACTTGACATTAAGGCTATACAAATCCTGGCTCTCCCAGAATCCTGAGCTAGTCCTGGAAAGTAATGGGAAGGATGAGAACCTTAACTTCCCACAGATATATCATATAGTGGCCACCACTCATTTCTACACACCTCCTTCTTGAGCCTTCTAACACCTCTTCCCTTATCCTCAAGTTCAGCCAACGAGCTTGCCGAGGAAACATAAGCAGTGAAATTCCACATACTTCTGCCAACATCTGCTCACCAGTTTGCATCAGTGCCCATGTATTCTTCCTTTCCCTCTTGTTATGTATGGCCCATTCTTGTTCCCACTAAGGCCGGTGCCTTTACTTATACCCTGCATCTCAGGAACATCGTGTGGCCAATCTGTCTCCTGCATCATTTAATTTTCCTCTCTCCCCAAATCATCCCCATCCATAAACAACATGCTCCCAACCTTCAGACGTCCTCCTTGACTGCACACCCTTCTACCTCTATGAATGCATTTCCCTATTTTCCTTTATCTCAGAATCTCTCAAGGGGGATGTCTATGGCCATGGCTCCAATTCCTCTCTTCCCACTCCCTCTTCAATTCCTTGTAAGCAGGCTGCCACTTACCACTCCACTAAAGACATTCCTTGACTAAATCCAACGATCAGTTCTCAGCCCTCATCTTATTGAATCAGTTAGCAGTGTTTGACATAATTGATTTCTTCTTTCTACCAGTAACACAATCTGTAATTTGGCTCCCAGGACACCATTCATGCCTGGTTCTTCTCCTTTTGCACCAGTTGATCCTTCTCAATCACATTTGCAACTCCTTTTCTTTGCTAGATGTTCTGGTGTCCCAAGGCTCAGTCCTTGGACTCCTCCCCTTCTCTACCTGTATTCACACCCTTAGTGCTCTTATCAGTCTCGTGGCATTAACTACTGTTGATAACGCTGGTGATTCTCAAGATGTGTTTGCAGCCTGGAAATCCCTTGGATTCTAGACTCAACTGCCTACTTGACATCCCAATTTGAATGTCTATGCCTGTGTGATAAAAGTGAAAGAGGAGAGTGAAAAAGTTGGCTTAAAGCTCAACATTCAGAAAACGAAGATCATGGCATCCGGTCCCATCACTTCATGAGAAATAGATGGGGAAACAGTGGAAACAGTGTCAGGCTTTATTTTTGGGGGCTCCAGAATCACTGCAGATGGTGACTGCAACCATGAAATTAAAAGATGTTTACTCCTTGGAAGGAAAGTTATGACCAAACTGGATAGCTTATTAAAAAGCAGAGACATTACTTTGCCGACAAAGGTCTGTCTAGTCAAGGCTATGGTTTCTCCAATAGTCATGTATGGATGTGAGAGTTGGACTGTGAAGAAAGCTGAGCGCCAAAGAATTGATGCTTTTGAACTGTGGTGTTGGAGAAGACTCCTGAGAGTCCCTTGGACTGCAAGGAGATCCAACCAGTCCATCCTAAAGGAGATCAGTCCTGGGTGTTCTTTGGAAGGACTGATGCTAAAGCTGAAACTCCAGTACTTTGGCCACCTCATGCGAAGAGTTGACTCATTGGAAAAGATTCTGATGCTGGGAGGGATTGGGGGCAGGAGGAGAAGGGGATGACAGAGGATGAGATGGCTGGATGGCATCACTGACTCGATGGACGTGAGTCTGAGTGAACCCCGGGAGTTGGTGATGGACAGGGAGGCCTGGCGTGCTGTGATTCATGGGGTCGTAAAAAGTTGGACACGACTGAGTGACTGGACTGAACTGAACTGAACTGAACTGATGCGATTTTGAGTACTAAGTTGCTTCAGTTGTGTCTGACTGTGACCCTACGGACCATGACTGTGACCCTATGGACTATAGCCTGCCCAGCTCCTCTGTCCGGGATTCTCCAGGCAAGAATACTGGAGTGGGTTGTCATGCCCTCCTCCAGGGGATCTTTCCAACCCAAGGATTGAACCTGCATCTCTTATGTCTCCTGGATTGGCAGGTGGGTTCTTTACCATTCATGCCACCCATAAGACATTTCAAATTTCACAAGATTGTACCAGTTAACTGTGGCTCGTCAGAAACCCTAAAGCTTAGTGGCTGGACCAATGGGTCATTCATGAGACTCCAGTGTTCTGGAGACTTCACTAGGACTGGATGGCTTAAGATGCCCTCACTTCTATATCTGGCCATTATTTGGAGCTCTTGGTTGTCCTCCCTATGCCTCTGCAGCAGGGCAGCCTGGGCTTCTTACATGTCTGAGATAGTCTTCGAAGAGGGCAAGCTCCAGTGTACAAGCCTCCACACGTGACTCATTGGGACTATTGAGGCAATAGTCTCTCACAGTGTCCGAAACAAAATTCATAGCATTCACTCAAAAGGGTGATTTCATCCGGGCCCGGAATCTTACAGACATCCTAGCACTCCTTCCTTATTGTCACCCTCCTCATGGAATCCATCATCAAAATTCTGTCAGCTTCTCCTTAAAAAGATATATCCCGAATCCAGCGTACTTCTCATCACCTCCTTTCTACCACTGGGTCAAGGCTACCACCATCTCTCACCTGAACTGCTGCACTGGACTTTAACTGGTTTCCCTGCTGCCATTCTGACCCCACTGGTTTATTTTCAACCCATCAGCCCAAGCACTACTATTAAAATCTTCATCAGACTGTATCACTCCTCCCCATAAAACTCTCCCAAGTTTTTACAATGGTCAACAAGTCCCTGCATGGCTGCACTGCCTGCCACCCCTGCTCCCTCCTGCACACACGCACCTTTACTTCTCTGACCTCATTTCCAATTATTCTCCCATCCCCATTTAACTGCAGCCACACCAGCCTCTTGGATGCTTCTCAACTGCACCTGGTGCACTCTGGCCTCAAGGCCTCTGCACTTACCGTCCCCTCCCCCCCCCCGCCCCGCCCAGAATATTCTTCCCTTAGACACCCACAGGCTGGGCTCGTTAACCTCCTTCAGTGCTTTATTTTAACATCACTATTGGTTGTTCAATTTAAAATTGCAATCCCACCTTCCATCTCACTCCAGCACTCTTATCCCCTCCCTGGCTTTAATCTTTTCACAGACCTTGTCATCATCTGACATCCTATTTTACTTACTTGTTTCTCATTTCTCTCTTCCTCCTAGAAAGTTAACTCCGTGAGATTGGAATCTTGTTGTTGTCTGTTTTGTTCCCCCAGCACCTGGAACAGAGCCTGGGATTTAGTAGGTGTCTAATCATGAGCGCCGAAGAATTGATGCATTTGAACTGTAGTGTTGGAGAAGACTCTTGAGAGTCCCTTGGACTGCAAGGAGATCCAACCAGTCCATTCTAAAGGAGATCAGCCCTGGGATTTCTTTGGAAGGAATGATGCTAAAGCTGAAACTCCAGTACTTTGACCACCTCATGTGAAGAGTTGACTCATTGGAAAAGACTCTGATGCTGGGAGGGATTGGGGGCAGGAGGAGAAGGGGACGACAGAGGATGAGATGGCTGGATGGCATCACTGACTCTATGGACGTGAGTCTGAGTGAACTCCGGGAGATGGTGATGGACAGGGAGGCCTGGCGTGCTGTGATTCATGGGGTAGCAAAGAGTCAGACACGACTGAGCGACTGAACTGAACTGAATCATATTTGTTAAATGACTGAATTCGTTGAGCATTTACTACATGCTACAGATTGCAGACAGCCCTGAACTCTCTGTGCTGACCCTGTAAACAAAGCATGACAAGAGCTCCTCACATGAACCAAGTGCTATTATCTCCATTTTGCAGACGAGGAAACCTTTTTCTTGTGTTTTCTTACAGATCAGAAGTGGGGCTGGCAGTTCTGGGGCCCTCTGGGCAGCATCTCTGTGGGGGTGAGTCTTCCGACCGCCTTGCTGGAGTCCCATGGCTATTCTAAATCTGCAGTGTGCAAGGGAAAAAGAAGGAAGAAGAGAAGGAAAAGGAGGAAAAGGAGAACAAGAAAGCATCCAAAGAGAAAGGGATGAAGGAGGTGGTGGATGTGGTGGATGTGGTGGAGTCCGGAGCCATCCAACTGCCTCTTGCCTGGAGAGTAGGACACAGGACCACCGGGGAAGAGCCACAGGAGGAGGACTCATGAGTGCTCCCTTCCACGTCTGCAGCTCATGGTGCTTCTTTTAAAGCTGTCAGCGAGATCTGTCCTGGTTTTCCTTCACGGTGAGGACTGGATTCCTAGGTTGAAAATAAGCCTTTGAATAAGCAGCAGTGGCTGAACTTTGAGAACAAATCTAACCCACCCCATCTCCGTTCCCAGGAGGCTTTGCTCTTTACCCTCCCCCTCCCCACAGCGGGCCTCAGGAAAGATTAAGCCTCCCTCAGATCTGGGGTGGAGCTTGCAAGGGTTGTCAGCCCCCACCACAGCACAGACCAAAATGGCTCTGCAGTGGGTGAGGATGAAAGAGAACCTCTGGGCTGGCTGACATCTGGCAGCCAGGAGTGGGCTGTGGGCTGGGAGAGCCCAGCTGAATTCCACAGGGCGGCCATTGTTGCAACGGAGGGTACTTTGGTCTTGTGACTGATACACACACGCACACATTAAAAGATAAAAAAAATTTCTTTAAACAGTCTAGGACCAAGACAGACGGCTGTGGTTGATAGTGTCTGGAGAAAAACAGCAACTACTGTGTTTGGGTTATCATATGACATCTCACAAAGAAAGGGGCTTTGTTCTATGATTGGTTTCTTTAGTCAATTAAATGTGTAATATCTGCCATGAGGTCCCTGCTGTTTAAGTAGAGATACTGCAGATGTATGCCTCAGACACATGTGCGGTTACTTAAGGGTCTCTTTCTTTTTCCCTTCTTTTCTTTGTCTCTCCCTTTCTTTCTCTCTTCTTTTCCTTCCCTTCTGCTTCTTCCTTCATTCCTCCTGCTTCCCTATCTTTCTTCTTTGGTTCATTCTCTCTTTTTCAAGTTCTTTTCTTCCCTTTCTGCCGCCCCCCCATCCCTCTTGTCCAAAAATAGAAAATTATAAGTGAAGAAAATTAGGGAAAGAGGACAGGGGGTCATAGAAGTGGTGTGGAAATCACAAGTGATTATGAAGGAAGCTTGCTAACATCCATGTTTGGTAATTTGTGCTGTGAACTTAAAACACATATGTGGGCTCCTAAACATAGAACGTTTGGGTGTCAGCTTCAGCCAAAGCCTTATTGGAGATGCTGTCCTTCATTGAGTCCCAAGGGCCATGAGGTCTGGACTAGGCGAAACTTGGGAATTCCAGGGAAACGGGCAGTGGAAGAGGGTAGAGGGGACAGAGGGTATATAGAGGGGACAGAGGGTATATGGCCCTTGCCAGGGGACTGTGTGGATGGAACTAAAGAGGAGGCTCTTGGGCACAAGTGGAAACAAAAAAGCTGGGACTTCCCTGATTGCCCAGAGGTTAAGAATCCACCTGCCAATGCAGGGGACACAAGGTTCAATCCCATCCAGGAAGATTCCACACGCCACAGGGCAATTAAGCCCATGGCTACAGCTACTGAGCCCAGGCGCTTAAAGCCAGTGCTCTGGAATGAAATGAGAAGCCCACACACCTTATTTAGAGAGCAGCTCCTGCTCACTGCAGCTAGAGATAGTCTATGGACAACAATCAAGACCCAGCACAGCCAAAAATAAATATAGAAAAAATTTTTTTTAATCTTAAATAAAGAAAGGACAGAAGGCATGAAAACAGAAAGGAACACACAGCTTTTTTTGGAGGGGAAGGGTTACACTGCAAGGGGGATCTTAGTTTCCTGACCAGACATTGAACCCATGCCCACTGCATTAGAAAGTACAGAGTCTTAACCAGTGGACCACCAGGGAAGTCCATCGAAAATACAGGCTTACAAGATGCTTTCCAGGTTACCAGTTGCACATGGAAAGTGAGGAGTCTAAAATTAATGCCTACTCTCTGACTTACATGATCAAGTGAAAAGTAATATCCTTAACCGAGGAAATTGATGAGAAAAAAAATAAAAAGTTTAGAAGGTAAAATAATGAGCTAAGTTTGGGGCATGTTCAGTCTAAGGTCTGGTGACACCCAGGCAGAACATCTCAAAAGGCAGTTGGCTTCATAGGGATAACGCTCAGAAAAAAGAACTGGGCTGAAAATTACAATTAGGAAGTTGTCTACTGAGAGAGAAGGAGAGACCATGTGTGGATGGGGAGAACAGGGTCATATAGAGAGTACACAGGGGTAGGGAATTATTCTGACAGTTTCCTCACATCCCATGCCCAGTCCATCAGGAAGAGCTGTCAACTCTCCCTTCAAAGTATATCCCAAATTCACTTGGGGCTTCCCTGGTGGTACAGTGGTAAAGAATCTGCCTGCCAATGCAGGAGACTCAAGAGACGCAGGCTCAATCCCTGGGTTCTTGGAGAAGGAAATGGCAAACTACTCCAATACTCTTGCCTGGAAAATTCCACGGACAGAGGAGCCTGGCGGGCTACAGCCCATGGGGTCACAAGGAGAGGGACAGGACTTAGCGACTAAACAACAAGCACTTCTCACCACCTCCATCTCCCCTACCCTAGACCAAGCCTCCATCATCTCTCACCTGGACCTTGCAATGATCTAATTGGTCTCCTTGTGTTTACTTTTCCTTCCCTAGAGCCTATTTCCTATACAACCAAACTAACCTTTTAAAAATGTAAATTAAATCATGTCACTTTAATGCTGTAAACCTTCCAATAGTTTCTCTTGACACATGGAATAAAAGACAGATTCTCAGAACTTTCCTGGTGGCCCAGTGGTTAAGACTGTCCTTCCAATGCAGGGAGCAAAATTTCGATCCCCTGGTCAGGGAGCTGAAATCCCATATGCCAAATGGCACAGCCAAAAGTTCTAAAAAAAAAAAAAAACTGCAACATAAAATTCCCACCCCCCCTTGTGAACTGCCTGGGCCTCCTTTCCTGAACTCATCTTCTACCTTTCTCTCTATCATGCTCACTCTGCTTCTGCCACACTGATTTTTTTCTCTCAAATCTGCCACAGGACCTTTGCATTTGTTTTCCTCTCAGCCTGGGCTGCTCTTTCTCTAGATCTTTTTACAACCTCCAGTTCTCTGACAAAATTTTCAAGTTTTCATTTTATTTTTTGAGAAAAGTAAGCATAGTTATTCTATTGGCTATGTCAGATAACTCCAATATCTTAAGGATTTGTGAATCTGTTTTAGTTTTCTGCTGATTCTCACTCATATGGTGTTATTTTCTGCTTATTTCTGATTACATGTGGGAGATGTCACTTTAAGATAATTGAGGCCCAAAGTGATAGGATCTGAAAGGATTTTCATTTGCTTCTAGAAGCTGCCCGGTGCTGGTCTCCATCTGTAACGCCTTTAACAGAAGTTCAAGGTCTCCCTAGCTTCAAGCTCAAAGCCCTCACCTTCTTCTTGAGCTTTGGTGTTTGTCTCCCTTGGCTTATGAGGCCACCAAAATCTCAGCTCAGTTTGGCAGATGTTTACTGCGCATTCACAGGTGTCCTCAGAATAACAATGGCTCTGAGTAGCGGTTATCTTTTTCTCCTACCTTTTGCCTAGTAATTCCTTGCCACTTTGATAACTCTAGTTTTAATACTACTTAAACTTTGTCCGGGCATTTTAGTTGACTGTGGGAACTTTGGTCCAGATGTCCTGGTCTGACACCAAAAGCGGGAGTCCTTCTTCTCTGACCTCTTTCTTGAGTCAATTCCTCCTTCAGATCTCCACGCAGGTATCATTTCTTCAGAGAAGCCTTTCACAGACCCCATGGGAAATAGTCATCCCCATCCCTGAACTCTCTGCTTTATTTTTCTTCATAGAACTTATTATCACCTGACATTGGTCACATATGTATCTGCTTACTTGTTTACTGCCTCTCTCTGACTGGAATTTATTTACTCATTCATTCAACAAATATTTATTGAGTACATCCTTTGTGGCAGGCATTACGCTAGGTGTTGAAGCATACGCTAGAGGACAAGGCAGACCAGATTCCAGCCCACGGGGAGCTTACATTCTCAGGAGAAAACAGACCATGAACGGAAAAATCAAAGCAATATAAATTCCCCTGAGGATAAATGTAAATTCCCCTGCTTTCTCTAACACTTCAGGGCATAGAACAGTGCTTTATGTTAACTGAATATGTGCTACATTAAAAAAAAAATCCTTGTCCCAATGTTATTTTTAAGTATTATTTAATCCCTGGTGTTTCAACTGTATTGTTGGTTGGCTGCTTTTTTCCTCATAAATATGTAGCATTTGAAGCGTATAAAGGGTTAAATAGACTTGTGTGTCAGCCTGGAAATATAATCACCATTTATTATTTCACTCTTACAGGGAAATATGTTCTGAGTTTCAAATAATTAACTTCCAAGTGAACTTTTGGAAACTGTCAGCTGGGCTCATATATATTTGGGTGAGATTTGCCAATGTCTTTGCACTCTTTTATAGAAACAGGCTACATGCCAGACAGATCAGGCCAAACAGCCTGGGTGATCAGTGGAATAACAGATGTCTCAGAAAGAGCACCCCCACATCCAGAAGGCTCTGTTCTGCTCTAAGCTCATGGTCCATCTCATTCTTCGAATCTTAGGTCTCTGGTGACACACCTTCCCCTGTAGGAGACAGAGGCTCTATGATCAAACTAACATTGTTTTTTACACCAGAGAGGCCAAGCCAAATTCTTTAGAGTCTTCTACCTGGGCAACAGCACGCTTGAAAGTGGCAGCCAGCCCTGGCAGCAAGCCTGGGTGCCCTGGGACACTGAGAGAGTGAGAGAGAGAGATTGGGGTCAGACAATCTAGCTCAGAGGAATCGCTCCAACACGAGTGCCATGGCATTCAGCCTGAGCTCAGAATCTTTGCCTGCCCACAGGCGCTGGGTTATTTCCATTCTTTACCAAAGGGACGGAATGCAGAGAGAGAAAAGCACAGGCGGTGAGCCAGAACTGAGTGTAAAAGGCCCATCTAAGGCTGTTGTTGGATTAAAAAAACAATTAGGATTTGCTGAGACTTTTGGAAAGGAGGAATGGAGAGCAATGAAATGCTCAAGGCTTGGGGTGAGAAGGATGCGGTGGGTGCTCTTGAAATGATCAGGATTAGGTTTAGAACATGGGATTTTCTGATGGCTCAAAGGGTAAAGAACCCGCCTGCAATGTTGGAGACACAGGAGACACAGGTTCCATCCCTGTTTGGGAAGATCCCCTGAAGAAGGAGATGGCAACATTCTTGCCTGAAAAACTCCATAGACAGAGAAGCTTGGCAGTCTACAGTCTAAAGGGTCACAAAAAGTCAGACATGACTGAGCAACTAAGCACACACATGCAGGTTTTAGAATAGAATAATGGTAGAAATGACAAGCTCTTCTAATTTTTTTGAGCTAGGTGTCATGCTATTGTAGTGGAGAGTCCTCCCAACCAAAATCAGAAATGGACTTAGAGGAGATGGCATCATGAATTTGTGAAAATTCATCATAAAATTTTGAGCTGGAAGAGCCCTTAAAACTCATCTAGTCCAGTTTCACAGCAATACTTGGAGATGGAATTGCCTGGTTGAGGCTGGAGAATTTGTGTTTTAATGCTGCTGGAGTAATTCACGCACAGCATTCTGGGACCTTCTGACTAATCTGACCAATCTCAGTTTACAGAAGAAATTTGGGTCCAGAAAGGTCAAAAGACAGCATAAACAGTAGAGTCTGGACTGAAAGCTAGAATTTCTGGCTCCTTGGACTGTGTGAGGTTCATGATGAGAGAGGAGAATAGCTAATGCATACTGAGAACTAAGTACCAGGCATTTTGCTAAGTTCTTTCTTAAAAAAATTTTTTTGGCCGCATCGTCCACCATGTAGGATCTATGTTCTCCGACCAGGGATCAAAACCTGGGCCCCTCTGCATGGGGAGCACAGAGACTTAGCCTCTGGACCACCAAGGAAGTCCCCACTAAGTTCTTTCTATACATCAGCTCATTTAATCCTTACAAGCTCCTTGTGAAGACAGGTGCTATTGTGATCCCTTTTCACAAACCAAGAACCTCGGGTGAGCGAAACGGACTAACTTGGCCAGAGTTGAGTGTCAGTAAGCGTAGATCACACAAACCCAGGCATTCTTCTCCAGACCCACTGTTCTCTGTCAGCCGGAGAATAAGCGGGCACAGCTGTGGGGTTTTGTGGAGGAAGAACGTTCGCTGAATAGAATCTAATTTTTTCCCTCTGGAATAAACCAACCTTCAGAGTTGCACGATAAAAGTAACAAAGTAAAGTGTTAGTCGCTCAGTTTTCTCCCACTCTGCAACTCCATGGACTACAATCCCCCAGGCTTCTCTGTCCATGGAATTCTCCAGGTAAGAATACTGGAGTGGGTAGCCATTTCCTTCTCCAGGGGATCTTCCCAACCCAGGGACTGAACCCAGGTTTCTTGCATTGCAGGCAGATTTTTTTTTTTTTTTTTTTTTTTACCATCTGAGCCACCAGGGAAGCCCACGGAGAGTGAAAGTCGGTCAGTCTTGTCCAACTCTTTGCGACCCCATGGAGTATATAGTCCATGGACTTGCAGGCCAGGATACTGGAGTGGGTAGCCTTTCCCTTCTCCAGGGGATCTTCCCGACCCAGGGATCGAATCAAGGTCTCCCGCATTGCAGGAGGATTCTTTACCAGCTGAGCCACCAGGGAAGGCCAAGAATACTGGAGTGGGTAGCCTATCCCTTCTCCAGCGGATCTTCCCAACCCAGGAATCGAACCAGGGTTTCCTGCATTGCAGGAGGATTCTTTACCAGCTGAGCTATCAGGGAAGCCCATGGGGCTGGGGGGCAAATTCAGACTTCTCTATCACTATATGGCATCCCTGGGGTTCTGAGCATTCATGCATGCTCAGTAATGACCGACGCTTTGCAACCCCATAGACTGTATGTAGCCTGCCAGGTTCCCTTGTCCATAGGATTTTCCAGACAAGAATACTGGAATGGGTTGCTATTTCCTTCTCCAGGAGATCTTCCCAACCCAGGGATCAAACGCACATCTGTATTGGCAGGCAGATTCTTTACCACTGAGCCCCCTAGGAAGCCCCTCTGAGCACCCACCTGTGGAGAAAGTTTTAGGGGCCTACCCCTTCACTAGCCTGATCTCAAGATATTAGAGTCAACTGTATTTTTTAAAGACAGATGGTGCCCTGCATAAGCTATTCCTAGTCTTCAGCTCTGGGGATCCTCACCTGCATAGAAGGGTAATCACCGAGAAGGAAGCTTCTATCAGGAGGGCTGTTTAGTGGCACTCTGAGCCCTGATTTGGCTGTTCAGTGAGCTGGGAGCAGTGCTGTTTCCACCCAGCATTCCTGACATATTAGGAACAATCAACATCACTGCTTGCGAGCACACAGTGTCAGGCTCTCTTTAAGCAAAATGCCTTGCCCTCAACTTTCTTTCAGTTGACAAAAGACAACTAGGTTAATGCCTCCTTTCTTTTTTCCTTTCTTTTTTAAAGCAGAAATTTCTACCAATTATGGTTTTATATTAGTCTTTTGATCGTAGCCACAATGGGTCTAGAGACGTCAGATAGAACAGATAGAACCCCTTGTTCGTGTTTTATCCACAAACAAATTTGGTACTGTTGTATTCTCCAACAACGTTTGTTTTTAAACACTAGCTTCCAGTGAATACAATCAGGAAGAATTCAGCTAAGGTCTGGATTTCCTGATTTTCCTGAAAAGTAAGAAAATCAGGCAACACTGGACCTTTGTTCCCCAGAGCAGCCTTCTGCAGGCTTCAGGAGGGTCTGTTTTCCTGAGGGGGAAGATTACTGTCTTCAGAAACGTTCAAAATATTCGCCTGGTTCCAGGCCAGTCCAGGAGATGCATGCTGCTCCTGTTTAGCCCAGGACCTAGACAGATTTGCTGCCTGGGGACTGCAGTCCTTGCTCCTCCGTGGGTGCTTCCCCTTCCCTTACGACTTGAGCCTTTCTCTATGTGAGGACTATCTCCTGAAAGGGCAGCTCTTCAGTGCTTACTTAACACTTGCTTGTTCCTCCACCCAAAGGGCAAAGTCATTCTTTTAATTGTACTTTACTCTCTCCACCTTACAGTTGGCACTGTCCTTTGACGGTCTAAGGTGGTCCATTAGTGTGGAAATTGGAAAGATGCTAGGCTGTGAGCTGGCCACAATGTACCTGGGGTGCAGATGGAAATCCAAAGTTGACAGATCACCCAGAGGGATGTGATACCATGCAGGGTCCTGGGGGGCTCCTGGGCACAAGACCTTGTGCCCCTATTTCTTTGATTCTAGGAAGCAGCCTTCATTCAGCCTCCATGATCTTTCCTGAGGTCCAATGGGCAGATTCAATCTATTGTTAATTAGAGAAGGGAGTGGATGTGAGATCATGGAGAAACAGTCAAGAGCAGCCTCAGGACAATGTCCTGTTTCCCCATCAACGGATACACACAACAATACCTTTAAGCTATTTTGCAGATACTGAAACCTCTTCCAGGTGGGAGAAGTTATGGTATGCTGCCCTCAAGCATGTAGACCCCAGACCAGTTGGACTTGAGGTTTATGATGTTGACTCCTACTTACCTCACCACCAACCCTTCAGAAGAATATACACAAGCTGATCACACCCTTTTTTACTATAAGACTGTCACTATCTTCCCCAAGTTGGGATCTTTGGTTTTGAGGGTATTAGCCTGCTGTGTCCTCCTTTGGCAAAGCAATAAAGCTATCCTTTTATACTTCACCCAAAACTCTGTCTATGGGATTTGATTTGGCATTGACCCCAGGGGTCTATGTGGTAGGAGATGGGCTGGGTTGAGAAGGGATAATTGAGTATAGGGTTCAAGGATGGAGGAAGTAGCCTGGGCAGAGACCTGGGGAGAGAGTGCTTAGGAAGTATGGCCTTGGAGAAGGAGTTGGGCAGCCGGGGGGGATCTGACATCTCCGTTTCAGACTGAGGTGGATCTTCTGGAAGATTCCTTGACTCTCCTCTTTCTTGCTCCCCTCTGAAACCATGTAACTCAGATTGGGACCCATGGTCTTTTAGCTGAGATCACACACCTGGTTTCAGGACTTATAGAAGTTGCAGTTATTGAGGTCTCATCTCAGAAAGAATTTAGTGAGAGGCACAGTGATAGGCAAGAAGTGAATTTATTTAGAGAGAAACACACTCCACAGATAGAACATGGGCCTCCTCAGAAGGAGAGAGTGGTCCTGAAATATGATGGGTTTAGTTTTCATGAGCTGGGTAATTTCATAGACTAATGAGTGGGTGGATTATTCCAACTATTTCTGGGGAAGAGGCAAGGATTTCCAGGAACTGGGCCACTGCTCACTTCTTGGCCTTTAATGATTGGCCTCAGAGCTGTTGTGCTGCTGGTGGGTGGGTCATTTAGCTTGCTGATATGTTACAATGAGAATATGCTGAGGCTCAAGGTCTAGTAGAAGTTGACTGGCTGCCATCCTGAATTAGTGGTTCTACTCAGTTTATATTGGACTTCCCTGGTGGTTCACAGGGTAAAGCATCTGCCTACAATGCGGGAGACCTGGGTTCAATCCCTGGATCGGGAAGATCCCCTGGAGAAGGAAATGGCAACCCACTCCAGTATTCTTGCCTGGACAATCCCATGGACAGAGGAACTCGGTACGCTACAGTCCATGGGGCTGCAAAGTCGAACACAGCTGAGCAACTTCACTTCACTCAGTTTATGCCATGTCCTGGGCTATGTCATTCTTTTAAACTTTGTGCCCTGCCCCTTTCCCTCCTGTTTTACTTCCATATCTAGTACTCCAGAAAATTCCATTGGATTTATTTTCAAAATGCTTTCAGACACCACCCATTCCTCACAACCTATATCTCTACTCCTTAGTCTGAGCCATGGTCCTCTCCTACCTTTTCAATGCCCATCTTCCACTTCTACCTCCCGACGCTAAATTGTCCCCAGGCCTAAAAGTTGAACAAGATTTAGCCTCTGCAACCTCTCTGCTCGTATCTCTCCTTCTCCTTCTCTCCCATGCCATTTCAGGCACATGAACACACCTATTATCAAAGAATGTTAGGGAGCCAGTACTTGTTATTCCCTATGCTTGGAATGCTCTTTCGCTAGAGATCTCCAGGGCTTATGCATTCCTTCTAATCAGCGTGCTTGTATGCTAAGTCACTTCAGTTGCATCAGACTCTTTGTGACCCCATGGATTATCGCCTGCCAGGCTCCTCCGTCCATGGGGTTCTCCAGGCAAGAATACTACAGTGGGTTGTCATGCCCTTCTCCAGGGGATCTTCCTGATACAGGGATCGAACCAGTGTATCTTATGTCTCCTGCATTGGCAGGCGGGTTCTTTACCACTGGCACCACCTGGGAAGCTCTTCTAGTCAGATCTCTGCTCAGATGTCACTCCCCTTAAGCCCCAAACATACATGCTTAATTCCCTTATCTCATTCTTCCTCAGAACACATATTGTTTCATGTATTTGTCTCATTGTCTGTGTTTCCCATGAGAATGTAAGCACCATGAGAACGGAGAGTTTTCTGGACACATAGTAGACGCTCAGTAAATAAAAGAACGTGTCTAGGGGAAAGGCTATGCACTTCAGTGTTCTGGCCTAGAGAATTCCATGGACAGTCCATGGGGTCGCAAAGAGTCGGACACGACTGAACCATTTTCACAGCAGATAAGGAGAAGTGAGAGATGCCGGAGTCATGGTTATCTTGGGGGAAAGAGGTAATATTTAACACAAGAAGAGATTTTCAATGCAATACTTGGCAGATGTGATGAAAATTTAATTTAATTCAATTCAGTTGAAGTATTTATAGTGTAATTATTGTATGCAGATCACAATGCCAAGAGTTGTTTGGGATAAATGATAATTAAAGGGCAGATCCTGCCCACAAGAAATTTACAGCCAAGAGAGAAGGGTGAGGGCAAATAGGACCCCTTAGTTATTTTTGCATCTCCATAGCGTGTCCTTCGTTGCCTGCACCCTGGAGAGGGGAGGGGTAATTAGCTTTTTTTTTTGTATCAGTGAATTATCAGACTATTTTTCACTAAATACTTTTACTGTCATACTGTCCAATGAGGTGAAAAATACCTTACAAACCTATATCTGTTTCTCACTTTGGAACTCCACTCTACCATCATCCCATTCCAATTACTTTTTGGACGTCTTCATTGCATGCCTCTTGAGTATTTCTAACGCAGTACATCCACCCTGATCCTACGTATTCTCATCTCAGTTGCTGCGATTGCACTGGTTTTTCTGCCCTGTTCCTCCCCCTCAACCTGGTATTCCACAGAGCCTAGCTCCTCACCCCCTCATTCTGTTCCTATGGTCCTGGGCACCATCATCTCTTGTCTGGAGATGGCTAGCCTCCCGTAGAACTCCCCCTCCCTCCATCCTCCACACCTAGGCCAAAGTGGTCTTTCTAGAATGTACATCCGATGTCAATATAATGATATAGTGAAGTCGCTCAGTCGTGTCTGACTCTTTTTGACCCCGTGGACTGTAGCCTACCAGGCTCCTCTGTCCATGGGATTTTCCAGGCAATAGTCCTGGAGTGGAAATTGCCACTCCAGGAAATTGCCATTTCCTTCTCCAGGGGATCTTCCCAACCCAGGGATCGAACCCGGGTCTCCCGCATTGTAGACAGACGCTTTACCGTCTGTGCCACCAGGGAAGTCTGATGTCAATACTACCTGACAAAATTTTCAGGGGATTTGCTATGGCTCCGGGCTTAAGTCCGAAGCCCTTGACATACCAGACAAAGCCCTCCAGGTTCCAACACCTGATTTCTTCTCTTCCTATTTCTTGTCACTTCCTTCTTTTCTTTTTAAAGTTATTTTTGGCTGCACTGGGTCTTCCTTGCAGGAGGCAGGCTTAGCTGCCCGGAGGCATGTGGGATCTTAATTCCTTGACAAGGGATTCTAGTGGTGCCTCCTGCATTGGCAGGTGATTGCATAAACACTAGACTGCTAGGGAAGTCCCTGTCACTTCTTTCTTACAGACAAGTTTGGGCCTAACAAAGATTTCTGGTCCCTTAACTGGACCACTGTCTCTCCACTCCCGCCCGTGAGATTATTGATTCAGCAGCCTGTCAGCCCTCCCCTCCCCATTTCCTCTGCCCCTGGAGCCTCCTTCTGCTCCTTTAGATTCTACCTGGTGTTCATTTCCTCTGAGAAGCCTTCCCTGCACCTGACTGGATAAAGCACTCATCCTCCTCATGCCTTGGCCCCTCAACACAGATTCAGGGACCTTGCATGGGCTTCTTGAACATGATCTCCTTACTAGCCTGCAAGCTCCAGGGGCAAGACAGTCCTATTTCACGTTGGTCACCTTTAGTCTGTGCTCACCCAGTACCTGAGTATGTGTGTTGGACAAGTTTTGAATGAATGAAATTGTATTTGCTTGGAGTGTTCCTCATAAAATAATTATAGCTTACATTTTACTGAGTGCTTAAGATGTAGCAGGCACCATCCTAAGTGTTTTATAAGTGTGTCATCTCATATAACCCTATCAAGCACAGGCCATTTCCCTCATATAACAGGTGGGGGAAAACTGAGGCACAGGGCTCTTAGATAACTCGGCGGAGATGGGCAGCGGGGAAGTGGAGGAGCCAGGGTTAGAATCCAGACTGCTTCCAGAGTCCAGTTCGATCGCAACGTCTAGGAAATTCTGTCTCAGCGTGAAGTGCAGTGTGGGGATCCACTACATGAGCAGATTCGTCTCCTGCAAAGGGCTTTGTTTATGTTTCCCAGAGAGGGGACGCGCCCCTGGCCGCCCTCTTGCAGGCTCCGGGGTCTTTTGCTGGGCTTTGGGAAGGGCCTGTGCATCCTGTCGGTGGCCGGGTAGTGTGCGGGTGAGACCCCTGATTAACTTTTAGAGCTGCCCGGCCCCCACGCCAGCTGCGCCCAGGTTCTCGGGTGGCCTTTGCCACCCGCAGGTGCGGGTGAGGCGCCACCAGCGGCGCGCGGAGCCCCAAGGCCGGCCCCCAGAGCGGTAGCCCTTCTCCGTGGGTCGGGGGGTAGGGAAGGGGTGGTGGGAAGGGGCGGGCCCGGGGGCGGTGCCTCTCGCCGAGGCCGCCGCCTTCTCCCCGCGCTCGGCTGGCCCGGGTGCAGCGGGCCGGGTGAAGGGGGCGGGGCCTGGGGAGGGGCCGGAGCGCGGCTGCCGGTGTAGCTGCGGGAGCAGAGGAAGGAGGCAGTGCGTCCCCAGAGGCGTGCGCCGGGCGGAAGGACCGACGGACCCACGCGCGCAGGGAGAGGGCCGGCGGCGAGGTTGGTATCCGGTGGGCGCGCGGGCGGCGCGGGGAGGGGCGGCAGCGAAGGGAGCCGGAGCCCGGGGGAGGGCGGCGGGAGGGGCGGCGGCGGCGGGCCCGGCGCCGGCTGCGCTCGGGGGTCGGCGCGAGACCCCTCCCCGGGCCCGTCGGACGCGCGGCGAGCGCGCCCCGGCAGCGAAAGCGGAGCCCCGGTATCTCTTCTCCCTCCTCTTTTCTTTCCAGTCAGCGAAAAATAAACACCCGGGAAGGTAAAACAATAGCGGGGCCACCTGGGACGCGGCGCGAGCCGAGCTCCCACGTTTGGGGCGGGTGCCGAGGGTGGAACCGGGAGTGGCGGCCCCACCTCGGAGCCCCTTCCAGATTTGCCCCCGCGGAGGGTGGGGCTACTCGCGGCGCCGGGGCTCGGTGGGAGGCGGAGGGAATTCCCTGGAGTGAAGCGTTTGGTGAAGTACTGCAGGAACAATCGGGCTTCCCAGGATTGCTCTACTCTGGGCGGGGAAACTGAGGCGGAGGCGAAGGTAGCGACTTGGCCAAGGTCAGACGCAAAGGTGGACCGTCCTGATCCCGGATCGGGACCCAGGTGTCGCTCAGTCTCTCTCGGTTGTGTGGCAGCCGTGCTTGCCTCGGATAAATCTCTGTTGTGTTTGTTTTAGAAATCTGCTGGCATTGTGGGACCGCTTCAGGGCTGCCGAACGAACGCCAACTTGCTTCGTGTGTTTCGGGCAGGTCTAGGGCAGGTGGCAGCCCCGTCATGGATGGTGACAGACTTTTTGATGAAGAAACCCAGAGCAGGCGATGTCAGCCAGGGCGATTTGGCTGTCAAAGGTTTTGACAAAACCTGCCGTGTTCTCTTTCGGGGAATCCGAATGAGGGAGATTACAGACACCTTCACCGGGAAGCCAAGGACATTTCTGTATAATCAGTGGATGAAAGGATTTTCTCAGACTCTCTTTTTCCTTTTCCTTGAGGATTAATCCACCGCAATCTACAATTCCAGTGGAAACCACAAGGCACAGGACGTGGCAGGAGCCTCGAGAGAGCCTTCCGAATTGTTCTGGACCCTTCCTTTTTAGCCTAGAGGAGTTTACCACTTGCCACCCGCCGCCCCTCCTCGCCCCTACACTCCCTCCTGGTGAGCTCCTTAACCTGTTCTCATTCCCTGAATTGAGTTCTGTTTCCAAAACTGTCCTCTGCAGCTATAAGTGGATTGCCAGAAAGGAGAGATTAAGAGCTGGGAGAAGAGGAAGCGCCGTGTGTTGTGTCTCCTCTTGGCTGCCGACATGAAGTGCTTTCTCCCAGTGCTGGGCTGTCTGGCTGTGCTGGGTAAGTGGTGCTGCTTATCAGAGTGATCGATGAAAAGTTTAACCTGCTCCTGGTTCCTGTAATTCCTTGTGGTTCTTTCCCATCAACACGGCTTGGGGGGACCGCAGGAGACGGCGGTGTGTGTCACAGGTTGGACTAGAGTACCCAGAGCCCCATTTCTGACCCGGGAGGCATATTGTTTGTTGTCTTGAAGAAGGACGTTTGCTGTCCTTAGTGTCTGTCCTGGGCTTTGCTGGGCTTTTGTCCACCCCTCCCTGACCACCACCGCCCGCCCCCCACCCCCCCATCTCCGTCAATGTTTAGGGACTTCCATGTGGATTATGGATTGGTTTCTTGTATTTGCTAAACATAGTGCTTCAGCGTCTTCCTCTTCTCGTCTGTGTTGCTCCACATGAATTCCTAATCTGAAGTGGCGACATTACTCCCCCTCTTGGGAAAGTTGGTTTGGAAAGTTGACAATGATGGTGGTTT